>NW_027513801.1:50000-1250000 GCF_048772815.1 Callospermophilus lateralis | reverse complement strand
TCCAGGTCCAGGTTTCACAATCATATATGATTATTTAAAGAACAGCTAGATATATAAAGAAAATAAATAACATAGCAAACAGTTACTCTAGAAAGCCTACTTACAATGTTGGTCCATGGCTAGCATCTGGGAACCTGGATTTCAGCAGGATTCCCATCGTGCCCTGTTAAGAAGATCACTGTGCCTAAATGGTCCATGCAAACAATATGGTTTGTGCTGAACACTTGCTTTCTTCCTGGAGTCTGTAGTTTTGGTTCATGCTAGCCCCAATAAGTGTCTTGTGCACTGAATCTCTACAGTGCTTCCCCAATAGACAATATTTTTCATTTCACAGGTGTGAAAGAATGTTGAGAGAATCAAGTACATATTTGACTCTGCTGGGAGAGGACTCTTAGAAGTTTGGTTTCCTCTGGAATTTGCCTGTGTGCCTTTACCTTTTGCTGATTTTGTTCTTGTGTTTTCTTGTTGTAATGACTCAGAATACAACTGTGAGTACAGCTATATGCTGAGTCCTGTGGGTCTTCCTAGCCAATCACTAAACATGGGATGTTTTGAGGATCCCTGACACAAATAGTAAGATACTTTCACAATAAACCGATAGCTACCGCTAACAGAATGGCTGTGATAATTTGCTGAAGATTGGCAAACTTGGAGATGTTTTACCTGCCACTAACAAGTACAAAAGTAAGTTCCAAACACCTGACCTTGAATTATATAATGTACATTTTTTGTACCCACCAGGCACTCTAGCAGGAAAAGAATCAGGAGACCCTGCTCCAGCACCACCTTCTTCTTCATCTTCTTCAAATTCTAAATGCTCTTCCTCACCAGGGGCTAAAATTCTCCCATATAAAAAAGGACAGAAAAATTAGTGAGCTACTCCACTTAATACACCAGCTAACCCTCAAAGCCACTAACTTCCCAGATAAGATGCTGATTATTAGGTTAATGTTGATATAAATGTCAATGTCAATCATTTCATTGCTACCAATGGTATCAGTCATATCACCAATACCAAATTTGATAGGGAAAAAAATCCAGAAATATTTAAAAAACAGGCATAAAATAGATAATAAAATCAGAAGACAAAATATGGATGCTTATTTATTTACCTTAATGGGACAGGCTGAACACCAAATGGAAATTCTTTATTATATGTGAGAATATTCTTTAGGACTAGAATAAAGACATAGACAAACATTAGTCTTATATCTTATATCTTAGTCCTACATGTTATGTAAGTCTTATATATTAGTTAGTCTTATATGTTATATCTTAAATTGATACTTTTAATCATATTTTATAGTGTATTAACCACACATTAATATATGTATTTTAAATTCCGAGCTTCACTATCATTTCAAGACTATGCAATTGACTACTGAGTGTCTTAGCAAAATAAAATTGTCCATAGTGGACTGCAGGTACTAGTATTTTCAGAGTACTGTAAGATCTCAAAGGAAAGTCTCAGAGCCCTCATAGAAAATGAACCATAAAATAGTTCTCCAATGTACAAGGTCCTAGGTGATATGGGGTGAAAGAGAATACCTCTTCTCCTGAAGTATTTTAATTAAAAGATTGATACTGAAGATGACTAATTAAAGAGAAATAGATAATCACATCTTATTCTTTATCCTAAGTAGATTTCCCTCAATACTTATCACACTGGTAAGGTTTGTAGCAGCAACGTTATAATTCTAATATTCCTTTTATGATGAAATTTATTATATATGTGTACACACATATATACATGCATATATATGTGTGTGTGTGTGTATATATATATATTTACACATGTGTACACACACATACACACACACACACACACAGCAGACTCTCTCCTCAGGGAAGTCATCAAACAACATAATGCTATCACCTCTTGTGTCCTGGTTGATTACTTTCTGGCATGTAAGCCTACAGACAGATGCTATACAATTCTATCTGTATCTGGAAAAGTATTTTATGAAATTTATTGTTTCGGGCTGGGGATGTGGCTCAAGTGGTAGCGCGCTCGCCTGGCATGCGTGCGGCCCGGGTTCGATTCTCAGCACCACGTACAAAGATGTTGTGTCTGATGATAAGTAAAAAATAAATATTAAAAAATTCTCTCTCTCTCTCTCTCTCTCTCTCTCTCTCTCTCTCTCTCTCTCTCTCTCTCCCCTCTCACTCTCTTTAAAAAAAAAAAGAAATTCATTGTTTCATTTCCCAATTTATGGGTTCCTAGTGACTACCTGCAATTATTTCAAGGTGAATATTTAGCATTATTAATTGGGCAACCCATGATTTTTACTCTAATTACTCAGACTTTAATTTTGGAGTCTTGCAGATTTGAGTTAAAAGGAGTATGGCATATTGGATTCCTAAATAAGGAAATTCAAAAAGAACAGGTTGTAATTACATAACTTATTCCGATAGGAGTCAATCATCAAGTGAGAAAGAAGTTGTAAACTTGTACCTAGATTCTCATTACTCACTCTTAATTCTCTCTCCCTTTAGCTCTTCCTCATCCTTTATCTCTTTCTTCTTCTCAACAAATGCATACCGAATACTCACAATGTTCCAATCACTGCTTTAGGTGTTAAAGATACACGGTAATCAAGAACTCATATTTGGACCTTAGACTTTACTAAGGAAAAGTAGACAATAAATATGCCAATAAATAAACTAGATAATGTAAGATGTGTTTAGTGGTATGAAGGATACAAACAGGATGCTGTCTAAAAGCAGAGAGAACTTGGTAGAGTAGCTAAGGTAGACAGGGTGCCTTTCGAAACTAAACTGTAAGAAGACATTTGAGCCAAGACCTGAGATGAGAGGAATCATCCACAAGTGGCTCTAGCATAAGGGCTTCCCAGGTATTAGAGAACAGGATGGAGCAACAACAAAGGTTCCAAGTAGGAAACAGTTTGCCTTATTCAAGGCATAGAAAGGACTGTGAGAACTTAAGTCTGACAAGCAAAGGGGAAGCAGCAGGAGATCAAAGTAGAAGGTTTAAATCAAAACCTAGCCCTACAATTACAACAATAACTTGAACATTTACATAAATACTCTAATCTCCCCAGTTCTAAAATGAGAATGCTACTTCCTTTACAGGCTATTGAGAGAATTACAGCCTAAATAAATGTATACAAAATTGCAAGGGAAAATCTAAAATGGACATTCACTCTCTCCATGACCTTTTTGATCTAGTTGAATAGAATCCTAATATTTCTTATCTTACTAAGAAATACTGTTTATTTTTTAATACAAGAACATCTTTTCTATACTTCTGCATGATCATTGTTACTAAACTATTAAATCAACTCAATATTAATAAGTAATATTAATAAATATTGATCACTTACACAACAATGGAATAGATACCCAAGAATGGGGAGCAGGTAACAAAAAGATCATGTCTCACTCGTATCAGAAACAAAAACACAGAAATGATCATATTGTAATAAGAGTTTAATAAAATGGGCAAAAAAATCAACCATTAAAAATGTATATAACAATAATTTTTAAAAGTTGATCCTGTTATGGTGGCATGTGTCTGTAATCCTAGGTACCAAAAGCCTGAGTCAGGAGGACTAGAAGTTCATCTGCCTAAGCAATGTAGGGAGACCCTATCTCAAAATAAAAATAAAACAATAAAAGAGCTGGGGTTGTAGTTAAGTGGTAGAGTGCTTGCCTTGCACATGTGGCACTGGGTTCGATCCTTAGCACTACATGAAATGAATAAAGAAAATAAAGGTATTGTGTCCATCTACAACTAAAAAAGTTTTAAAAAATAAAAAGGACTGGAAATATAGCTCAGTGGTAGAGCACCCCTGGGTTCAATCCCCAGTACATCAAAAACAAACAAAAAAGTTGAAAAATATCTTGGTTATTAAGAATATCTTGGCTGAGTGTGGTAGTGCACACCTGTAATCCCAGAGGCTTAGGAGGATTAAGAATTCAAAGCCAGCCTCAGCAAAAGTGAGGCATAAGCAACTCAGTGAGACCCTGTCTCTAAATAAAATACAAAATAAGGCTGGGGATGTGGCTCAGTGTTTATCCTGCATTTGTATTGTAACAGAATAATTAAATAGTATTTTCTTTTCTTTAGTATCAAAGCTCTGAAGAGGAAGTATTTGCTTTAGAATAATAGCTTTGTTATATTATTTTTACAAGTTAAAGTATCATCAAACATTTAATTTATGTGAATAGCTTTAGAACTAAAAAAACAAATTATGTTTTACTTTCTATAACTGTAGTATAGGTTTACATTTTCAACAACTATGGAATAACAACTTCTATTGTTCTTTTAAAATAGCTTAAACTTTACATAGAGTTTTCTTTCTACCAATTCTAGCAATGATGTCTTAGGAGGATCTGAAGAGGAGCTTGAATTTTACAAAAGATATTATCATAAGTATGAAGCATGTCATGGGTTGGAGATTCATGGGCTGATTTGGTAGGACTTACACACTTTGGATCACTACATGGCAGACATCTGATGCTACTCCACCATGGAAAATTCATCACTCCCAGCCTTTCTCTTGGAGCACGGACCTACCAACCTCCTGTAGCTAACCCTCAAAAGATGACACACAGGCAAATATCAAAATGCATTCTGCTTTTGTGACTGATGTGTTTCATTTTTGTGGTAGGAAAAATGGGCAGCTGCCTCAATTTTGAAAGGTTATTTTTTTTTAAATTATAGGAAAAGATTCCTTCAAAACATTCAAATTTATTTAACTCAACACAATCTTGCCAAGTTCATACTGCACTTAAAGCATTCAATAGGCTCTGGGGTGGGGGAAGAGTCCATTCATAATCTCTTTGAGGACTGAAACAAATACAAGTGAAAAATAACACATGTGAGAGTCTGACAATGGATAGTTAAAATGATCCTATACAGGAGAGGAGGCAGAGTTTAATTATGCCTCTATAGAGACAGCAGAGAAAGCTTTCAGGGAGAGGTGGGATTCTGTGAAGCCTTGAAGGGTGGCTTAATAGAAGGGAATTTTGCAGGGTGGTGGTGGGGAGATATGCTTGAGTAAGCAGCAGTACATTACTGCAATTACATAAGAAAAAATGGCTCAGACTTTCACAATCATAGTTTTAGTATTTTCAGACAGAATTTAAAAGATTTCAAAATGTTGAAGTAAAGAATACATCAGCCTAAAAAACCAGCCAAGAGCCAGGGATGTAGCTCAGTGGCAGAGCATTCGCCTTATATGGGCAATGCCCTGGGTTTGATCCCCAGCACCACACACACTCACAAAATTAAATTTTAAAAAAACCTTTTTTAAAAGAAAGGAAACCAGCTAAGTTCAACATATTAAAAGTTAGAATTCACTATTTTTCCTTAGAAGAGGCTTAATTTTTTAAAAAGCAAGCTTGAATAAGTATACTTAATCTGAAATATTACTAAATACCAATTTGTAGAAAATATTTAATTCCAACTCAATAATTAACTCACAACAAGTGCCCTGCTTGGATAAATTCCAAATCACAGAGTCTACCCTACTGAAATACTCGTTTATGTTTCTTTGAGAAGCAACAGCAAATTAAAATCATCTAAAAGGATAACTATCAAGAAGGGAAAAGTACAAATGAAAAACATTATAAAAAGTATAATAAAGTGAATCTCCAAAATACTCTTTCTATTTCTACTCCAAATCTTTTTTAAAAAGCCGAAAAAGTAATAGATTTTAACCTGATCTTCGACTAATACATGGGTCAATAATTTCTTAGGAATTTGAACTGGAGAGCTGTACTTAGGAATGATGTACTACAGCACCACTACAGGTATTAATAATAGTGAAAGAACCGGTCCAGGTGACCCTAAAACTCATTCCTGGGATTTACAAGCTAATGTCGGTGTTGTCCTCAGCAAAATGAAACTGAGAGGATTCGAGTGCTTAGCATATAGATGGTATTCTAAAAAAAAGGGGCAATTAATGAAAGATCTTGTGAGGCAATAGAAGTACTTGAGCATGCTCAGAGGAAGAGATAATAAATATATGAGATAAACATCCACAGTCTTTACAGCCACTCTGTGTATCTGTAAGATTCTTAAATTTTGTTTGGAAACAAAACAACTAATAGGAAATAGTGACTGAATAAAAAGCCAAAATCCTAATTATTTTTATCATAAAAAAACTGAGGACTGGTGACGTAGTTTACTGGTAAAGCCCTTGTCTAACATGCCCAAAGCCCTTGGTTCAATCCCCACCATCATCTCTCTCTCTCTCTCTCTCTCTCTCTCTCTCTCACACACACACACACACACACACACACTCACACACAAAGATAATTTTCAGTAGAACCACTGTATAAACAACTGTTGCAACCTTTTATTTAAAGCCATCAATGTGTTTTTCTCAAAATAATCTTATATTTAGCCAGTCATAAAAGATCATATATCATATGAGTCCATTTAAATAAAATGTCTTCAATAGGACAATTTATAGACAGAAATCAAACTAATGGTTTCCTAGGGTTGGGAATTGGAAGGGATTTTAGGGGGATGGCAAGAAGTGAATGACTGCTCATGGGAATAGGGTTTCTTCTTGTGGTGATGAAAATGTCCTAAAATTGATTGTGGTGATGTCTGCATAACTCTTCCAATTTACTAAAAAAATTGAATATGATATGTTAAATTGGTGAACTGTGCTTTATATAAATTATATCTCAATCATATACAAAGTATTTAACGCTTTTGAAAAATAAAGTTTTAGGTACAAAAAAAAACAAAAATTTGTGAGAAATATTACATTGATTAGTATCCTTATATACATTGGATATAGGCATAAGAACTATTTTTGAATATAAGTGTGTCTCTTATAACATCTCCAACTCTTATGATCTATGGCTGGAGATGTAGCTCAGTGGTAAAACGCTTGCCTAGCATGTGTGAGGTCATGGGTTTGATCCCCAGAACAACAAGAAAAAAAAAACTTTATGATCTGGATTACATAAAGTAACCAAAACTATTAAAATGACAGAGTTCATCAGAATTCTTGCCATATTCAGAAGGATGGTGTTCTGAAGAAATGAAATATGATCATCTAAAACTGTGGAAAAGCCACCAGAATCACAACAAATCTATTACGCATTCCTTTGTTGTTGTCTGTTGTTGTTAACTTCTCTTTTCCAACCCAAACAACAGAAAATCAGATCCCCTTCAGTATACTCTGAGAATCCTTTTTCTACCCTGGATTTGCAATACAATCACATTTCAGCTATCTCAATAATATATGTCTTTGTTAGAATTGCTATGAATGAATTAGATATTGGCAGTTTGTGGAATTTATAGGAACATTCTATTTAGTTCTTTTTTGGCAGGGGATACTGGGACTGAACTCAGGGGCACTTGACCACTGAGCCACATCCCCAGCCCTATTTCATATTTTATTTAGAGACAGGGTCTCACTAAGTTGCTTAGTGCCTTGCTTTGCTAGGGCTGGCTTTGAATTTGATATCCTTCTGCCTCAACCTCCCGAGCGGCTGGGATTACAGGCATGCGCCACTGTGCAAGGCCCTCTTTAGTTCTTAATTTTTTACCTCTTACTCAAAGCATGTTTACATTAAAAGGATTGCACTAGTGTGAACTGAGATAGACTGACAAATGTTCTGAGATCTAGACCCTGCTCAGTTACTGGGGATTTAAATGAAACAGGGCAAACAAATCATTTCATGTCTTTCCTCAATAGATAATGTGACCACAAGTCTGAGACTCCTTTCTGTTTGAAAATGCTTTGATTTTATGATTCCCTACTTAAAAATCTTACTTAGTTGGATAAATAAAATCTACTATTCCCTAGTCACATAAATGCACTTAGATGTGCAATCTTATCTCAATAAAAAAAGAGTACAGGAGCTGGGTTATAGTTCTGTTGGTAGAGCATTTGCCTTGCATGTGTGAGGCACTGGATTCGATCCTCAACACCACATAAAAACAAAAAAATAAAATAAAGGTATTGTATCTGTCTACAACTAAAAAAAAATTTTAAAAAGGCTACATTAACTTACATTCATTCAGTTATTCACACTGTGCCTTTGCCCATACTGCAAGATTAAATCCAAATGTTAATTAAAAATGCAAATATTGTAGGAATTTTAAAAGCACCAAAAAGTAAGAGAAATAAATCCAATCACTTTCTGTGCTAAACAATCTTAATATTCACAACAGATAAAACTCTTCCTAAAGGAATATCACTAAAAAATATAAAACAAAACTTACTTGGTTCTAGCTTCTTGGTTCTTCTTCAGATCCTCCAGTTTAAATTCTTCCTGGGACTGTGTGGACTAAATTTAAAATATGCATATTATATCTTTTCATTACAAAGATTTCACTGCACCCTATGTCTTTTAAGTGGCAAGAATCAAATATTAAAATAAATATATTTCTTGCTTTAAAGGTAGAAAATGAAAAGTTCCAAACTGATTTTTGGAATATTCAAGCTAATAGAAACAGAAAAAAATTAAAATCATATCTTTTATTTCTACAGTGTACAAAGTATGAACTAAATCATTTAAGTGTGAGTTCAACTGATCAATTCCTATTGTTATAAAACCCTCCTGAGATAATATTGCTTTGGCCTGTGGTCCACCTGAGGCTCCCAGGGATGCCCTGCTGGAGTGTCTCAGGGGGTCAGGGACAGGGCTGGGATTCTGTGTTGGGATGTGAGACCACTTTCTGGTGCATCTAATATGACACACCAAAGACAAGTCATTCTAACCAGCTCCAAGCTCCAGGGCAGTTCTCAGTTTCTTTTCCTAAAAAGAAACTCCAAGTTCATGCAGAATGGTGGTGGGGGGGGACTAACCAGAAGGTCGATCACCAGACTGACCTGCCCCCAGAACGCCTAAGTGGGCATGGACTATCAGAAGTCTCTATCTCAGACCCCCTTCTAGTGGGGACAGAATGTAGTGGTGTGCACACTCATTCTGCCAGCTGTCCACCTTCCTCATCCCCACTCTGATTCAGTCAACTACTCCTGCCCCACACCATGGCTGATACTGTCCTGAAAGCAGACATCCTAGATTTAAAACAGCTGTGTGTCATCAGGAGCTTCCTTGGCTTCTCTGATTCAGGTTCCCAATCTATAAAATGGGGATGATTAAAAACAAAACAAAACAAAACAAAACCCTCAAGAGTGAATAAGTGCACTACAGGAAGTTTCTATCCTTATGCACAGAACTCAAACTCTCCACAAATCCACAACCTCACACTGTGTACACGAAGAGGAGCACCCTGCAAACACTCCTACTCATAGCCACAGGCTCACACACTGGAGGGGCCAGGGAAGCTGGATCATCCACCCTGGGAAAAGCCACCAACCAAGCTGCCCCACAGGGGGTCCCAAACTCAAGCCTGAGACCCAACAGTGACCTGGTGCCCCATCTGGCTCGCGTGCATTCCCCAGGGTCTCCCTCCCTTCTTTGCTCTGACCCGAGGTGGGGGGGGGGGTGCAGCCCTGTCCCGCTTCACAAACTCAGTCGACCGTCACGCACCCCCTGCTGGAGCCCGCGCCTGCCCGCCGCGCCGGGGCTGTTTAAATGGGCCAAGTTGCGGGAGTCTCCCAAGTCCCCGCCAGGCGGGCGCGCGCAAGTGGACGCGGGTGCGCGGCTGGGCAGCAGGGCGGGCCGGGGCGGGAGCTTGGGACCCCCGGGAAGGGCGGGGAGCGGGCCTGGCGACTCCGCGACTTCTCACTGCCCTGCACAGCGGGCAGCAGGACTGCCCCAGGGCGCCGGCTCCAGTGGACTCCCGACGCCCCACTGAGCGCCAGCGCGGGGCACTGCGGCGCAGGGCGAGTCGGTCTGTGATCAATAGCAGCTCCGGCAACGCCATGTCTGGGTCCGCGGAGACCCCTCCAGCAGGCCGGGTAGCAGGCGCGGGCGGCCCGGCCGGCTGCGCTGCTGCGGCGGCGGCGGCTTCGGGTGCCAGGGCACAGTAGCGGGCGGGGTGGAAGCGCGGCCAGGCGCCTTCAGGGCGGGCGGAGACGCAAGTCCAGCCAGGGCCAAAATAAGTTGCGCCGGCGACCGAGAGCCGGCTGCTAGGCCACCTGCGCGCCATGCCGGCGGTCAAAAAGGAGCTCCCGGGCCGCGAGGACCTGGCCCTGGCCACCTTCCACCGGACCCTGGCCGCGCTGCCTCTGCCTCCGCTGCCGGGCTACTTGACCCCGCTGCCCGCCGCTGCAGCTCTGCCCCCGGCCGCCTCGCTGCCGGCCTCTGCTGCAGGCTGTGAAGCACTGTTGGCTCCACCACTCCGGCCCCCGCGCGCCTACCTTAGCCTGCACGAGGCCACGCGGAACCTCCACCTGCCCCGAGACCCGCTAGCCCTCGAGCTCCACTCGGCCGCGGACTTCCAGCCGCTGCTGGACAACAGTGAGCCGTGGATCGAGGTGGAGTGCGGCGCCAACCGTGCTCTGCTCTAGGTACGGAAACTCTGCCAGGCCAGCAAAGGCCCGTCCATCCGCCACCGCGGCGAGTGGCTCACGCCCAAGAGTTCCAGTTTGTCAGCGGCTACCAGACGGCCAAGGACTGGAAGCGCAGCATCCGCCACAAACGTGTGGCCGCCATGGGGGCGCAAGCCGCCATCCCTCTCCTTCTTCGCTACTCGGGACCCGCGGGACGGAGCCCTTCGCTCTGCCACTGGGGAGACTTGGTTTTGGCCCAGAGAGGGCGCTGCAGCTCCAGAGCTGCTTCAGGGACCCACACACCCCGCCTGCCCCCGCACGGTTGGTTCAGTGGACACCGCAGAGCGCCCTCGGCCTCCACTGTCCTCCCAGTTCGGGCCACAGAGTGCTGGGGTCCCGAGCTACGCAGGAGCGGGCGCTCCCTCAGCCCGGCAGGTCTTTGTGAAGCCCCTGGGCCTTCAGGCCCAGAGGAAGTTTACAGGAAGTCGGGAGACGGGTTGGGAGGGACGCCTTCCCTCCCCAGGCTCGGAGCCACTGGTTCTGCTCGAGTGGAGAGGTGCCCATGCGGCCTGGGTGCGAGTGCACACTGGCTGGGGCTGCGCGGGTAGGTGGGGCCGCGGGAGTGGGGCGGGGCGTGGGCTTGCAGAGCTGGAACAGTGTCAGCCAGACCTGGAGCAGCCTGTTTGGATGGTGACTCCAAAGGTGCGACAATACACCTTTGGGAGCCAGGTCGGGGGCACCTGATAAGCGCGGCGACCGTCTGGCGCTGTGAGGGTCTTGGGAAGTTTGGGACCCGGTAGCGTTTGGTTTTTTAGCAGTTCAGGCTCCGCAGTGGCTGCCCTTTCCTGCATTGGGGACTGACGCAGGCCTGGGTCGCGACCGCGCCGCAGCTCACCAGTTCCCTAGCTCAACCTTCCACTGCCTGGCCACAGTTCCGGCGGGACTGGCTAAGAGAGGGTGGGGCAGGAGGAGGGGCGCCAGGGCTGAGAGGAAGCCGCCCTCCACCAGGGGAGGGCCCCGCCCAGGATTTGAGTTTCAGAGCCCAGCAGATCCCCTTCTCGTCCTCGAGGGTGGGGCGGGCAGCAGGCTCCGAAGTTGGACGACAGTGGGTTTGGAAGGTTGTTGTGCATTTCATACACCTTCCGGGAGTGGGGACTGGCTTTGCCGGTGACTGCGCCCCAGAGGCTCCATCTATGCCCTGACTGCCCCTCACCAGCTGTGCTCGCCTCTCCTCACAGGGAAAAATCTGAAGACTCTTATGTCCAAGGGAATTCTGCAGGTGCATCCTCCAATCTGCGACTGCCCGGGCTGTCGAATATCCTCGCCTGTGGTGAGACCTGGGAAGGAGCTGGGTTGGGACGACGTCTGGACTCCCCTGAGAGCCTGGTGATCTCTGAGATCAAGAGTCCTAGCTTCAGCCCTCTGGGCAGGCTGGAGGGAATCCTCCCAGGGCAGATGGGGTGGGTGGGGTTGCTTTGTGCTGTTCCAGACAGTTCCTGGGAATGAGTGGGAATCCGGGGTCACAGGATCCTCTCCTGTTTGGATGAAGGGCGGGTCCTGCCTGTTCTTGAGCAGCCTCCCTCCTGGGTGTCTTGGAGCTACTTCTCCAGCCTTCCAGGTTCCAGGGTCTTCCCACTGTTATTGTCATTCATTGGGCCTGGGGACTTCCCTGTCCCAGGACTGGAGATCACCAAGCCGTCTGGCTCAGCAGAGAGAGGTACTAGGTGCTGGGGCAGGACTCTTTTGAGGTGTAACAGTGTTGGCTGGCCAGGTTGCACATCTGGTGCTCCTAATGTTGAAGTGCTGCCCTGCAAGGGTCTGGACCTCGGAGGGTCCATGACATGGAGCCTGGGTGGGGCAGGGTCTTCGCCTGTAGGTGTCCAGAGAGCAAGAGCCCCACCCAGGGTAGACAATCTATGGCCTCCCCACTGGCCTGGGGAGCAGGTATGACACTCCAGGCAGTGAGGAGTAGAGGGTTGATCTGAAAAGGAAATTGCCTCTAGAGAGGAAGCTCCCCCTGTGGGGTACCTCTAGGGACATGGGGGGTGGAGGCTGCTGTTCCTAGATCCACCCAGCAGTCCCCTCTTATAGGAAGGAGCAGGAGGGGTGGAGGTACCAGTGGTCCTGAGAGGGCCCAGGCTGCCACCTTGGGTTTATTCCCTTTGACCTGGTGGTAGGGTATCCTGGCTTCCTCGTGGGCTCTGCAGGGTGCACGCTGAGCAGGCTGGGAAATCTTGGACACATGGATGCTGGCTGGGGAAGGAGAGCCACAGGCCCAGCCCACACATGGTCTGCCATGGTCACAGCCTCAAGCCGCCCGCCATACACACTTGAGTCTACAGGAGCACAGGGCACCTGTAAAAGAGCTCCCCAAGCAGGTGTGTAGAAACACCTTTTGCTTACTGTCACATACCTACTGGGCAAAAGATTGAAGTCCCTCTCCATCATTGCACCCCTTCAGGCAGCTGGAACTGGACAGGATCCTCTGGGTGCCCACCTCAGACTAGTCTGGGTTCTGTTTTCTGTTTGGATGGGAGTGCCCCACAGTTTCCAACCTGCCACCCCTGAGGCCTACCACAAGAGAGGGGAAGAGGGTGGCCTGAGCTCAACATCTGCCATCACCTCAAGTGGCAATCTGAAGCTCAGAGAGGGATGGAGCTGCTGCCCTTCTGAAGCTCCCTGGTACCTGCCCTGAATGAAGGGCGCTTCAGACCTGGGCCTGCCTGCCTCTCTGTGCCTGGTCGCTTCCTTGGAGGTATCTCCATGGATCCCCTTTCTAGCCCCAACCTGTTGGTGGACAGAGACTGTCTCCACCTACCCTTGTGGCCAGTTTCAAAGGTGTGTGCACTTCATGGTCACAGATACTCCAGGGGTAGAATAAGGTGTGCATGTGACTGTGCATGCTGGAACCCACTCTCACCATTTCAGAAGGGGTCAATTATCGGTTAGGAGCCAGGTTCTCAAATTTGTTGAGCAGTGGGGAGCTAAGTCTCTGATGTATCGGGGGGGGGCATGTGTTCCCCATCCTTGGGCAGGGTTAGAGTGGCCATCTGGGTTCTCAGCATGCTCCCCCATAGAGTTACCCCCAAGAGCCACCCCAGACCTATCCTTCCAGGGTGCTTTCAGGGCATACCAGACACTGGAAGTTCCTGTGCCCAGCTCTGTGCCTCATGGGGCTAAGACTGGCATATAGCCTGGGCTCCTTCCCAGCCAGCCAGTCCTGGTCCCCTTCCAAGTAGCAGTCTTATAGACCCTGTGTCCCCCTCTTCTCTTCCACAGATGAGAGGCAGAGAGACGTTTACTCCTAGTCTGGGTTCTACTTTCTGTTTGAATGGGAGTATTTCTGCCACAAAAGAGGGGAAGCAGGTGGCTTTGAGAAAATACTCCTTTTCTTTTCAAGAGAGTATTTCACCTAAGGCTGAAAGGTGACTGAGGAGAAGGGCAGAGCTCATCTCCAGATGCCTGGCACTGGGCTTTGGCAGGCTGGACAAGGCAGAGCCATGGGCCAAGGGGTGTTGAAAATGATACCAAACCTATGGATTGACAGACACCCAGGCATAGGTGGGCACTCACCACTGCCAGCTCCCTGTGCTCTGCTGTCACTGGACCCTGTCATCCTGTGGGCTGGCCCTGAAAACCCATTGGCCCCATGCCACCATGCTCTTATATTGCTGGGTCTATTTCATTCACCATGTTACAGAGGGAAACAGAGGGTATCCCAGCAGATGTGTGAGGGCAGGTGTGGGGGATACTGTGGCTCCCAGAGCTGGGGGAGGGAGCACTGAGCTGGGCAGAGCCAGGCATCCGAAGATGATGTGGTGCTGAATCTGAAGAGAAGCGTCCTTGCAAGGACAGGACTCCATGCAGCAGCCCACCTCAGGATCCTGGATGACCTGGGGCAGGGAGCCTCCTTGACCCCTTCCTCACTAAGCTCATGGGTGTGGTGAGGATCAGCTCTTTCTGGCAATGGGAGGACTGAACAGGAGAGGAAAGTAGATACTCTGAAAGCCCATGCAGCCTCTGAGCCAGCAGCCTCTTAACCAAGTAAGAAAAAACCTCTGTACACTGGAAAATGATCAATGACTTTTTTTCTTTTCCCTGGGGCAGCAGGACCTGGAGCCAGGAAGTGTTGAGAAATGCCAGGACTGGGGCCACACACTCATATCCACCGCTCTGTGCAGAAATGTGTGAGCTGGGTGCAGGGCTCCAAGCTTGAGCATACACAGCGCCACACACTTACACATGGTGCAGGGGGGCACTGAGGAGAGAAATGAGCCATCAGGGCTGGGGAACAAAGGGTTGGGGCTGTTAGTGCTCTCAGGCGGCCTGTGGCTCCCAGACCTGCATTTTGCAAGGAACCAACAGTCTCAGACAGATTTCCCCTGAGCTGGGCTTTTCACGGTGCTAACAAAATAGCAAAGAGGGGCTGGGGCTGCCACTCAGTGGCAGAGTGTTTTGTGAGGTCCTAGTTTCACCAGCACTGCAAAAGAAAAAGAAAAGTGACTTTGCTTGTTGATATTGCTGTCAGTTTTCAGGACTGACAGAGGAGATGGGATGTCAGCCAGACACGTTTAGAGGGACCTGCTCCCTGACTGCACACCCACCAGGACCAGCCCCATGATCCCTGCCCCAGGCTGTATGCACAATCCCAGAAGACTCTGGGGACCCAGGGAAAGAGCTGCGGGTCATAGCTCAAGCATCCCCAGGGCTCCCTGCCACAGTGTGGGCACCCACACTCAGGCTGGGCATACAGAACAGCCCACACTCTCCTGTCCTCACAGGCTGTGCCTGCAGAAATGAGGCCCCTGGGCCTTGGCCCAGGCCCAGGAGGCTGATGTCTAGCCTAGCCTTAACGTTCTCCTCCTCCTGCCCAAAACCGGGGGCAGCTGGCAGACAAAAGGACAGGCCCCTGCCCCCTCCACACTCCCTGAAAAAGGAATGGAACCCCAGCTTTTCTGCCAGTGATGGTGACAGTGATGGAGGTGGCCCAGCCTGTGGACGGCAGCCAGGCTTGAAGCAGGAGGATGATCCGCATGTCCAGATCATGAAGAGAAGGTACTTATTCCAGAGCTGGGCCAGGAGGCTCAGGCTCCTGTGGAAGGGGGCGCCAAGACCAGGGGTCTTCTGGAAGGCTGCTGTGGGGCGGGGGTACAGGCAGAAGCTGTCCTCTCTCCTGAACTGGCTCCCTGGCACCTTGTTCTGCCTCAGCCATGCCATGGTCACTTCTGGGTAGAGGTTGGCAAGCAGAGAGACCCAAGGTCCGGTACCCACCTGGGCTGACACCCACAACCTCCCAGAGGCTTGTTTCCTGATATGGGCCTCGTCCTGCCAGCACCTAGGGGTTGGGTGTCTGTGAGTCAGATGGTGGGGGCTGTGGTGCCTGGTGATGCACAGGGCTGTTCAGCATGCTCCTCCTCATCTCTGGGAGGCCAGAGCATCTCAAGCCCTTGGGTTTGTTCAGTGGAAGCTGCCACCAGGTTGAACTGGGCATGAGGTGCCACCCTCATTACTGCCCTGGCTTCTGGCTGGTGGGATGTTAAGAGTCAGGCCCACACCCCGCTGCTGTCTCTATGCCAGTAATGGAGCCACTGACCCTCTTTTCTCTCCCGGTAGAGTCCACACCCACTGGGATGTGAACATCTCCTTCCGAGAGACATCTTGCAGGTAGGAGCCTGGCTTGGGCAGGGGCAGCTGTTGCCATTTCTCCTTGGTCCTACCCACCCTGCCTCCCTCCTCTGCCCATGGTCTTTTATCTTGTCCTCTGTCCCAGTCAGTGTGAGCCAGTGTGGGCCATGCGGTTGCCTGGCTGGTTTTGATGTGTGTCCTTACCTGGCCTGGAAGGTAGGTGGCATGGTGCCCAACTGAGATCAGGAGACCCATCTCAGCCAAGTGCAGACTTGTGCCAGGCCTCAACAGCATGGGCAGGGTTCTAGGCAGCCTGGAGAGAAAGCATGCTATGACCCTCACCACTGGACTGTCCATTGGAGCCCAACAGCTCTAAGATGAGGCTGTAATTTTCACCTCTCACCCTCCCAGAGACCCACCAGGAGGTGAGAATGGTGATGTGTGAGCAGGTTCTTGAAGGATGCATAGGAGTTCACTGGGAAAAGGTGGTCTGCAAAGCTGTGGAGGGATGAAGGATGGGATGGAAGGGAGGAGAATGGGAACTCTGCAGGTCTGGCTCAATGGGATGCTAAAAGGTCTGCACCTTAGCCGCTGGACCAGTTGGGCTTTGTTCTCCAAGCTGAGCAAGCCACAGAAAGTTCCTGAGCAGGGAGTGACCAGGTCTGTGTTTTGGAAAGATCCTTCTGGGGACCCTGGCAGATTGTGGTTTCCTCACATGGATTTGGGTTATGGAAACAGGCTGGGGCCTGTGAACCCAAGACATAAAGGATAAAAAAGAAGCCGCTGAGGAGGAGGTCAGGTGTCAGGGACCCAGTTCCTGCTCCCAAGGGGTAGGGGCTGGTTTCTGGTTATTGGGGCCAAGTTTTTCCCCGGGGCTTCAAGGGGAGCACCACAGGAAGGGCCTGATGGGGAGCAGTGGGCACCAAGGGCAGGAAAAGCCTCTGTGACTCCAGCTGTGGGTGCCTGGCCTCCCCAGCCCAGCTGCAGGATGGCAGCTTGTCCTGAATCTCTGCCAGAGGTGTCATTATTTATGTCTTCAAGAACGTCTGGATCCTGGAGCCGAATTACAATAAAAACATCTTTAAACTTATTTCCACCTCATTTTGGAGTTGCCAGCTCAACTGATCATTTTTATGAACCATCATGAACATTTATGACATTTTATGAGCCTTTTACTCTGGACGCTACAGGATAAATTTGCCAGCAAGGCCTGCAAGGAAACCCAATGGCTGTGCCTCCCCTCCAGACCTGCATCTCCTTGGGGTACACCTGGCCTTGGGGTGCGGGGAGGCCCCAGGAGTCCCATGCTGAGCTCTCACCAGTACTGGCTGCTGCAGCCTGGGCCTTGCATTAGTAGAGACCCTGGTCCCACAGAGGATCCAGAGGGGCAAGGATGACTTTCTGGATTTCATTAAAGGGAAGGTTACGGTTCTGGAGAAGAGCACACCCCAGAGGACTAACAGCCCATCATATCCCGTCTGCTAGCAGCCCCCAGTGTCTGGACAAGGAGGGCTGTGGACCACCAGCTGCCTCACACTGGGTCACCAACTGTCTTTGTCCCATCCCAACTGTCTGTCCATCCCCATTCATCTGTCACTCTTCACTGGTCTGTCTGCCTCTTGCATCTGTCTGTCCTCTTCGTCCTTTTGACCAATCCTGCTGGGGATGCCTGCTGCTGGCTGCAGGTAGAGGCCCAGGGCCCCTCTGCCCTGTGATGCCCCTGCAGCATTGCTTGAAAGAGGGCCTGCTAGGTCCCTGACCTTCTAGGCCCCCCAGCTGGTGAAGGCTACATGAGAGAGTTGGGGTGGGGAGGCCCTCAGGAGGGAGTCGGTCTCGCCCTTCTCCTGGCCTCCTCACAACCCTCCCTGCAGTCTTCCTGACCCTGCCTCAGTCTCCCCACGTGCCACAGCAGCCTGCTAAGGCCTTGCCTGTGTGTAGTGGCCCCAAACTGTGAAGACAGGTGCTCTCAACTCTCCAGCCTGTGTGTGAGTCTCTTGGCTTTTTTTTTTTAATGAACCCAGCATAATTTGTTCAGTGAGTAACTGAGTGACCAGAACAGGTTTTCAGGACTGGCCCATCTTGGGACCTGAGGAATGAACCCCCAAGGCAGGGACTTGAGTGTGGAATGCAAGGGCAGGTCCTGTCTAGCCAAGGGTTGCCCCGATGGGCCTGCACCTCAAGAGCCCGGGTAACCCCCAAGTGAGACAGAGCCGATAGCTGTCATTGAGGCTGGTCCCAGATGCAGGTGCTGCTGGGGGTCCAGGCCAGGGCTCACAGGAAATTACTGTGCTCACCTCTCCAGTCCCTGGAAGCAGGAAGTGTCCAGTGCACTGTGGGGAGAAGCTCCATGGCAGCTGCAGCCCTGTACCCGGCCAGCCCAGGCCCTTTCCCCATGCTGAGGACAGCAGTTCTGTCCAACACCCCACATCAGTGAGGATGATGGGGGATGAGCCTCGGGAGATTAATCCCATAAAGTACTTACTCCCCCATCTGCCTCCCACCTTCACGGGGGTAGGGGAGAATCTACATATGGGTCTCCTAGGGGATCTGGGGCCGCCCCGGGGTATCTGGTGCTGAAACTGATCTGCTTAGGGCCTGGCCTGGATTAGCCTGGCTCCTGCCAGCCCGGGCTGGGGGCTATTTAATAAGATTCAGGGTTGGATCCTAGGTCACTGTGAGGAGGCTCTGCTAGTGTCAGTGCTGCTGAAGAGGCTGCTCCACCACAGGTGGGCCGGGAGGGCATTGCTGGGGCACTGGGCTTCCCTGCCCCTGCTCTGGCTGGCCTTGACTTTCTGTCCCCTCCTTCTCTGTTGATGATGGGGTTGCTCACATAACCCCAGGGGTGCCCCACTTTCTCCTCCCTCTTCTCTCTGGGGCTGTGGGTGAGGGCTCATCAGGAGGGAGAAGGGACAAAGAATCACATGCAGGGTGATTCCAAGGCCAGGCCTGGGTGCACCCTGGGGATCACAGGTGTCCTGAGCCAGCCAGTGCATCTCCTGGGGCCACAGGTACCATTCCAGGGCAGAGTCTTTTTAGCTACAGGACTTTGGTCTGAACCTCAGTTTCCTTATTTGGAGAAATGAGGGCCCCGAGAGGGTGTTGCAAGTTTTAACCAAAGTGGCACGTGCCAGGTGCTTGCTTCAGATCTGGCAGCACATGGGTGGCAGTGTGCCCTCTATGTGCCTGTCCTGTGAGACAGCAGGCCGTCCTGTCCTCCCTCTGAGGCAGGTAGCTGAGCACAGCTGCCTCTCTGGAGAGAGGAAGGTGGGAGGGGCTGCTCTGGCTCTGCACAGACCAGCTGGGTGCTGTAGTGGGGTCTAGGTGCCATGTCTCTGCTTTCTCTTGGCCTGCCTGGTGAGTGTGCATAGGTGTGGCATCCCAAGCCCACAGAGGTATGCACACACATCACCACGCTCAGTGCACGCTGTCCTCAGCCCCAAGCACCCTTGTACTCATGCTCTTCAGGTCGCACTGCCAAGGCTCATGGCTTCATCCTCTGTCTTGCTCTGCTGCAGCCAGGACAGTGACCTTCCCACACTCATATCCAGTGTGCACCGAAGCCGCCACCTCATTATGCCCGAGCACCAGAGCCGCTGTGAATTCCAGAGAGGCAGTGTGGAGGTTGGCTTGGGACCCACAGGTGAGGAGGCCCATGGGTCCTGAGGGCGATGATGGGGCTGCCAGGGCCACAGCAGCTCTGCCTAGGGACAGCCACCCTCCCTGTGTCTGTTCAGAATTTTTAAAAGGAAAAAATGTGACTTAAAAGGACTGAATGAGTTTTTGAAGACTTTCTGGGAGTGAATGCAGAGGTCCATAGACAAACCAAAGACAAAGGAGTAGAGGAACCAGGGAGCCACCTCTCTGGAGCAGGCTGCTGTGACCTGGCAGCAGGACCAGCCTCCTGCATAGGGCTGGCTCTTGCTGCCCAGGTCAGCACAGCTCTTGGTTCATCTGGTCTGTCGTGCTGTGACAATAAAGCCCTGTCCACTGTCTACTGCCCTCCTGCTGCACAGACACTGGCCTCAGGGCCTTTGGGGCACTGCAGGAGACCCTTAGTCCTCCTCCGAAAGCTGCAGATCCTCTAGCTCATCCTGGGGCCCCTGGGCCAGCTGCCACAGCTCACCATGGTCCAGCCCCGCCTCTGCATCTGGGCCTCCATCTGCAAGGACAGAAAAGGCCACATAAATTCTGCTTATCGGGAGGAAGCCAGTCTTGGAGGTTAATCATCACTAATTAATCACAGCATTAATTAATTAATTTATTGGTGCATTATAAGCTGGCTGCTAGAGCCCATGAGAACAGAGCAGCTGGCTGAGCACCCCAGGGAGGAGTGGGCGGGGCTTGGGGCTGCCCTCCCATGGCTCTGTTGCCAGATGGGATTAAGGATCAGATCCCTTGCCCCAAGAACCACTCACCTTCTGAGTTGCTGCTATCCTCCTCTTCCTGGTAGTACTTATCATCTTCTTCCACTTTGAGCCCCTGCCGAGTTCTCAGGGACCCAGGTGTTTCTGTGAACCGAGAAGAGTCCATGATGAGCCCCCCACCCAGTGACCACCAGCAGAGGTCCACAGCAGGGTAAGCCACAAGCAAGAGGACCACCCGTCTCTCCACTTGCAGGTGGAAGATCAAACAGTGTAGTTAGGAGTAGGGATGCTTAGCAATCAGCACAGAAAACACTGAGGCGGGGACCCCTCTGGCTGTGAGGTCCCATAGCCATCCACACCCTCCCCATCTCCAGGAGCACATGCTACAGCAGGGGCAGCCCCCACCTCTCTCCCAAAAGTCTGTGGTCTCCTCATCCTCAGTACTGTCCAGGTCAAAGAGGTCTTTAAATTCCTTCCTGTCCTCATCCTTCCTGTCCTCTATCTTCCGCTGTTTGATCTCTGGGAAGTTCAGATCTTCTATCTGGAATAATCAGAACCAGAGGAGTAGGTAGGCATGGGCAGGGGGTTCAGAGAGGCCAACACTATTTCCCTCATAAGCCTCCAGCAGCCCTCAGGAGCACCCTGCTTGGCCACTTGCTACTTGGCAACCTTTCTGCTCCCACATCCGTAGCATCCCTCCCAGGAGAGCCAGCACCTTGGTGGCATGCTACTTCAAGAAGCAGTCTCTCAAGTCACCCCAACTCATAGTCACAGCCATGCCCAGAGTCAAAAGCTAAAGCCCTTCTACCTGCCTTCCTGGGGTCCACAGGCTGGCCTGTGTGACAAATATGTGAAGCCACGCCATTCCCCCCAAGGCCCCTACCCTTGGGAGATGCCTGGTTGTGACAACTCCTGACACTACCCCATAGGATCACCACCTCCTCAAACAGCCATAGTCCTCCCATGCCCCACCCACACCACCACCAAAGTCATCCCAATCAAATCTCTGCCTGGTCCTAAAAGTCATGCCAATGTGCAAGATCTGAATCTAGCTGACCCACCCACTCCCTTGGCACCCCAGATGTACCCGCTCTTTACCACTGATCTCCAGCTGTATCTCGCGGTCCCTCAGCTTCCACCAGTGGCTATAGTACCTGGTGAGTGGGGTCCCCTCTCCTCGGGCCTGCTTCTCCCAAGCATCCTAGGAGTGGGGCAGTTCAGAATCATGTCCCACTATGGGCAAACCTCAAACCCAGCCATTCCCTGATGAGTGCCCTCAAGCAGCACCACCCCCACTCCAGATACCAGTTCCCTACTGACCACTGCAAGCTGGTCAGAGACACCAAAAGAGACCCTCTGGCGGTGATTGTGGATGTGCTCTGCATTCTCCTGCACCTTTTCCAACAACTGGCGCATCTGCCGCCAGTAGTTGTCCACCTTGCACTCCCGGAGGAAGGACTTGAGCTGCAGAAGTGGCGGGGGGGGGGGGCAATCAACCCAGCAGGCAGACAGGATACCCTGCACCCCAAAGGAAGTCCAGGGCCCATCAAAACATCATGGCGACTCCAGGGAGGTCCAGAGCCCAACTGCACACAAGTGGACAGTGGGCCACAGATGAAATCAGGCTGCTCTCCAGCCTGCCCATCTCTGTAAATAAAGCTCTTCTGGCAACAGCTGCACTCATTCCCTCACATGCAATGGGCTTTCTGTGGCTGCTTTTGTACTGTGGCCAAAGGCCAGTAGCCAGACTGAGAAACCATGCAACCATAAATCCAAGAACACTTATTGAAAATATCTGTTTACCCCTACTCTAGTCCCCTATCCCTGAGACCTTTGAATCCAGCAGCAGAAGCTTCCTGACTGCCAGGCACTCCTATCTGGGACCCAGGCCACAGCCAAGTGCCAAACGACAGCAAGTGACTATGCATGTGCAGCCTTGCACACACACACACACACACACACACACACACACACACACACACACAACCTGTCTGGATGGGCCTCAGATGCAGCTCAGTTGTGAGCAGCAGCACTGACCCTCCCCCATGAGAGGTGCAGGCCTGAGTCAGGGAACAGCAGGCAGAGAGCCATACTCTCATGGGAGAAGCAGAGAGAAACCCCCACCCCAGCCCCAGGACCACACAGGAAATCAGTCAGGGACCAGCCCACCCCAGTGTAAAGACTTCTGCAGGCAGCTGGTCTGGTCCCTGGAAGGCTTAGACAGTGTTTCAGTGGACCAACATGTTGCTAGGATCCTTGGTGAGCCATCCAGACCTGTCCCAACCTCCTGAGTGACTGATAATCTCCTACACCCCCATGACCAGTACCACACATTATGGTCCAAGGGGTCCAGCTGCAAGGCGGTGCCTGTGTGGAGACCATAAAGGATCAGGCTCTGCTACTAGCCCTGTGAAGCTGGGACAAAGACACCTCTTTTCAGTCCCTGTGTACAAAGGGCACTGTGTCCATTAAAAGATAATCAAAGTCCATCATAAAGCAGGCCCCCAGGGGATTTGGGGAGGGAGCCAACCATTGGGTACACACCTGTAAGACAGCAGGCAGTGCCAATTCAGGGAAGGCAATACTGTGGGCCTGGCCCTGCAGGTACTCCAGCATGAGGTCATACAGCTGCTCCACTAGGGCATCCTGAGGTGGCAGGGAAGGACCAAGCTCATCAGGGGATGGGGCTCAGATGCTCAGAGTCCTCCAACTCAGGCTGATGAGTCTGCTCCAGGTCCAGGGTGGGGGCCACAAGGAAGTGTCCACAGCCTCCCAGCCACACTCAGGCTCATGGAGGATAAAACTATGAATCCATTGGTCTCCAACCCAGGGAACCAGGAAGGTCCAGATGCCCTGCTCACTTCAGCCTCTGTGATCTGCCTTCTCAACCTACATCTGGGCATGGGAGGCCCCACAAGGTGCAGCTACAATAAACCAAGGCAGGGTCAGTGTTTGAGCACTGTCCAGGATGAAGGAGAAAAAGAAACCATGCCACAGCAGTGGAAGAGACTGGGGAGGCACCTAGAGCCAGTTGTCAGGGTAGGAGGCCCTCAGTGGGGTGCCAAGGTAGAGAGGTCACAGCAGGGGAAGTTAGGAATCACACCTGGCTGTCACAGGGAAACAGATGTGGCTTCCACAACAGCTTCACAAAGCACAAACAGCAACCTGCCTCAGTGGAAGGGAATGGGAACAGGCATGGGTTCCCTTTTCTTGTGACCTGGAGACAGCAAGTGTTTGAACATCCTGTGGGCTAAGGCCTAACCTGACACTAACCTGCCTCCCTCAGAGCAGCACTGGTGCTCAAGTGCACATAGTGGTCTAGGCAGGGCCTTGAAAGCTCTGAAACCACAAACCTGGGTTTGAAGCCCAGCTCTCCTGCCCGCTGAAGTCCTGAGCAAATATCTCTGTGGCCAGAGTCTGTTCCCTGACTGCAAACCCAGGGTCCTCAGGCTCAACCCTCAGAGCCTAAGTGACTGACACTCACAACCAGCTTAGGAGGTAAAGTGCTGAGCAGAGTAATGTGCTCCTTGAACCCATGCAAAGCTCAGGGAAGTGATGTGGACCTCACAGCAGACTCAGGGGCAGGCAGGAGAACTGAAGCACCCTGAACCAAGATTGCAGAACCCACTCACCTCAAGGATAAAAGGCAGCACTGGGATGAAGGTGCCAGTGCTCTCTGACAGCAGTGTTAAGGCACGCACACAGTGCATGCGCAGGGGGTAGAAGCGGGCAGTAGGGACCAGCCTGGGAGGGGTAAGGCGGGAAGGGGCAGAGGCTGGTTAAGTCATCACTCAACACCAGTTTTGGCTACCCACTGCCTCTGAACCCCCAGGAGGGCCTTCCTGTCACTCCAGCCAGGTGAGGAGTCACAATGCCCACAGAAAGTAGCATCACACTCCCCCAAACAGAACAGGGTACCTACCACAAAACACTTTGAACTTGGTACTGGTCTAAGCATCTGCTTCCTTGCTCAGCGATGGGATCAGAGGAACACCCATGCAGCTTTCATATTCACTACACTTTAACACGGGTGGGGGCTGTTCATTCCTGGCTCCCTTTCTTCCCCATTCCCTGCTTTCAGGGCTCCCTCCCCTGGACCTCCACCTTCCCTCCTAGTCTAATCGCCAAAGCTCAGGAGGATGCTTTTCAGGACAAAGATGCCCCCTCCTGGTCAGACTGGCACAAAGCACCTCACAAGAAACCAAAAAGGCCTTCACACTGTTGCCCTCAGAGCACAGAGTACTCTGCAGCGAACTTGACTGCAAGCCCAACAGGGATTGCCAAGACCCAAAGACCCTGGACACAACATTACTGGCCAAAAGCTTGCCCGATGAACTCACTTGATGCAGCCAATGACCACCTGCGAGAGGGGATAGAGCAGAGGCTGAAGGGCTCCGCTGGAGCCAAGGGTACTCAAGACACGGCACCACAAGTAGAGGCAGTGGACATACTGCCAGTTGTACACTGACTGGTACGTGTCCTGGTCAGAGCAGAGTTTGCCTGAGTGTCAGCACCCAGGTCAGTAGCCAAGTGTGCCCCCTCCCCAGTGTGCCCACCCATCACATCCACCAAGGTGCTAGGCCTGGATTCAAGGAGGCCCCCAGGCCCTCTGCTGATCAGACTCCCAAGTCTGGAGGCATGGCTGTGTGCAACTTTTTGCCCATAGTCATGGCACTGCGCAGGTGGATGGTGAGCTGGCGGATATAGAGGAAGGCGTACTGGTAGGAGATGCTGGGATCCAGGGCAAGCAGCTCAGTCAATGTCCGTTGCATGAAGTTGATGAGGGGCAGAGTGCCTGGAGAGGTGAACTTGCAGTTCCTCACATACGTGATATACATTTGCTGCCAGAGAGACTCCAGTCAGAAGCACCCGAAAACCCACTACCTGGCTCCAAGCCATCTGCCAACACGTAGACATTTCTCCTGGAACTGCTGCCTCAAGCAGGAACTACAGCCAAGCCAATGGCTGCAGACCCCCTTGCACAGACCTCCAACTCCTCAGGATTCTGATGCTGCTCAGCCCCATGCATATGCCCAAGCATATGCTTGCCAGACTTACACAGACTAAGGTATGCAGAGGGACCCTGCAGGGAAGGTATGTGGTGAGGGGTAGGGAGTGAGTTAAGTCCTGCTGCACGCTGGGCCAGTATGAGGGTTTCAGAGGGTCCCTGCACACAGATGGGCCCCCCTAGGTCTGGAGTTGGACAGCAGGGTTTGGATGCTGGCTGTGACCTCAGACCTATTCTATTCTTCCTGTAGGAAGTTCTCAACCACTAACAAGATGTTCCCCCTTGGGGACGGTTATCTGAAGCAAAGTCGAGGTAGAGGCCAGAAGGCTGAGGGTTCCTGTGTCTGTCAGCACTCCTACATTCTTGGTGAGGAATGGGATCTAGGGACCTTAGTCTGCCCTGAGCTATGATGCCAGGGCCCAGCTAAGGGCACTGACCAAAAAGGCAGCCTGTTAGGCCCTCAGGCTGATTCCCAAGACAGATTCAGGGCCCACACTATCTTCAGGACAGGGCTCAAGAAGATGTCCTTCTTGTGCTGGCAGATTCTAATGAGGACCAGGAAAGCCAGCACCCGCAAAGACTCCTCACCCGTGCTCCATAGGACCACCATTTTCTGAAAAGGGAATATGTCACTGTCTGCCCCAGCCTTCTCACCCAGGAACCCCTAGACCCAGCACATGCCTCCCCTCCCTAAGCCAAGCCACAGGCTCCTGTGTTACTGCTTGAAGACAGCCCTTCCCAAAACACATCAGGAGAAGCTGGTAGCAAAATAGTAAGAGGCACCAAAACACAGAACACAGTATGTCATGCCCTGTAGAGGCAAGACCGTGACAACTTGCCTTTACCATTAGGTGTGCATGAGAATGTATAATGAATCCAGCTCTCAAAACTTGTTAGGACACAGATGCCTGAGTGCAACCTGTTCTCACATCACCGAGTTATGCTGGCCTGCCTGGGTCAGGGGATGCCCTAGATGAGGTACTCAGGTGGAGGAGGGCTGGAAAGGAGCTGGCCAGAAGCCAGTGTAGGTGCAGGTGACACTTCTGCCCTGAACAGGAATGGGATGTATTTGTGGGGTGGCTGTGTGCACCACCAGCCACACCAACAGAGCGTGATGAGCCTGCTCACCTTGAGCAACATGCAACACTGCTTGGGGAAGGTTAGGTAGTAAGGCACAAGGCTGCTGATGTGCTGCAGGACAGCCGCTGACACAGTAGCTTCTGCCAGAGAGGTCACCAGCTAGGGAAGCAGAAGGGGGCTGTGAGACACTATCTTACTGAGTCTGAGGCACAAAAAACACTGGACCACCCAATATGGCAAGGGCCCCGACTGTGATCTGGGCTTCCATGCTCCTTCCCCTCAGGAACAGCATCTGCATGACTGCACTTAGGTATGCCTTGATGTCCACACAGAGTCTCCCCCAGAGTGCACTGCTGGACGGCTGCAGCATCCTGCAGAAACCAAACACATCCCCATTCCTGCAGCTTAGACTCAAGGCTGCCTCAGTGAGTCTCAGACCATACCTTGCCCTGAGAAGACTTCCCACCTCTCTCCACAAAATGCTGAGGAGCTTTGTGCAGCTGACAGACACAGCTGCCCACCCCCCAGTAAAGCAGCACCAGCCCTTCCCAAAGACCACCCACCCAGCCAAAGCAGAGCAACTGCCCTCTGATATACTGAGTCCTATTCTTCCCAGAAGGGCCCAGCCCCAGTTGCATCCCTCATACACCAGCCTCCTCTGGGTTCCCTTGGCCCCGTCACACCACAACCCTCAGCAGCACTCAGGACCTTTGGACCTAACCAGGCACCACTCACTGGTGCAGACTGGTGGCTCTGGCCCCTACGCACTGGGAAGAAGACCCAACCATGCACATTCACAAACATTTTTCCCTAAAACTCTGGACCCTTAAATCTTCTGGACTGAACATCTGACAACAAAAGCCGGGTTCCTGTAAGTTTCTTGATGTTCACAGAAATTGGCTAAACACACCAAGGACCAAAGGCAGGGCCCTGAGAGTTTTCCATTCAGCTCCCTTTTGGCATTTCAGTCAGCATCAGCTGTGGATCCCCTATTGCTGCTCCCCAAGGTCCAGTTGCATGGACCACTTGTCTTGTTGCCTGCTCATCTCACTGCTTTGTCCTCCACCCTCCTCGCCTGACCCCTTCAGTCTACACTGCCTACACACACATGAACACTCTCATGCTCTAGTGAAGGTATTCCTACAACCCCTCATGATGCTGACAGCCCAGTGGAGCCTTTCTGCTTTCTTTCAAAGCTGTCCTGACAGAAGTTGGATTTCCAAACCCTGGGAAAATTTAAGATTAAAACCAAGCACACGCTGGGCACAGTGGTGCATGCCTGTAATCCCAGCGTCTCAGAAGGTGAAGGCAGGAGGATCATAAGTTCAAAGCCAACCTGAGAAATAGTAAGGCGTTAGGCCACTCAGTGAGACCCTGTCTCTAAATATAAAAATAAGGCTGGGGATGTGGCTCAGTGGTTAAGCACCCGAGTTCAACACCCAATACCAAAAAAAAAAAAAAAAAAAAAAAACAAGCACACACCATGCTCTCAAGAAATTCTCAGCATAGAATTTCTTTTCTGGAAGAAAAAGGCAAGGAGTGGGGCCACCCCCACTGGCAAGAGTACATCCCCCAAAGGCCTCTTTTGCTCTTCCTTCTCAGGAGCCCCCAAAGTCTGCCATGCCTCTGTCCTAGGTGGGCCAAGGCCCTGGGGACAGTGTCCTCTCTTGCAGAGCAGAGCTCTGATCACCCTATTTCTCTCACCTGCTGGTATCCTTTGGGGCCTTTCCAAATAGCAGCTTAGGTAGGTATCCAAAGAGATCTCTGATGCAGAAGGTGACAAGAGCGTTGAACACTGTGAGGAAGGGACACAGATGTCACTCACAGGAGAGCACGTAAGCCAGCCTGACCCGCCCTGTAGACCCTGCTCACCAGTGCTGTCTGTAACCTGAAACCTGCAGGCCTCAACACCTTCCTGGTCTCCTTGGATGGTAGCAACAGCTGCTCTGAATGCCTGCACCACTTCATGAAACAGCTTGGGAGTGAGGTGCTGAAGGAGCAAGAGATCAATAACTCTGGGGGAGCAGGAGGTTACACAAGGCAGAGCAAGAGATAACTGACTCCAAGAACCTGCTCCTGAGAGAAAAGAGATCCTTCCCCACAACCTCAGAAATAGGGCAGAGGTAGGGGCGGCACCACTAAGCCGTGTTCTGGCAACTAAAATAGAGACAAGTCTATAATCCTCCTGGAAAGGGAATGAGCCCAGCTCAGGAGCCCCAGGGGAAAAGGCTGAAAGTCCTGAGTTGGAGGAGCAAGCTTGCTATCTCACCAGCCATGTGATGATGCTGCACCATGCTGTTGTACTTCCCACCTCCAGAACTGTGAGCCAAGTAAACACCTTTTCTTTCTTTTCTTTCCTTTCTTCCTCTCTCCCTCCCTCCTTCCCTTCCCTCCCCTTGCTCTTTCTTTCTTATTTTCCTAGTGCTGGGGGATTGAGCCCAGAGTCCATACATGCTAGGCAGGCACTCTATTACTGAGCTACATTCCTAGGACTAAATATCTTTTCTTTACGAACTATCTGTTGGCATCCCACTATAAAGCAAGAGAAACTACACCAAGACACACCTAACAGATACACCCACAATGGCTTTACTTCAGGGAGCAGAGCCCCTGAGAGAAAAGCTGAACTATGACTGAAGAATCCCAACCAGGGCTTCCTAGCACTCTACACATGTGGACTGGACATTGTGTGCTGTTCAGAGAAGGGCTCTTCCCACCTGTACAGCCATGAGCACCTCAATGAGACAAGGGAGAGACTCCGGCCTGTGGTGGGGTCCAGCTGCTCAGACCACACTCCTTCTTCTCACCTTTGCAGACTGCTTCCATTTCTCCACCATGGCTAGGGTCACAGGAACAGACTCATTCTTCTTCTGCTGAGGTCCTCCAGGGACTCTGTCCCCATCCTCTCCTCCGTCTTCTTCTTCGCTTGCTTCCTACACCAGATACAGAAGAGTCATGCTGGGGGAGGGTGTAGAAGCCACAGGTGCCCTGCTGGACAGGTCTGTGCTATCCTCACCTCCAGTGCACCTGGCAAGGAGTGAAACTGCTCCTCTTCCTCCTCAGAGATGTCTGAGTCACTAAAGTTTAGCAGGCTCTGGTCATTGTCTTGCAAGAACTTGTAGAATTCTGGATCTTTTTCCTTCAGCCGAGAGAGCTGGTCCTTGTGCTCAGAGGCACTGCCTTTATGCCTACTGAGAAGGCAGGAGTCAGTAAGCCAGTGAAAAACCAGCAGGGGGTTGGCTTCTTGTCCACATAGCCACTTGTGGGCCTCCTCAGAGAGACCACAGGGTTATTCTGCTCCCTGCACAGCAGCCATCAACAACAAGCAGGAGGTTTCCCACAATGTTAAGTTTTCAGAAAACATAACTCTCTTCTGAACTCCTGTAACCAGAAGCCTCTCCCTGTTGCTTTATCTCTAGCACACAGACACTCAACCTGGGCTCTCCCCAGACTTGCTGTGCTGGCACCATGCTCTATTGCAGTCCCCACAAAAGACCTGTCCCTAGAACTCATCAACAACATCTTCAAAACCACCAAAGTCACCTTGCAAACCACCACATCTCTCAACTCTCAATCACCATAATGGCCTCTCCATTCCCACCCTCCTCACCTATGATCCGTTTTGGCACAGAAACCGGAGTGACCTTTTCCCTCTTTTAAAAAATGTCACAGGATGTTGCTTCACAGCTCTCGCTCTGAGGAAACTTCCCATTTTACTGGGTAATCTAACCTGATTCTTCATCACCCACCCTCTGGGTGCATCTTCAACTACTTTCCCACTTCTCCTACCAGTCACCCCTTCCTCATGGGTTCCCACTTCAAGACCTTCTCCGTTCCTGCTGTACTGTCCACACAGCCTACCCCTTCGGGCTGTCACTCAAAACTCAGGCTGTCGCCCTCCCAAGTTTGGCCACTTGGCATCCGCTTTGTTACTGTAGTTAGCCATAAGGAAGATGGCCTGGCTTCATGTCTTCGGACAATGCTGCCACAACCCTGGGTGCTTCTTCCAGAACCACCCACTAGTATGGCTGAGAGGCAGCCCTTGGCTCCTCCATCACTCCAAGACAGCTTTGGCTCTTGCCACCACAACCACAGCCTGCCCAGGCAGGCCAACACAGGCTGTGGACACTCAGGTGTTTGGTCAGGAACTCCAACCTGCACCAGGCAACGGAGCAGACCACTGTGAGCCCCTTCAGGGGCTGAGCGTATGGTGGGTGGTGGGCGTATGGCGGTGGGAGCCATGATCAAAGGCTCCCAGGAGCCTTGTTGTGCTCAACTGCCCATCAGGGGAGTCTTGTCCCCTTCCCTACCCAGTGCATCCTCAAGTGCCACAGGTTTAGGTCCCTCCCACTCCAGCCAGAGAGAATTCCTCTCCATGCCACCAACCCCTTGATTTGGTTTAGGCCAGGCCAAGGCAGGGTTAGTGGGAAGATTCCATGCAGTCATCATAACATTCAGTTTGTTGTCACTCAAATTCTAAAGCTGACTAAACTGTTCAAACAACTTTTATGGCCTATATTGGTCTTTGTGTCCCTTGCCTTTTGTTTGAGTGACTCAGTCCTTTCCCTGCCCTTGTGCTCTCCCTATTTCCTACCTTCCTTGCTTCCTTCCTCCCTTCCTGGTTTTTCTCCTTTTCTTCTTCCTTCTTTTCTACCTCCCTCCATCCCTCCAACTTTGCCTTCCTCCCTTCCAACTTTCTCTCTCCCTTCCCTCCCTTTTCTTTTCTTGCAAGTGTTTGGGGTGAAAGTCCATGGCAGGCCAGCCCCAAGCTAGGCAAGGTCACTGCCACTGAGCTACAACATCCCCAGACCTGCTGCCACTTCCTATGCAAGTAATTTGAATTATCTCTAAAGAGAAACTCTCACATTAGTCTACTTTCAAAGTAATTTCAGAAGAGTTGCTAACGTGGGCATAAATCAGTTATGACAAGTCATTTTTGAAAAGCACGGCACAGCTAATGTTCCTCAATAGAAGGAGTTGAAAACTTTAGTTGGTTTTCAGGTCAGCATTTCTAGACTAGTACAAACCCTCCTAATCCTGATCTCTCCTTAGTCCTATGATTTCTTTAAGTGTCCCCTTTGCTCCTGTTCATGGAGTCATGTGTACAGAAATTATACCTGGTTCTATTGAACTCTACTTAATTCTTTCTCACCTCTGTGCTCCTTTTGCCAAGTCACTCCTCAACACTTACTGTAACCCTTTCAATTTTTGGTCCATTTTCATTTAAAAAACTCTTTCAAAAATTGAACCATTTCGCATGCAGATACAGTCTTCTTGATCTGCTATTAATCCCACACTACTGACATTGTAAGTTATTGAAATGTACACTTCCAGACCGTTTTCAGATTTTTGATTTATGTATATCTATCTGTCTATCTATTTAGAAACATAACATGGTATTCTGAAAGTATCATTCTGCTTTTGGAGCTCCTCATTGTGTTTTTCAGAAGCAGGCCTATTACACAGAGATGAATCCATGTTACCTAGATTGAGTTCAGGAATGAAACACAAAACGTCTATAGATCTGTACTGTGCAGAGCATTTATTAATTGTAAGACAATGCAGAAAACGTGTTCTTTGTCATTGAAGAGTTTAAAGACTCTTAGAGGAGTCAAGAAAAGTGCAAGTGAAATGACAGAATTACCACATGACAACATTCCAGAACTGCAAACTAAAATGACATGGAAGAAAGAGAGGAGTAACATATGATTAATCCAAAAGGACAAGAGGTGGGTAGCTCTTCCCTAAAATAAATTAGATTGCCAGGTGTGTGATACAAATAGAGATGTGCTGAAAAGATACTGGAGGAGACAGATGTGTCCCTTACCAGTCCTCTAAGATGACTTAAACCTTCACCATTAATCTAACCATGAACTATTTGTTTAGGTAGAAAATATTTGTCACCAAATTACATGGGTGACAATATAAGCATCTTCCTTTCTAAGTTTTTTTCATTTGTTTTTTGGCCATTTGAAATATGATTGTTTCCTGGAAGAGGTAACTGAGAAAACCATTATCTAATGCTAACATGGAGTTATAATCCACTCCTTCCTCTCCTCTCTCATGTCTCATTTCACTACAAAATTACAAAAGCTGGGAAGAAAAATAAGAGTTCATATTTTTGATAGAGTATGATTGAACAATAGACAAATACAGATTTTGAAACTTAAGATGGACATTTAGCCATGGGTCAATATGAAGTTGATTCATATTGTAAGATTGGGCAAACTTCTGAAGAAGATCAATGTTAAGAGAAAGGAGAAAGGAACAAGAAATTAATTCCTGGAAAATCCTGAAGGGTGGTGTAAAAAAAGAAACCAGAGAAAGAGTATTAGAGGGAGAAATAATAAAAGACATGAACACTATGAAATTTGTATTAGAAATTTTTTTAAAGTTCTATTTGTGGTCAAAGGGTCTGTGTATGCGATGATGTAACTCAAATGAAGTGTTCTGCTAAATTCCTCTTGATTCTTTTGTGGGTCAGGTAGGTTTTGATATTAAGCAGGCTAAATGGTTCCAATTTTTCTTTTCTGGGAATTAAATAAACCAGAGCTGCTTTTTTGACTGTTTATAAGAAGAAAATGAGCTGCCAAGACACAGTTAATAATATTGTATATGTTTGAATTTGCCATGGTGAAACTTTTAACAAGCCCTTGCGTGACATCTTGTTTTTCATACCCTGAGCCAAATAACTTCCCAAATTTCTTATTCTTAAAATGGTTCATAAGTATAAGCTGATAGCCAAGTTATAGCATTAGCCGAGAAACATTGCTATCCAGTCACTAGAACAAACTGAAGTTGCTTTAAGTGATTTTTGCCTCCTTACTCATTAAAATGAACCACACTAACCCAATCTTTTTATTTATGTGGAAGTAGCTAAAGGCTAAAGGTGTTTAAATTTATCAACATGAGTTTATATAGAACTTGCCTTGAAGAAAAACATCATTTTGGGATGCTGTCCAAGAACACAGAGCCTATATGAAGAGACAGAAATCAAGGAATTAAGCAGCAGAAGAAAGTTTATACAGTCCTGCAACTCTTAAATTCCCATTATCTAAGTGTTTCAGAGGTCAATACACTAAAGGATGACATGTACTGCTATTCCCTTTTATCCCTTGCCAACTGCCAACTGTTATGAACATCCTTTCTCTTGAATAAGGATGAGCCATTATAGGAACCTAAGTATCCACTACCAATTGATCCCAGTTACCATGTTATTTGAAAATGTCTTTCCAAACCCAACACATTTAAATTTGTTCAAAAAATGAATTCAAATGAGACTATTGTTATTTCAGAATAGTAGATAACCATAGTTCTATAAGTCCATAATTATGAAGAATGACACACTATGACCTATTGGTATCTACCATCTATATCTACCAATTGATCTATCTATTCAACTGTTCCCTCATTCATTGTTTTTTGTTAAATTTTTCCTTAGTACAGGCTCTTAGGAGATGTTGCTTTAGAAAGGGCTTTAAATTGTCATTTTGGATTTCACTCAAATTATTAATCATAATGAGTAAACTCTATAAAGGATACCTAATTACGCCTGTGATGACAGTATATCACCTCTCTTGCAGTCATTTGCCAATTTGTCCTTTAATCCATCTAACCTGTAGCTTTGTCTAAGGCTGGCTCCTCTGACTCCTGAAAGGGAAAGCAGAACAGAGCGGTCATGTGGTCCGCAAGCATGTGAAAGGATGTAGGAAGATGATTAGCAAGTAACTTAAAAGTATGGCATTTGCTGGTAAGTGGATGAAACTGAAGAATATCATGCTAAGCAAAATAAGCCAATCCCCCCAAAAAACAAAGGCCAAATGTTTTTTCTGATATGTATATGCTAATTCACAATGGGGGTGAGGGTTAGAGAAGAATAGAGGTACTTTAAGTAGAGGGGAATTAAAAGAGGGGAGTGGTAAGAAGGATAGTAGCATGAACCAAACATTATTACCCTATGTACACATATAACTATACAACTGGTGGGTCTCCATTATATGTGATGTATCAAAGTGCAATCTACTGTCATGTATAACTGATTAAAATAAATTTAAAAAAATTTTTTTTAAAAAGTATGCAGTGAAAGCAAAGTTCAGAAAGCACCAATTTTTTTAGGGGACCAAGCCTTCATGGAAGAGATGTTTTCTAGAGGAATAAGACTGAAGGTTCTTCAGCTAAGGAGAAAAAAAAAGGGGGGGGTAGTATTTTCCCACAGTATTTAAAAGGCCCATGGGATGAGGAGGTGGTTAATGAAGTCAAGGTTTTATGTAAGACCAGATGTGAAATGACTTTGGAAGCCAAAATAAGTGTTTGAGTTTTTATATATAGGTAAAAATGAGTCAGTAGAGGTTTCAGAAGCCAGGTATTGGATACATGATCAGATTTGGAGTGGGGTGAGTGTAAACTTACTCTCTTTGTCAATTTTACTTTTTCTTACTTTTTCTTTGATTATCAGAAATTATTTATTTATCTTTGAATGATACTATATAGATAAATGATAAGGAAAATAAAAATCATCTGCAGTTTTGTCTTCTGAGGGATAAACACATTTTGATGGCTAACAAAAGGTACTTTTTTCAAGAATTGGAATAAGTATAAATATATCCATTATGTGTGTATTGCATTTGTAACTATGCTTTTCAAGTAATCACATTATTCATGTTGTAATCTGACAATATACTACAAATGTCTTCCCAGTAAATTCAGAACATTTTTAATTTTTTTTAGTATCATTTTTACATATTTACATATTTAGGATGAATTCACAGAAATAGAATCAATGGATTTTGGAGTTTCCATATTTTTAACTAAAATGATCCCATTTTCTATTTCTTAATGCTTCATCCTTTTGCATCCTTATTAACATTTATGGGCATGTATATTCCTCCAATGTCTGTGGTATTTGGTGTTATTATCATTAAATCCTTAACTATTTCAAGATCTCATTGTAATTTTATTTTGTACATTTTGATTACTCCTGAGGCTAAAGGTTTTTATATTTCTCAGTCATTTGTTTTAAATCTTTGAGGAGTTTATTTATCACTTCCTTTTTATTTCAGTATTTCCTTTTCTAGCTGCAAGAATGTTTTTAAAATTAGGGGAGTAAACTTTCAGAGGCAATATATATTTCAAGTGTTCTTCCAAGTTTCATTCTTCTTTATGATGTTAAGTACAACATTTAATTTTTAGGTAGTAAAATCCATCAGAGTGTTTTTAACTTAGTGATTCTGTTTATAATGACGAAAATTTTGATGAGTGATATGACAAAGCACTTTGAGCAATCGTCCTCACATCATTTCTTGGAAATCAGTCTTTCCTTATGAAAAAAGGAAAGTGACCTTTATCACATTTTAAATGACTAAAGTCAGTATACCAGAATGGGTAAATCCACTGGATTTAGTATCTAAGAAAATCAGTTTTCACCACTTTGACCTGTTCAGTTCTTAGCTTTACTTAAGGGAAAAGATGAAAACAGTGCTAGATTATTGTCTTAAATAAGATAATGCAATTAAAGTATTTGCTCAATGTTTGGTTCACAATAATCAATAGATGACAGCATTGCTATTTTTATGTGAGGGCGTGGCTCTGGGTTGTTTATTACTTTCATAAAGTAGTATAATCCATTTTTGCACGCATGTCATAGTTTTTGTTGTTGCTGCTGGGTTTTTTTTTGTTTGTTTTTTTGTTTTTTGTTTTTTCCTCAGCTGTTGTTTATTAACATACACGTACACTATGGCAACAGGGCAGGAGGTGGGTTTAACAGTGAATAAAATGGAAGGTGGATGGTGGAGTCTGTTTTGAGTGATGTTTGAGTGCAGTGCCAGAGCAGGAGAACACAGGTGGGAATGCAAGAGACTGAGGGGCTGGAGAAGTAAGCAAGGGTCAAGGCCAGAGTTAAGTGAACTGGAATTGATTAAACTGAAACTACTTACCCATGCCCTCAGTCCTTTACTGTAGTTGGCAATGTCCTGACCCAGGCCCGTGTTGGGAGTTCTCTGAGTATACATTTTCTGCAGGAATTGAACAGAGCACACAAAGGAAAGAAAGCTATCATGCTCTCACAGAAAGTTCTAGGAGCCTTAACTCCTATATTCCTCCACTGGCCCTTGCCTGGATGGAGCCACATGATGAGTATGTTAGTGAGCTTCTCATCACTATGACCAAAATACCCAAAAAGAAAGACTTAGAGGAGGGAAAGTTTACTTTGGCTCACAATTTCAGAGGTCTCAGTCCATGGTCAGCTAACTCCATTGTTCTGGGTCCCAGATGAGACGGAGTGATGTGACAGAAGGGCATGGTGGAACAATGGGGCTCTGCTCATGATGCTGGGAAGGAGTGGTTGGGGGTAGGGAAGATGAACCTTTCCAGGGCATGGCCCCAGTGACCCACCTGCCTCTCCACCATATTGCCCAAGAGTTACACAGTAGTCCTTTCAAACTAGGATAGACGGGTTACGTGATAGCTCTCACAATCCAGTTTTTTTAACTATGAATGTTCTTACATGACACAGGAGCCTTTGGGGGACACCTTATATCCAAATCATAACAATGAGCTCCCTAAAGTCTGGGCTGAACTATATGCTATAATTTGAATATGACTTGTTCCCTCTAAAACTCACTTGAAATGTAATTCCCATTATGAGACATTAAGTGGAGAGACCAGGTGGGACCTTTAAGAGGTGATCAGAGTTCTGTGCTCATGAAGAGACTCATTAATTCACATAATTAATAGGTTAGTAGGTTGATGGATTATGGATTATTAATGGATTACTAAAAATTAGGTTCATTAGGGCACTTGTTTATTCTCCCTTGTTTCTTATGTGATACCTTCTGCTACTTGGGGACCCCACCAACCAAAAAAGCCATCACTGGATCTGGCTACTCCACCCTAGCCCAGAACCATGAGCCAAATAAACCATCTCTTCATTATAACTTACTCAGTCTGTGGTATTTTATTACTAACAACAGAAAGTGGACCAATACCTTATGAAGAAGAGCTAAAACTGACATGAGTCACAGTAGTGTTAATCTTCTTTGGTGTCTTAACCCACCGCAGATATTGCTGGCCTAGTGGATGACTGGAGTGAGGATATGGGACAGAAGCTAGACGAGGGCTCAGGTCTGTCACAGCACAGGCACTGCACAAAAGGTGTTGGTGAAGGCAAATCCAGGGCATCTCCCCATCAGCACAACATCCACATCTTGCTTCTTGAAAAAGCCCCTGGCCTTACCAAAATTCAAGATAGCATTCACCCAGAGGGCCACACCTGCATCCCAGGTCTCCTGGAATTGGTCCTTACACATCACAGGGAAGGTGCTGTGGTACAAGTAGGCCTGGTGAGCTGACTGGTGATTCCATATCACAGCAATGATGGGCGCATATGGGTGGTATTTGACTACCTAGTAAGTGAACCTGCCAAACTTGATGAGGATGATCAGAACCCCACTGCATCACTTGAAGGAAGTCTCCGTGGTGGTATCATCTGTGGGGCTGCTAGTAATGGGCACCACAAGGTAGAGCTTCTCAATCAAAAGTGGGGGCCTCTATATCCTTCCCTACCCCACATCTGTATCCTGCCCTATCCCAAAATTCAGATCCTGGATAATCTTTTCTAAGCATGTTAAAACAAATTTAGACACAACAAGAAATAACAGGGCTTTATTAAAACTGTTTCAGATCCTAGCCCAAATAAAAGATCAGTCCTACGGCCCATTCCCTAAGCCACTAGCAGCATGACCAAATAGCACTTGGAAAAAATCTTCAATGGATCTTAGAAGTGAGTATAATATAATAAAACCTTGAGGAAAAGAAAGCATAAACTACTTACACTGAACCTACATTGGCCGTGGATGTGAAGGCAGGACAACGTGAAGTGGGCACAGTGTGGGGATAGGAGGATAACCTACCAGGAGAAGTGCTTGCTGCTTGTTGGTTGGTTAGTTTTGCAAACAGAGCACAGTGAGTCTTGATGGCTAGTTTTCAACATGCATAAAAGGAAGGTGGAACAGGGATTTCTGGTTTGTTTGTTTCTTTGTTGGTTTAGCCTGAAACTATCAGTTAAAATAAACCCCTCTTATCTTTTCTCTCTCCTCCATCCTCTGCTCCATTTCTAAATTCAGGAAGTCTCAGTATTCTTCACAGCAGGCAGAAATATAGGACACCTGGGAAGGCTCACACCCTTCTTACTGCCCAAGAAGCCACCATTCTCCACCTTGTCACCAGGAAGACAGCACTTTTCTCCATCTTACTAGAAATAGGTCCCTCATCCAAATAGACCTTGCTGTCCACTTCTTGTCTAGACACAGAATGTTCTGGTCATACTTCCCATGTAGGCATTATCCAGAGTGATCTTGAGAGCAGCTCTCTTCAGATCCATTTTCATGATGTCACTGCCCTTAATGAGCTCAGTTGGGATTTCAGGTCCTTTAATGTCCAAAGCCACAGCAATTGGTTGATGGAGAATGGGGTCAAAAAACAAAGCTCTCTGTGGATGAGCACACATTCGTGATCATCTCTGCATGGCACTCATAAGTCCAAGGGACTAGTCAGACAACCCACATTCATTCCAGACTTAATCATTTCCTTTCATCTCCACTGTTAGGGAAGCTGGGATGATGGTACAATGATGCCAATGTTCTGGACCGTGAGTCAACATCCAGGCAGCACATGTGCTCCGTGAGCATGTGAGCTGTAACCATGTGCAGCCGCTGGGTCTGAATGGAGGCAGCCCAGCTTCATTATGAGTCTTCTGAGGTTTTCTGGCATGGTCCAGCTCTGCCTTCACTGCAAATACAGCTAGGAATCTCTGGAGCCCTCACTCCTATACCGATAGTTTTAATTGTCTTGTAGTTTTAAGTTCTTTAAAATATCTAATAGAAGATTTTTATTCAATCACTTGAAAATATTTGTTGGGTGCCTTCTACATGCCTGAAATGGCTAGTATCTACAGGTATGTGATTGAGCAACTCAGTACCTAATCAATTAAGCCTACAATCATCTTAACATTTATCAAGAACATTTAAAAACATCATTAGCTTTTCACTTGGTTTTGAAGACACTTTGCTCTAATAGCAACATATGTTTAGCATCTTTCATTGAGTCTAGTTTACATTTACTGATGGCTAGTTTCATTCATTGTTAATGTTTAGTTTATTAATTTCAGTCTCAAGAGGGAATTTTTCCATATACTTTGGATAATATTCTTGAGTATACCTTATAAGATTGGAATCCTGTCCTTTGGTTGGATATATAAGATAGTAATTTAAAAACACTTGAGTTATATCACTTTATGTATAATACAAAGCAAATGTGTTTGCTGATAGATTTCTGAAAAGAGGAAATTATTTCCCATCTGATTCAAATGTATAATATGTCAAGGTCATTGTGCTGTCATGTGTAACTAATTAAAACAAATAAAAAATTTTAAAAAAACTCATTTTATGTATTATAATCCCTTTACTCTCTAAAATCTCCAAAATCTGTCATAATTGCCCTCCTAGGTGCTGATACCAGGAACATCAATGGGAGTAAGGAAGTGTGCCGCAGTCTCTGGCTGGGCACAAATCACGAGTCTCCACACAGCTTGTAGATTCAAACAGCAATTCTTTATTCCCGAACTCACACCGGCCGTCTACAAACACGTTCTGGGGAAATCCACGTTCTCTGCCCAAATCCACATTCTGCCCAAATCCACACTCTGCCCAAATCCACTACTGGGCTTCTGTCTCCCAAAATATACTGTCTGACCCTAAGAACTCAAGAGGAACTCAGCAGCAGGATACGCCCTATTCTAAAGGGGGAACACCCTAATCTCCTATTATGCTAAACCGCCCTATTCTAAAGGGGGAACACCCTAAACACGGATCCGCCCTGGTCCTTGAGCAAGGTCACCTTACATGCAATGTCCTGCAAAATGTCCTATTTCCATGAGTCCTTCCACTAAAGAAACATGGGGGTACACTGGCAAGGAAATTGTCATACCTACTTGGCTGATGGCTCCCAGCAGAAGTGCCCTAACCAAAGGACATGAATAAATTACTTCCATGATAATTAGTTTATTTCCCTTTTTAATTTTTATAATTCTTTATAAAGAATTGATTACCCATCTGCTATTATGTTCTGTCCTACAGTCACTTATTAGCTCTTTCATTGCCTTTATCCTTATGGTTTCTTTAAAAAAAATTTTATATTGTATATAGTACTTGATTTTCCTTAAGAAATAAAGCTTAGGGACATATGTGGATTCCTGTGAGGATGGCATTCTAGGCAGAAAAAAATGGGAAGTGACTGATTGAAGTGGATAAGGAGAAGAAAGGAGGAGAAAAGACAGGAGAAAGATCACTGAGGACCTTAAAGTGCATTAATCAGACATTTTTTAGTGTGTATTTTTATAACACTATATAAAACCTAGAAAATATGGGGAAAAAAAAGGTCTGGATTCTCCCTCCTGTTGTGCAGTCTTATCTGTCTCCAATCTGTCTTTGCTTAATGTCAGACACCAGAAAAACAACATGTTGCTTTGAAAGAAGTTTTTCTTGAATCATAAAGCTATGGAAATGTATTTAAATTTTTTTAAAAAATTATGTGTTAGTAGGTTTTATTCACTTTCATAGGACAATAAACCCAATACAAAGAGTTTAAGGAGGAAAGGTATGTAATTGTCTTTTCTAACTCTAAAATCCAGATTTTGGCTTCTACTACAGTTTAATTGGGAACTAAATGATTTCACTTGGACCTTCTCTTTCTGTTCATCCATCATGCTGCTCTACTATTAGATTTTATGCCTTCCCTCTGTGGAGATGGCTGCCCTTACTACAGACTTAGATTGCCTCTCAATCAAATCCAACGGGAGAAGACCAAGGGACTCTGGGAAGTCTCAGCCTCTTACTAATTTTAATCATGTCACAAAGAAATTTATGGGATTATTTATAAATGACAATAGCTAAAAATGTAATATACTTATTTCCAGCATGAATTATATGCCTCCATCCAGTGTAGGTTACTGAAGGACTCTCCAAGTGGTACTGGAAGTAGAATAAATTGATAACAGAGAATAAACAACTCAGGAAATATCCATTCATTTGGCTACCCCATCTTCCCACCCATATACCTTTCAAAAGTGTCTCTGTCTACATTATATACATGTGTCATGTTCCACAGATTCATGCCTTTTCTCCTCTCTCAAAGAAATAGCATTCAAGGTCTTACTCATTTTCTATACCCAAGAAAAGGGTTGTATGTAGCTCAGTGGTTGAACACTTTCCCAGCATGTACAAGGCCTTGGGTTCAATCCCCAACACAAAACAAAAACATGAACCTTTTTTATTCACAACTCTAAATCAAAGATATCTGTTAAATGTACAGTCCTCTCAATCAGACTTATGTCTAATTCCTCTGGGCCCACAGAACAAATACTACATAGCACAATTAATCAATCCCCAAATCTCATTCAATGCATATTTTTTTCCTAAGCTGTCATTTGGGGAAGACAAGATAAAATTGTTGCTAGTACAAAAACAACTGCCATATTTTATATGACAGGTAGAAAAAAAACTTGACTTAGAAGTAAAATATATTTCAGAGAATATTTCTTTTTTTATTGATAAGAAAATGGTTAAAGGCAGATTAGTAGACCACTTTTTCCTTGGTGGGGATAAGAGAGGGCATGAATGACTTCTGGCAGATCTCCTTGTATACAGAGATTCTGTACCTGCAAAGTGCTATAGTGGAATATTTTGGATCAATTGTTCTTGTTGTAAGGAAACTTTAAAATCTGGACTTTGCCTGTACCAGTTCTTTGTTTCTATCCTTTGAATTATTAGTCAAGGTTGATGTCAGGTAATATCTATGGTTTAGGTGGCACTGCTTCGACCCTTCAGTCTATTAAGTTAACACAGTTGTTTTTCATGATCATATCTGTTATACATCCTATAATGTTTATCAGTGTACTTCTTTTAACTCCAGGTTCTGGAGTTTGAGAAGTATTTCAAGATTTGAGCTATCTTAACATCTTTTTTTGTAAGATTTTGGATTTCTCTAGCAGCATGATTTATTCAAATTCTCGACATAGTTTTTATCTATTTCCATTTACTTTATCTATACAGAAGGGATATAATTGAGAATCCGAGTATTTATACCTAGAAATCATTCTTAGATTTTTGTCTTCTAGAAATTGGTCATATAGTGCCATAAAGCCTGCATAGCTTTCTCAGATAGAGCCAGATCATGAAGAATAGAATAATTTAACTTCAAATGCACATACATTGATGCACTACTTCAAGGATTGAGATCAGGGGAAGAAGATACCACCAACTGGATAAAAAGTGCCACTGACTGATACCAAAGAAAGAAAAATGAAAGAGCTGCCTAATGAAAATTTAAATATAACTTTTAAGGAAGCAAAGCAATCTTCAAGAAATGACAGAGAACAAATACAATGAATTGAGAAAAACAGTAGTTGACCAGAAAGAGAAATTGAATAGAGTCAAATGATAATGATGATAAATTAGAAAAAAATTGGAGTTGAAAAATATATTCAATGAAATAAAAGACTCAATAGAGAGTGTCAACAGCAGGACTGGTCAAGCAGAAAAAAAGAATTTATGATCTTGAAGACTGAGGGGGAAAAAGAATGAAAAGAAATTATGAAAATTTACAAGACTTATGGAACAGTATGAAAAGAGCAAATGTTTGAGTCATAAAAGTTTAAAAAGAAGAGAAAGAAATAGTAGCAGAAAATCTTCCAAGCCTGGAGAAATGTTAAATATGCAAATACAGGAAGGTCAGATCAAAAGTTTCTAATCAGATTTAATCCAGTTAAGACTATACCTAAAGACTATATCACCAGATATATTATAATCAAGAGGAACCAACTACTCTTTCAACACTTTTAGAATTTTCCTCAGCTAAATATTTAATTTGGTCACTAGTAAGTTCTAGTAAGTTGTTCCTATTCAAAAAACACTAGAACATTAGGATACTAATATAATTCAGTCTTTTTTTTTTGCCACAGTGTAACAAGCCATCTTTTATCCATTGTCAAATAACATGTTCCTAATTTCTAAGACCTTACCAGAATGGTCTTTACTCTCCATATTTCTACCAAAATTCTGCACTTAGGATGTAGGCTTTCTCTCCAGCTCTCCACTGTTCTTCCTAAAAACCCTCTCCAAAATCACCCTTAGCATCCATTTTTCTTTCTACCTTACACTTCAGAACTCTTCCAGCCCCTACTTATTACTTATTTCCCAAGTTGCTTCTACGTTTTTAGGTATTTGCACTAACAGTATTCCACTTTTTGATCTCAATTTCTATCTTAGTCAGCTCAGGTTAATAAAGCAAAATACTACAGATTGGGTGTCTTAAGCAACAGACTTTTATTGCTCACAGTTCTGGTACAGTTCTGGTGACAGGAAAGTCCATGATCAAGATGCTGGCAGATTTAGTTTCTGGTAAAGGCCTTCTTGTAGTTTACTGATGGTTGCTCTCTAACTTTGGCCTTATACTAGAGAAAAAGGGGATGCTCTGGTCTCACTGTTTTTAAAAATATCACTATTTCCATCATGAGGGTTCCACCCTTGAGATTTCATATAAACCTAGTTTTTTTCCCAAAGACTCTACCATCAAATGCCACCACACTTAGGTTGAGGGTTTCAATATATAAATTTGGGGGAGGGAAAACAAATATTGGGTCCATAACAGATGGTAAGAAAGACAAAAAAAAATAATCATCCCATTATATAAAACTGCAGAAAATGTAAATGAATGTAAAATGTAGTTAATGCCCACAGAAAAAGAAAGTAGATCAGTGATTTGAGGAAGAGTGTGGTCAGATGGAGGGATTCTAAAGAGCAAGAGGAGTTCTTTTGGGGGATGGATAATAGATACATTTGATGCAAAATTTTCAACAATTGTTTTATAGATTTAGGTATGTTATGATTTAATATTTTAAACAAAATCAGGTCATTTTATTCAAATGATATCTCAAGGTATTTTAAAAATTAATATTTTGTTGTACATTATTTTAAGTCTATATTATTTGCTACTTATTTATTTACTAAAAATCTAAGATAGAATTCTTTTATTGTGTTTTTTTCATTTCCTTAAGAATACATTTTATAATTGTTAAAACAATTTGAAGTTTTCATATACCCAGAAAAAAAGCACATATCTTGAATGAATTTCCAAAACCAATAAATTTACTTTTCAAACATTATCTAGATCAAGAAATGAAACAATACCAGAACACTGACTGCCCCCACGTCATTCCTTTTCCCAATAAATATCCCACCCATTTCTATTCCTAAGGTAATAATTATCTTGACTTATCTTTTGTTAGATGTATTCCTTGGTATTTGGTTTTATTTTAAATGGCATTTAAACTTCATTTTCTAGTATTTCATTGCTAATATACAATTTTTTTTGTATTTTTATTAGTCTACTTTTTTGATGCTCTCTGTCTATAGGATTTTATAATCTAAACAAAGCTAAAATGAGAGATTTTACTCTATCATTTTAGCCAAGTCCACCAATCTCCCATGTCATTGCAGAACTTGGCATGTATCTAATTGAAGCAGCAGCCCTGTGTTTGGTTTCTTCTAGTTTTCTTTTTTGTTTGTTTTAATTTTTATTTTTTGGTATTAGGGATTTGTTGTTGTTATTTTAGTACTGGGGATTGAATGCAGGGGCATTTAACCATAAAAACACATCCCAGCCCTTTTTTATTTTGAGACAGGATCTCACTAAGTTGCTGAGGATCACAACTGATCCTCCTGTCTCAGCCTCCCAAGTTGCTGGGATTATAGGCGTGCTCCATGGTGCCGGCTTGTTCTAGTTTTCAACACACAATTCTATTCCCATGTGATTAGATGGTTTTGAGTTTCTCTTTCCCAGAGTTGATTCCCTATGTAATGAGTTAGTGAAGATTTCATTCTAATCCAGAATTTACAAATGCTCCAAGGGAAGAAAGTACTTGGATATACCTCTTCTAGAAAGGACTCTTCCGTCAGTTGGCTTTTAATTTTTGTGATTCTTATTATCATTACTTTCATTCACAGCTCTCCAAGATATTGTAAATATGCCTTTAAACTTATCTTTTTAAATTTTTTGTTCCTGTTTTAAAATAGTCATTGCACTGGTCACAGCAGTGAGTATGTTGGCCTGCCAGCACCTACTACATCCCACTTTGAAGTACAAGTCTTGATCCATTCTTTTTGACTTCTAATGTTGATGCTTATGGTCAAAGAAATTAGTACTCCTATGAATTTGCTAAAGTTTTCTTTGTGACTGATACATAGTTTATTTCTGTAAATATTCCATATGTATTAGGAAAGAATACATCTTTTGTGTCAAATGTGGAATTCTGTACATTTATGGTTCAAATGTATTTAATAATGATTTAACTATGTTTTAGTCTTTAGTATATCAGCTTGTGGCTTTTTTTTCTCCTCTTCTTGATCCATTAATTTGGTTAAAATATCTAAACATTTTCTGGTTTATCTATTTCCTTGTAGTATTATTTATCATTGTTTTATTTTTAGGTTGTATTAGTAGATGGCATGCATGTTTAGATGGGCATAATTTTGTTGTTCTATTATTCCACCAATACACATCATTTTTTCATTTATCCCTTAAATTTCATTCTTCATATATTAAAATTGCTGCCCTAGCTTGCTTTAGGTTTATATTTTTCTGGTATACTTTGTGGTCACATTTTTTATTAACTTCTGTATACTTTTCAAGTGTATTTTATACATATTGTTGGACCTTGCATTTATAATTATATTAATCATAGTTTAAATATAATGTAAATATAATCATTTCCAAGAAGTTTTAACTCACTTAGGTTCTTTGTGATTGCTGCTGTATTAGCAATTGTCTAACATCTACTGTAGTATTGTTTTGCCTTTCTCCCTACTAGTGAGGCCACCAAATAGTTTTCCTCTAATGGTTTAAAAGCTATATTCTTTGATTTTTTTGGTAGTATTTTTCAACCTAAGCCACATAATCATGTTTATTTACTCCAATGATGTGTTTAACTTAGTTTGTTTTGAGTGGATACATTATTAGCAAGCTTTCTGATCCCTTTGGTCTTTCTCTCCCTTAATCCCCCTTTCTGCTTTATGTTGTATATATTTTCTGTTTCTTTCCTTCTTTCTTAGACTTGTTCACTGGCTGTGGGTCTGGAAGAGGAAGGAGGGAATAGATAACTGTGGATGTGATCAGTAGACCATTGGATTCATGGTTTTAGGGCTTGGAGAAAATTGGGGCTAAACATTTGGAATATATATAGCTGCCCCTATTATTCTGTGAAGAAAAAGAAGGTGGGGGGGGGGAGGAAAATGGTGAGAGAAAACATTAGTGGTAGGCAGGAAAAAGAAGCCAGCCTATAAAAACTTTAGGTTCACAGACAGATGGTCATAAAGAGATCACATATTATATATGTACATGCCAGGAATTTACAGATATCTGTATTGGATATAATAAATACATATTACTATATATAATGACTCTGCTGATGGTCGAGTTACTTTGATTCCACTCTCAAAGATAAGTTACCAGGCCTATCAGGGTCCATTCAAAACAAGACTGGTCAGAAGTGGTCTTGTTACAGTTAGAAAACTTTTTGAGCCTGATTCTTTGCTTAGAAATAAAGAATGGCAGAGAAACTCCCTATCATTAAAATAGTTCCCACTCTCCAGCCTGCAACTGTTCAAAATAAAGTTTACTTGAAATAGTCTATAAAATGGCAAATAAGATCTAACTATCACTCACACTTCAGCATGGATTCATTTAACATGTCTACTTTCTCGTTCTGAGACTAAAGCCACAAAGAGGGCAGGAATAAATACATTCTGATTAATAAAATCTTTTAGAAAGGGCAAACTAGGATCATTTTTGAAGGCTAGTTTACTCTAAGCAGAATGATGCAAGATTCTTTTACAACGTAAATGCTATTTATGGGAAATGTTTTGCTTTGACAGCCTGATAAATGCTATTGATGAAAAAAGTTAGGTTCCAAAGAATGTGAATTTGTCTGAAATCCAAACGTAGTTTTCTTGAATATTCTCTTATGTACCCTGATGGCAGTGAAGAGCAGAAGAGCAAGGTAGCAACATTTCAAGTATCTTAGTTCTCATTTATTCACTTAAACTTAATCCCACATTTATTTTAGGCTATGTATGTACAAGCAATAGATCTTTAAATCTCTTTTTGGGATCATGACCATCCCTGGTATCTTGGTGTTTTTGATATTTCCTTTTAGCACTGATCAATTCAAAAATTATCAAATGTGAACATTTATGCCATGTGTTCATACTAGTAATTAGGTACCAGGAGCTGTTCTAAGTTTCCTGAATATATTAATTTATAAATTATATAAATCCCTTTACTAACTTTATAAGGGAAGTGTTTTTCCAAACTTGCAGATGAGGAAGTTGAGTGTATACATGTTAAACAACTTCCCCCAAATTGTGATAGCAGAATTTGAACCCATGCAGACACAGAACTTAAACTTGTACAAAATTCCAAGTTTAACTGTTTCATTTTCTTGATTGCTTTCTGTCCCCTTTGAATGATAATTAACTATGGAAGAAACTAATTTCATGTGGTTTTCTCATATCATTGGTAGTAAATTAATATCAACTCTACTTTCTTCATCAGGGCAAAAACCTCTATACACAATATTCTATTTTTTTTTCAAAACTGAAATGCAAGTCAGATTAAGGTTTTAAAAAGTACCAATTTAATACTTATATTTAGAAATAAGGTACACAGAGACACAATAGTAATACAAAATACATACAATTTTAAACTGCATTCATTTGAACCCTTAGCATGGATGGCTGACAGCTTCCCAGACATATAACTTTGGACCATGTTATCAGATTTTTGGGGGGTGTGTGTTTATTTAAAATACATATATTCATGCAATTAGATTTTTTAAAAAAATAAATATGACAATATATGGATTTCTGAAGTATAAATTGACATACAAATCTATATATTTTCTTAATATTTTCATTAAAGAAGCATTCTATAACATGAAACAGTTCAATTTAGATGTAATGAAAAGGCATGAGGTTTTATTAGAATTGTGTAACTCACATACTTACAGAACAGTAAACACAAAATTGTAAAACAAAATTACATCATTCTTTTTCTCCACATCATCAACTTCAGAAAACTACTTCACTGGAATCATTACAAAATTCCCAATTCCAAATGTTAATAAGGAAACTCATAGAAGAGCAATTTGGGAAACTGAATTTTATCTTCTGAAAATTAGTGGAGTAACACAGTATTGCTTCTGGGGATTGTCAAAGCTTTGCTAGAACTCCTGGGGTGTAGATTATTTTATAAAATAGTAGAACTAAAACTCCATCCACTTACCAGCACACCAGCTTGTGATAAGCTTTCCCTTCCAAACAAATGTCCACAACTCTGAATCACAGGTTAGTGAACTGGTCTTAAATGTCCCCACCCTCAACTCTTCAAAAAGAAAGCTCTAGAGGAAGAAGAATCCATTATGTTTTCTCACCTGAACAGTTTGAATTTTTATTTTGAATTTATATGTAAGAAATAATAATCTTACACATAAGCAAGTATGATAAAACTTAAGATTTAATTTTCAAAGAAAACAAATTATTTATCAGAACATATTCCTTAGTGTTAACTAAATTAAAAAGTTAACACAGGAGAGGCAAAAAGATTTTCCAGAACTAATTAAGAACAGTAGTCCTTAACTCTAATTACAAATTAGAACCAAATGGAGTTTTGAAAAAACTGAAGCATGACTCCGTCACAAGGGGTGGGGTCCATATTGAAACCAGATTTGGAATAATTGATAATTATTAATTACTCAGGATGGATTTTGTTTAAATAATTTAAAATTCAAATACATGAGTATTTCCTGTGTGACAGACATTTGCTCTGAATGCTAATATAATTGTTTTGTTGTCACAAAAGATTTCCTTTTATTTTCCTGAAATGTCCTCCACTTAAAATTATCATTGAAGAGATCACCTCAGAAACATTCTCAAGATATAATGGACAGAATGTAATAACTTAATTTCATTTTTCAAATCATACTACATGAGGTATTCTCTACCTTCTATTTGAAGTCACAAAATCATAATCTATAAACTGAAATAAGATATCGCTTTAATGTTTAATAGAATCTCCTGGGTCAAGAATTAATACCCACTGGCATCCATGCTTGCTTTAAATTGCCTAGAAAAATCTATGCCAGATCCTCTGGGAACCTAATAAGACTGGGTCTTTAATGCAGATTATGTTTCTTGTGACCTATTTATAAAACATTTCTTAAAAACATTACAGGAATATGATTTTTGAGACATATATAATTAGAAATTAGTTTTCTCAAAGGAACTAAAAAATAGTTTTTGAAATACTACATAATTAGAAATTAGTTACTATCCCAGAATGACAGCTTTCTTGAGCTTTAACATTTCAAATTATAACTTACTTTATAAAACTCATTTAAAATGTATTTTAACTAAAAAAAGATTAGATTTCAATTAATATATTTAACTTTTAATTTGTACCTTTTAATGTAACACATTTTTCAGGTTTAAATTTGCTAAAACCAAGGTGATAAATTTATTAATTATTTAGTAGGATAATTTTGTAATTGACAACTGGCCCAAATGATGCAATTTTAGTTAAACCATAATAAATGCTCATATATGCAAATACACTAGAAAACAAATTGCTTTGTTTTGAAAACAATTTGTTTTCCATATTTGATAGAATTAAGACAGCTTAAAACATTTTTATGAAACTCAGTAGTTAAAATAAATATTTAATAATATATATACCACAAGATATCAAGAATTTAGTGCTTAAAAATAAACTTTGTCACATTGTTTTCAGTTAAAAGGAACTGAATTTAGTGGCTTAAAGTAAGAATAATCAAGGTGTAACTTTGAAAACAGAAAATTAAATTCAATAAAACTAGAGAGTTAACAATAAGATGAAAGAGAAGTCTACTATTACTCAGAAGTCTAAAGTTAAGAATTATCGGAGCTTCTCAATATGATTAATGATTAATGTTAAGAAACATAACAGTTTGGGGATTAAAAGCTGCAGAATAGTCATGATTTAGTGGCTCAATGTGGAAAAAAATACAGTATATGTGAGCACCATCAGGGGAGAGAGAGAGAGAGAGAGAGAGAGAGAGAGAGAGAGAGAGAGAGAGAGAGAGTGTAACTTCAGCTGCTTCAAAACTGCATTGTATAATGAAGAACAAGTATGAAATTAAGAAAAACTATTCTTAAACTAACATGTCATAATTCATCTAAAATGTTTTACCCAGCATTCTTTCTAAAAGTCAACCAAATAATACAACATAAAGACCCAGTGTTCTTTCGTAGTGCAAAAATCTCTTGATTTAAAAGAATTATTGAAGAAAAAAAATGTGTTCAAAAAATGTTTTTAACCCAATGCCAGTTTTCAACAGGTAAAGGAAAAATGAAGTGGCTAATAAATGGGAATTCATAGAATGAACTTATCCTCGAAGAATCATAATCATTCAGGCCTCAAACTATTTTTAAGTCAGAGTAGTAAAGATTATTCTGCCAGAAAAATTTTCCTTCTATAATCAAAGTCACAAATTGATCAGCTATAATTTGAAATTTTTGATTTGTTAACCAAAACTAAAAACTTCTGCCATATCATATATGACACATATCTTAGGGTAAGACAGGTCTTTAATGAAAAATCTTATTTTGATCCAATGTAGAGGCAGCCCATGATGGACTGTTACATATTCTTGATATTTTTCAAAGCTCCCAGTACAAGCAATCACATGATATAGATTGATGTTTTTGATACCAATGTCACATTATAAAGAATAATGCTATTGTCCATTTAAAATACGTTCAATTTCTTCTAGTCTTTTTAAAGCAGCAACTCTCTTCTTCTCAATTTCTTTGATGTCTTTTGTTGTTTTTTGGGGGGTCTCTTTGTCTGCATTTTTTGCTAATTGTTTTTTGGATTTAGATTCAATTGTTTTCATTATCTGTGTTGGTCTGGATTCACTTCTGATTTCTTTTATATTTTCAGCTGGAAGTTTGTCTCCTTCTTCACCTGAAGTCTTATCAGCTGGGAATACTGGCCGTTCTACAAAACCAGATGAGGAAATTTTATCCCTAACTATACTCAAATGGCGTTGAATATATTCTTCATGTGGTGCTAATGCCAATGTTTCAACCAAGCATTTTTCAGCTTTTAATAAATCCTTATCTTCAAAATAAACAACACAAAGATTGTGTTTTCCTTGCACATTGCTTGGATCCATCTCCAAAATCTTTTCAAAACATTTTTTTGCTCCAAGTATATCTTTCTTTTGATTCATCAGAATGTCTCCTTTTAAAATGAGACCCTTGATATGATCAGGGTAGTATCTCAGTAACTCTTCTAAAATTGGCAAAGCCTTTAATTCTTTTGCAGTCTGAGAATACAGGAGAGCCAGATTAAACAAAGCACTTCTGAAATCAGCTTGTAATTTTATAGCTTTCTTCATCCAAATCTCTGCCTCAGTGTCCTTTTTGTCATCCATGGCAAGCATTACCAAATTGAAATAGCCATTAGCATCTTGTGGCTCTTCATTTACGTAGTTTAAAAGTCTTTTTCTAGCTTCAGGTCTGAGTTTAACTTCACCTAGGAATCATTTTTTTTAAAAAAGATAATAAAATATCATCATCAAATGAATTGCATCTAAAGAACACAGTCATTTTCAAATATTTAATTAGATTAAAAAAGATAGCACCAAAGCAACTAATTTCTATACCTTAAATAAAAAACTAAAAGCAAAAAATCTCTCTCTTCATTGGAAAGATAAATATGCTTGAAACACTGACATATTTAATGGTAGATCATTTCCTTTCCTTTAAAGTAGTAAGAGTGCTTCAGAAGCCAAAAGGGAAAAAAATCCTTTCAAAGTTAAGAATCTACAAGGAAATATCAAAGGAAGAATACAGAATTAAGAGGACAAAGGTGTATGAATTCCCAAAAAAAGACATCACTCTTGATTTTCTTAAATTATGATTTTATATACTGAACAAGTTACTTAACGTCTCTGGGTTAACTTACTGAATTTTACAAGAATTACTATGATATATATGTAAAAATGCCCAGCAAAAAGTAACTTATTGTTAAAAATGTTTCAGAATTATTAACTCAGTTTTCTGGCATATTATTTCAAAATTTTTAGGAAATTTCAAGGGCAAAAATAAACAATATCTATTAGGCTTTAAAATTAGGATCTGAAAAACAAATACTTACTGAGATAATTTCTATTGCAAATAAGATTTTTTTCAGTTCTACAACTATACACTTTAGGGTGCAATCTTATATTGTATAATGAGCAGCCTTCATGATCATTATTTTACAAACCATTAGTTTTACTAAAAATTATACATTGATGAATATGGAAAATTTGAAAATAAATCACTAGATTTCAGTTACTAATATAGCTATATGAAGTTGGGAGTAGCTTTATTTATAACTTAGTAAACAGAATCTGTTGGTCAAAGTGAGCATATTAAAAATATTATAATTTTATGATTCTTTCCTTTTTGTAAATGTTTTAAGAAAAACATTTAAGAAATAAACAGCAATTACAAATAAAAAGATCTTTCCAACATAAAGTTTAAAGAGATTATAATCATATATTCTGCCTTGAGAGGGACAACAAACATTTCTATACAACATATGGGTAAAAGATAGAAAATTATTGTGATTAATAATTTAGTTTTGCAGGATTGTAGGAAATATAGGAAATTATAATAATACCTCAAAAATAGCAAAACTAGATATATAAAATATAAGTATTTTATCTTGTAAATCAAAGTAAACTCTAATGTTATTTATGTTAAAGAGGTTATATTGTTAGGATCTGTAAACAAGTCAAGATGGCGCCTGGCATTTTGCCAGAGGGAAGTAATGTGAAGTAATGCCAGCGAGCCATTAAGTGTGGAGATTCCTTATTGGTTGACCGCCGTATCTGGTTTATGTTAATTTAGATAAGCTGTGTGTAATGTATATATACCCCTCCTGTCCTACAATAAATGGCTACACTCCTGCTGTAACAATGCACACAAGTTGCTCCTCACCCCCTGGTTATTTTGCTGCAGCCGGACTGCGGCATTATATTATGCTTACATGAATAAATTAACAAACACATTAATTAGATATTGTTTAACACACTGCCTAAAAATTAGTCTTAACACATACTGGAAAATGAATAATTAGTATTCTCATGTCAGTGCATTTTACTTGAAAAAGAGTCTAAAGTAAAATTCAAGTATTTTAAATATTCTTACTATGCCATTTATATACAATTTTGTTATAAACTACCTCTACAAAATGTTTATTATGGGTAATAAAGTTTAAGTTAATGTTTTACTGTATATCAAATTATAATTATAGAAATATTGAGAAAACATACCTGATTCTTGCATTAGTATAGCAGAATTGAATAATGCTAATTTGTGCTTTGGATTTAGTTCTAAAGCATGATTAAAGTTTCTTAGGGCTTCATTTGGTTCTTTAAGTTCAATATATACAATTGCCAGGTTATACCAAAGATCTACATTATTTCTGTCCAGTTCTAGTGCTTTAAGATATGCTTCCTTTGCTTTGAGAGGTTTATTCATTTTTAAAAGTAATTCTCCCCTATGTAAAAAAATCAAACATGAGGTTTATGTAAAACATTATATGTCAGTTAGTAGACACCATTTATTACAAGTTTGAAGCCTTTCCACATACAGCTTTCATTACTTCTTTTAATTTAGTCTCTTAAAAGTTCTCTTCAAAAACAAAAATAACATTTTGAAGCTGCTCTCAAGTCTGAACTCCATAGTTCGGCAAATTAGGCTGGATATATTTTCAAATATTATTACAGAAAGAAAACATATGCTTGACTTTAGGTTAGATGTGGAGAGGCACTCAAAAAAGGGGAACAGAGAAAATCTATTCTTTGAATATATCTTAAAATGAAACAGACTTGACTACATTAGAAAAATGAGTCTAATCAAGTAATAATAATCAAGTGTGGGAGATCAGTAAATTTTTCAGATAATGAAGAAAGCATTTGAAAAAGAAAAATAAATGTGATTGTAGAAAAAAATAATACAGTTTTCAAATCTATGATACAAATCTCACTATACAAATGAACAGAGCATTTGAAATTTGTAACTCCTTATATTAACTTACTATCCTTAAAAGTACACTATAAAATGAACATTAAAAGAAAAAAGGAATTTCAAAAAAGTTGATCTTGTAGGGTAGAAGGGAAATAGTGCCACCTGCAGATAACTAAGAAACACATCTAGAATTGGGGATCAGTTAGAAAATCATTGCATCAATTTTCTAATCTAGTTTTATTTACTGCTAGAGAACTTAAATTTAGTTTTGCTCAAAAATATTTTTACTAATATTTTCACTGAAACAACTTCTAAGAATTAATCTAAAATGTTATTTTTTAAATGCAGAGATTATTGAATAATTCTTTATGGATGAACACATGACAATGAATACTGGATAAGGCTGAAAAAGAGAACCTCCAATTTAAAAATAAATTATATCTCAAAAAGTTAAATTCTGAATGCACTTTTTCTATAAAAACAGTGGTTAGTTTTCCTAGTCTGGCTGCAAAACAGAGTTTAACAGTCATTTTCCCCAAAGTATACAAATGATAACACCTACATGAGAAAGTACATAAGACTGAACATGTGATGTTAGAAAACTACCAAGGTTTCTTTGTGGTTAAAGAAATCAATAACCAGTTAAATCTCAAAATTTACTTAAGAAAGTTTCTGAGAGTTGAATAACAGAAGGTGCTAATAGAAAATATAAGTTCTAGATATTTTAGATGGGAAAAAAAGAAAAAGATTTCAGTGATGATAAGAAAATGAAACAGAAGGAGCTTTTTCTACCCTTTCCTTCATATAAAACTTAAGTTAGCTATTTCAAAACAAGGGATTCCCTTGTCAATTTCAAATTAATCAAATTTGATTGTCATTCTCAAATAAGCTATAATCTCTCTATGTATTTGGAGTCAAGTAACTAAAAGAAAAACATGCCAAATTTAGTCAAGATGTACATGCAGATACAGCTTCAATCTTCTACATTGATGGCTCTAAAGTGAACTATGATACCTGCTAATGTAGGCCTGTTTGAAGTCTGGTCTCATACTTATTGCTTGTCGATAAAGTTGATCTGCTTCTTCTAACCGGGACTCATTTGCTCAGATAAGGTTGGCCAGATTGATATAAACATTTATGTGGTTAGGAGCAATTCTAGCTGCATACTTTTTACCAGGAATAATCTGTTTAGAAGAAAAGGCATTTTCATTATTTGATATTTCAGTACCAAATAAAGATAAAAAGTAAGTTTTCCTAGGGGCTTATTTAAAGTAATACAGAAAACAGTAACATTATGCTGCCAGTTTTACTAATGTATCAAATTAAATATAAAAATGTGAAAGTGAACATGTGTAATATTCATAAAATGTAAAATTTTGTGGCATTAAAGGACAATTTTTCATTCATGCCAGCTAAATGCAACCATTGATAGCTTTTTATTCATATCTACTTTTTCTTTCTTTTTTTTTTTTTAAAGAAAGAGTGAGAGAGAGTGAGAAAGAGGGAGAGAGAGAGAGAACTTCAACATTTATTTTTTAGTATTTGGCGGACACAACATCTTTGTCTGTACGCGGTGCTGAGGATCGAACCCGGGCCGCACGCATGCCAGGCGAGCGCGCTACCGCTTGAGCCACATTCCCAGCCCCCATATCTACTTTTTCTAAAGTCAGATAAATCAGATATTTTAGAGGACAAAGATTTCTTAAAAAACTGGCATCAGAACAGGAAAAAACCCAGATCTCCTGCCTCTCAGTCCAACTGTACACTTTGTCATTTTTTTTTGTCAGCAAAATATTTCCCGAGGACAGTTCATTTTATTTCAGAGTTATACTAAAAACTAACTTGTTTGATAAATACATGTTCTAGTCAGTTGATTATTCAGGTTAAATAAAGGTCATTACATATAATATAGATGGATCCAATTTTTTAACGAACACAATAAATTATCTGATTAAAAAACCTATAAGTATAAATTTAACATATCATTTCAGAATTGAAATAATCCTCAGGATATGTGGTCCAACTTTATTTTTAGAAAACTTATTAAAGTATCCAATCATTAATATTGCTATTTAATGAGAAATCTGCAGCACAAATTGTTTTCTAAACAGATCTTTCATCTTTGATACTATATTGTTATATCTGATGAATTTTCTGCTTGTATCATTCTAACAAGTGATTAAAACAATTTAGCAACAGAGACATTCTATTTTATCACATTTTCATTTTTTGGATAGGAAAAATGTTGAATTTATTGCTTAAAGTATACAAAATCCTCCTCATATAGATTATAAAAGACTATAAATAGACTATAAAAATAATTAAACATCAAGTTAGCTAGAAAAGTAAATGTAATCATTTATAACACTTTCTATAGAAATAGAAAATTCTGTAAGACACCTTACATTTTATATGAACAAACTGAAGAAAAAGATTTCCCATCCAAATAATACTATTCAACATGGACACAGAGGAGACATGAAACAATAGATTAAATTATGACAACTTACTTGAGGCATTAGTGATTTAGCCATCATGTAAGATTCTTCAGCTTCTCTAGTTCTATTTAAATTTTTGTAAGTTCTTCCAACATTCATGTGGGCTCCAATATCATCTAAAAAGAAAAAAAATCATTCATTGAGAGGTATAATAGTATTCAAGGTTACTGAGAAGACATGCTTCTAGAAATAAATTAGGTAAAAAATACAAAAGAGGGAAACAGATCTTGCTTTTTCTCTGCTCTGAACTTTTTTCTTTTTCTTTTTTTTGGTAGTAGGGATTTAACCCAGGGGCACTAACACTGAGCCATATCCTCAGCCCTTTTTATTTTTACTTTTGAGACATGGGGCTTGCTAAATTGCTTAGGGCCTCACTAAGTTGCTGAGGCTGGCTCACACTTATGATCCTCTTGCCTCAGCCTCCTGAGTAGCTGGGATTATAGGCAGAGGATGCCACCATGCCTGGTTCTCTGAACTTCTTTTAACATAACTTGGTATAACTTATGATGAATGGTATACTAAAAAATCATGTATAGCAATGTGAATGCAGAAAATGTATTTAACATGAAAAATCTATTTCAATCACTCTCTAAAGGGTTAGGACAACATAGGTCATGATGACATTACCTTACTACATTGTTCACTATATTTTACTATCTTATACTAAAGCTTATTTCTATTTCCTTAATCTCATAGTTTTGGAATTCAATAAAAACATATGGTTCAATTCTGCAAGTGAAAAGGATCATCATGAGTCCTAGAATTAGCTCAAGTGTTATAGCTAACAAATATGTATAAAAGTTAGAGACTAAAAGGATTTTGTGATAAGCTTTTTAAAAATTTGTGTGAATGTGACTGTAATGACAGAATAATGGAATACAGGAAAACAGTATTACATAAGATGCTGTGGCCCTTCTCTCTTAAATGATGATACAACACTATATAATTCATTAAAAACTTACAAAAAGATTATGTTAACTTTGGAATGCCAGGAAATTATGCCTCATTTTTCAAAATGGAAAAATAAAATCAATTTTTTTTCAGGAAAAGAAAAATATGAGGACTCAATGCATATTAGTTTTAAAAAGATACACTTCCCAGTAAATACTTCAAAGGTTTGGAACAAAGATAAAAGGAAGAGAGATCTTAAATTAGACAATTTTTATTCAACAAGAATATCTAACAGACATGACAAGGTTTCAATTGGTGAATACTACTTGCCTGTGACACCGACGATTTTGCAATTGTGGAATAATTCTCTGACTGCAACTCCCAGGACACATAGGGGCCAAGGCATATCTATTTTGGGTATTCCCCTAGGAGGAGAGCAACAGTCCTAAGATCTTGCTACATTATGCTTCAGGTTGGCAACTGTGTGTACTGTATAAAAAATGGCAGATGTAGTATAAATTTGGTTTGAGAACTGGGGGATAAAGTTGGAGGTAAGGGAGTTTTTCATTTTAGATGTACTGCCCAGTCTTATGGAGTCAGTAGGGTTAAGAAAGCAAAAACAAAACAAAAAAACTTCAGACTAGTCATTGCAATCCTACTTGCAAACTAGAATACCTGTTTTTAAAAAGTTTCAAAGGGAATTCTGCTTTAGAGCCAGGAGTGAAAAATTATCTAATTATCAAGTGTGTATAAAAATACACAGTAGGTAATCTTTGCTTTTATAGAACTGATTTGTTTTTTAATTTTAACATCAATTAAATCCACAGTTTTTGTTATAAAGAAACATGTATAGTAAAAACGAAGGATATATAGAACGTGAAAAAGTTATACAGTAATGAATTTAATCTAACAAAAAGTTAAATGGGAAATGTATAAAAAGAAAATGTAAATAATGAGGTCAGCAGAGTACTTGTACTAAAATAAGTCTCAACCAGGTTTAGAAAAGAAAGAGGTTATTTACTTAAGATAAAAAAAATAAAACAAATTATAACCCAAAGGAATTAGGTGGAATACTAAGAAGTTATTGCCATCAATGCAGACTTCAGATATTATAATAAAGTAGCTCCATTTTCTCAAAGAACAAAAGATAGCAATTAGATATCCTTTAGCAATAAAATGGCTACTTAATAAGACTTAAAAAATGACATAATTTGTGAGAAGATTTTATAAGTTATAAAGTTAAAACATCCCAAAGGATTTTGGGAATAGTATTATTTCTAAAGTAAATTTAAATTCAAAAAAAGGTAAGAAGATGAAAAAAATCAAAGATATTTAAATAACTAAGGAGCTATAGAGAAATCAAAGTACAAATTTGTTTATCTGAGTAAATTATTCAAATCAAGCATAGCATAAGTTAGTCTGCTTTTAAATCAATGTAAATGAGGACATTATAAATCTTAAATATACTCTCAGTCTGTCAATAACTGTTTTTCTAATAAACTCATTTTTTTTCAGAACCCTAGTTGGGTAGTATTTCATTCCTTCTTTCTCCTCAAATTTCTAATAACTTATTTTCATCAGGGAAATGAGAACAGAGAGGAATTTATGACTCATCCCATTATCGATGCTCTCAACCAATCTGTGTGAATATACATACTCAGTTTTCCCTTCTATACCTCCTCTCTGATCTAAGACCAACCAATCTACTTACACACTGAATCATGTTCATTTTCTCCATGTGACTCTGCTCATACTATCTTTATACTGCTAAAATCTCTGTTCTTTTATATAGTAAATCTCTTTGAAAGAGTTGTTTGTATAATTATTTGTACTTCTTCATTTCCAAGTGACTCATGGATAGAATTCAGGACATCCAAGAACTTGGAAGAGAATGTAATTACATTTTAATTTTCATTAACATGTATGAGTAAATTAGAATTTCCTTCAATTTGAAACATAGGCAAATCCTAATAAGTAGTAACAATACCTTGACTTTGTCATTTAGAAACCACAGATTTTTTATATGACATTACAATTGTAGATACTGTGAAATTTAATTTTCATTTACCATTCCTCTTAAATGACAAGTTATTAGAAGCACCATGGGCTTGCATGTGATCTCAGTCATCCTGTCTACATGTGATGTAGAAGGCAAATTATCAGGCAACTGTGTATGCCTGCTAATGCTTTAGCCAAAAGAATGCAATCAAGAATTCTCACACTGATGTCCAAACTATTTTGCTTCCCAGTATTCCCTGTCCACAAAATTGTCAATTAAAAATAAAATTTATAAGCAGATGGAAACTCCTAAAACTCTTTTAAAATTATTCCCATCCTGATGATATCAAAGTTAAGGAACAGGTCCACTATCTTTTCTGATTAAACAGTTTCAAAGATTTTTACTTAGATAAAAATGAAACCAATGCTCTCTCGGCAAAACAATACAAAACAAAACAAAAAAATTGGAGGATTCTGATGTATCTTAAGGGTAGATTATTCTTGACTTTTAAAAGGATTTACAAGTAACTGTAACTTTATTTACAAAACTGTGAACTGGGATTGTTAAAAATACACTTGCAATTACCAAAACAAGAAAAATAAATTGGTTATCTAACATGACATGCATGTGAAGACTATCATGTAATTTATTCCCATTGTATGCAACAAAAGCTTTCACATTTTTTTTTAATTGAAAGAGCCTTAGGATGTTATGGATTCCTACTCTGTGTGACTTAATGCTATTTCAGGGCTTAAATGATCATCTCTATACTTGTTACTATTCAGTCATTTGGGACAAAATCTGAGTCATTCTTTTTAGCTCTATCTTGGTTACATTCTCCCAAACTCCAATAACTATTCATAATACAGTGAAATAATGTCACTTCATCTGTCAAAATTTCTATGAACATAGCAAAAAACAAACCAAACCACACAAAGAATAAGAAGCCTCTGAATATCACTTTCAACTTATATTATAAGCTTTTTTTATTCATAAATATTTCTAATAAACTTGATTACCTGTCCTCCCAAGTCTATGACTTATTAAAACAGTAATTGTGAAAGTGTGATACTAATGTCATACATAGAGAGGTTCAGCAAGTATATCTAAAAAAACTATAAAGGTGACAACTGATAATGATGGAGAAAATTATTTAAAACTAAGTGCCCATACTTGCAACATTCTGTGATTAAATACACTGTTTACTAGATTAAACTGCACTTATGCACATTTATCAACATACACATTTAGTCTTCAGAACAATGCTGAGACAAAAATTATTATTCCAATTTAAAAATGAGAAAAACTTTGGCTGAAGGGGTCTAAATAAGAGTCTCAAAGTCTGTGTAACCTGACATCAAAATTTTCTCTAAAAACTCCTAGAATGAATCTAAAAGACTTCAAAAGTAATGAATTAAAACAACCACATTTAGTGATTCTTGATTGTGTATAAGATGCTACAAGATAATGTAGGAGTTAAAAAGATAAATCCAATGTTTTACATGCAATTTAATAAATATTTTGAGCAAATTAACATTTCAATAATAAAATATGGCACTACAGAGAATATATTTAAAAAAAGAGTAGTTGTAAGGGATTTTAAATGAGAAATACTTTCTTTAGGTGGAAAGATGGGAAGGTAATTTAGAATAAGAGCCTATTTTTTTGTAGGGTTATAAAAAATGGGTTATAAAAGATCATTAGTACTCATGTCTAGCAGGGATATGCTGGAAAGTAAATGGGAGGAAAGGGAGAAAGGAGAGAAGGTTCAAGAAGAATCTAAACAGATCATTACCCAAAGTACACGTATGAAGACACAAATTGGTGTGAATATACTTTGTATACAAGCAGAGACATGAAAAATTGTGCTCTATATGTGTAATATGAATTGTAATGCATTCCACAGTCATATATAAAATAAAAAAATAAGAAGAATATAAACAGAGCCAAAGTAGAAGAACAGTATGTGTACCCTATATTTCAAGAAAAACTAATCTTGATGAAAGAGTTATAGGAGATAAAACTGGAGGGAAAGACCAATTGTTCCATTTCTATAATCTTGTGTTAATTTTTCTCTAATTGAAACTTGGCTTTGTCTTGGAGACAAGGTTACCTTGCTTTTACCTATTCCAAGTGTTGACTGAGTTCTTTTTCTTATCCTTTGTAACACTGGGCCTGGAAGAAGATTAGATGTTCTCCTTGATCCCTGATGCCACTTGCAGACAATTATCACTCCTTTTAAAAATCACTCTTGTCTAAACATCAGGCCATTGAACTCTATTGTACATTATCCCTCAGAGTTGCAGTCACTAGTCCCTGTGTGCATATTATAGTGTACATACTAGATACTGGGTTCCTATTGCTCCCTCCAACATCATGACAGTCAAAATTCTTAGCCATTTCAAAATCTATACAGATTTAATATTGTGGCCTTGATGCCTTTCTTCCCATGATTTTCACCTCTTTCTACCAGTTTAGGTTGCTCCAACAGACACAATCATACCTCCTAGAAAAAACTGGGGGCAGTACCCAGCACTCTGTACTTCTGTGAGGACACTTAAGGTGGTGGGTTATTTTTGGTTGTTACTCTGAATTGAAAGTAATGGCATTGGTGGGTACGGATCACATTTGGTACATATACTATAATAAAGTTCTACACTGTTGAACATGTCCCTATTGAAAATATTGCTGCTGTAGCTACACTCTGATACTTAGACCATCCATTCTTCAGAACTGTAATCTGCTGATCCTGTAACTATTTCACTACCACTTACCAACTTTCTCATCTACTCTAAACCAATCTAAATTCTGCAACTCATCATTATAATCACTTCGTTATTCTTTTTTTTTTTTGCTTAGTTATACATGTCTGACAAAATTTTAACTCTTTTGAATCGAATTCTTCATTACCACTGTAGCTAAAAAGTAGTAGGAAAAAAACATGTAACTACACCAACTGGTTTAATTTTAAATTAATACTAATCTAAAGTAGGGTGTCAGAGTTGCCTGGTAATTATACTCTATTTTCCTAATCTACGTAATAGGAAACTATTTTCCTAGTTTCCTTGATCTTTGTTTCTAAGTGTGATTTGTAGACTAACATCAATGGGAACTTATGAGAAATGCAGAATTTTAGGCTCTATCTAACTCTTCATCAGAATATACTTTATAACAAACTCTCTGATTCATACATACATTAAGTTTATGAAGCAAATTCTTGGATCACTATTTCATATCTTTTCCTGTTCTTAAATCCCAAACACTTCTTCCTTTTTATTCTCTACTAATGATTTTACCTTCTATTTCACCGAGAAAACCGAAACAAACAAAAGAAAACTCCAGAAACTTCCTCCTTGTCATCTACTCTCTAGCCTCTTTCCACATCCATATACTGTGCCTTCTGTTACCACATTTACTATCAGTACCAATTTGAATAAATTCCTCATCTTTAGCACCAGATCCTATCTGGATACTGGGTCCCTATTGCTCCTTCCTCTCATCTATTCAATATCATCATCTAGTTATTTGTCTTTCCACGTGGCATTAATACTTTCCCCAACTGTACTGGATTAGCCCCAAAGGTACTTTTTTTCTTCCATTTCCGAATTCTCTCTAATTCTTCTTCTACTCTCTTAAAATCACTTCTACCAAGCTTGTGCATCCTGCACTCCATCAAAAAGCACATTTCACTGTCATCCAACAACTATGTTAACAAAGAAAAAATTCTCAAATATCTAATATAAATGTTTTCCCCCCAAAATGTTGTTTTCCTTCTAAAAAAACCCAAAAAAACAAAAACCATTCATCAGTTTACTAATAATGCTTACCTGGCTGAACATGAGTCGCCTGTAGAAAGTATTTCAAAACTCTCTCAAAGTTCTTTTCATTTTCCAGAGCATGACCCACATTATTCCATAATTTGGCATTATTTTTATTTACCTTAAATACAATTAAAATGAAGTAAATTACATATTAAAAAATGACTCCAAATCACACAGATATTTGAGTGGTGTATTATTAGGAATGGATTGTTTCATAGAGATGTTCCTGGAGATAAAGTCAAATGAAGACTGCTTCACCATATTTACTCTTCTTCCCCTAATGATATACTAAAACCACAAAAGTCTAATTTCACCTATTTTATGTTATTAGAATTGTACATATAATTTTACATAATCAAAACATAGTGCTGTGTGAAAATTTCTACTCTATTCATATTCCTTCAAGAAAGAAGGTATTAGAATATGAGAATGTTCTTAAAACATTGTATTGATGACTATTTTTATTCTTAACATGTTTAAAGCTATTTAAGTACTCTATTATGGTAAAAGGAACCCTAAGTTCTGAGTCAATGTGTGCTTTTAGAGTTCTCAGATGTGCAAGGTATTCTTGCAGGCAAAGGATGATACCCAACCAAGGAATTATCAATTATGACTATAGGTTTTATTTTTTTTAATTTTTTTTTTGTTGTAGAGTGACACAATACCTTTATTTTATTTACTTTTTAAATGTGGTGCTGAATATCGAACCCAGTGTGTCACACATGCTAGACAAGTGCTCTACCACTGATCTATAACCATGACTATAGGTTTTAACCATTGTTCTGAGAGTGAGAATAAAGAAATTTTCAAAAAATATGGGCTCAAGGTTCACTTGTCTGCAGAGCTCAGGGAGAAGGTGGAATTACTGGAACTACTATTGTGGTCCAGAGGACAGTCATCTGTTATGTACAGTCAGCAATTCCATAAAGCTAGGCAAAAGAGAATAAAGAAATAGACAAAATAAAGTAAGAATTATGAGATTTGAAGATGGGCATTGATAAGGAAGAGCTAAAATAATTCTTTGCTGATAACCTTTATAGAAAACAAATTTGTGGTTTTAAAAGAACTTTTTTTAGAAAACAAATTTGTGGTTTTAAAAGAACTTTTTTAAGATATTTATTGTCCATTCTATAAGAAATGCTTTACCACTACTTTCTATCAGTTCTGATCTTTTCCATATTAGTAACCATTGATTATCTTTTAGATAGCAGGATTCTATTTTTGTTTGTTGTGTTATTTTATTTCATTGAGTCTAAGGCACATCAACTATAGAACTCACCACTATTTAATGAACAATTAAGAAAAAAAAGTCAATAATTAATTTAGAGATAACTTTCAACGTAAGATTTATGCTTGTTCCAGGTATTCAGGTTAGGAAAAAATGTGTACCCTTAGAACCAATGAAATTCAGTACTACTTATCATGTGGAACTCCAACATGTATGTAGCACTGAAAGAAATATTAACATACTCTTTGAATATACAGCCATGTACTATGTAGATAATTTGTTTATGCCATAAATAATATAAAGAACAAATTATTTTCAATAACTTTTTGGTAAATGACTTAATATTGACAGTTAATGTCTGATTAAAATAAAAACAGCTAAGAAATGGCTAAAAAACAAACAAACAAAAAACCTCTCTCTATATATATCACTGATGACATACTTTCCTGTGATTCTGAACCATACTTTACCTTTACGGCTGACATGAACAATGTATATTCAGACTCCCAATCCCAATTTCTGTGGAGTGTTTTTAAGGCATGAGTAAGTAATACCATGGATAGACACACCCAGGACAGTTTTTTAAATACACTGTTTAAGAGACCAAAAAAAAAATCATATCATCAAAAGCATTTAACTTTATAGGAAAGGTAAACATATGCTAAATGTTCCTAAAGATAATGTTCCTAAAGATAATTCTAACATTCACCCAACTTTGTAGAGAACCAACACAAAAAAAAGTATTATGAATATGAAATTCAGTGTTAAATTACATGACACAGTTGTTCCTGTGCAGGAATAGTTCTACCTACCCAGCTTTCCAGAGGCATTCAAGTCTTTTATATAAAATGTTTAGTACTTGAATATAACCTATGCTTACCTTGTACTTTAAATCATCACTAGATTACTTATAATACCCTATACAAGGTAAATGCTACATAAAGAGTCAAGAAAAAAGTCCCCACATGTCAATAATGATGTGACTTTTATTTTGAAATATATTAAATCTGTGGTTTGTTGAATCTGAAAATGAAAAACCTAGAGATATAGAGGACCAACTTCATACTGACATTTAACTCTTTCAAAAGCTTTTTTCAGAATGACAGTAAATTGATAAATCTAGTTTTAATTGTGACTTTATATATTTAGCATCCTTGGTACCATTACCTACAACTTGAATACTGGCTGTGTTTATAAAGGGTCAATCTTACCTCCTGGCTATATTTAAAGTATGTTTTGCTTAAAAATTATACCATAGGCCATTACAACATTCTTAGAATAATTTTATACTTTAAAATCTGAACTGTCTATTAAAGGGCATAGTAAAATTAACTCCTAATAAAATAGATACAAATTATTTATACAATATACAACTTCAGGCTATTTGAGACTCAATTCCTCATTTATACAAAGATGGTTATACATCATTAATCTCTATGATTCCATTTAGTATTAATGTTATCTGAGTTTGTGTTTTTGCTCCCATACCATGGTTCAATTTCTTGTATTTTGAAAGATTCACTTAACCAGAGTTAAAAAGTATGAATCATTTAGAAAATGGTCATTGGAAGCAGTAAGATGTAAATCTGAACCAAGACTGTTGTTTACTAGCTATGTGATCTTGGATAATTCAAGTAACTTATATAAGCTTCAATTTGCACTTCTGTAAAATAAAGTTAGGAAGTACTAAGATTAAATGAGAAAATAAATCTAAAGGGTAGACTCTTGGAAGATGGTAGGTAATCAAAAATCAGTAATGAGTATACTTGGATATATGGGTAGAAAGTAAGAGAAAAGGTTTGAAAGATGGTGGTGAAAACTGTAGATACGGGTGAAATTACCTATGAAGGATGTGCAGTAAAATGAAAGTGGCTATCACTCTTAAAAATATAAATATTCAAAGAGCACATACAGCAAGGAGTAACTGGATAGAAGTGAATGGATAGTGAAGATAATCAGAAGACCTTTTAGAGAAACCAGGGAAAATTTTTAAAATAAAAATGTTGACTGGATGTAAGTACTTGGAGATAATTTGCTAGAAAAATAATGAAAAGAGAAATCAGAATTTTTTGGGTTAGGTGACTAGAAAATGAAAGTGAGACAAGTAAGCATTTCTATTTCAAGTTGCAGATCTAAATTTAATATTGTTAACATTAGTGTTTTTAACCATTAACAATTTGCTTGTTTTGACAATTTTAGTGATACATATAGACAATGGGTTAAAACTTATTACAATAATCATTTCTAAGTATACTGTTCCTTAATAGTTTAAGGCAACTAGGAAACTAAGCTTATGATGAAGATAGTGATAGCAAGAAATTATGAATTGCCTATTATATGCAGTTTATATATATTGAGAACTCAATAAGACTCACTTAAGAAGGATGACTATATGTTCATTGCATATGGAAGTGGAAATGGTCATTTGTGACTTCAGTTTCAATAATATCCTTGTTTTCAATTGGGTCTGACTCAAGTTTGTTCTGCCTCAGGCTGTAAAATAAAATTACATAAATATTGGGAAGAAGACAGAGTGAGTAGGTACTGTGGAGCTTTCCTAACTTGAATCATAGACAATGAGAAGAAAACAGTAAGATGAAAAAACCCAAAAGGTTAAAAAAGTATAATTTACAAAACTGAACAAAATACAGATTTAAAATACTTTAATGTCACATTTAATTCTATATTTAGCAAGCATTAAATGAACAAACATTTTAATTTACCTTTTGTTTAAAATTTTCTGCCACCCATGGACTACCAAAATACAGAATCCCATGCTAGGAACATACAGTACACGCTCAGCAACAACAAATCCAACAGGAAAAAAAAGGTTTGATGCTGGAATAAATGGCAATGCCATTAAACAAAGTGCCTAGAAAGAAAAAGATAGTTTAATTTTATTAAATTAAAAAACTAAACACTCAATACCTAAATCCAAAATTTTATCATTTCATTTGGATGAATGCATTTGTGGACCATTTAAAAATGATAATATGAAGAATACTAATTTAAACAGTACGAAGACAATTTAGGGGTGGTATAAACATCAGGATGTATGTAAGCAAGATGCAATGGAAGTCTTAAATTCTGGAACTTATAACTGGAGGATATCTTTGAAAATAATATTCCTAGGTATATTGTTTAGGAATAATTATTTTCTTGAAATTAAAACCTGAACCTTTAATAGCATTTTAAATTTGAAAAGTATATTTAGCTACACTGTTTTTTCACTGTCTTTTTTCTATGAGAAATATACTTGCCTAGTGAAATATATAAAAAAAAATGATCAATGGTAAATATTTACATCTTTATGTGAAAACTGAATAACTAGGTGTATCCTGTTAATAAAAAAAACTTTTTTGGGGGCTGGGGATGTGGCTCAAGCGGTAGCGCACTTGCCTGGCATGCGTGCAGCCCTGGTTCGATCCTCAGCACCACATACAAAGATGTTGTGCCTGCCGAAAAACTGAAAAAATAAATATTAAAAAATTCTCTCTCACTCTCTCCACTCTCTCTTTAAAAAAAAAACTTTTTTGAAAATATTTCTAAAATGACATATTCAACTCATAGTAAGAAAACAAATAAACCAATTAAAAAATGGGCAAAGGAGTTGAATATATTTTTCAAAAGCAAATATTCATATGGTCAGAGATATATGAAAAAATACTCAAAATAAGAAATGCAGATTAAAATCACAATGAGATATCACCTCAGCCTAGTTAGAATGATTGTTATAAAAAAAAGAAAATACACACAGGTAGGGATGGGAAGGGAAACTTTGCATACTGATGGTGGGCATGTAAAATATAACATAGTCATTATGAAAAAGAGTACAGAGATTATTCAAAACATTTAAAATGGAAATATCATATGATCCAGCAATCCCTTTACTGGGTATATATCTAGATGAAATGAAATTATTATGTTGAAGAGACATATACACTCCCATATTCACTGTGGTATTATTTACAATATGCAAGAAATGGAATCACATTCAATCAAATGAATTGAATGGATAAACAGATTTAAAAAATCAGAGTACTTATGTATAATGGGAATATTATTCAGCCTTAAAAAGAAGGAAATCTTGTTATTTCAACATACACCAGCCTGGAGGAGATTATATTAAATGAAATAAAGACAGGCACAGAAAGACAAATGCTTTCACTTATACATGAGATCTAAAAAAATCTCACAGTCAGAAGAGAGTAGAATGATAATTGCTGGGGGAAGAGGAAATGGTGCAGAACACAAAATTTAATTTAATTTACCAGAATAAAAAACTTTTTAAAAATTAAAAAAATGTTTACACATCTAACTTGTTTTACATATGGCCAAAATAAACTGATAGGAAAATATGTTAAAAAATTTTCAACAAAATTACACAAGTTGATAACATACATGTTTTTGTAACTTTATTACTCTAAGAAACCACATAATACTGGAAACTGAAGACTTTTTATTCTATGCAAGAATTTCTAAAATTATAATACATATACTGAGATAAAATGTCATAAAAATGCTCAGATTTATCGCCCTTGTGAATATGGAATGAAATGTGTTTTTTTTAATTATAAAGCCACAAAAATTTGTACAATTGTGAAAAATTAATTAGCAAACTTGTGAAAGGATTTAAGTTTGTCATCAGGACATCTTTCTATGGGCATCTGTTTCTATGTTATTTCCCTGATTTGTTTCACAGTACCTAAATAAATAATAAGTTAATCTCCAGCTTCAGAAGTTTGCATCTTTTCTAATGCAAAGAACTGTCTCTTCCTTATCAAACTTTATTAGTAAAATATAGATATAGAGATGCATATACTTAGAAAAGAATACTTTCTGCATGAATATTCTTTCATATATTATGACTTCACGTAATATTGAATCTGAGGAAAAGTACCATTCTCAAGCTGCTATGTATCACACTAATTTATGTCTGAAATTTCAGTATTATTAAAATAAAAACATAAAGTATTTAGAGTGCACATAATTTTTCACTTCCTAGATATGCTTGACAAAAATAATTTCCCATTAATTCATGGTTGTTCTAAAGCAATTTCATTTGTAGGAATTAAAAGTGTTAAATTCATTCAGAGATGCATCTTAGACTGATTTATAAGTTACAAAAAAAAAAATCTCTCAGGAAAAGTTTATTGGTTCTAGGATAAGAAATGTGTAAATGTTAGTCTAATGACTAAACTTATAAGTTCTATCAAGTTCTATTTAATGCTCTTTTCTAATGTATGCCAATCTAGTTAATTATGAATAATTTTTAATTTTCTTCTAATAACATACACTGTCTTGAAAAGGAAGGACAACAGAAAGAGCTACGAGTTTGAAATCAACCTATCACTTATTTCTTATGTAATAGAAAGTAAACTACTCTATCACCTTGAGACTATTTTTTCATAAGTGAAAAAAGACTAACTACTTAAATTGTTGTGACACACATGATATCTTATTTAATAAGAGTTAACATGATATCTGTTGTTGAAATTATATCTTTGCTCTATTGTTCCTTTGTAGAGATTTTCAGAAAATACCATTTAAAAAATAGCACATTTAAAGCAGTTATACTTAAGGTCACAACTGTTCTTTTTAAATGTACATAATATATAATTTAGATAAATCTATTTCATTGGCATTATTCTCTTTTTAAAAAAAATAGCATATTACATATACCATCATTTTATTTGTCAAGCTTTAATTCAATCTCTCCTTTTTGTTTCAATCTTTCTTTTATCAGAACCCCAATTTTGAATAATTCTGACATTTATCTATGCTGTTTGTATTTGAGCAGCTTGAGTAAGTCCCAAAGCTGACTAGATTAACATCCTCATAAATTCATGACCACCAACTTCAAATTGATTCTTTTTTTTTTTTTTTTTCGGTATCAGGGATTGAACCCAGGGCCCTTAACCACTGAGCTACATCCCCAGGCCTTTTTATTTTTTGAGACAGGGTCTTTCTAAATTGCTAAGTTGCTGAGGCCGGATCCTTCTGCCTCAGCCTACTGAGTCACTGAGATTATAGGGTGTGCTACCAGGCCCAGCCTCAAATTGATTCTTAAGACTGCTTAGAATTTCTAGGTTTCTGACAGGTGTTATTCTATTCTCTCTGAATGTTTGAATCTTGATTGCTCTTCTCAATCTTTTGACCCATTTTACTTTCAGCAGGCAACCATACTAATTTACAGAGAGGGGTAAAGCCATAAGAGAAAAGTTCCTTTAATTTCTTGCTATTAAACCTACTAACATCCATATTCATTCCCATTTCCCTTTTTCCTGTGAGTTTCCTCCTTCTATTTCAGGTCAAACTTTTGCTTGGTATTTCCCTGCTTTTCCCTTCTACCATTTGTTTCAACCTTTTCTAATCACCTATATCCTCTGTAGCAAAATTTAAACATGCTCTTTCTTATCCAACCTTAAAAATTTTCTCAGTGACAATATATCTTTTAAGCTCCACCTTTGGAGCCACAGTAACATGTAGCTAGTATAAACTGATTTAATCAACATTTCAACTTTATTTTTAAGCCAACTCATTAGTGATATCTCCTAACTTCTAAAAGATAGCTGAGTACTCAAATGAAAATGTTTCTAAGTATCAACCAATCAAGTTTTTCACCAATATTATTTTTACTTTTGTATTTCCAAATCAAGTCACTCCACAGAAATAAATTTCATTTAATTAACTAATGGATCTATAAGAGGTCAAATCCAAGAGACATCACTTTTCAAACAGAGCTCACTTTTGTATTCAACAGTGTCTGTTAAGAGTTAAATATTCTGTCTTTTCTAATATACTTTCCTACTTTTCTGTTCCCTTGGTCTGTCTCCTATTCAAAATCTGAATATGGGAGTTGCTTAAGATCTAGTTGTAGGCTTCTCTTTTCACTCTACTCAGTCACCTTAACTATTCTAGGGGTGAAATGAGATCAGATACTTTAAGGCATCTATAATGAACATGAATTAACTTTTGTTGTACGCATCTACAATGTTACCAGCTAGCAACTGTTCTTGAACTGAAAAAATCCTTGTTGACAAAGGTTGCTCTATAATCTCTCTAAATGCAATCCTACCTACATTCTGGTTTCAATTAATTACCACTATGCTAATGAATAAAAATTTTATTTTAAACTTTGGCAACTCTTTTTGACATGAAGTACTGTTCAAAATCTATACTAGGATGCTTTAAATAACCCTCACATTCAACATGTCCAAGGATGATGTAAACACGATCTCTCCCAAATCTTATATTCTCTCAGCCACTGGCTTCAAATTTCTCTAGAAGACAAGCTCCCTGGAAATGGGACCTTATATTTCCTCTTATTATCATATTCTGTGTATAAAGTGCTGCCTAGTATGCATTTAGTGGCTATAGCCAGAAATGAAATATTTTTGAAGCACTATATTTTCTAATCTGTAGTAAATGCTAAGAAAATGTTATAGATTATTACTGTCTTTAATAATTAAAAGGAAGAGGGAAAATAACTAGAGTGAGGAAGAACTGAGGGCAGAGAGGGAAAATTACAAGTAAACAGTTCAGAAAAATGACAACAACAAAACCTTTCCAACTAAACAGGATTCTCTGAAGATAGCAAGAGCTATCTCAGGAAGTAATGAATATTTTGCTAATGAGAACTTAACATATATTTCTCTAGCTGCATATTTCATAGGACACTCTTCTCTATGAGAGGAAAATGAACTTAAAAAAAAGACACATCTTGATTTTAGTTTCCACCTAATTAGGAAAATTACGTGCCTTGCTTTATAATTTTAGGATAAACTAAAATAAGTTTATAAATTAAACGTATTTGTTGACCAAGGAAAGACACTGCTTTAAAAAGATGTCTTTGATGAATTAAAGATAGTGTCAATCAACTGGATGCAACATTGCAGAAAAAGTGAAAGAAGTTTCTTACCATTAAAACTGTCTTGGAGGAATCACCAGGATATCGGAGACTGAATATTCCCAAAGCCCCCAGAAAGCAAAAGAAAGCAAAAGTAGCAAGATTTCGAATATCTAGAAATGACTCTATAAGTGGTATTGTTCCCATGGTCCAATCACAGCATAGCTCTGAAGGATTTAATAGAAGCCAAGCATTCACAGGAAGGAGGTAGTTGAAAGTTAGCTGCCTTGTGGGAGTTGGGCTTACAGCAGCTGGGTTATCAAACCTGTATAAAGAATTAAAAAAAATAAAAGGTACTTATAAGAAAACACTTTTTAAACACAAATTTTATTCTACAACATATATAAATAAAATATTGAATATTGCATAAAATCATTACTAAAATTCAAACTATCTGAATTATATAAAATGTCTAGTTGGGAGAAGTGATATTTATGAAGAATTACTTGAAGAATAAGCAGGTCATCTCTTTCTAGTTATTATTAGAATAATTCATACTACAATATGACATTTGGTAGAATTATTTTCACTAAATCTCATTAAATGTTTCCCTACATAAGACATTTATTTTAGAGAGAACTGCTAGTAGTTAGTAAAGCTAAATGCTAATTTTTATTAAAAAAAATTAAGTTTTCTACACAAAATTTGTTTTTTTTCTTTCATGGACAGAGAAAACTATATTACCTCCTAACTTAACCATCCTTGCTTTGATTATTAGGAAACTAAAAACTAAATTTCTAGTAGAGAGTTGTAATTGTGTAGGTTTATGTAACATTCTAGTTGTGTTCTAACTTTTTTCCTAGTATATTAATAAAATATATATTAGTTTATTTCTCTGAAAGTTTCTCTGAAAGTTGACACTTTTTTTTTTGGATTTTTTTTTTCCTGTGCTGCTAAGGATTGAATCCAGAGCCATGTGCATGTGAGGCAAGGCACTCTTTTAACTAAGCTATTTCCCTAACCCCTTCATCATATGTTAATTATGTATTTTATTAGCATAGACTATTTGATGTAAATTAAATTACTTTAAAATAGTACATTACAAATGAAAAACTTTTGATTTGTATGTTTTTATCTATCTTCCAATTCTTTTGGCAATGTTAAAATATAACAATAAAAACCCAATGTCATTTTTAAATAATTAAAAAAAACAAACAACATTTACCCCTTAGACTTGATTTTCTTAAAATGTTAAATAACTGAGAAAAAGCACATGTTGAATAATTTTTTTTAAATTTTCATATTTGAAATCTCTATACATATGAAGAATAATAAATTTTGTTAGTACTTTAACTTTCAAAAAATTTGGCATAAATGAATACAAAGCTTTTTTCCTATATTTATTCCTATATTTAGGATAGCTGATATAGAAAAAAAAAGTTAACTTTAAAATAGATCAAATCATATTATAATCAACGTAAAACAAATCATTAAAATCAGTTTCATAGGGTAGTGTAACAGAATCAAATTCATATAAATGCACATGTACATATTTTTAAATGCTTATATTTAGAAAATATATATTTAATGGTACATGTTCCAGACACAAAGAGCTACAAAGACAATATAAACCACATTTCAGACTGTAGAAACAGACACAGAAAACAGTTCATTTAAATTCTCTAAATGGAGTAATAATCAGAATAAAAACATTGAAACTAAGGGCTAAAGGATATATAAAAATATATATCTACAATTTAATCCATTTCCAATACTGTTATACCTGAATGAGTTCAGTTTTATATGGCTCGACTCGAGTTAAAAATTCTGCAAGTTGAAGTCATTCTTCTTTAAATAAAAAATAATACTGAGGTCAATTTATTATGTGAAAACACTATAAAATTTTGGACTTAGAAAATTATCTGAAAAAAATTTATTCTATTCACTGCCCACAATGCAATGACATGGAAAGTACCCTGGCCTATGTGCTGGAACACCACTGGACTTAGCTTAAGTTCAATCATCATCTTGTACCAACTTAAAGCTCTATCTAGGTATTAAATTTTCACTAGGTAGGTGCAAGAAGATGATGGAACTCAGGCTGAGTCCAGTGGTATATCTGAAGTTGAGAAGATGGAGCTTCAAACACCAGAAGCCTGAGGAGCTCAGGGGTCTATAGTTAGTTGGGTAGAATATCAGAGAGAAGAAAAATGATAAGAAAACTTAAGAGACTGCAGAGCGGCCCCACTATCTTTCAGTATTGAAGAGTTCCTGCTTGAATATAGATGAGAAGAAGTGTCTAAGGTTAGTGCGCTGAATCATGTCTCCCCCAAATGCATGTCGATCTAAAACTGTAGACTATGGCTTTTTTTTGGGGTGTGGAGTTTGCCAAAGTAATTAGTTAAGATGAGGACGTATTAGAGTAGGCCCTAAATCCAATGACCATGACCTTATACAAAAAGGAGAGGATAGATATACATGGGAAAGAAAGCCATGTAAAGACAGAATAGATTAGAGTGATACAGCTACAAAATCAAGGAATGCTGAAGCTTGTCAGCAATCAGCAGAAGGTGGGAGAGAGGCATGAAATATATTCTTCCTCAGTGCCTCCTCAAGAAACCAATTGTGCCAACATCTTAATTTTGGACGTATGGCTTCCTGAACTGTGAGGGAATACATTTCTATTGTTTTAGGCCATTTACTTTGTGACTGTTAAAATGATCTTAGGAAAACTAATGGGAAAGAACATTTTGAAAAAGGATAAAAAACAGGATGAGAAATGAAAGTCCCATAAAATTATACAGAGGAAGAAATGCCCTCAGCACCCATGTGAAATCTTCGTAATTCAGTCATTGGTATAAGTTAGAAAGATGTTAATGCGCAAATTTAGCTGATTCTAAAGCCTGCTGTGGTCCCACTAAGAGTTTAAAAGTAAGACAAGAAGATAAAACATTTTTTATAACTTACATGTATCCCAGAACAAAGCTCAAAAATATTTATATGGAAATACATGAAGATACAATTAATATATGGCATCTATTCAAAATTTACCAGACATGCAAAGAAGCAAAAAAATAAAAGTCACAATGAGAAGAAAATTTATTCAATATAAATTGATCAAAATGGCATGGATCACAGAAAAAGTATTGAAGGATAATAAAACAAAATAGATTATGTAGACATATGAAAGACATTAAAAAAATTTGAATCAAGACTTCCTTCTAGAGATGAAAACAGTTTCTAAGATGAAAAATAACTAGATGAAATTAACAACAGATACACACACACACACACATACACACGCGTGTATGTGTACCTTCCAGCCGTACCCCCCCCCCACTAACATGACATAATAATAATAAATGTTACAGAAGGCTAAAGATACAGGATGAGAAAGGATTTCTTACTGAAAATGTAAGCCAAAAGATGTAGGGCAATATTTTTAGAATACTGAATGAGAAATAGCAAGTGTAGTATTCTCCACTCAGGCTGGGGTTGTAGCTTAGTGGTAGAGTGCTTGCCTAGCACGTGTGAGGCACCAGTTTCAATTCTCAGCACCACATAAAATTAATGAATAAAGTAAAGGTATTGTGTCCATCTACAACTAAAAAAATAAAAAGATTTTTTAAAAAAGGTAAAATGAATACATCTTTAGATATAAAAGCTAACAGAATTATTGCTGCATACTAAGAAATGTGCAAGTCTTTCATGATAAGGAAAAATGTCACTAACAGAATGCAGAGCCCTGGGAAAAAATAATTTCATGAGTTAATATAAAAGACTTTTACCACTGAAATGCTTAAGGATAAGCATCTAAAGCAAATGTAACAACAATGCATTAAAATGTATGCTCAAGGGAAATATATACAAACAGCACAAAGGGAAAGTTCTAAGGAAGATGGGAAAGTAAAAAGGAAACAAACAGATGAGAAAAAGAGAAAACACTTAAGGTAGAAGATTTACATCCAATGTATCGATAATTATATTAAATATAAATGGACCAAATATTTCATTTTAAACACCTCAGATTATCTAATCAAACAAAAAACAATGATTAAGACCCAATTATATATAACCTACAAGAAATTATTTTAAAATATAAAAGCAGCCAGGATTGGTGGCACAAGCCTGCAATTCCTGACTCAGAAGGCTAAGGCAGGAGATTTGCAAATTTGGGTCCAACCTTAGCAACTCACTAAGTAACTTAGTGAGACCCTGTCTCAAAATAAATGGTAAAAAGGGCAGAAGATGTAGATTGCAATAAAGTGTCCCTGGGTTCAAACATCCAAACCCCCCCAAAAAGCAAAACACACACACACACAAAATATGTGTAGATATAAAACATATGTATACGAGGGGAGGGGGAGATAGATAAAAAGAAAAAAGATGGAAAAATATGTATTATATAACACTAATAAAGGAGAGCTGGCATGAGAATTTTTTTTCCTCAGTAGGTAGCTCTACCACTAAGCCACATACATCCTTAGTACTTTTTTTTTATGTTGAAATAGTTTCTCATTAAATTGCCAAGGCGGGCCTGAAACTTGTCATCCTCCTGCCTGAGTCTCCCAGGTTGCTGCAATTACAGGTGTGTGCCTTTGTGACAAACTAATATAAGACAGAGTGAATGTTTAGGTAAAGACTATTACTAGCAATGAAGCTCATTTAATAATGATAAAGATATTAACTCATCAAGATGATGTGGAAATCCTAAGCATTTATGCGCTTAAAAACAGAGCTTAAAAAACACATGAAACAAAATTGAAAAAACTGCAATAAGACAAATCTACAATTACAGTAGAGATCTCAATATTCTTCTCTCAACAACTGTTAAACAAAAATCACTAAGGATAGAGAAGACTCCACTTTAACCCTAATACTTAACTAATTTGTGGGTCATTATCCTTGATGTGGTGGTTTCTTGGATGTACAAGTATGACAGAACTAATGAATTTGTATATTTTAAACATGATCTGCAGTTTTAAAAATATATAGACTATACCTCAATAAAACTGCTAAAAAAATTCAGTGTAAATCAGACTTTCCCAAACATTTATGATCACTTAAAGTCCAAAGTTAAAAAGGCAAAATGATTAAAAATAAAAAAGAACCAGAATTTCATACCTTGTAAACACTGGAAGTTGGGACTGAATAACCTGGACTCTAATCACAACAAGCAATAACGTACTGAACATCAAGACAATGAGTTTTATTAGTGTCTGCAGCATAGAAAATGGAATGCTACCCTTTCCACGGAGAAACTGTCCAGCAGTCAGAATGTGAAAAAAATCATGAGCAGAACATCCCAAGATTTAGGGGATAACATAAAGAAACCAAACCTAAGAGTGATTGGGATACAAGAGGGTATAGAGGTCCAAACCAAGGGAATGAGCAATCTATTCAATGAAATAATACTAGAAAACTTCCCAGACTTAAAGAATGAAAAAGAAATCCAAATACTAGAAGCCTACAGGACACCGAATGTACAAAATCATAAGAGATCCACACCAAGACACATAATAATGAAGATGCCCTACATACAGAATAAGGAGAGAATCTTAAAAGCCACAAGAGAGAGGAAGCAGATTACATTTAGGGGTAAACCAATCAGGATAACTGCTGATCTTTCAACACAGACTCTGAAAGCTAGAAGATCCTGGAACAACATATTTCAAACGCTGAAAGAAAAAGGGTTCCAACCAAGAATCATGTATCCAGCAAAATTAAGCTTCAGGATTGAAGATAAAACAAAAATCTTCCACGAAAAACAAAAGTTAAAAGAATTTGCAGCTAGACAACCAGTTCTTCAAAACATCCTTGGCACATTCCCTCTAAAATCTGGAACAAGACAGGGATGCCCTCTCTCACCACTTCTGTTCAACATAGTTCTCGAAACAGTGGCCAGAGCAATTAGAAGAAAGAAAACTCAAGACGAAAACTCAGACACAACATATCGAAATCTTTGGGACACTATGAAAGCAGTACTAAGTGGAAAATTCATTTCATAGAGTTCATTCTTTAAAAGAAGGAAAAGCCAACAAATAAATGACCTCACACTACACCTCGAAGCCTTAGAAAAAGAAGAACAAATCAGCAGCAAATACAGTAGAAGGCAAGAAATAATTAAAATTAGAGCTGAAATCAATGAAATCGAACCAAAAGAAACAATCAAAAAAATTGACAAAACTAAAAGTTAGTTCTTTGAAAAAATAAATAACATTGATAGACCACTAGCCACGCTAACAAAGAGAAGAAGAGACAGAACCCAAATTACTAGCTTACGGGATGAAAAAGGCAATATCACAACAGACAATTCAGAAATACAGAAGATAATTAAAAATTATTTTGAAACCCTATACTCTAATAAAATAGAAGATAGTGAAGGCATCGATAAATTCCTTAGGATATATGAAGTACCTAGATTGAGTCAGGATGACATAAACAACCAAAACAGACCAATATCAAGTGAGGAAATAGAAGAAGCCATCAAAAGACTATCAACCAAGAAAAGCCCAGGACTGGATGGATATACAGCAGAGTTTTACAAGAAGTTTAAAGAAGAACTAATACCTTTATTACTCTACAATCTATTTCAGGAGATAGAAAAAGAGGGAGAACTTCCAAATTCATTCTATGAGGCCAATACTACCCTGATTCCCAAACCAGATAAAGACACCTCAAAGAAAGAAAACTACAGACCAATATCCCTAATGAATTTAGATGCAAAAATCCTCAATAAAATTCTGGCAACTCGGATACAAAAACATATCAAAAAGATTGTGCACCATGATCAAGTAGGATTCATCCCTGGGATGCAAGGCTGGTTCAATATACGGAAATCAATAAACGTTATTCACCACATTAAGAGACTTAAAGATAAGAACCATATGATCATCTCGAAAGACGCAGAAAAAGCATTCGACAAAGTACAGCATCCCTTTATGTTCAAAACATTAGAAAAACTAGGGATAACAGGAACTTACCTCAATACTGTAAAAGCTATATATGCTAAGCCTCAGGCTAGCATCATTCTAAATGGTGAAAAACTGAAGGCATTGCCTCTAAAATCTGGAATAAGACAGGGATGCCCTCTCTCACCACTTCTATTCAATATAGTTCTCGAAATACTGGCCAGAGCAATTAGACAGACAAAAGAAATTAAAGGCATTAAGATAGGAAAAGAAGAACTTAAATTATCACTATTTGCGGATGATATGATCCTATACCTAGAAGGTCCAAAAGGGTCTACAAAGAAACTACTAGAGCTAATAAATGAATTCAGCAAAGTGGCAGGATATAAAATCAACACGCATAAATCAAAGGCATTCCTGTATATCAGCGACAAAACTTCTGAACTGGAAATGAAGAAAACCACCCCATTAAATAAAATAAAATAAAATACTTGGGAATCAACCTAACAAAAGAGGTGAAAGATTTATACAATGAAAACTACAGAACCCTAAAGAAAGAAATAGAAGAAGATCTTAGAAGATGGAAAAATATACCCTGTTCATGGATAGGCAGAACTAATATCATCAAAATGGCGATATTACCAAAATTCTCTATAGGTTCAATGCAATGCCAATCAAAATCCCAACAGCATTTCTTGTAGAAATAGATAAAGCAATCATGAAATTCATATGGAAAAATAAAAGACCCAGAATAGCAAAAGCAATTCTAAGCAGGAAGTGTGAATCAGGAGGTATAGTGATACCAGATTTCAAACTGTACTACAGAGCAATAGTAACAAAAACAGCATGGTACTGGTACCAAAACAGGCGGGTGGACCAATGGTACAGAACAGAGGACACAGAAACCAATCCACAAAATTACAACTATCTTATATTCGATAAAGGGACTAAAAGCATGCAATGGAGGAAGGATAGCATCTTCAACAAATGGTGCTGGGAAAACTGGAAATCCATATGCAACAAACTGAAACTGAATCCCTTTCTCTCGCCATGCACAAAAGTTAACTTAAAATGGATCAAGGAGCTTGATATCAAATCAGAGATTCTGCGTCTGATAGAAGAAAAAGTTGGCTCCGATCTACATATTGTGGGGTCGGGCTCCAAATTCCTTAACAAGACACCCTTAGCACAAGAGTTAATAACAAGAATCAACAAATGGGAGTTGATCAAACTAAAAAGTTTTTTCTCGGCAAGAGAAACAATAAGAGAGGTAAATAGAAAGCCTACATCCTGGGAACAAATCTTTACTCCTCACACTTCAGATAGAGCCCTAATATCCAGAGTATACAAAGAACTCAAAAAATTAGAGAATAAGATAACAAATAACCCAATCAACAAATGGGCCAAGGACCTGAACAGACATTTCTCAGAGGAGGACATATAATCAATCAACAAGTACATAAAAAAATGCTCACCATCTCTAGCAGTCAGAGAAATGCAAATCAAAACCACCCTAAGATACCATCTCACTCCAGTAAGATTGGCAGCCATTATGAAGTCAAACAACAACAAGTGCTGGCAAGGATGTGGGGAAAAGGGTACACTTGTACATTGCTGGTGGGACTGCAAATTGGTGCAGCCAATTTGGAAAGCAGTATGGAGATTCCTTGGAAAGCTGGGAATGGAACCACCATTTGACCCAGCTATTGCCCTTCTCGGACTATTCCCTGAAGATCTTAAAAGAGTGTACTATAAGGATACCGCTACATCAATGTTCATAGCAGCACAATTCACAATAGCTAGACTGTGGAACCAACCCAGATGCCCTTCAATAGATGAATGGATTAAAAAATGTGGCATTTATACACAATGGAGTATTACTCAGCACTAAAAAATGACAAAATCATGGAATTTGCAGGGAAATGGATGGCAGTAGAGCAGATTATGCTAAGTGAAGCTAGCCAATCCCTAAAAAACAAATGCCAAATGTCTTCTTTGATATAAGGAGAGCAACTAAAAACAGAGCAGGGAGGAAGAGCATGAGAAAAAGATTAACATTAAACAGGGACAGCAGATGGGGTAGAGAGAGAAGACGGGAGGGGAGGGGAGAGATAGTAGAGGATAGGAAAGATAGCAGAATACAACAGTTACTAGTATGGCAATATGTAAAAACGTGGATTTGTAACCGATGTGATTCAAAAATAAATAAATAAATAAAAATAAAAAACATACAAATTCCTGGGAATTACAATAAAGTATCTATATACTTTTTTATATCTAATAAAAACTTTAAAAACTGTCAGGTCAGTCTCACAAAAAAAGGATTATAAAAATGTAAGCAGGTTAATAAACATTTAAATCAATACCATTCTTTAAAAATATACAATAGAATATACCTATGTTTTGTTTAAATAGAAAACATACTTCATCTTTAAGTGAATGTGCTATTTAGTAATAATGTGATTAAAGAGCAATGAACTATGAAGGTTAATTCTGTATCAACTATTAACTGCTTTTTGAACAACTTTTCTAAACTTCAGTCTTCTTATATGAAAACATGACATGCCACTATTTTCCAGTTTGAAAGTGTTAGTATGATTGTATAACTTCAGTTTTTACCCATAAAAAACATTAACTCCAGGTATGAACAGGAACATAATTCATGAATCTAATATATTTTCTTTTGGTATAGAACGTAATTCAGAAATATATCTATTTGTGAAATTGTTTTAAGCTTGAATGTACTCTACAGACTACAATTATTCAAAGGGAAAACAACAAAAAACCAAATGAAACCCCCAAAACTGAAGATATTGGCTGGGCATGCCTCTAATCCCAGTGGCTTGGGAGGCAGAGGCAGGAGGATCAAGAGTTCAAAGCAAGGCTCTCAGCAAAAGCAAGGTGCTAAGCAAGCTCAGGGAGACCCTGTCTCTAAATAAAATGCAAAATAGAGCTGGGGATGTGGCTTATTGGTCCAGTGCCCCTGAGCTCAATCCCTGGCACCCTCCTCCCCAAACCAAACCCAAACCAAACCAAACCCTGAAGACACTAAGTATAATATTTATAATACAAGACAAACTCATATTCTCATTAGGCCAAAATCATCAATACCAATGTTACTGATTATATCAAGGTCTAAAGTATAGCGTTACATTCAACTCAAAATTCATAAAGGAAAGAAATCAATAGAAGATTTTTCATAAAAAAGATGAACGTAAAGCTGAATATTGAAGAATATAAATAAAAGAGAAAAACTGGTAAAGAGGATGTATAAATAAAGGAGTAGAAATAAGAATAAGCTTGGCCAATGAGTGATGCAGAGCAGGTAAGACAGAAGGGCTATGTATGTATTAAAAATTTGTGGAAAATAATGGCATTGAAAGTAGGTATTTAAAAATATTAAATAGTTTATACGTAGCTTCAGCTATCCTCTATTAAATTACTCATTTTAAATATCTATTACATTTCCAGGGCATGAGGTAAGAGAAATTACAATCAAAAGTAATGACATGAATAATACATAACACACATATTAACAATATAGTAAACTGTTACAGAGAAAAGAAGAAAGTAAAGAGAAAAAAACAGTAAAGGGAAATAAAAAGGACTGGAAAAGATGAGTAATGCTACTGACAATGTTTGATGAAACATTTGAGCCAAAACCTCAAAAGTAAATGCAAAGGAAAAAAAGAAAAGTAAATGCAAAGGCACGGAGACTGATTTGTGTTTACAAAAAGGGGTTGGACATGAATAATTAGAATTTGAAGTTATTTGAATTACTACAAATTGAAAACCTTTACACAGGTTTAATGTATACTAGACAGAATGCATAATACAAATATGGTAATGAAGCTTTCTGTGGCCTCAGAAGTTAAATTATTTACTGCAGAGTACTAAGTACCAACTAAGGAGTTGAAAGGGTAGAGGTCCAAAGAAGGCTTTAGTATCCTTTCAATTAGAATCTGAAATAATTCATCTACTTGCTCATTTATTTAACAAATATGTACAGAAGATCTACTGCATATGAGGAGCCATTATTCTAGAAAATAGTAAAAATTGGGGGAAAAAGTTACATACTCAGAAGGAGTAGTTTACCATTGTATAGTTAGAGAACAAACAATAACAAGAAAAGTACAGGGCTGGGGATGTGGCTCAGTGGTAGACCATCTGCCTAGCATGTTTGAGGCACTAGGTTGAATTGTCAGCACCACATATAAATAAATAGATAAAAGATTCATCAACAATTAATAAGAATATTAAATTTTTTAAAAAGTACATGTTTTTAGATTAGAAATGGGTATTATGAGGAATACTAATTTTGCTTATTTATTTTCTTAATATAATTTTTTTTCTGGCAATGGGACTGAATTCAGGTATGCTCTACATCTGAGGTACATCACCAACTCTTTTAAAATCTTTAAAAATTTTATGCCAGGGTCTCTCTAAATTGCCCAGGCTTCAGTCCTTCTGTCTTAGCCTCCCAAGTGGCTAGCATTACAGGTGTGTGTCATCCACCTGGAAGAAAGGCAAAGGTATCGAAAGCAACACAAATTTGTTTTCATTTTGGTCAAATGGGTTATTGAGAAGCCATTTAAACGAGGTAAGGGGTCAGGTTTCAGGGGGCTGAGTCTATCTTTATGATGTCCACTGTCAGCAGGTTGACTGACACCTGGGTAGGCCACACCCAAGGGCACAGTAAGAGAAGGAGACACACACAAGGCACTTCCACGGAAGATTCTATCCTGAACAGGACAAGGGATTATATTACAAAGGAACAGGTGAGCATAGCTTCACCCATGGGAGGCGGTAGCAAGACACACCTATGCATGAGACACCGACCCTCGAACCCAAGAAGGGTGGGGAAAGCTCTGCCACATTTCTGACTGAGCATCTCAGCACCCAGCCGGGGAGTGTGACTCAATTACGTCTAAGGTTGGTCTCCCACATCAACCCCAGGAAAAGATTCAGTAGAGGGAAAGGTGGTTTTCATATTTAAAAAATAAAACTCTCAGGCCTTTGGGGTTATCTTCAATATGTATGCTTGTATGGGTATTACTAGGGACTGCATTTAAAGTAGAATGTAAGAGAAATTTTTAAAAATTTGTCTCCAAGTCTCTCCTTACTCCTTGGAGTGGATCATTATCTGCTTCTTCATTACAGAAATCTGCAGCTACATTGGTTAGTGGGAATTGCAGAGATAAAATCTCAAATAAATAACAGCTGATATCCATAACTCCAGTTTGGTTATTCTTACATCTGCGACAGAACCAGAATGCTTTTTTCAATATCTATTTTATTATTGCCCTTTCCCATATCATGAAGTTCTATTTTGTTTTTTGAGCTCATAAAGACCTAGGTTAATGTTTTGCTGATCAGTTATATTTTTTTGACTATAGAGTTTTTAAACATTGCAATGGAGATTTCACCTGTAAAAAGTTATAAGGCCTTTACTATTATGTTATATGTTGTATGTATTATATTATGTGTGCACACTTGTGTTTTGTGTTATATGTTTGAATGTACGTATGTCCATATATCATATATGATGAGCGCTCATGAAAAAATAGACCCAAATAATTTTTTAATATTTCACGTGATTTAAATGGTTTAATTTAAATTGGGTAAACAGCTGTTGAGGATTGTTTTAAAATGTGAACTAAAAAGGAGGTTAACAGATCTGTTTGTTTACTTTCACCTTTCCTTTTCATTATATTGTACTTCAGAAATCTTGATGGTGGTAAGGAGTAGATTAAAACAACAACAACAAACAAAAACAAAGCAGGAGGCTTTATACTACAAAGCTATAATCATCAAAGCAGCATGATATTGGCATTAAAAAAGAAACATAGGACAGTGCAGCAGCGAAATAGAGCCCAGAAGTCATGGGTCACTTCTACATCAGTTTACTGATTTTCAGCAAAGGTGCTAAGACGTCACAGTCGAGAAAGAAAAGTCTTCAAAAAGCATGGTGAACAGTGCTAGGAAAACTGGTATACACAAGCAAAAGAATGAAACTAAACTCCTCTCTTTCATCAGTTACAAAAGCCAAATTAAATCAAAATAGATTACATGTAAGACTTGAAATTATGAAACTACCAAAAGAAGACATGGGGAAATGCATTAAGATATTGGAATGGGTAAGGATTTTTTGGACAAGACCCAAAAGCACAGGTAACAAAAGCAAAATAGATAAACATTTGCAAACTACACATTGCAAACTTGACAAGGGAATAATATATTGAATATATAAGGAATTTCTAAATTTAGTCAGAAATAAAAAGGCCCCACTAAAAAACATTTAAGACAGATTTTAAATAAACATTTCTCAGAAGACATACAAATGGATAACAAGCATATGAAAAGATGTTCATCACTAATTGTCACACAAATGCAAATAAAAATCACAATGAAATATCACCTCACTCCAGTAAGAAGAATGGCCTTTATGAAAAACACAAAAGATAATGAGTGCCAGCAAGAAGGTGGAGCAAAGGGAACCTTACACTCTATTGGTAAAAATGTAAATTAGTACAGTCATTATGGAAAATAGTATGGATGGCTCCTCAAAAATTAAAAATAACATTATCAAAAGAAAATAAAATGGAAAAAAAAGGAACTACCTTATGATCCAGCAATCTAGTACTAGGTATATATCCAAAGAAAATAAAATCAGTAAGTATAAGAAACACGTGTGTTCCCCTGTTTATTCACAAGAGCCAAGAAGTAGAAATAAACTAAGTGCCCATGAACTAAGGAATGGATAAAACATGGTACATATATGCAAAAAAATGGAAATTATTTAGCCATACACAGAATGAAATTCTGTATTTTGTGACAACATGGATGGAAGTTGAGATCATCATGCTAAATGAAATAAGTCAGGCAGAGAAAGACAAGTTTTGCATAGTATCACTCATATCTGGAATATAAAAAAGTTGGTCTCATGGAAATTGAGAGTAGAAATGGTGGTTACTAATGGCTGAGGAGACTCGGGGGAGGTGTAGCAGTTAGATAGACCCAAGAAGTTCTACTGTGTTAAACTGCACAGTAGGGTGCCTACAGATAACAACGTGTATCACATATCTAAACAAGCTAGACAAAAGGATTTTTGTCTAACAAGAAAAGTACAGGGCTGGGGTTGTGGCTCAGCCACAAAGACATGATAAACATTTCCCAATATAGGTATGTTTAACCTAATCACCCAATATATATGTGTACTGAAATAGCACATGGTATTCCATTAATATTTTGAATTTTTTATTATACATCAGTTAAAAACAAATTTAAAGAGGGGAAAAAAAAGATAAAAATAAGTAAAACTGAGGATAGATGAGGGATACAACTTGTATACAAAAAAAAAGTGGGGAGGCAAAGTGACCAATTACCCTTAGGTAGTAACTTCCATGTAGTTCCTCTTAAATTCAGAGGGATGGTTGACTAGTCCTTTTCTGTGCTAATTCTTTTTAAGAGACTTTAGGGAATATTTGATAGAACTGTTAGTAATATGTACCAACAGTGGTATGGAGAACCTGGAACTCTCCATCCTGGGTTTTAATTCCTGTCAACTTTTCAAAAATCACAGGATAGAAACACAGCAGTCTTGGCATTTTCTATAGGCCAAGTGGTTGATAACTTTAGGAGAACACGGGGCTTGAACTCACAAGGCAAAATAACTAGAAAAAAATAATAGAATTATGAAGAATAAAAAAATCAGTAAAAGAACTGAGTAAAATTATTAGAAAGAACAGCAGGATACATAGTTAGAAAAGTAGGCAAAAGCCTGATCATGGTATTAAAGATCACAGAATTTTTTCTATCATTCATGCTTTGTTTTAGAGGCACTTAATAAAACTGTTTTATAATTCCATATTAATTGCTGAACTACCTCTTACTGGATGATGGACTGCATAGGTAAAGTTATTATTAACCACATTTTACAAATGAGAAAACTAAAGCACAAAGGTAATTTGTCCAAGGTAGTAAATAGCGCTAGTAAATAAATGGTGAAACTGGAATTTGAAAACATACTCTCAAGTCCATACTTTTACCACTATGCTATGCTGTCACTCAAGCTATTTCAAGAAGGTATTATACATAGCAGTAAAAGGCAAATCTATTCATATCACATATCTAAAAGTTACTAAGTTGTTTGGCTAAATTGTTTTTTAACCTTATTTTCCAAACACACAAAATTAGGATGCTTATCATGAGTATATTGGGACAATAGTGAGAAAATCCCCTAGGAACTAAGGAAAAAAAAACTTTAATCAAATAAAGGTTAAGACAACTATATGAAGGGGTTGGGGTTGTGGCTCAGTGGCAGAGCGCTTGCTTGGCATGTGTGAAGCACTGTGTTCAATTCTAAGCACCACATATAAATAAATAAATAAATAAATAAATAAGATAAAGGCCACTGACAACTTAAAAAAAAAAAAAAACTCTACATGAAGTCCTTTTCGTGCCCTCAGTTTCTGCGCTCTTAAAAAAAAAAAAATCATTTTTATTGCCTGAACTTTTTTTTCTAACGATGCCAAGCATCATTAAGACTACTGAGCTAATATATACAAAATACATTCCAAAGAAGAACACATGGTAGGGGCTCAATAAATAACTGAAGTATAATCAACACACATAAAAGTCAAACTCTAGCAGGCTTTTAATGTTGCCTAACTGAAGCATTGGTACCTTTTTGTTTTGTTTTGTTCTTAACAAATAACAAAACAATTTGGCCTGATTCTAATTATATCCTAGTTTTATAGGATATAATTTGGTTTTCAATATTAGATAATATAGAACCTAATGGCTCATGATAAAATACAAAATATACATAAATTAAAAAAAAATATTTGCAATGTTATATACTTCGTATTTCGATGTGTACTAAGGCAGAACAATACACAGGGATAAACCCAATGTGGCAATAATATTTTATAAGAAGCACTTGCAGTAAATAAAACTTATCTGATACAGTTTTATAGTGACAGAAATAAAAATCAAATGTCAGGCACTTACCTATGGTATTATCTGGTCCTTTTGATTTGGTATATGACAAAAATGCTGCAAGAAAAAAGATAGATGACAGTAGTTCTGCTCTTCCTACGACACCAGTTACCTAAAAAGGGAAAGAGTTGGGTTTGTATTAATGAAATATATCTTGAAAATTTACTGTATATAATATTAACAAACATTTAAGCTGGAAACTAAAGTCCCATAACACTTCAAAAGCATGTTTCTGTTTTGTAAACATTCTTTGAGTGCCCTCAGATGGTGAATTTATGTATTTTCCATATATGGAAATCAGTGACCCTTTTTAACAGTTCTTTTATGATTATTTTAACTTGCTTTGAAATAATTATAGATTCCCAGAAAGTTGTAAAACTAGTATAGAGATGCTGCATATTTTTACTGATAATATCTTACAAATTTAAGGACAACATTCAGAAAAATTCTCTAAAAAAGCTAAGTACTTTTTATATATTTACTTAAAATATGAACATTTTAAAAGTAAAGGTATCATAAACTTAGTAAGCCATATGTCAATAAATCTGCAAAATAAAAGGACAATAAATTTTCAAAAGACCTTTAAAAAAATGTATATAAAACTCTCAAAGCTTTTCCTTTGGAGCATTCTGAACTCACGATAAAATTTTAAAACAAATCTATCCCTTTTGTAAACATATGGAAAAATTATTTGGCTAGATACCATGTGGTTTAAGAAGTTATATGGGAGAGACATGATCTTCCTTTAAAACACAAATTAACTTTTGCTTCGAAGGAAAACTTGTAACAAAGCAACTGAACATAATATTCTTAGCTCTTGCTGGGAGGCAAATGTGGAATTTTAAAGCAACCAAGAAAAATGAAATAATAGCTTGTGTGTTTCTTGGTAGGAAGGGACTGATGGATAATACTGGCAATAGCAGAGATGGCTCATGATTTTGAAACACATGGCAACAGCAATATAAAGCTCCTGAGTATCATCATTTGTTAGGATGCCTGTTCAGCTACTTTGATGTATTCTCAGCCCTTGAATTTGCCTTACTATTTTCTAACCTTTAAAATACAAAATTGACAAGTTGACAAATTGTATTTAAAATCAATATCGATAGAAAACCATTAGCAAAGAAAAAGAACTATACCTCTACATTACTCAAGTTAAGAGATTAGACATATCATATATTCTTGAATGAATAAATGTTATAGCTCCAAAACTATTCTAAATGTAAAAAGTTGATGCAGTTTGCAGATTTTGTACTTGAGGGAGTTAAGACCTATACTAATTTAACAGTCTATAAATACTTGGATTAAAATCCTGATTAATTTTTTTTCTTGAACATGTGCCATAGTCTGGCTGGGCACAAATCACGAGCCACTCACAGCTTTGTAGATTCAAATAGCAATTCTTTATTCCTGATCTCACACCGGCTGTCTACAAACACGCTCTGGGGAAATCCACGTTCTCTGCCCAAATCCACACCACTTGGGCTTCTGTCTCCCATATATATTCTGAATCCCCTGAGAACTCAAGGGGAACTCAGGCAGCAGGATACGCCCTATTCTAAATGGGGAACGCCCTAAACTCGGATTATCCTAAACCCAGGAACACCCTAAACACTGATCCGCCCTGGTCCTTGAGCAAGGTCACCTTACATGCAATGTCGCTGCAAAATGTCCTATTTCCATGAGTCCTTCCACTAAAGAAACATGGGGGTATGCTGGCAAGGAAATTGTCATACCTACTTGGCTAATGGCTCCCAGCAAACATGTGATAGTATAATCATGATATGGGATTTGTAGGATAAAATAATTTTTAAAAATCAATTTACAGTTAAATAAAATCAATTTACAGTTTTACTTACTGCTTCTGTGTGTATTGGGTGCACTGCAAAAAGCAGAGCAGCAATCATGCTACTCTGATTATCCAGAAAAAGTTTGCAGACTTTAAGGAATATCACACTGACCACAGCATGAAAAATCATATTTAAGAGATGATACGACATGAGTTTTAGTTCACTGAATAGATAATTTAAGTGAAATGTCAATACGGTTAAGGGTCGGTAAGACTTGTGGCTTCTTTCCTAAAAGGAAAAACAACCATTAATTATTAAAGTTCTTTGGTCTTTCAGGTTACAAAACCTAATCATTTCTTGTACTATTAAGGATATTCATATTTGGCTGAGAAATTGTAAAACATATAGAAGACGGCTTTATATTCTGTTTTTCTATGTCCTTACTCCAAAAAACAAGGTGAATTCCTCCCTTTCATATATTGATTATCAGACTGTGGATTGTTAAAAACATAAATTTTTTAAAAAGGTAGAACAATGGTGGCATTAGTCATATGGGATTCTTTGTAAAGCCTGCATTTCTATTACCAATGCAAAAGGTTATACAACTGCTTGCCAGATCTTCAAAAGGAAATGTAAGATCAGAATGTTTACCAGTTAAGTTTGAATAATGATAATTCAAAAAGATACTTAAGTTATTTTATGAAAAACTTCCATAATGGATAGATATGAGCATATTAAAGTAAAATTATCCAAATATTATGCAGGGAGTAACATTAACAGCAAAACTGTTTTTTTTTTTGGGGGGGGAATAGAAGAATAAAAACTTTTGTGGTGAATTTTTGTTGAAAAGAAATCAAGTAATTAGTTTCTCTATAAGGTAGAAGTTACATTCAACCAAAACCACTTTTTATCAAAAGACAAAATCAAAGTAGATTTAAGAATAAAATACACAGTTCAAAAATATATATTATCTACTTACTTGGTTTTAGTTTTACGTAAAGGATATTTACATTTAGCTTCTTTTATTTTTTTTTAAATTAAAGGTGTTTTTTTTTTCCATTTGTAGATAGACATAATACCTTTATTTTATTTATTTATTTTTATGTGATGCAGAGGATTGAACCCAGTACCTCACATGTGCTAGGCAAGCACTCTACCACTGAGCTTCAACCCTGGGCCCACTTAGCTTCTTTTCTACATCTGATATTCTGTTTTCTCTGTCACAAAGGTATAGACTCAACCTTACTCTTCCTTACTAAGGATTATCAGTAGATACAAAGAACAAACATTCTCTATTTTGAAATTAGGAACATTTTTAACATCGCTGTATTGATGTATTTAACATCATACATATTCTATGATATGCCACCTATTTAGAATATTCTTTGTTGCTTAGTTATTCCAGTACATACTTCAAGCTTAACCTGAGGCATCTAAAATTGTAAGGTACTGTGCTGAATTAACAATTTTACTAGAAAGCAGAAAAAGACAAGAGAAACCTTCTAAGTACCTATAGTGTTAGTATGACAAATATGTAAAACTTATTTGCCACATGAAAGAAATCAGAAAGCAGAAAGATATACATAAATTAAATTGCAGGAGACATAATTGCTTGGTTAGTTCTATTAGATGTACATTATGTTACAGGTAATGAACAACTAAAAGGTTTATAATTGATATAACTAATTATTTAAATAATTCATTAGAAATCTACTAAAGATTCCACTATCACAAATAATAATCTTCTTATTAGACATCAGGTTTTGTGAAAATGCAAAATAGCTAAGGCCACTATGAACAAATCAGGTCATTATTAAATTTAGGTATATTAAAGAAAAACTGAATTACTTTTGATATTTGGTTGACAGCAGAAACAAGCATGAATATAATGAATGAATAAGCTCCCTGTTCCTCAACGTAGAATGGCAAAAAAGTTCTGCAGAGGTTACCATAATAAAAGTTATCTTAATATAAGGTACTTTATTGATCAAATGCCAAAAGAGTATGTGGCTCATTAGCTCAGTGGTTCCAAGCTGTAGCTATACCATAGAACATCCTGGATAACTTACTGAAAAACTACTCAAATCCATACAAAAACAATCACCAAAAGATCACACATGTGTACAAGCAAAAGAAGATAAAAAATACCAATGTATATGTACACATCCAAATCTGAAAAATATCTAAGTAACTACATATAGCCTTGGTAATGATTTTTAAAATATTTTGAACATATTCCAGGATACAATGTTGTGATCCACTGAATTATCAAACGGATCCTACTACATAATCATACAATGGACCCACTAAAGATATAATCCAATCATTAAGAACCATAATGATCTTCCATAGTGATAATCCACAGTGATCCAAAGGTCCCTAATAAGGTAGTAGTTGTATTCATATGGCTCAAGAGATTGCCCTAAGCCCAAAATATGTCTTTAAATGTATCCTGGCAAAAAATTCTTTTTAAGTCTGAACACACACACGTACACAGGCATTACAAGCTATCATTACTTAATATCAATCATTTTAGATATTTGGATGTGCTAATTTCAGGCTTATTGTGAAACCTCATATAACAACTCAATAATCTGTAGAAAAAATTTTCTGTAGTGTCACATTTACCTACAGGATAGGAGAGAATATGTCCATCAAAATAAAGGAATAAATAAAATAAACTATATTATTTTTTAAAATATTTTTTTAGTTGTAGAAACATCTATTTTATTTATTTACTTTTATGTGGTGCTGAGGATCGAACCCAGTGTTTCATACGTACAAAGCAAGCACTCTACCACTGAGCCATATCCCCAGCCCTCAAACTATATTCTTGATTATAAATAAACTGTTATTCTAGTTTGTTCATCATTCTGTTTGAGTATATTAATGAGTTCTTATAGTCTGCCTACTTCTGGGCACTCTGAACAAAATCAAATTTTCAGTTTGCAATGCTGAAAAAATAAAACCACAAAACAGCATCAACACCATGACACGATAGTTTTTTATGAACTCCTTTATCTGGCCAGCTAAACTTCCAGTTCAAAATCTCAACCACAAAATCTCAACTCAAATCATAAAATATACCAGCACAGGTTGGGGAGATGGATACAAATTTTTAAGAGTCTTTGGGGATAAAGGGCAGGGATAGAGGAAAATAAATTCTCTAGAAATAATTTATGACATAATAGGGTCATACTTTCCTCTTAATATCAAAAATATTTTTAAGGAAGGATGGAGGAAAATAAGGTCAGCCTATGTAATAAAAAATTTATTATATGTTTATGACTAAAGTAATGAAGTACCCAGCCCCACCTTTGAGAAGCTTTCAAATTTGGAGAATGAGAAAAGAGGTTACAAATAATGACTAAGAAACAAATAGAGTATTACATATGTTTCAATAACAATTTATTTAAAGTCTAAATGATAGGCATTTTAGATAGATAATTTCATTTATTTTTCTCAAGGTATTTAATAAAACTAATATTAGATCATCTGTAAGATCCCAAGCTGATAAGGGTTTAATCCTGAATAGCCTAACACTGACCTTCATAATAAAGGCAGAGTAAAATATCTTCAGGAAAATGAACACAATTTTAAAGTTCTGAATATAAAATCAAAATATGAGATATGACATAATTTTGTGAAACTGGCAACATATGTACTTATTATTTTTACCCTTATAGTCTAATCTATTTATACTGAAGTTACTATATTTTAAAATGGTTAAATATATCACAATTACAAATCATCTCTTCTGCCTGACTTAACAAGACAGAAAAAAAAGAGACCTACTCAGCCAGAAACAGACTTGTATTTAATGTTCTCCTTAAACATTTGGTTTTCACATACACATATTATATTTTTAAAAAGTAAATGAAGGTATACAGCCAAGAAAAGAATCAAATACCACTGTAATCACATCTTCAACTTCCTGCCCAATTTAATACAAGTACAAATCATGTCTCATATAATAAGTATTTACTTACCTCAGACATAGGAGTTCCCCAGAAATCATTTTGAAATAAAGTTTTTAAAGGTGTAGATGGATGCAGGTCTTTATTATCCAATATTGCTGAAACATCATCAAAAACAAAAGCACAGAAGAGGCTGTTCCAATAGCATGCAGTAACCACACCTACTATTAAGGTTACTTCTTTGAGATTAATATCAGCCATCTTTTCCACAAGAACTTTTGGGCAAAACTGGAAACAACAACAACAGGGAAAATTAAATAAAACAGGCAACACTTTTTATTTTTTAAGTAAGCACAATTTGGTAGATGGATAATATGTAAGGAGTGTTAATAAAGCATGTTAATCCTTCTAGAGAAAAGCTCAACTCAAATGCCTTTCACCTCTAAGAAGCATAAATTGATTATCTCTTTATATTTCTAACCTAGGGCAAAATTAAATGTTTCTTCAAGAGTGCTTTCATACCCCTAGTATAGTTCTTTATCATACCACTTAATCTTTGATCTGTTTCTAGCTAACTGGATAATGAACTCTATCAATTGTCATAGGTCAAAACACCTGGAAAGCAGATATATGTAAGGTAATTATAAACAACTAGCAATGGATCTTCCAGATGTGCCTAATTTTTGTGGGAAAACAAATACTTGAAAAAACAATGAGCAATTGGTTTTTCCAAAGTGTCAATGAAACTTTCAATTTAGTACTTTGTATCTAAAACCCAATCTAAATCAGAGGTACTGCAACCTAGTTTAGTTGGGCAAAAATCTTGTAAAAATACTTGTCCTGAATGTTCTAAGTCAGTTACATGGTAGTTGGTTAACTACAGTCCTACTATTTCTTCCTGTCTTTCCCCAGATTTATTTACTTATATTATCTGCTTGGCCCTTTGGGCATATGAGATTATGACACAGATCTTTATCACTTTTTTCTTTGTCCCATTACAACAAAAGTTTTTAGTCTGGCGAATAGGTTTCACAGATGACAATTTTTTAAAAATTAACATAAAATACAAGAAAAGATTAATAAAAATAAAATGCTTAGAAAGGATTCAACGAAGGAATAGTTTAGAGAAGAAAGAACTATATTAACTGGATGATACCTGGGGAAAAAATCAGCTTCATAATCAAGATAAAGTTGGAAAGTACTCTCAAAAAAACAAACAACAATAGGATTATCTGGCCTGTGATGTGTCATTACCATTAATTTAGTGTTACTTCCTGAAGGAGGCAGAATAATGACACTCCAAATTATTCATGTTCCAATCCTCTGAACCTGTGAACCTTTTAGGTGGCAAAAGAGACTTTACAGGTGTTAAAGTCTCACTTAAGGATTTTAAGTTCAAAAGATCATCCATCTGAGTGGTCCCAATATAATGGCAAGAGTCCTTAACAAGTCAAAGAGGGAGATGGACAAGTCAAAAAACAGAGCTCAGAGTAAATGATTTCTGGTTAGGGGCCATAAACCAATGAACGGTCCAGTTCTAGAAAGTGAAAAAGTCAAAACAAACAAAGAAACAACAAAAAGCCCATATTCTTCATTAGAGCCTGTAAAAGGAGAACAACCCTATTGATACCACAATCTTAGTCTACTGAGACCCATTTTGAATATCTCACCTCCAGAAATACAAAATAATAAAATGAGTTTTAATAATCTCTTACATTTTTTGATAATTTTTTTTACAGCAGCAATAGGAAACAAATACACCATCCACAGAGCCAAACCATCTAAAATTTGAGATATATCTTTGGAGTTCTGGCCAGGTCAGAGGAAGAATATGAAATAAAATCAAAACTTCATTCGGCAGTAAAAGTTCTACCTGTATAGGAAGAGTAGGTGCTGATTTAAAATCAGATGTAAACTTTAAAAGGATACATAAACACAAAGAATGTATAATACATGAGAAGGAATTAAAGGATTTTTGTGATCAGATAGTAAGAACTTAGAATGTACTAGACTTAAAAAAAATGCAAAATCCTCTTTGACAAAGTAGAAGGGAAGTCAGCTGTATCCTTTGGGCAAGTACAGTTTTCAACTAAAAGAGAAATTACATAGGGTTCATCTTGAATCCAGAAGTGCTTAACTATGTTTCAAGGTATGGACTTGTACACCACCACTAATCCACACAAAAAAGTTGATGATGCTTTTGTTTGAAGAATGTGGAGAGATTGAAAAAGCATTTGCCTTATCTCCTGTCCGACCCCACACTCTAATGACAGTGAAGATATTTTTAAAAAGGGCAGGTGTAAATATGTAAAGATAAAGACAACTGCAAAGCAAAGTGGGAAAGAATCCAAAATGAATGTGGGAGAAATTGTAACTTGTTTTTAAACATTCCCCAAGGGAACAGGAGAAAAAGGGAGAGAGGTGGTCCTCTTAGTGTATGTTATGTGCTCAGTTGTGAAGTCAATATAGTCCCTAAGAATCATCTGCAAAATAAAGGTTGAGGTGATGGCAAGAGGTTACAAAGGGGATAGAGGAGAGATGTACATGATTCATTGGAGGCCATACTATAACAATGTAATTGACCACTGCTTTTAGTTGTAGGAATTTGTGTTTGTGTTTTTTAACTAGCATATAAGAACACTTGTAAGTGCATGTAGTTTAAATGGATGACTGATTTAAGATTACTTACAAAACTGAAATGTCGTAAGATCCAACTGTAATTAATAATCACTCATGAGATACATAAAAAAAATTCAAAATACAATTTTTCCAACAACAATATATTGGTGCTAATTTTCTGTCAAAATCTAATAGTATAGTGGGGGGAGATGAATCTATAGGAAAATTTTATATGAATTTGGCAATACTTAACACAAAGGATTAAGTCCTCCCAGTTCATTTTTTTCTTTTTGGAAATTGAGTTATTCTCCCAAATTTCATTATTATACCATCACTAACAATAAGAGTAGTCTACTGTGTTTTATTATTACCTTAAACTTTGAAAAACTCTTCTGGCATGTGCTGTGGGCCATGACTATTCACACTGAACCCTATTAATCTTTCTAGTCTACTCATGCCGAAGGAAGACAAGTAGCTTCTTGTTGAAAACTTATTCCTCTCCCTGAAAACAAGGTAAAACAAAGCCTTTGCTATATACAATAGTATACAAAATTTCTAAAGATCATTTATATTTTTGTTAAGTCAGCAAAAAGGAAGTAACATCTAAGGAACATAAGTTGTTTAGAACACAGAATCTGGTTAGCAATTATAAAAGGCAAGGCTTTCTTGTCAAGTGATTTTGGCTAGATAAAACTATTCATAAAAGCCTAGGAAAAAGAGGCAGGTCCAGGCAAGTGTTCCTGTAACAAGGCTATTTACAAAATTGTCACATAAATATATCTGTTGGCAAAAACTGATGCAGAAAAAGTGATGAAAATTAATGGAGAGTTTTAAGCCTTTTCCTATACTGTCCCTGAGTTAAATTTCCTCATTTACAGTTAGATACACATTACAAAGCATAAGAACCTAGACCACAGAAAAATTAATTACTGCTGTATCCCTGTAGTGCAGTGTACGAACTCAAAAATATTAGGATGAGTTAAAGAATTAAACTTAAGATAAGACTTTGCTCTTAGTTGAATGCCATTGAGATTTACAATCTTAGCTTCATTCATTATTAGGAAATTACTGAATTTCTCTGAACCTATTCTCATTTCTAAAAAAATAAGAATAAAACTTACCATTAGACCAGGCAATATGAATTGTTGAGAACATAAATACTAAGGAGAAAGTGAGGGAAGCAGGATAGAAAAGACCAATACAAACAAATCTAATACATGAGTAAAAAGAAAATAAATGAAAATAAAAGCAAAGTGCTGCTGTAAAAATAACAAATTCCTAATATGAAATATGCAGTAGTAAATACATACATGACATTACATGTGATCGATAAATATTGACTTTGATCTCTGCCAAATTACAAAGATACTTATTTAAGTTTCAAGAATTCAATTCAATTTCTTGAGCAAGAAAGTTAAAAAATGAGAGTAATATTTAATAAAGCAGCAAGTCTAAAGAGCAAGTACACAAATATTGCTCTCCAGAATGTCTGAGGAGGCCTCGGTATGTCATTCCTCTAGCCAGAAAGATCTGTACTTAATTACATTTTTTAAGTCACAGCAGAGAAATAACCTTTCTAAGCTTCAACTTCTTCATTTAAATGAAAAGTGAGAACAATGTAAATATTAATTTTACTGGACTGGTTCAAAGAATAAATGATATATTTGACATAATCTTTCATAAAAGTAAATACATAATAATTCCTACAAATCTGATAAATATTTTAAAAATTTATTTCACAAAATTGGTATGTTTTTATTTTTTCCTGAGCTGTTTTTGTTTTACCCAAACACGCGGTTTAGAGACAGTCTATTATCCACTTTTGAAAGGAATATTTACTGTCATTTATAGCATAAAAATGTGCTTTAAAAAACATGGAAAGGGAAAACATTGGTCGACACAGTTAGAAATGCCACTTAGATTTCATGCCTTCAGCTTCCTAAGAAAAGTTGCCTACTTATTATATTACAGATAGTTGAAAGCAGCAAGATGATCAAAATTTGGACAAGTAAGATTGTTAAACACCTGAGAAGGCACTATCATCCTCAAGAACCAAGCCAAGAGACAGCAGCAGTACTGGTGAATCTTGGGGGCCTTTCTCTTTCCAGCTCCCACAGTGGCCCAAATAAGTACTGCCTTTCCTTTCTAGAACCTTCACTCGTACTACCTTTTCAGTCTTCATTCCGTGAAGCCCCTCAATCCTTGAAGGCAAAGGTACTCTGGGGGGATAAGACCGGTGGAGTCGAGGATGCAGCGTCCTCTGAATTCTTCACTCGCCCTAAACCATGATCGCTGCGCAGCCCCTACTTCAACGCATCACGGCAAATCCCATATTAAATGAAGCTAAAACTTTTCCCACCCGTTTTCTACAGGAGACACTACCCTGAGCGCCCCTTGCACGTGCTTAAAAAGAAGGTGGTGCCTTCCCACCTCTCCAGAACCGGGTCAGGCCCTTCAGCCCCAAGGGTTGGGGCTTCTCTAAACCGGGATTGCAGCCCTCAACTCCTCCCTAGCCACTGACCCACAACCCGACCTCACCTGGGAGCGGATCCACCAGGGCACAGCTTAGGGAAATCTCAAGAAGAGCGGCCCAGCGATTGACGCCATCGAAGACACAGTCATGTTCTATCTCCTTCAGGCCACCGGCGAGGACACACTTCAGCCACCGCGCCTCCCGGTCTTTCCCTCGTCTCCCCAGTACCGTCGCAGCCTTCCGCATTGCACGCCGGGAACTCCCTATCTTCTCCTCTCAGTGACTTCACTTCCCAGCATGCACTGTCGCAAGGTAGACCTGCACTCTGGAAGCTCGAGTCCTCACTCTGGTCAAATTCCTCGTCCTCAACCCGGAGTCCAGGAGCGGGGCGTGAAGACTAAGCGTAAAGCATCATCCACCATCGTAAAATGTAGGCTCTCCAGGCATCCGGGGCCTTGTTCCGGCCTTGGGTGGGTGGGGACTGGTGTCGCTTAGCCCCCGCCGCCGCGTTATCTTGCTCACGACCAGTTGGCGGGACCTAAAGTCGTCGTGGGACGGCGAAAAGGAGCCATTACGGGCCACGGCGGGGCCCGTCGTGGTGGGTGCGGTGGATGAGGAACTATACCTGGTTGCCAAGCTTGGTCTAGGTGGGTGGAGCCTCTTAAGCGGTAGTCTCTTTGAAAGCGACTTCTTTAGCTTGAGATCCCACGCAATAGCCTGGCCACCACCCTGCCCCTTCTATCCTCTGGTTTGCAATCCAGCCTTCTTGCCTCAGTTCGTTTCTGTGGCACAGCTTCACTCATTTCAGTTGTTTATTTGCGCATTTGAGCACTTTTAAAACCCTCGATTCCTGCTTCTCAGAATCAGGGATCATTTTCATCCTTCCAAACACCATCGGGTGCTCACAAGCTTCGGTGTTGGGGTCGTGGAGAAGAGGACTCAGATTGTTCTGACCTAGATTAGCTTTATCAAAGAAGTTATGTTTCATTTAGCCGGTGCGGAAAGCTATCTTTTTGGTCAAGGCTGCTTTGCATACTTGTATGTTTTACGATGAAAAGGCCTTATAGCTTTTTGCTAAAGCATTGTAGAGTTACATTTATACCGTAAACACAATATTTCCTTTTACCTGGAAGATGCTAATTCGCACCTGTTTTGTTACAGGTAGTGGAGCACAGTAAAAGAATTCAAGATGTCACCTAATATAAACTGGAAAGAAATAATAAAAATTGACCCAGATGACCTGCCTCGTCAAGAAGAATTGGCAGACAATTTATTGATTTCCTTATCCAAGGTGGTTAATAAATAAATGATACAGAGACAATTGTGATAAATTTAAGTTGCCTCTGAAATCATTGAATGCTAAAATTGGAAGAGTTCTTATATTTTGCTTAAAGGTTATAAAATAGTTGCTTTTCTGTTTGCTTAGGTGGAAGTAAGTGACCTAAAAAATGAAAATCAAGAAAATGTGATCCATCTTTTCAGAATTACTCAGTCATTAATGAAGGTTTGTATGCAGTATATTTTAATAGTAACTTTGACTCTTAGATTTCAGTGTCTGTTATTACATAAGGTAATCTCTATGAAATTACTTAGTAATGTCTAGAGCAACACTCAAAAATAAGTTAACAAATGTGAATTGAAAATTTTATATAAAAGAGAATTTTTTACTCTAAATTTCCTAAAAGAATGTGTTAGGGAAATGGAATAGGAATGTTTAAAAATAACATAAGAACATACATCTTGAAGTCCAAATGAGAAATGCAGACATTGAGTGTTGTAGGGATTTGTTGGAAGGAATGGTGATTTAAATTGTATCAGAAGATTTGGTAAAATGATGAAGACTGAGGAGTAGTTTTAGATAAGTGAAAGGCAGTGGTGAGATGCTAAGAGGATTCTAAAGCTGGAGGTTATAAGTAAATATTAGAATAGGAAATATGTTTTTATTTGAGGAAACAAGTGCAGGAAGTTTGTAGCAGGTTGTAGAGAAAGCAGATGTTGTATGGACAGGTTGCGATAGGTTATTAAGGGTCTTAAAGGTGTACTGTATGCTACTGGCAAGGAAGGCTTTTAAATCATAATTGACAAGATACAAAAATATGCCTTAGAAAAGAAAAAATTGGCTGTTATATAGGAGAAAATGAAGGGAATTGGAACTGAACAGCTATAACATCTTGAAGGAGTTCAGACATAAATTTGTGAACTAGAATAGAAACAATTGAATAGACAAAATATTTGTGAAGATATCTCAAAGGAAGAAGTTTCAATCTTGCATTTAAGAGTTGAGGTTAAAAGAAGAATCAAAAACGCTTCAAACTGTTGCAGCTCTATGCATTATAACCTTAGGATAGAAAATCATTCATTTATTCATTCAAATAACATTTATTGACTGTTCCCATGTGCCAGCCATTGCAGGCACTAAGGATTAGAACAGCAAATAAAACAATTTTTATTTTTAACACATTTTAGTATAAAAGTATATTCAAGTAACTTTATTTTTTTTAATATTTAGATGAAAGCTCAAGAAGTAGAGTTAGCTTTGGAAGAAGTTGAAAAAGCTGGAGAAGAACAAGCAAAATTTGGTAAGTGTCTTGAGAAAAACTTTATTGTGTTAACCATTCTATTTATTTGTTGAATAGTAGAAAATCAAATTTAATATATTCTAGGAAATAAATAAATTAAATTTGTTTTGAAGACATTTCTAGATCTATTTTGTGGATATGGTATATAATGGTTACTTTTACATAATCTTGTTATAATGTAATATTTTTAAATAATCTTATTGTTTTATTGAAATGCATTTCAAAATTTGTTTTGAGGTAAATCTAACCAGTTGAACCATTTGCCTTTTTTTTTTAATAGAAAATCAATTAAAAACGAAAGTAATGAAACTGGAAAATGAACTGGAGGTAAGTCCTTTTTTATTTCCTAAGGAGTAGTTGTCATTAACTGTATTATTTCAATATTTTTTGATTATTATTTCTTAAGAAAAATCAAGAAGTTGACATTGTACTCAGTTGTTTGTTCAGTGTAATAAATACTTATGTGTTGTGAATTAAATACCCAATTATGATAATATAAATATACTTAAGAGCTAGATGAAGCTTCTAGTTTATAGAATACTCCAGAAGATTACTAGTAATTGAAATAAAGGGGAGGATGTGAAGGTTTGAGGAACAGTGACAAAAGGATATGGTAGAAGTCACTTTTGACAAAGCTAAGTGCTAAAATATGAACATATTGTTGAAGAACTAAATATGTTAAGGTTTCTGAGAAGGTACAAAGGACTGACTTGGAAAGGAGGAAGACCCTCTTCCTTTGTATTAGGAGGGAAGGAAGAGTGAATGTACACAGAAGGTCTTATGTTTGTAGGTTTATTTAGAAGTTGAGAGATTGTAGATGAGATTGTAGATGAGAAGACAAGAGATAGGAAAGGGGAAGTAAATTCAAGGGATTATAGTATAGAGTCCTTTGAGGTCAAAGGACAGGTCTGTTGGGGATAATTGAGAAAATGTTCCTGCTTAGACAAGGATTTGTTGTAGGTATGGCAGACTGAATTCAAGAAACAAGTTTAAAAAAAAGAAAAGACTGGTCGAAGTTATGTGAATATGTAAATTGCTTAGGTCAGCTTTTGATGGGAGAGTATGAGTTAACTCATACATAAAATTCCAGTGAATTTTAAGGATCAACTGGGAACTTGATGGTTTGCTGCTATTGTGAGTATGTAGAGATGGAATAGTATCTTGTGACATCTAAAGCAGCTGGAGTTTTTACAGGATGGTGGAGGAATGTTAGGGATGATAACATGGAAATTAGTTGCAGGATAGAATAAATTTAGGAAAATACCAACATCTGTTCTTGAAAGAAAGAGCAACTTCCTGTGAGAAGAGTTCCAACGAAATTAATATCCTAAGAGAAGCAAATCACAGAAGATAAAAAGGTGGAAAAGAGGATTCTGTAAAGAAACAGAAGATGTAAAATATTAATTTTTCTTGAGTGAAACCTTAGTGGAAAACTTTTTGAGGGAGAGGAAGAAAGAAAATTTGGTGATGGGAGAGAGATGGCAAAAGTGTATGTTGAAGATGCAAAAATGGGACAGGCTAGATAACCAGTGATTTTGATGTTTTGGGCCAAGACCTAAAATTAATAGAAATATCAGTCAAACTAGATTTGGTTTACTGCAGGTTTTTAAAGCTAACCTAAATCTGGTTGTCCAGTACGTTAGGATATAGCACTTGTATGTATTTACATTTATGTTTGTTAAACTTAAAATTAAAAATTCATTTCTTTAGTTGTGCACAGCTGAATTTCAAATGCTCACTAGCCAAATGTAGGTAGAGACTGCTGAACTAGACAGTGCAGATAACAGTTCTGATCTAAATACTCCAGGTATGAGAGAGGGGGCAAGTCAGGAGCACTAAGATGTGCAGGAGGATCGGAGCCTGGTTTCAGACCTCTAAGGCTTAGAAGATGTCTTGATAATTCATTGCCTACATTCTATGCCTTTGTAGTTTAGTCTGGTGCCTGTGCTTTAGTAGCTGTAACAGACTCTAAGTAATTAAATTAAGAGTCCTTTCTCAGTGGCTTAGTGGTTCAGGATGTGCTTAAAGTGTTGTCTGCCCATGAACCACAGAGTAAATAAGTTAGTGACTTTAAAAAATGGTCCTCAAGACCTAGGAATTAAATAAGAGACACTGCGCCTATTAGATAAAAAAGTAGACCCATATCGCCATCATGTTGGATTAGGCCCCAACTTTCTTAATAAGACTCCTGTAGAGCAAGAATTAAAATTAAGAATAAATGGGATTAAAAAAAAGAATTAATGGGATGGATTCAGAATAAAAAACTTTTTTTCAGCAAAAGAAACAGTCAGTGAGGTGAATAAAGAGCCTACATCTTGGGAGCAAATTTTTACCATTCACATATCAGATAGTGCACAAATCTCTAGGGAATATAAAGAACTCAAAAAGCTAACACCAAAAAAACCCAAATAGCCCAATCAGTAAGTGGGCTAAGGAACTGAACAGACACCTCTCAGAAGGAGATATACAATCAATCAAAAATATATGAAAAAATGTTCAATATCTCCAACAATTAGAGAAATGCAAATCAAAACTACTCTTAAGATTTCATCTTACTCCTGTCAGAATGGCAGCTATTATGAAGTTAAACAACAATAAGTGTTGGCGAGGATGAAGGGGAAAAGGCACACTCATACATTGCTGGTGGGAGTGCAAATTGGTAAAACCAATATGGAAAGCAGTATGGAGATTCCTTGGAAAGCTGGGAATGGAACCGCCATTTGACTCAGCTATCCCACTCCTCAGTCTATACCCAAAGGACTTAAAAACAGCATACTGTAGGGACACAGCCACATCAATGTTTATAGCAGCATAATTCACAATAACTAAACTGTGGAACCAACCTAGATGCCCTTCAGTAGATGAATGGATAAAGAAAATGTGGTACATATACACAATGGTATATTACTCAGCAATAAAAGAGAATAAAATCCTGGCATTTTCAGGTAAATGGATGGAGTTGGAGAATATAATGCTAAGTGAAGTAAGCTAATCCCCAAAAAAACAAATGCCAAATGTTTTCTCTGATATAAGGAGGCTGATTTACAATGGGGTTGGGAGCAAGAGCATGAGAGTATTAGAAGAACTCTAGATAGGGCAAAGAGGTAGGAGGGGGAATTGGGGTAAAAGAGATGGTGGCATGAGATGGATATCATTACCCTAAGTACATGCATGAAGACATGAATGGTATGAATATACTTTGTATACAACCAGAGATATGAAAAATTGTGCTCTATATATATAATATGAATTGCAATGCATTCTGCTCTCATATATATAACAAATTAGAATAAAAAATTTTTAAAAATACAATAAAAAATTATTCTTTAAGTAATGTTATTCTAAATGTATGGTACTAAAGCATAATGGAAATTGTAAATCAGGATAATTATTTCCTTGTTGATGGACTTGAACACCCAAATATAATGCAATTAATTTAAGCATTTGGTTTATTACTTTAAGATGGCTCAGCAGTCTGCAGGTAGACGGGACACTCGATTTTTACGTGATGAAATTCGGCAACTTGAAAAACAATTGGAACAAAAAGATAGGGAATTGGAGGACATGGAAAAGGAATTGGAAAAAGAGAAGAAAGTTAATGAACAAGTAAGGCATGTTTTTTTCAATGAATCTTAACTGTTCAAGTTAAGATGTCTGTAGAACATCTGGTTTTGCTTTTTAAAAATATTGATAATATTGTCTCTAAGGTTTTATATCATTATTCATTTTGTCATTGTATCTTTAACATGTAATGGAAGCTGGGTGCAGTAATACATCCCTGTTATCCAAGAGCCTTCAGAAGCCGAGGCAAGATAACTGTAAATTTGAGGCCAGCCTCAGCAACTTAACAAGACACTGGCTCAAAAATAAATAAACAAACAAACAAATAAATAGGTCTGGTCATGTAGCCCAGTGGTCAAGTGCTCCTGGATTAAATCCCCAGTACCAAAAGAAAAAAAAAAAGTGTGTGTATATGTATACATACACATACACACCAGGCACTTTAGTGACTTTGAGGATTAATTCTTTATATTTGGAGGCACATATTTCTGAGGACATTAGAATTATATTTATGAAATGGATGCTTTGATCTTGAAGTTTTGTGTGAAAAATTAATAGGCACTGGGTTTCTTTGGCAGTTTCTACTTTGCCCTTAACCATTCATTCAGTTTTATTAAGTATTTACAGCATAGCAAAGACTGCTAATTACTCGAGTCCAGTGAGTTTCTATTATCTAACTCTCAAAGATTTTCACAATCAATAATAAAAATACCATAGGGAAATATATAAAGTTAAAAAAAATACTCTGGGATACTCTCTGGAGGGATTTGTCACTCAGTGTTGAGATTTGGGAAGTGATATGAGACCTGAAGTAGGAATTAATGTAGCAACAGGAATAAGCATTCTGGGGTAGAAAATACAGCATTTTTTGAGATCTAGATATAAGGTATGTAGTATGTTCTGGAACTACTATTGTTCATTTTTGCTTGAATATAGATAAAACAGTGCCATGTACTTTATATACATCAATTCATTAATTATGAATTATTATGTTAATTCATATATATTATGCATTATTCATTAATTCATTATTCTTCATTTGAAAATTTATCTCGTATGATGTCATTTCTACCACGTTAAAAATAAAGAAATTAAGAGATACATAAAGGTTAAGTAATTGCCCATGGTTACAGAGCCAATAAATGATAAAGCCAGGATTTGAATCTAGACAGTCCTACTCAAGTGTCTGTGCTTTTGTCCACTGTATTTTCCGACCTTCCTAATTTTAATACTCAAGAGTCCTCTGAAGAAGTAAGGGCCAGTTCCTAAGGAATTTGTTTATCTTTTCTAAAAGTACTCGAAGGAAAATTTTTGAACACGATATCAAGATCAGGTCTATATTTTTAAAGTTTACTCTGCTTTGTGGAGAGTAAATTGAAGACTACCAAAACTAGTAAGGAGACATTTGTGTTAATTCAGGCAGATGCTAATTATGGCTTAATTAAGGTAATGGCTGATGGGATTAAGATGCATAGACATATTTGAGAGAAGTAGATGTATTTGCACATGGTGAATGATGGTGGGAGAAGACAGATAAATGGGACAGTCTGCCTGTTTTTATGTGTTAGGCTACTGGATAGGTAGGTAGATAGTTCCTTTTACTAAGAAGAGACACAAAAGGAGTTTAGAGATTTTTTTTCTACTGGAGATTGACCCTAGGGATACTTTTCCAATGAACTACATCCCAAACCCTTTTTATTTTTTTGTTTTCAGACAGTATCTCACTAAGTCACTGAGGCTGACCTGTAACATTTGATTCTCTTGCCTCAGCCTCTCAAGTAATCCCTCTGTGGGATTCCAAGTGTACATCACTTGCCTGGCCAAGATTATTATTTTAGTTTTATATGTATTAAGTTTGAGTTCATATTCAAAAAGGATACTTGTGGATCTGGAATTCATGAAAGACATTTGGCAGATGATGAGGATTTATTTTCATCAGTACAGATACTAACAAAGCCAGAAAAGTGATTATAGAATGGATTTCAGAAATGCCTAATAAAGCAATGAAAGAGGAATAGATACTTTGAAGGAAATCCCATTAAGAGTGTGACATTTGAGAGGCTGAGGGGGAAAAAACATCAGTAACATTAATACTTTATTATTAAGTTCTTGACTTCTCTCTTGTTAAAATTTTCCAATTCAGAATACAATAGTTTATTTCTTAATTTTCAGATGAAAATAAAAGGATAATAATAACAGGCAAACTTCTAAGATCTGAATTGTACTTTGCATTTTATTATGAACTTTCTTTAAATTTTTTATTTTGAAAAATGTCAGACCTTCATGAAGATTGTAAGAAAAACAATAAACATCCATAGTCCCCACATATAGATTCACCAGTTGATAACTCTGAACATTAGCTTTATCTTTCTTTCATTGTCTTTATACACACAGAAATACTTCTCTTTCACTGCCTTTTTTTCTACTGAGCTATATGAGAGTTAATTGTAGAAACTTCACACTTAAAACATTTCAGCATGTCTCTGTTAAAAAGGATATTCTGCATAACCACAGTATAATTATCATACTTGGGAAATTTAATATTGATTCTGTATTATAATTTAGTACATAATCAAATTTCCTCTTTTGACCAATAATATCTCTCTCATAGCACCCCCGCCTACCTGTCAGTATCCAAGGTTCCATTAAGTTTCACACACTGCATTTGATTATTTATTGTAGATTTTCAAATGTGGTTGTACAACGTTATCATTCTGTCTTCTCAAGAAGGAGAAAATAGAAAAGTAAAGTATCAGATTGTTTATTGAAGAGTAGGTGATAAAAATTATCATGGCAATTATAATAATATTTGCTTATTTGAGAAAACAAAACAGTCAAAAGTAAAATCATTTGGATGTGAAGAAGAAAACTCTATAGATATATACATATTATTTTGAAATTCTATTTACTGAGTATTATATTAAGGGACTTTATCTTATTTAGTTTTATGTCAGCATATGAAATGAAAAAAACTGATTTTAAGAGGTTAAATGCCTTGTGTACATTTTATTGGAAATCTATGGGCAAGAGATATTAGCCTAGGCCAGTCTAATATCAGGTTGCTTCATTTAACTATTAATGCATTGACATATATTTCTAAGTAATTAGAAGCAAAGAGTTTTCTAGCTATGAATGACATGAAGAATAGTAAAATATAATGATCTTTGGCAGAAAACTACTAATTTTATTAGAGATTTTTTGGGAATGGGGAAGAAAAAAGGAGAATAATTGTTTAAAATTTTTAATTTATTTACTAATTTATATTTTTTTGTTTGTTCTGGTTAGTTTTTAAGTTTGCATGGGTTTTTTAAAAATCTTTTAACCTGAGTCTTCCTTGTCCTTTCTAATCCTTAGTTTGAATAGATTTTTGTCTTATTTGTGTTAGGTTGATTTGAAGTCCTTATAGTTAATTGTTTTTTTTACTTTATTTGAAAGGATTTAGAATTTAGATTGACAAACCAAAAAAACTTGTTTTTGTATTAAATTGCTGTTGAATTTTATCATATTTATTTTTTTTTACCATTTTAGTTGGCTCTTCGAAATGAGGAGGCAGAAAATGAAAACAGCAAATTAAGAAGAGAGGTTGGTAAAAAATTTTAGTTGTGATGGTTCAATAAAGATACTTGTTAAAAAAAAGTTTACATAAATTTATATTGTAAACAGAAATGGAATCTTCCAAGTAACTTATGCTTTTAAATTGGTTGATCTTATGATACCATTTTGTGTCAAGGAACTAGAAGATAAATCAAAATGTCAGGTCTTTCATCTCTTAGATCTGTGTTGAAAATCCTGCTTTCTATTCAATAATCCATTCTTTGCTAATTTGCTAATTGAATATAGGAGTGGATTTCTGTTCTTATTGCTCTTATTTTATTCAGCATTTTTTAATAATTTTTGTTCTCACAAAGTTTTGTAAATTCTAATTATTATTTGGTTCTTCGGAGCCAAATAATGTTTGTATATTGCTTATTCTTAATGTAGTAGCATAATCAAAATATTTCATTTCATTTGATAGTTAATATTCTTACTTTCTTTGATTATCCAAAATAATGTACTCAAATCTCCTAAAGTTTCTTTATTTTTGCTTTCTTTAATTTCTGTCTATTATTTTTAATTATATATTGCCTTTCTCATTCCTAATTACCTTTTTTCTGTCCTTTTCTGGAGAACAAACGTCTAAAGAAAAAGGTGAGGCTTTAAGGGTGGTAAAACCTTGGAAATTTAAAGATATGTTCTGAGAGCAATATTTAGAGGATATAGTTTTGTTGTTTCGGATAATTTCTTAAAGGACTGTTGTTTTTGATCTACCTTCAGAATGAACAGCTTCGTCAGGATATTATTGACTACCAGAAACAAATAGATTCACAAAAAGAATCACTTTTATCAAGAAGAGGAGAAGACAGTGACTATCGATCACAGTTGTCTAAAAAGAACTATGAACTTGTCCAATATCTGGATGAAATTCAGGTAAAATGAATAAAGTCAATTTAAAGCAATTATTCTTATAAACTTTAGTTTCACTATAATGAAATCTAGTATTTAGCCCTCCATGTAATTCTTCATTATAAATTGGCCATCATGTACTTATAAATCATGAAATAAATTGCATCTTTGAAGTTCCAATTCTTCATTCATTCTTTTTGTATAAGCCTATCTTCTATTTTGGGAACAATTGAAATCCTGTGTACAATATTCTTGATGTTTAATGTAATTTAATTGATTAATGTCAATTTATCCTAAAGGTACATAAAGAATTTTCTTTTGTGCAGTGCGTTATTAATGTCTCCATTTAATTTTAACTTAGATTAAGTTTGACTTTATTTAAAACTTTTTTGAAAATTATAGTGTCTCTTAGGGCAGGGGGTTTAGCTCAGTGGTAGAGCACTTACTCAGCATGTGCAAGATCCTAGGTTCGATCCCCAGTACTGCCAAAAAATAAAAATAAAATCATAATCATAAACTCATAATAAAATCATAAACTTTTTTAGACTTTAACAGAAGCTAATGAGAAAATTGAAGTTCAGAATCAAGAAATGAGAAAAAACCTAGAAGAGTCTGTACAGGAAATGGAAAAGATGACCGATGAATATAACAGAATGAAAGCTATTGTTCATCAGACTGATAATATAATGGACCAGTTAAAAAAAGAAAATGATCATTATAGACTTCAAGTAAGAATTATTGTCAAGATAGTTTATTTAAAACTTCATGTTGTTTCATTACTGTTTATTGGAAGCACTTTAACTTTCTAGGATGTGAATTTTGTCTCTCTTCTTAATATTGTAATATGTTGTCCTCATGATATTCTTGTCCATATGTGTTTTGAATTTCCCTCACAAACATCTTGTAATTCTTGCCATCTAGGAATATGTAAGTGACATTTTAATAAACATATAGATGGAAGTCCTGTTTATGCATTTTAGACCTTAATAGGTAATTTTCCCTTGATACTTTTGAAAGTCATATCATTTAGCTTTAGATCTTAAAATGAATATAATATAAATATATATAAATGTATTAGAAATCAATACATTGTTTACTATTTATATGGGCATAAACTTATTAAAAAAAGTAGAATAATGTTTAAAAAATACAATTCTCTAGTAATTAAAGAAAATTGTGCAACTATAGGTTGAGTATTCCTTATCTGAAATGGTTGTTAACAGAAGTGTTTCAGATTTTGAATTTTTTCAGATTTTGAAATATATGTATATGTGTAAAGAGAAACCTTGGAGACAAGATCCACATATAAATATTAAGTTTATTTATGTTTCATACCCCAAAAATGTTAGGCAATATTTTTAGTGTACTTGCCTTTCAATTGACATATATCACATGAGGTTCAGCATGAATTTTCCAGTTGTGGCATTCCATCATTGCCAAAAAGTGTATAATTTTGGAGCCTTTTAAATTTCAGAATTTTGGATTAGTATTGCTCAACCTGTATAAAGATACAGAAACCATCATATGTTACGGGCTACTCTAGTAATAGATTATGTAATGTGGTACATCTGAGTATATATAAATATTCATATGTAATAAATATATTTATGTTACAACAATTAGTACCATTTCTTGAAATAATTATTACCTTTTAGGTGAAGGAACTTACAGATCTTCTGAAAGCAAAAAAATGAAGAAGATGATCCAATCATGGTAGCTGTCAATGCAAAAGTAGAAGAATGGAAGGTGCTTTTCTCAACTTATATAATAGCATTTTCATTTTCTATTTTAGGTTTTAAATTTAAGTTTTATTTTTGTATAAAGGACTTATAAGTTAATAAAATTTTCAAGTTTTTTACTTATTTATTTTTTAATTGATGGTGTTATAAGTCTCAGAAAAGCTTTGTAGTCTTTGCTCATTTGTTATTGAGTGAGTGCTTTCAAGTCAGGGTTAATCAGTGGGATTAAGAGTAGGAGAAGAGATCTATCAGAATCACTTGGGAAGCCTTTTCAAAATTCACCTCTTTCTCCTTACCACCCTCCAATCTCAACCAATTCCGCAGCCTTTCCATGTCAGAAGCTGGATTTTTGATAGTTATATATTTGAAAAACATGAGATGGCTGATTGAGTAATTCTTATTTTAAAAACTCTCTTCTTGAGTCATTGCTTTTAATAGGGATCATGTAAATGTTGTTGGCAATGGGAATTGGTTATCATCTAGGAAACTCATATAATTAAGTATTTTAAATGAAAACAGTGGCAATGGAAGTGAGGCCTGAAAAATCAATTAGGGGTCACTAAATTTTATGTAAGGGTCTAGAGAGTAAATATTTAAGTCCATCTAGTCTGTTTGTAACTGAACACTGCTGTTAACATGTGAAAACCACCATAGACAATACACAAATCAATGAATAAGACTGTTTTCCAGTGAAACCTTTTTTACAAAAACAAGTGGCATATCAGATTTTATCTGTGAGCTATAATTGACCAATTCTTGGAAAAACTAGTTTGTTTTTTTACGAAATTAAATTTTTTGGTGGGGAAATCATATGATAATATGTGTAACATAATTTTTTGACTTACATCTTTAAATAATTATTTTATCTCAGTATATATAGTATTGCTTTGTTGTTTTTAATGGCTGTTTAAATTTTCTTTGTCATATGTGTATTTATAATTGATTCCTTTGTGTGTAACATTTAAGTGGTTTCCAATTTTTACTGTTAATAACAGTGTTTTAATAAATATCCTTGTATGTATTTTATTTTTTAAATATACATGTATGGTTGGTAAAATAAATTGCCATATGTAATTGTGATATTTGTTGCTGGTATATTTCTCCAGTTTGTTGCTTATGTATTGGCTTAAGTATTTTTTTAAATATGAAGTACAATATTTTGCTGCATATTTTCACAGACTTAATGCCAAATTATTTTTGTAAAAAAAAAAATGGGATGCAACAATATGTGAAGCTTCTTTCAAAAAATGTGCTGGTATTACTTAGAAATAATTTATTACTAAACTTTCTTTGGTGCAAGATTAGAATATACAGACTACTCAAGTATGTTATTGAGGTGGTGACAATTATTCAATGAAATGGTATTTCTTTGAATATTAATTAGTTAAATTTATGATTTTTCTAATGGTTTTTGACCTTTGTGTCATAATTAGAAAGGCTTCTAAGTACTTGTTTTTGAATTTCTTTTCTTTTTTTTTTCCTAGTGTCTTTTGGTTTCCTTGTTCGAATTTAAGTCTTTGAAGCATATATAATTCATTTTGGTATAAAGATTGTAATATGGATTCCACAGACCTATTACTGAAACATCATTTTTTGAATATTTCATTTCATACTGAAATATAGTTCCATTTTTTACCATACAAAAACTCCTGTTGACTTTTAGATTTGTTTGGACTCTCTTTTATGAAATTAATTTCACCTGTTATCTAAAATTATTGTTTAATTATTTCATGTATAAGTAAATGCTGTTCTCATTGTTTTTTTGTTTTTAGACTTTTATGAGCAACTTTTACAAGAAATTTAGAAGTAGCTTGTTCAGTTCTTTTAAAAAATCTTACTTTTTTATTGGGTATGTATAAAAGGTATAGATTGATTTAGCATAAACATTTTTATGATATTCAATCCCTCTAAGAAAAAAAACCACTTTTATGATACTTTATTCTTCTCAGTGGCATTTTAATGCTAATTTCATAGATAAGTTGTATAAAACTTATGTAATAATGTGGAAGAACATATAAGTTCTGATTTAGGAAGGAATTATGAGTTGAGTTTTTAAAATTTGAATTCTGAAAATGTAAAAATTACAGTGTGCATTTTTAAATCTTTTTTATTTCAACTTCACATTAAAGAGAATTAAGGTCATACTTTCTTGTTCAAAGATTTGTATTTCCTATGTTTTTTTAAATGTGCTAATGGTGTTAACCGTAAGTGAGGAATAGTTTGTCTTTTGTGTCACAGATATTTTGTTTATTTCTAGTTAATATTGTCTTCTAAAGATGATGAAATAATTGAATATCAGCAAATGTTACATAATCTGAAGGAAAAACTTAAAAATGCCCAGCTTGATGCTGATAAAAGTAATATTATGGCTCTACAACAGGTGAAACCTTCTCAGATTTTCATTTGTTAATCCCTTTTATCAAAGTTAAAAGTGTGAACGTTTGTTTATTTTATCACCTGTGTCTAATTTAGTGACTTCCACTACTAGGTGTATGAGAAAGTCTTGTAATTTCTTGTTTCAGCTCAAGAAAAAAATTAGAGTAAGGGTTAAAGTTAGAATCATTTTTTTTTTTTTATTTTTCTATGTTGATGTAGATAATATAGCCATTGTTTTAGTCAGGAATTAAAGAGAAACTATTCAAAACGTTTAAAAAACATCTTACTACTCTGTTATTAAGATTTATTATATAATATTTTAGTCCTGATATACCCTATTACAATGTGAAATGAACTCAAAGTGTGGTAATAACTTTAATGAGCTACCTAAAGATTTTATTTTTAATAAAAATGTTTTAATAAAATTTTAATAAAAACTTGCATGGAAAAAAAGCACACTTTCATAAACATAAAATAAAAATTCTAAGTAACACTTTCCTTGTCATTGTATTCCTAAATATAACAGGCAAAGATTTCCTGCAGCCCTCTTAAATGACAAAAGTCTATTGTGGGGTAGTTATACACAAGCAAAACTACTCACCCGGCGAGGTCAGGCAGGAGGCTGGAATCTGCAAGGGCGGCAGCGGCAGCAGCAGCTTCGTTCCACCTCGAGGTAGGCAGCGGGTCTGGGCTCCTGTGGGTGGTGGAAGCGGCTGCTTCCTTCTTGCCAGGAGATAAGGCAACGGGGGCGCGGGGGTCGGCGCCGGCAAAGTCCGCCTGGTTGGTTCCTGGCGCCACCTCGTTCCTCCTCCTCCTCAGGTGGCCGCCTGGTTCCTCCTCCTCAGGTGGCCGCCGCTTGGTTCCGGCCGCCACCTGGTTCCTCCTCCTCAGGAGGCCGCCGCCTTCCTGCCACCGCTGCCGCGTTCTTCCTCCTCAGACAGTCGCCTCGTTCCTGCCGCCGCCTGGTTGGTTCCTGCCGCCGCCTGGTTCCGGCCGCCGCCGCCTTCCTCCTCCTCAGGTGGTCGCCTCCTTCCTGCCGCCGCCTGGTTGGTTTCTGCCGCCCCCTCGTTCCTCCTCCTCCTCAGGTGGCCGCCGCCTGGTTCTGGTTCCTGCCGCCGCCTGGTTCTGGTTCCTGCCGCCGCCTCGTTCCTCCTCCTTCTCAGGTAGGCGCCGCCTGGTTCCGGCCGCCGCCTCGTTCGTCCTCCTCCGGCTGCGGCTGCCACCTCGTTCCTCCTCCTCCGGCGGCCGCCTTCCTCGTTCCTGCCGCCGCTTCGTTCCTCCTCCTCCTCAGGTGGCCGCCGCCTCCTTCCGGCCGCCGCCTCCTTCCGGCCGCCGCCTCCTTCCGGCCGCCGCCTCCTTCCGGCCGCCGCCTCCTTCCGGCCGCCGCCTCCTTCCGGCCGCCGCCTCCTTCCGGCCGCCGCCTCCTTCCGGCCGCCGCCTCCTTCCGGCCGCCGCCTCCTTCCGGCCGCCGCCTCCTTCCGGCCGCCGCCTCCTTCCGGCCGCCGCCTCCTTCCTCCTCCTCCGGCGGCCGCGGCCGCCGCCTCCTTCCTCCTCCTCCGGCGGCCGCGGCCGCCGCCTCCTTCCTCCTCCTCCGGCGGCCGCGGCCGCCGCCTCCTTCCTCCTCCTCCGGCGGCCGCCGCTTCGTTCCTCCTCCTTCTCAGGCGGCCGCCGCCGGGGTCCGGCCGCCGCCGGGGTCCGGCCGCCGCCGGGGTCCGGCCGCCGCCGGGGTCCGGCCGCCGCCGGGGTCCGGCCGCCGCCGGGGTCCGGCCGCCGCCGGGGTCCGGCCGCCGCCGGGGTCCGGCCGCCGCCGGTTCCTCCTCCTCAAGTGGCCGCCTCCTTCCGGCCGCCGCCTCCTTCCGGCCGCCGCCTCCTTCCGGCCGCCGCCTCCTTCCGGCCGCCGCCTCCTTCCTCCTCCTCCGGCGGCCGCGGCCGCCGCCTCCTTCCTCCTCCTCCGGCGGCCGCGGCCGCCGCCTCCTTCCTCCTCCTCCGGCGGCCGCGGCCGCCGCCTCCTTCCTCCTCCTCCGGCGGCCGCGGCCGCCGCCTCCTTCCTCCTCCTCCGGCGGCCGCGGCCGCCGCCTCCTTCCTCCTCCTCCGGCGGCCGCGGCCGCCGCCTCCTTCCTCCTCCTCCGGCGGCCGCCGCTTCGTTCCTCCTCCTCCTCAGGCGGCCGCCGCCGGGGTCCGGCCGCCGCCGGGGTCCGGCCGCCGCCGGGGTCCGGCCGCCGCCGGGGTCCGGCCGCCGCCGGGGTCCGGCCGCCGCCGGGGTCCGGCCGCCGCCGGGGTCCGGCCGCCGCCGGGGTCCGGCCGCCGCCGGGGTCCGGCCGCCGCCGGGGTCCGGCCGCCGCCGGGGTCCTCCTCCTCCTCCTCAAGTGGCCGCCTCCTTCCGGCCGCCGCCGGGGTCCTCCTCCTCAAGTGGCCGCCTCCTTCCGGCCGCCGCCTCCTTCCGGCCGCCGCCTCCTTCCGGCCGCCGCCTCCTTCCGGCCGCCGCCGCCTTCCTCCTCCTCCGGCGGCCGCGGCCGCCGCCGCCTTCCTCCTCCTCCGGCGGCCGCGGCCGCCGCCGCCTTCCTCCTCCTCCGGCGGCCGCGGCCGCCGCCGCCTTCCTCCTCCTCCGGCGGCCGCGGCCGCCGCCGCCTTCCTCCTCCTCCGGCGGCCGCGGCCGCCGCCGCCTTCCTCCTCCTCCGGCGGCCGCGGCCGCCGCCGCCTTCCTCCTCCTCCGGCGGCCGCGGCCGCCGCCGCCTTCCTCCTCCTCCGGCGGCCGCGGCCGCCGCTTCGTTCCTCCTCCTCCTCAGGTGGCCGCCGCCGGGGTCCGGCCGCCGCCGGGGTCCGGCCGCCGCCGGGGTCCGGCCGCCGCCGGGGTCCGGCCGCCGCCGGTTCCTCCTCCTCAAGTGGCCGCCGCCTTCCGGCCGCCGCCGCCTTCCGGCCGCCGCCGCCTTCCTCCTCCTTCGGCGGCCGCGGCCGCCGCCGCCTTCCTGGTTCAGGCTGCCGCCTCCTTCTGGCCGCCGCCTCGTTCCTTCTCCTCAGGTGGCCGCCTCGTTCCGGCCTCCGCCTGGTTCGTTCCTGCCTCCGCCTCGTTCCTCTTTCTCAGGTAGCGTTCATCTTTCTCAGGTAGCGGTACTGAGGTCGGCTTTGGGGGAAGCTAGGGCTGTGGTAGCGGTGGCGGCTGCTTTGTTCCCGCCAGGAAGTAGGGCAGCAGGGATGGTTCCGCGAGGGCTTCAGCCAGGGCGGTGCCGGCTCTGCTTCATTCCCGCTTCGAGGTAAGGCGGTGGGGTCTGTGTGGGGGGCAGTAGGGGCGGCAGCAGCTTCCCTCAGGCAGCAAGGTAGGGCGGCGGAGCTGGGGTCTTGGGGTGTGGGCAGCTATGTTCCAGTCAGGCATCCCCGCCACCGGTGTCCACGAGTTGCGGGGCCTTTTGGCTGCTCCTATTATTTGGCGGCTGGGGGGCCCTCTGTCAGTGGGCAGCCTTCCCCACAAAGGGCCTCGGAGCTGCGTGGACACCGGCAGCAGCAGCAGCGACAGCAGCAGCAGCTCACCTATGAGGGCGCAGTCATTTGTTGTAGTTTTTGGGGCTTTGTTGTTTTTCCTTGGGCTTTTACCCTTCTTTTCGTTAATTTTGGATAAAATGTCCCCCGTGATGTAAAGATTGAGCAAGGAACCTTGGTGACATGGGGAGCTTTGCAGAAATTGCAGTTTGGATTCTGCTTTTCCCATGGTGGCAGCTGGATGAATCTTCACTGCTGGCCCTGGAAAAAGCTAGGGAGGCTTGTTAGTTGAGTTTTAAATTTCCCAGTATTGTGTTTAAAGGTTTTAGTGCATAGGTTTTACGTTCACCTTAAATAAGCATATGAGCAGTTAACAGGGAATGTTTTCCTCTGGGAAAGGGAATTTGGTAGCTCTGACCCATGTCAGTCTGTGAATATTTAGACCTGTAGTGACTTTTTAACATTTTTCATAAGAATCTGTTATTTACAGTGTGTCATATGTTGTTAATACTCCTTGCCTTAAGTTCCCCGGCAAATCTTTTTCATGCCTTCTGAGAAAGTAGACAATTGATAGATTATCCAAGGAATGGAAAAAAATGTGAGTGGGTGATTTCGGACAATCCCTGAGAGCTGGCATTGTAAAACTCATCCTATCCCCAGTAACATTTTCATAAATTCGAGCACTTTTGAAGCCTTTTTATAAAGATACAATTTGGGAATGATATTAAGATAAGGAAAAGCTGTTGATTGACTTCTTAGATTAACATTTCTTCCCTTTTCTCTTTAAAAAAGTTTTCCAAGTGATAACTTCATGAAGATGTCCAGTGATAAGCAAATGTCCGATGATGATGACAGCCCTAGTACCAGCAGTGGTAGTTCAGATTTGGACCAGCAAGACCCTGCTGTTCCAGAGCCTGAAGATCATGAAGAAAGAACCTTCTGCCACCCATCGGAAGAAGAGCACCACACTCTCTAGCAAAACCACTGCTAAGTTATCCACTAGTGCTAAAAGGTAACATTGTCAGGTTGTCTTCCAAGCAATTGGATGCTTTTATTTTTACATCAAGAACAATACTCCAGAAATACTTCATGACCAATTTTATTTATACTTGAATGAATTGTCATCCTTTAGGGAGCATGAAAACGTCCTCACTAAAATTATGCTTCTAAGCAAACTTATTCTGTACTTTGGTAATTTCAGTAAGAGTCCTAGAGACTGAATTCTCATCCTGACAGTTTAAGGAGTTGGCAAGGAAAATGTGTGAAACTGAATTAGATGGTACATTGGGGATGTTTCCTTTTGTGAGTTACACTCTTGAGTGAAATTAGCACGTGTCCACCTGGGTGTCAGTCCAGGCATCTGTGGTGGCAGGTTCATAAAAGGAAATGTGTCACTTTTCATGAAAGGAAATGATCAAAAAAGTTTATATTTGCTAAAAAATGTTGAATGTCAGGCCTTGGCATTTTTTGAAAGCAGATTTTAAATTTGCTTAGTTTTACAAACAAGTCTTTAAATCCTGCATAATAAGTATAATTTTTTTGTAGTTATAGTTATCCCTCCTTGTTCTTGTGAGAACAAATAAAACTGAAAAGTAGCCATTAACAATCTCAGGTGTCACTTTGCTGTTAAAACTTTGCACATCTTTAAAACTCGTGGATGTTCTTGACATAGTAGTGAAAATCAACAGCAGGAAAAAACATTTTGTTGGTTGTAAGTGAAAGATTATTTGTTTCCTGCTGACTTTTATTTTCTATGATGGCAAAAAAATCCATCACTGGGACTCCATCAGTGATAGTGGTTGTATTGAGTAGAACTCTTGTATCAAACATAAAATACACCTATAGCATTACTTAATGTTGATGTTTTGTTGTTTTTCATTGATCACAACTAAAAGAAAGAATACAAAAACTGATCAATTATTGCATTTTATAGTGATTCATGTTCTTATTTTTCTATATATTTTCACCTTCATTGCACCATTAATCAAACACTAATGAACTTGAGAATATTATATTGAATAGCAGCAGTCTTTGAAATAATTTAAAATTCTTCTCAGTGTGTTGTAATCTTGTGGAGAGAACATTAAACAACTTTTGAAAACATTGTAAATTTCAAGAAAATCAGAGAAATGCTCTTTTTCCCCTTACCTCAAGGCCCTCTTTCCTCCAAGAGTATGAAATTTAAATTTACGTGCTGAACCTAAGATCAGAGAAAATAAATGGTTAAGTAAGATTGCTAAAATAGTCCTTGGAAGTTTTTCATTGGTAAAGGTATTTGTAAATTTTAAACTTTTTTTAAACAGATAAATATTGATAAAACTATTAATGTGCTTTTGCAATAGCTTTCTAATTTTTACCACAATAAAAGTGGATTGAAGTCATTGTCAAAAATATTCTAGTGCTTTTCCTCCTTCCGTTTTTTCTCATTTGCATATAAGCTTGAAAAGAGAATTTCTTTGGTAAAAAGAGTTTTAAAATAGATTTTATATCCTTTTGTTTAGTAGTAGTGGAGGACTTTCTCAAATCAGGTGTAAGTGACTTACCTAATTACAGTAGCAAGTGAGAAAAAAGCTGCAATTTTCTGTTAAGGAGTTTGGGTTATGCCTCTGAGAACAAAGAGGAAGCAGCCATGTTAGCATTACTGAAGGCAAAACCAGCCTTGCATTTACCTGCATGATGGTAGAGGGCATTCTGATTTTCTGGTTATTCTGTAGACTGTCTCAAATCCTTTTTGTCTGTTCCCATTTCACTAACAGAATTCAGAAGGATCTAGCTGAAATAACCCTTAATCCTCTCCTAACTTCAGGTAAGAATCAAATTTTGTTGTTTTGATTTCTAAATGGTGGAATAATATCAGGAGATGAATGTATTATCCTTGTATGTATGTGCAGCAGAAGAGGCTAGCTAGCTATGTTTGCTTCCTTAAAGCTTTGCAAGTGCTTTAAACAAAAATTGCCTAGGTGAATTAAATTAAATTAGGAGAAAAATACTCTTAGCATGTATCATATATTCTGTACTTATGAATATAGTGATCTTGTGCTTCTTGCTGAGATTTGTTTGAGTGGTGTTGATTTTTCTGTTGTTTTTCTGTGGAATATATTTATTCACAAGTATTTTGTAGAAACCTGTAAGGTTTTAAGTTTTAAAGTTAGTGCTTGTGTGCAATCTGAATTGATTTTCCAAATTTAGAAATTGTTGAATATGGTGTTACAAAATGTAAAACAGGAGTATAGTTGTATCTGTTGGATTTATTCAATAACTTGCCTAAAGGACAAATTTTATGTGCTAAGCTATGGTTGTAGTTGTTATTTTCTAGAAAGCACATTGTTGGAATTGTTTACATTTTAAGCAAATATCCTAATGACTTGGGAAATTTCTTAGCAGTAAATTAATTGAAATTGTGAGAAGAATCAAAGTCAGTGGAACTCAGATTTTAACAAATTGTTGACAAATTGTATTAAAAGTAGCTGGTTGATTTTTTTCATTTGTGTCTTATATAGTTTTCTGTTTATTTTTGAATGGTGACTGTAGGGTTGACAAAATTTATCAAATTTAGAGAGCAATATTATAAATAAATTGCATAGAAGTTTGTGCTCAAGAATGAGAGGGGAAGGGATGCTATAATTAAGGCAGTGTTATGATTTGATATAAAAATGTTTTGGTGTTTAACCTGTGTTTTGGCTACAAATTGTGTTTGCTCTTGTTGATCAGCACCATCTCTGAAGTCTACCTGAGACATAATAAGGAATAATCCATTTACTACCTTGTGTGTGTTAACCAGATCCCCAGATAAGGGGGATCTGATCCTGATTTATCCAGTGAATTAATAGTTTTGCTTATATTTGTAGTCGCAGCCATTTCAGTTTAAAAAGGAGACATGAATGTGAACTAATTATAAACAGAGTGGTATGTCAGATCTCAAAATATTACTTAAAAAGTATACTGCTCAATAGTGTAGCCACTAGCCACATTCTGGACTATGGACCAGGATGTTGTGGTTAGTTGAAAATGTGATATGCTGTAAGTGTAAAATGCATACTGGATTTTGAAAACTTAGTACAATTTGTAAAAGAATAAATATTTTAAAGATATTTATTACATATTGAAATGATATTTGACATGTTTAGTAAATGTTTTAAAAATTGTATTTTTATCATTTTAGCATAGTTATTAGAAAATTCAAAATTACATGTGTAACTTGCATTATAATTTTGTTGAACAGTATTGCTTTAGAGAAGAAGTAAATCAGTATTTCTTTTAGCCTTCTAAATGGTGTGTCAAATCTGTACCATTTAGGAGGTCAAGTTAAATTTGCTCTGTGGAAGAATCACTTAACTTTCAGAGTATATTCTGATAATTTCCATTATGAAAGATGTAAACATCTGTCAATTTAAAACTCACATGTCTTAAAGTTGCATGTCAGTTCTTAAGGGTTTATGTTGATTTTCTGCAAATGGCTTAAACCAGTGTATGAATATACATCTAGAGAACATAGTAGATGTTGAATTGAATGCTCTCAAAGCAGTAATGTACTGGTGAATTTGGTAAAGAATTGTGCTTTAAGTGTTTAATCCAGGACTGTTTCCACAAGGTCACAGGATTATTTTAGATGGAGGAGAATCTTTCTGTGAAATAGAAAGTAATTTTCACTTATCACATATTTTTCTAGAGGGTTTCTTTCGGGTATTTAAAATCATTTAAAGGAATTGGCTTGTACCTACTTATTATGTAAGTCCAAAAATGAGACCCACTTCAGGATTAAAGACTGTTTCCCCAAATCATGGAATGGAATCTGACCTGGCCTCTGAGCTGACTTTGTGCTTTGTGTAGAGCTTTTCTTGTGGGCCTTGGGTGGCGGTCCAGGTGTGGCCTGAGGTTGGCAGGTTTGCAGGAGGGCTGGGGGTGGAGGTGTCTGACGGTCACTCCCGCCCTCTTCGGCCCACTAGCCACAGGTGCTGTGTGCTCTGGGCTGAGTGGAGGTTGACCTTGGACAGTCTTGCCACCTGCAGTGCTTCCCCATCTGGGAGTCAGGGCAGGCTCTGAAGCCTCCTGATAACAGACATCTCCTCAGGAAACCTGTCCCTCTGGGTGTGTCTTAGCGTGTTTTCCCAGCTCGGATCCAGATGGGTCTGGTGTCTGTAAAAGAATGAGGAAGGCCTCCTACAGCTGTGACATTTTCTCTCCTGACTCCTTCCAGCAACCTGGCCAGCAATCGCATTGGATCCCTGGAGTCAGGAGCATTCGATGGCCTATCACGGTCGCTGCTAACTCTTTGCCTGAGCAAAAACAGGATTACCTAGCTTCCTATAAAAGCATTCAAGTTACCCAGGCTGACACAACTGTGAGTACAGAAACCAGCACTTTAATTAAGGTTATAGCCCAATTTTTATGGGGGCCAAACTTCCCCAAGGACCTAGCACCAAATGCAACCCCTACTTCCCCCCCGCACCTTGCCCCCAGTAAAGTTCTGCATGAACTGTAATTAATGCCCCTATGACAACACCTAGTAAAAGCAGATTGGAGCTGGGTCTGGGGCCGGTGGGCCACCTCATCTTGCAGGGATGAGGTCCACTGAGTATGGACGTGCAGGTTTATGCTAGTGTCCTCCTCGATGACATGAGGAATCCTGCTGGTTAGCTGGCGTGGCTAGTGCTTAGGCTGCATTCATTCTGTTTATTTATCTCAGAGGTTTTAGTGTTGTTTTTAAAGGTACCCGTAAAATAAGTACCTCAGGCTTGATGGCATCCTCGACATTTCTTGAATTTGGCAGGAAGTTAGCATGGCTAAAGGCGGTAAGCAGGAGATGGCAATTTTTATCTCCTAAATCTTATGAGGTGGTTGATTTATGATGGTCTCTCGCTTTTTTTTTTTTTTTTTGGTACCGGGGATTGAACTCAGGGGCACTCAAGCACTGAGCTACCTCCCCAGCTGTATTTTGTATTTTATTTAGAGACAGAGTCTCATTGAGTTGCTTAGGGCCTTGCTGAGTTGCTGAGGCTGGCTCTGAACTCACAATCCTCCCACGCCCCTGGGATTATAACCCTGTGCTACCATGCTTGGCTCTTGATTGATTGATTAATTGATTGATTTTTGACTTCTTTTTATTATTGGAAGAATAAATGTCAAGAAATCAAGCCAGTAGTGGAAATTTGGTTTAAATTGACGAGAACAGTTGTTGAGGCTCAGTGGGGTGTGGATCCTGGGCTGTCTGCGGAGAAGGTCTCCATGATGCTGAGGAGGTTGGGTCACGAGATGCTCCAGAAATAGTTGGGGGAAACCAGGGCTTTCCCATTAGCTCCATGTGTCTTTCCCTGCCCCTCCAGGCCACCCAGAGTCCTTTCAGTCTCCCGAGGCTCTCTAGTACTAGAGCCAGCAGCTGAATGTGTGTGCTTCATGGGGGGTCCCCCACTGCGCTTGCCCCATATATGGAGATCCCATCAGATGCCCTGACTGCAAATGTTTTTGCATTAGATACCCGCTGGCTCGCTGGCTGGGAAACTCGGCAGGGGTGTGTGTGTGTGTGTGTGTGTGTGTGTGTGTGTGTGTAATGTGCACAGGGAGGCTCTGACCCTGTGGGCTTCTTCTCTTCAGGGACCCACAGTGTACTGTGCAGAAGCATCTCTGCTTTGCATGACCAGGATGCTAGTGGCTTCTTCTCCTTTGCCACTTCAGCTGGGCTGGAGCTCTGTCATGCATATTCCAGAACACTCTTCCTTCCTCAAGTCTGTCATTTAGAATCTGAAGTTCTAAGTTGATGATGGTCTGAGGATTAAGAGAATTTTCAGAAGAAAACAGTGTGAGGCTCTACCATTTCATTTTTATGTGGAACGAATTTATACAAATTAGGGCCGGTCATGGTGGTGTGTGCCTGTAATCCCAGTGGCTGAGGAGGCTGAGGCAGGAGGATTGCAAGTTTGAGGCCAGCCTCAGCAACTTATCAAGATCCTAAGCAGCTCAGCGAGACCTTGTCTCTAAATCAAATATAAAAAAGGGTGGGGGTGTGGCTCAGTGGTTAAGCACCCCTGAGTCCAATTCCGGGTACCAAAAAAAGAGCAAAATGTGCATCGGTAACTTCCATGAGAGAAACCAGGTGTCTAGGCAGAGCTGTCATTGGTGAGGATTCTGAGAAGTGAGGAAATGGCACATGAATGCTCTTCATTCAGTGGGGTCATATCCTGAGATGCCCACTGTGAGCTGAGGATGTCATAAGTTGAAAATACACTTAATTCCTAGTCCCCAGGGCATCCTAGCTTGTAGCACAACACATGGTAGAGTGTCAGTTGTTTCCTCTGGGTACTACAGGGGTGAGGGGGAGCCATCTCTCTGCCACTCCCAGCATTGAGAAAGGATTGTACCAGTTAGGAAAGATCTAGATTCGGAATTCAAAGCGGAGTTTCTGCAGAATGTGTGTTAGTCTCACACCTTCATAGAGTGTGGACATCACAAGTTGGAATACTGTAAGTCAGGGACCTACGGTGCATACTTAATGAGCATGTTGGGAGCCAGATCCTCACACTGCCCACAACCCCGAGGTACATTCTCTATTCCCTCTCCATACAGCACCATGAGGTGGATTCTTCTGGATATTTCCATTTCGCAGGTGTTCAGACTCATTAAGCCATCAAAATAGCAAAATCAAGATTTAAATCTTATAGTCATGGAGCTGGGAGTAGTGGCACACACCTGTAATTCCAGCATCTCAGGAGGCTGAGGCAGGAGGATCGTGAGTTCAAAGCCAGCCTCAGCAACTTAGCAAAGCCCTAAGCAGCTCAGTGAGACCCTGTCTCTAAATAAAAAATATAAGTAGGGCTGGGGCTGGGGCTCAGTGGTTAAGCACTCCTGGGTTCAATCCTGGGTACCAGAAAAACAAAAATCATACAGTCATTGGACCCCAGAGCTAATGCCATGTCTCCTGGCACAGTGGATTTTTTCAGGTGGATGAGGATAAGGGCTGCCTCCCTTTTCCCCTTCTCTCTCTGTTCCTCTCCTGACTTTGCCCTTGCTGAGAGCTCCTCTGCCCACTCATCTGCCTGGTTCACTTTGACTTAGCTGAAAGTGACTTATGGCTAACATCCCCTGCCCTTCCAAACTTTCTGAGTATGTCTTGGCCTGGAGGCCCTCCACTGGGGTCTGCCTGTCTTCTCTCTGCCATGTGTATGCACACCAGGGGGTCTCCATGCTTCCCATGTGCTCTTACACCCTCAGTGTGACCACCGTGTCTGATCGGAGCGTTGACCAGGCACACTCCGGGTATTGGGTAAAGGTCGGACCCCTTTGACTCCGGGCACTGTCATTGCAGACACCTCGAGCACAACAGCCTGGTGGAAGTGAACAGCGGCTCCCTCTTTGGCCTCACGGCCCTGCACCAGCTGCACCTTGGCCACAACTCCATCTCACGCATCCACTGCGATGGCAGAGAGCAGTGGACTAAGAAGGGGTGTAGGCCTCGGGGGCAAAGGCAGCTCAGAGGCAGGCAGGCCGGTGGCCCTGTTCTGGCAGAAAGAAGGATAGATGTCCAGGCCAGCCAGGCCCAAAGCAGGAATGTCAGGTCTTTGAGCTCCAGGCCCTTCATACCTCCTATTTTTGAAATAACACAGGTGTAGCCTGTCGGTCCCCATGAAGAGCCTCTGTCCCCAGGGATTTCTTGGGTGTGAAAAAAGCTCCTGAAGTCAAGGGCTCTGTCTGGGAAGGGCAACCTAAAGAACCCTTCTCACTGTAGCTTCTTGCAGAGTGATGGTACCTTAGGCCTCTGGGCCATGGTGTGGCATACCTGTAATGCCAGTGACCTGGGAGGCCAAGGCAGGAGTATCACAAGTTTGAGGCCAGCCTCAGCAAATTAGTGGGACCTATTTCAAAAAAAAAAAAGCTGGCAATGTTGCTCAGTGGTAGAGCACCCCTGGGTTCAAGCCCCAGTGAGAGAGAGAGAGAGAGAGAGAGAGAAGCAGTGTGTTTGAACCACACTGGGATCATGAACAGAGCAATGGCGACCCGCTGACTGGAAGAATCTGTGTGTCCTCAGCGCTTGCACCTCAGTCAGCTTCCCCAGGGACCTGGCTCTTCCCTTTACCTGTCGTGCCTGGTGGAGGAGGTGGATGTGCATGGAGGCTCACAGTGTCCCCCCACCCTCCATTCCTTTGGAAGATCCCCAGGCAGGACACCCAGGCTGGGCCTGAGGGCACCTGAGCTCACTGTTGCCCAAGCTGAGAGCCACAGTGGTGACCCCTGGAGAGGGAACCTGGGTCCCCTCTCTGTCCTGCATGCACAGCCGGAGCTGCATAGCCAAAGGTCGGAGAACATGGCCATGTTCCCGTGTCTGCACCCGTTTCTAGATCTCTGCTTGTGTTGGGGGAACAGGTCCTCGCTAGGTGGAAATTTTCAGTTTCATAATGCTCTAGTTTAGGCCGGTTGGGTTTCCTTATTTTTCAGGAGAGTTTGGGAGGGTTTTCTCCTTTCCCACTTTTCATAGGCTTGGCCTAGAAAAATCGTCACTTAATGTGAGCAAGCATTATGGGTGCCAGGCACACTCACAGGGACCTGGAACTTCATGCTGCGCTTGCAGCCCGAGTCCTTAGCCGGTCCCTCCAGTTGTGTGTCCCTTGCATCTCGGGCCCACAAGCATCCCTCTGCTGACCTGGCGTTTCAGTCTCTGTGGGTCAGTGGTCAGAGCGTGTGCCATGCAACAGCCTGCCTCTCCCTCCCCGCTCACTGCCCTTGGACTTGGGGTGTTAGATTCGCCCTCCTGGTGCTTTAGGGTGCTGCTTCCTCCCTTTTGTGGTATCAGATGGCACACTCTTTGCTCAGGTGAGGACCGCATGAGGTAACTCCAGGGACACGTGGTTCTCTGTTGTCCTAGTCCAGGAGCCCTGGGGAAGCAGGGCAGGTTGAGTCCCACAGTCCTGAGCCTGTCTAGTTCCTAGGGTGAGGAGCCACCGTCCTGTGACTCAGCAGAGGGTGTGTGACCTCCTGGGAGAAGCTGTGCTCCAGAGCCTTGATGGGGCTTTGAGCTCCCTGCTCCCCTTTCTGGCTGTGGACCGCTGTCTGCTGTGCCCTTTAGAGGGACCGGGGGTCACTGCAGTATGCCTTGACCAGTCCTAGAAGCTTGCCCCGTTCTCAGGTCACCTCAGAGGCAGGCTGAGGGTTGCTTTCCCGCCCCTCCCCTAAGCCAAATTCCTTAATTGCAGGTGAGGATATAATTTTGGTCTCCTGCCAGGTCTTGTGACTGACAGAAACCATGACTTATTTCTCCAGCAGGGAAAGAAGGCTGCCTGCTGCCCCCTTTAAAAACCCATTAATCTTCACTGATACTATTTTTGTTCTTCCTGACCCAGCCCAAACTTCCCATTTTTCAATCAGAGGTGACCCGTATGCCAAGTGACCAGCGCCAGGGTTGTGTCAGAAATGCAAGGGTGTCTGGGAGGAGGGTTGGAGTCTCACATGCAGGCTAAATGGATGATTTGGGGTGTGTCCTGTCCTGCTCACAGGGAGGGTAGGTGACACTCAGGCCAGAGCCTCCAGCCTGAGGCTGAGGCCCTGCAGTGGTTGTCCCAGGCAGGGATGCATGGTGCCCTCTGCTGTCCAGTGCATGGAGTGGCAGCATCTGACCCACAAGGGGCCTATCCACGGTGTCGGGCCTCTGCCAAGAAAAGTCTGAATCAGGACCAGCCTGGACACCAGCAGGGAGGTTTTGTATTGCATGACCTTGTGCCATCCCCACAGTTTAACCACACTGGGACCTGCACAGCCATCCCTGTTGTTAGGCCAGGTGGATGACCTAGCTGCACATCCACTGTGAGATGCTCCCTGCCCACGGAGATCCCATGGGTTGTTGTAAGCAAGTCTGTGAAGCCTGATAATGGCCTGTGCCCCTCCACCTCCCCTGGATTCTGTCCTTCAACAACCTCACGTGGCTGGACAAGGAGAGCCTGGCCAAGCTGGGCAGTTTGAGCATCCTGTGCCTCAGCCACAACTCCATCAGCCACATCACCAAAGGCGCCTTCAAGGGACTCAAGAACCTGCGCATCTTGTATGGCATTCACTGTGGGAGTGACCAAGCGATGGGGTCCTGGGCAGGAGAGCAGAAGAGGGCAGAGCCGGCCCCTAAAGGCCAGTGCAGTGCCAGAACCTTGAGCAACTGGTGACCAACGAGCATGCAGGAGGGGTGTGGTCTTAGTCAAGAACAGGGACACAGCACAGTTTGGGAACAGGAACCTTTATGACCAGAGATCAGCCATCTTCTGAAAAGCTTGCCACGCTGATGGAAGCCCTCAGGTGGGATTATGCCATGTCTAGAGAACCAAGCAGACCACAGCACTGAGGCCCCAGAGTGAGTGTGCTGTCTCTTGATCTCTTGCAGAGACCCCGTCCTTGGTGGTACCCTTGGAAGACCTCGTGGTGTCTGTGGGGGAGATGGTGGCCCTCCAGTGCAATGACTGGCAGCCCCTCCCCCCGCATCACCTGGCTCAAGGGGAACTGCCTCCTGAGCCTCACCGACAGGCACCACTTCACCTCCGACAACCAGCTGCTGGTGGTCCAGAACGTGGTGGTGGAGGACGCGGGCCAGTACACCTGCGAGATGTCCAACACCCTGGGCACGGAGCCCGCTCACAGCCAGCTGAGCATCTTGCCCACGCCTGGCTGCAGGAAGGACCACCATGGCATCTTCACCATTACCGTGGTGTGCAGCATTGTTCTTATGTCGCTGGTGTGGGTGTGCATCATCTACCAAACCAGGAAGAAGAGCGAGGAGTACAGTGTCACCAACACAGGTGAGCACGGTGGCCGTTCATTTCCAGGGCAGGAGAAGCCAGGTCCACACTCTTCAAGAGCTCTCATGCTCTGGGAACACCAGGACCTCTGGGAATGTGGTTCTGGAGAACTGAACCCTTGGTCTTGCGGACACTGGGTTCATAGTCAGGGCAGAGCCAGAAATGGAGCTGCCTTGGGGCTAGGGCTGGGGCTCAGTGGTAGTGCACTTGCCTGGCATGAGTGAGGCACTGGGTTTGATCCTCAGCATAGCATATAAATAGATAAACTAAAGGTCTATTGACAAGTAAAAAAAAAAAAAAAGAACTTCCTGCTGATGTCCTCCTCATAAACGGAGGTGGATTGTCCTTGAAGCATCACAGTGCTGTGGATTTATTAGTTCTGTCTCCCTTCCTGTCACTCTTCCCTGTCTTTTGTGGTCTCACATGCTTTTGACCTGGGCTCAGGTTCAGCTCGGGTCTGGGAGGGCCTCCTACCTGCACCAACTCCTGGTCTCTGCGCAGACTCGATGGCTGTTGCCAGGGGATCCTGTTCGGGGCCTGACAGTGAATGCGCATCTGCATCTGTTGTCACCGCAATCCTAAATATTTCATTGTCTTATCTCCTTGAAGATGAAACTATTATGCCACCAGATGTTCCAAGCTACCTCTCTTCTCAGGGGACCCTTTCTGACTGGTGAGAAACCTCAATCAGGACTGAGGGTGGCCATTGGGCCAACAAGCACATCGAGAGCAACAGTAAGGCCTCTGACACAGTGAGATGGAGCTCTATCTAGGTGACTGTCCTCCGTAGGTGGAGATGGCCTCTAGCTCCCTATTCAGGTGTCTGGCGTTAGGTAGGAGGGAGCATCAGGTGAACGAGGCAGCTGCTGGCCCAGGCCTCTGTTGTTCAGCTCAGTCCTGGTCTGTGCAAGCTCTGCAGAGGTTTCAACATCCTGTCTCTCCAGAAGGTCACCATCTGGGCTTAGCAGTAAGCCTCCCAGTTCGATAAGTTAGGATCACTGTCAGAAACAGCTGAAGGGAAACCCCAGGCCCTGAAACCAAGCCCTGCTTCCACAGTTGGCCCTTGGTATCTGTGGGTTCGATTCTCTACACACTAGAAATATCCAGGGCGGAGAAGGTGATGCACATGCAGCCTTCTTTTCCTTGTCATTATTCCCCCAAAACACAGTCCAATAGCTGTGCACACAAAGTTACATTCTACTAGTCACAATGCTTAATCTAGGGTGACTTACATGGGACAGTGTATTCAGGTTATGTGCAAATGGTGTGTTGTTATATACAAGGGACTTGAGCATCCCTGGATTTTGGGATCTGTGTGGGGGCTCTGGCACCATGAAGGTACCAAGGGATGCGAGTGCAGCGGCAGTGCCAAGACCTGCTCTGTATTCCATACTCACAGGGAAAGCTCTCTGCAGGGGCCGCTGTTTCAGTTGGTGGGAGATTGTGAGCGCTTGCTGAGCTGAAGGCCGGGCCTGAGAGAGCTGGTCCTCTAACATGGCTGCAGATGCTCAAAGAGTGCTTGCTGGGAAAATGGTACTAGAAAACAGGCCCATTGCCAGCTTCGTGGTGGCACAGTAGTAACTCACACTGATAGAGAGACTACAGCAGCAGCCCCACCCGTCCTGCTCCTCAAACTCACTGAGACCTCCTCTGCAGTTTCTAACCTGGGGAGTCTGTTGCAGGTGTGTGTCTGAGAGACGCGGGCCTCTTCCCAAAGGTTACATCCACAGCATCATGCAGAGGCAGCCCAAGCTCTGTGTTAGATACAGTAAAGAGCCCTGGAAAGTGTCAGAAAAAGCCACTGGGACACCTGGTCCACCTACGATGGGCAGGTGATGCTTCCACCAGGAAAAGTAGTGTCTTTTTGAAATCAAGATCTGGGTTGACCCACTCACTAAATGAAGAGGGGAGATGCCTACATTTCCATCTAGCACTCTCTAAATTGGGTATTTAGTATATAAACAGGAAGCTCTTGCCTGGTGCCCTTTTAATTCTAGAGGAGTGTGTCTCTTAGTTACTATTTATGGTACAGTAAACCTGAGCAAGAATTTTCCAGAATAATAAGCAACATAGGGGGTTTTAGTATCTGTTCACCAGGGCTGTTTTGAGGTTAAATTTCTAATAGTTCAGAAAACTCTTAACCCTGCATGGTACCTAATTGTTGGGGTTTTTCTTTTTTCTTTTTTTTTCCTCTGATCACAGTAGCGTGACTACAGTCACTAAGTACAAGATTAGCTTAATCTGGGGCATGTGAGCAAGAGGGACCCCATCTCCACTAATGGTGTGGCATGTGCCCAGCCTTTTCTGTGAAGGTCTTTTGGGAAGGGGCGTTTGCAGGCCGGGGGCAGGACCCCCACTTGGGTGCAGGTGGGTGGCCTGTTCTGTGGGGGTGTCTCTGACCTGGCCCATCTCTCCTTCAGAACCCAGTGGCCCTCTTGGGTGCAGTGACTGCAATGCTGATGTGGACAGTTACTCCAAGGAACAGGCCCCCCACCCTCAGCCCACATGCAGGGACAGCACACAGCCAAGTGCACTATGTGGCCAGGATCCCAGCCAGGGCGACCAAGGAGTCTCTCCACATCATCCTCGCAGTGGGGCCAGGGACAGGTCCCTCTACCCCAGCAAACAATAGAATGCCGACATCCTTGAGGAAGCCGGCGGTGTCCCTAGATGGAAAAGGTGATCCCTTACTGTCCTCCTGGCCTCCCTGGCAGCTACACTAGCTGCCACAGCTGGTCATGCTGGAACTTGGCTCTCACGGCCTTCTCTTTCCCCAGGGGGCTTTGCCTGTACTCTATAGTGAGGCTGTGTGACGCGGACCCCGCAGACCTTCAGCCCTGCCCTGTGTGCCCTTCAGGCAGCACGGAGCTCCCAGACGCCTCCTTGGCCTTTCCTGCAGGTTGCTGTTTCCTTGGAGGGGGGTTAGGAATAGTTCTGGTGCCTTAGTGCATGGTGGGAATTTAGAGACAAAAAAGACATTTGTTTCCTGGGGTTCCTGGTGGGTTAGGAAGGACGGGGAGTCCTTGGTGTTGTGTGCTCTTCGCAGTTACATTTAGCCTGCGTTGGTGGCTCCTGCAATGTGTCTTTGCCATGAGGGGCTTTTCCCTGGAGGCTTGCTTCTTTGAGGGATGAAGTGAAGGTTGCTAATCCACCACAAGACATGAGTTAGGACGGTAGGCCTTTCTCCCTTCTCTGAAGCTCACTTTTTCTTAAAAGCAAATGTCATCTTGTCCATGTCGCCGGATTGTTAGCTGAGGCTTTTTATTAAGGCAAAGGCTGCTGGTGTTGGTACCTGTGGATTTTTCAATAGTGACGTTTTAATTCTGCCAATATAATAGTACATTGGGTATTAAAAAATTCTCTCTCTTTCTCCCTCCCCCACTCTCTCTCTCTCCCACTCTCTCTTTAAAAAAAAAGTTACACACTCTTATTAAATATTTTTTAAGAGAGAGTGAGAGAGGAGAGAGAGAGAGACAGAGAGAGAGAGAATTTTTTTAATATTTATTTTTTTTAGTTCTCGGCGGACACAACATCTTTGTTTGTATGTGGTGCTGAGGATCGAACCCAGGCCGCACGCATGCCAGGCGAGCGCGCTACCGCCTGAGCCACATCCCCAGCCCACACACTCTTATTAAAGTACATCTACTATGTTTCATAGGCTAAAACAGTATTTAGGTATCCAACTACCTTTTATTACTTATTCACACTTGGAGAAATTATTATCAAATATTATCTACATCATTCCTTATATGCTTCTTTTGAAATTATATTTGATAAATTCTTATCAAATATTATCTACATTATTTTTTATATGCTGCTTTTGAAATTATATTTATCTACACATTGTATTACATATATGATATTATTATTTTTGTTGTATCATGTATTGGATTTATATATTTGTGAATTGTAAAGACTCAGAACACAAGATCTACATTTTCAAAATTGTTCAAGACACTTCTAATACTAAAACTTATCATTAGACATAATTTAAATAAAGCATGTGTTTCTGAGATCAAACTATTTTCAAAATCACCAGATTATATTTATCATAAAATGTTGAAAAGACATGGAAATACCAAATCAAAAGTTTAAGATCACCCTCAATTCTTCCCTTCAAATAAAACCTTTATAAAACGTTGGTTTTACTCAATGTTTTGCCTAGTAAAGAGCAGCTTTTTGCACATACTAAGAATCAATGGACATTAGAAAATGAATGAATGATGGGTGTCAATCCATGTGAATTCTAAACGAAAATTAGATCAATGTATATGTATTTCTTTTTAACTTGTCCTTTTTTCACTTAAAATATCCCTAGCAATTACATATATTCAGTATCTTCATGCAACACAATTTTTATAGCTGAATCATGTTCAAGTCATTCAATTGAATGAGTTACCTCATTTTAAATCTATGAGAAGAGATTAACTTTTTTTGAATTAGTATGACATACCTCTACTGGATCTTTAAAAGTCCAGGAGTCTTCACAATTGGAGATGATGTGTCCATCTGGCCCTATTGCCTCTTCACTTTGTCTGTTGACCCCAACCCAATTTCTTCCAGAGAAATTATGTACTATTTCCAGGAGTGACACCACGCTCTCAATTTGTGGGCCCTAAAGCACCCTCCTCCTTCCACCAGGAATGCTAGTCCTACTCCTCATCTGAGAACACATGTGTAACCTTCCAAATCCAAATCCAAGATTTTACTACTAAATCCTGTATCACAGTGATCCTCAGGAATCAGCATAAACCACACAGAACATGAAGTTGAGTAGAGATGAGGAGAACTGAAGTTTTAGGTCAATTCAGGAGAAAGAAAAGAACATTTTGGTTTGAGTGAGCAGCCAACCCTCTAGACAGGGTTATTTTCCTGTTGTCCATGAACAAGAAAAAGCCATCTAAAGCAGCACATTCTTTTCTTCTCTTAAGGAAACAATGGAATTCAGTTCCTCTCTTCTGAGGCCCCCAGTGATTGGAGAATGGATTGGTAGAGAAGAAAACGATGCTGATCCACTAGCTGCTGGAATTCTGCAGCCCCCAGTTTCAAGAAGTAAAAATGACCAATGGGAAAGTGAAGACAGTGGCTCTAGCCCTGCAGGAAGGTAAGCAGAGATGCCTTCCGGGATTCTATGACTAAAAGATGAATGGAAAATAAACCCAAGTGCAGGATTTTGATGAGATACCTCATAGTAATTTTATATAGAAAAACTGGTAAGCTTTGTGTGGGATAAAACATTTAGCTAGATTTAATTTTACCATGATGTGTGTGTGTGTGTGTGTGTGTGTGTGTGTGTGTGTGTGTGTGTATGCTTCAAAACATCACATCACACATAATAAGTACATAGTTTTACATGTCAACTTAGAGTGTCATTAGGCTTGCTCTTGGTTTGGGTGTTTTTCTTCACATCTAGGTGGTTACCATCTTTTTGCTACTAAAACCAAAAGGGAAAATAGTTTCAAGGTTATAAGCTGTTAGTCAAGACCAACTATAACACTGGGCAGCAAGTGGCTGGCTGTTAAGACTTGGAGAGGGGATTCCTGAGGTATTAGAATGATGTAATTCATCATCAGGAAGAAAAAAACTTAAATGCATAATATAGTGTAAGAAGTAGATTAAATGTGAAATATAAGAAAATAGAAATCTTGCTTTAGAACTATTTAGGTTTATAGTTGAAAACTATGATTCAATATAATTATCCATAATATTTAATTTTTAAAACTATTCTAAACTTGCAAGTACATATAACTCTTACTCAGAGCCCTGATGCCCAAATGGTGGCAGATTTGCCTTAAGCATCCTTATTCTGGTACAAGTGGAGTAATGTTGAAATGTCCAGATCATATTTATTAGGTAGAGCATATTCAAGATTATCTTGTTTTTGTTGTTGTTGTTTTTGTAATATCATTTTGAGAGTGCAACTCAAAGTAAAATGAAAACTTCAAGGAAGTTGAGGTGGAAAGCATTATGGGAAGCGTGGCTGACACGAAATTGAGAAAACATTTAAATATTCATAATTAAAATGTACCAGAAACTTGTAATAGGAACTTTCTATGTCATTATCTGACCACCACAAAAACCTTGCTCCTATGCATAAATCAGCCACACTAAATTTGTATTGCCTCTGTTAAATTTAGCAGCAGCCCATAAATACTTTTTTCCTCAAAGAGAAAACCATTTTCTACATGTAATAGCTTTCAGAGTTTCTTTGCTTTGACTTATAACTTGGGTGGAGGGAAAGAAGTTCAAAATACTCATTAATGTGCTTCAGACATATATAAAATTGATTCTATTTCCATGAGAAATAACTTTTAAATAATATAAATAGTTGAAGTGTCTTAAGTAAGGAGGAGAAAAACATTTTTAAAAATCCATTTATCTTCTTCTGTGAAACGCCAGATCAATTTCACCTATCAATGAGGGTAATTTTATTTTTAATATAAGACTTATAACACCCACTAGACCTTTATCTTTATTCATTGGTAGATATTTAGTTCTTAAATGTAAAATAGAGAAATGTCAGCTTTCATTTTATTTTTATTTAATCATAATAATAATCATGGCTATCTCACTGCTTCTATGTTCTTCCTTGCTTCAGTGAGGAAGCTCTTATTCTCTTTGGAATGCTGAATAAAGGGGAATCCTAATTGAATCATTTTCTGCAATCCTAATTGAATACCTTCCTCTGAAACTCATTATTATTAGTAGTAGTATTAGGGATTGAAACCAGGGGTGCTTATCCACTGAGGCTCATCCCCATTCTTCTTTTATTTATTTATTTTTTTAAAATTTTGAGACAGGGTCTCCTGAAGTGGCTCAGGGCCTTATTAAGTTACTGAGGTTGGCTTTGAACTTGCAACCCTCCTGTCTCAGCCTCCTGAGTCATTGAGATTACAGGCATGCAGTCTATGAAGAGCTTTCAAATATTTGTCTTGGAAAGTTGCTTTCACTTTTATTTTTCTTTGTGTTTAAGTTATGGGTTCAGACATACTTATGAATATAAGAAAGTGGTGAAATTCTACCTTGATGTTCCATTAGAGCAGAAAAAATATCTGAAATACATGTAGAGAACAGTGGTAAATTCTGTTAGAAACTACATTTCTCCCTTTTTTCTAATTCAAGACAGAATTCCTATGTTTTTGCTACTAGCTCACACAGAATTCAGCTTGATTTGGATGAATAAGAAAGTGATGTAGATAACTTTTTAATGGATGTAGAATCTGTACCTATAATATTAGTCTTTCCCCTTAAATAGTAATGAACATGTACAATAATTTAGCCTTATTAAACATTAGCAGGCTGAATGATATTCTAGACTCCTCAAAGAAAATTTGATTTTCAAGCCTGACTTCATCCATTTTTCTTTCTCCCACTGGGGCTTGCATATGGTTGTTGTCGATAAGCTTCTGTTAAAGGAGTGATGGAGGTAAGGACTGTTACTAGACATCTGCAAGGTAAAACTTATTCACCAGCTTATTAACTTATTGTCTATCTTTAGTTGTTGCCCATATCCCTTGCACATTTTTTCCTACATCTATTGTTCATATTTTTCTCTGAATTGTTGTTATTACAATACTCCATATTTAGCAAGTAGCCAACTTTCCCTTTCATGCAGAATGATAGAAACATAACAGGCTGAATTGTCACTCTTAAAGAGAATTAAATAGATGTTATACTAAACCTTGAGAGTCTTATGGGTAGAAACTTACCTGAAATATTTTCCTAGAGAATTTTTTAAAATAATGTATTTCAATTAAACTTTTTTCCTTAGCCCCCCTCCCCCAAGTATGGCATTGTACAAAAAGGTTCAACAATTTTGAAATGTGTAACTGACACCTCTAATGGTTCAGTGCTGGTTAAAGTGAAGGCAGTTGCAAGGGTACTATGGGGAAACTAACAGAAAAGAACAGGAGACACTAATATGACATCCATGACCCCTAGCCAGTCTCTGGATGGGACTTAAGAGCTCTGTAAATCTCTTAAATTCCATGCAAAATTTTGTATTTTGTGTTGATGGACTTTTTCCACCTATTCTTTCTTTGACTTTCAAATTCATAATTGAGAGAGCTTTAAAAAAAGAAATTAAAAAACCCCTAAACAAGAGAAGAAAGGGTGTTTATAAAAGTGAGGGGGATGTGTTGGGGAATGCTTCAAGACTTCCTGTGTTTGTCAGATACCACCTATTACAGACAAGCTGTAGCTTGTCTGGACAGTTAGTCGGAAAGCATATATACCTACTGCACATGAAGAGTTATAAAAAATAATCACATGTTAACAAAAATAAATGTAAACAAAAATTTTCATAATCTTATATAATCTTACTTTAAACCATCTTAATTAGACATTGCAATAGCTATGTAATGAATTTCCTAAAATAACTTGTTAAATCTTAATGTTAATTTGTAAATAGGCTCATCAAGCCTTGAAAACCTAATGAGGCTCCTTTGAAGCTGAACCACCTTACTAAAACAAGAATAATATCCATAAATATTATAGATCTGGTGAAATGGCTTTGTAACTTAGCACTGCTATTTGATTTTAAACATGCCATATAATTAATCTAAATCTTATTATTTAAAAATATAGGTTAAATGTCTCTATAGAAACTAAATTTTCTTCCTGTTAAGAAGTTTCCCTTTCTTTAAAGTTCAAAATGACTTCTGATATGCCAGTGAATAAAGCTAGGAAATGCTCCCTTTCCAGAGAAATAGACCAGGCAACTTACAAATGTGTGACATAAATTTAAGAGGTATTAGGTCATATGATGGGAAATGAAGCAGGATAAGAAGAACAAAGCAGATCAAAGAGAGGGTACTCTTTTACATGCAAAGACCGAGAGCAAAGAAATTGCCCTACTACTGTCATATTTTGATTATTGTGGACATCATACAAAAAATGTAAAAAACAACAAAGAAAAGTCAAACTTAAGTAATTTAGATATACTCTAACATGAAAATTTTAAGGGTATAAAATATTGATTAATAGTGGTAAATCTGTCAAAGAAATCCAAAAGAGAAGCCTTAATATCCAAAATATACAAAATTTGTACCTCATGACTAATAAATTTGTTTAAAACTAGAAATATAAAGCACACACTTATTCCAGAATATCAATGAATTTATTTTCATATGGCTTAAAATTTATTTTAAGGTGTTTAGCAATACATTAATTTATTTGAGTAGAAAAACATGTTATTTTGCAAAACACAGTACTAGTTATCCATAGACTTCATGTGTGTTAAGCAACATTTGAGGCTTACTCCATATCTAGGTCTTCCAGACCTGTGCTATATTAATGTCAACACCATGTGTTTTCATGAGATTAAAAAAATACTTGCTTCAACCCTCCTGAAATCATCTTGATAATTGCAGGTTGATGCATAGAAGTTATGCATTTATAATCTAACTTTTATTCTTCATCTTCAACATTACTATCTATGTGTTTTTTTTTCTTCTTTTTAGTATCAATCTTCCTATTTACCTGGATTTTCTTATCTCTCATGTTGAAGACATATGGATCCCTTTAATTTTGAATTTATTTAATGTGTTTGTAAGAGGGAAAAAAGTAGTTCAAAAAGAAAAAAGTCAACTTGCTAAATATTTATTGAACATTAATAGCAGATAATGTGCTAGATACTGGGTAAGAGTAATGTGAAAGAAAAAAAATACTGTATTCAAAACATTTGCTTCTTTAACATTCAGGAAATGAGAAAGAAAGAGGGAAAGAAAGTAAGGAAAAGAAAAAGAAGAGTCTTACTTCTGCAATTCGGCTCCCACACTGCTAGGCACATAATAAGCATTTAATAAGTGAACATTCACTAAATTGATTATAAAACATAGTATTTAGCTTTTTTAAGCTCTTCTACATAAAAACCTAAGTACAACAGCTAAGCATGAAACTTTATGATCTCTTCAACTCCCTGGGCTTTAATATGAAGGCAGCCACTTAATTTCTAATTGTAGTTAAGAAAAGAGATAGATTCTTTCTCAAATGCCATGAAGGTGCACTCTACAAGCTCAAGAGTTAGTTCTCGAGAGACATCATCCAGATTTCTACCACACAGAGACAATGGGCCAGATTAAATGAATTTTACCAATCTGTGCTCAGGGACAGAGCATGATGCAGAGTGGAGCAAGGTTGGAAACACGGGAGAGACTGGAGACAGGAGGTGGGATATGTGGAGGAGCTGGAAGGGGTTTCACCAGGACTGATAGGCCCACGAGGGCTGAGGTAGGGGAGGTTGGCCACTAAATTTAAACTTTTATGTTTTCATTTAATCCAGTTTTGAAGTTACCCTTCTAAACCAAAGCAAAATGATTCTTTGAATATATTAACACCAAATGGAAATATTGACTGCTGCTTTTTTTCATAAGGTCTCCCAAAATGTTCCCTTTCTTGTTATGTTGGAAGCCATGCAAATCTTCAGGATGCCACCTGGTGTTCTTTGAACACATGATCTATTAAATTACCACTTAGAGACTGCTCTGTGCATTCTATCTTGATTCACTTTATCTTTTTTTATAATCAACTTTTTAATTTATATATGACAGTGGAATGCATTACAATTCTTATTACACATATATAGCACAGTTTTTCATTTCTCTGATTGTATACAAAGCATATTCACACCAATTCGTGTCTTCATACATGTACTTTGCATAATAACATCCATCACATTTCACCATTGTTTCTAACCTCCTATTGCCTCCTTTCCCCTCCCACCCCTCTGCCCTATCTAGAATTTGTCTATTCCTCCAATGCTTCCTCTCCCTATCCCACTATGATCAGCTTCCTTATATCAGAGAAAACATTCAACATTTGGTTTCTTGGGATTGGCTAACTTCACTTAGCATAATCTTCTCTAACTCCATCCATTTACCTGAAAATGCAATGATTTTATTCTCTTTTATTGCTGAGTAATATTCCGTTTTGTACGTATGCCACATTTTTTAATCCATTCATCTACTGAAGGGTATTTAATTTGGTTCCACAGTTTAGCTATTGTGAATTGTGCTGATGTAACATTGATGTGGCTGTGTCCCTTTAGTATACTGTTTTTAAGTCCTTTGGGAATAGACTGAGGAGAGGGATAGCTGGGTCAAATTGTGGTTTCATTCCCAATTTTCCAAGAAATCTCCATATTACTTTCCATATTGGCTATACCAGTTTGCAGTCCCACCAGCAGTGTATGAGTGTATCATTTTTTCCCACATCCTCACCAACACTTATTGTTCTTTGTCTTCACAATAGCTGACATTCTGACTGGAATGAGATGAAATCTAAGATTTGCTTTATCTTTATGAAAGCATTATTATTATCCTTATTGTAGCAATGAGGAAACCAAGTCCCAGAGTGTTTGTTTCTCTGTTCCAAGGTTGGTTACCAGACTCTCTTGGTCCAAATTCTGTGCCCTTAAATGATTTACAGCCTCTCTCTGCACAAGAGTTCCAGGACTGAGAGCTGGAAAAGGGAGGGCCAGATGAAGGCTCTGAGAACCCTTAGATGCTCTTCGAAAGACCTCAGTCCTCTCTTCCTTTTATTTCACTCAACACTGCTCTCTGCATTCTGGCTGCCCACAACATTGTGCTCTTGTGCTCTCTCACTCGCTCTCTCTCTCTCTCTCTCTCTCTCTTATTAATTACTTAATTAAATCTTAATTAGGTATATATGATAGCAGAACACATTTTGATTCATTGTATATAATTGCATCACAACTTTTCATTTCTCTGGTTGTACACAATATAGCGTTGCACCTTATATGCAGTCATACATGCACTTAGGGTAGTGATGTCCATCTCATTCCAACATCTTTCCTTACCCCATACCCCCACCCTACCCCACCTTCCCCTGTGCCCAAAGTTTCTCCATTTTTCTCATGCTCTCCCCTCCATTATGCATCAGCATCCACTCATCAGACAGAACATTTGGCCTTTAGTTTTTTGGGATTGGCTTATTTTGCTTAGCATGATATTCTCCAACTTCATCCATTTACCTGCAAATGCCATTATTTTATTTTTTAATGCTGAGTACTATTCCGTTGTGTATATATATACCACACTTTATCCATTCATCTATTGAAGGACATCTAGATTAGTTCCATAGTTCAGCTATTGTGAATTGAGCTGCTGTAAACATTAATGTGGCCACATTACCATAGTATGCCATTTGTAAGTCCTTTGGGTATAAGCCAAGAGTGGGATACCTGGTGAAATGCTGGTTCCATTCCAAGTTTTCTAAGGAATCTCCAAACTGCTTTCCAGTTTGGTAGCACCAATGTGCAGTCCCACCAGCAATGTATGAGTGTGTCTTTTTTTCCACATCCTCACCAACACTGTTGTTTGTATTCTTGATAACTGCCATTCTGACTGGCGCGAGATGAAATCTTAGAGTAGTTTTGATTTCCATTTCTCTAGCTGCTAGAGATGTTAAACTTTTTTATATATTTATTGATCAATTATGTATCATCTTCTGAGAAGTGTCTGTTCAGCTCTTTAGCTCATTTATTGATTGGGTTGTTTGCTTTTTTGAGTTCTGATCCTGGAGATTAATGCTCTATCAGACTTGCATGTGGCAAAAATTTGCTCCCAAAAGGTAGGCTCCCTATTCACCTTGTTGATTGTTTCTTTTGCTGAGAAGAAGGTTTTTATTTTGAGGCTATTTTCTTGTAATTATGCTATTTTTTGCTTCTTTGATCTTCAGCCTGTGGGGCCAGAGAAGAGGCAGGACCAGTCTTTGCTTCTCTGCTGCTTACAGATTTTGATCTATCAATTTACCTGCCACACCACCACCCCTCAAAAAAATTCTCCCTAGAATTGTGGCTTCCAGAATATCATGTTTTCAGCCTGATCTTCATCCACATGTTCTTGAAGCCATGCTTGACCATCCCCTGGTCTTTTCCCCTTCCCACTTAGGCACTTTCCCTAAATCCTTATCTTCCTGGTGAAATCAATATAAACATCAGTGATTCTTTCCCAAATCTGATCCCTCCTTTCCTTCACCTGCTCTTTATTATTGGTTTTGAATTCCACCTTGTCTGACCCACTCATTCGCTCTATCATATCCTGGACCCTCTCATTATCATTATCTGCCATTGCTATTGTCAATTTTAGGTATCTCACCCTCTCTCAGCCTTTGTCCTTGTTCATTCCTTCTGGCACCCAACTTTTGAGTGTGCCAAGTTTCCATCCTGATAATTTTTGATTGTGTTAAATTTCCATTGCTCCTGACCCACCACCTGGTTCCTTGTTTTTCTCCTTATTCAGCTTTTGTCCATGGCCCACTATTGTAGTCAGTCTCTTAAAGATACCTTCAACTCACTAGACTCTCGTTTCCTTTGTCTTAGTTTCCTTTTAACAATCCAATTCTTCTTTCTGTGGTGAAACCAGCAAAGGCTGGAGAACCTGTGGCTCCACTGGCTGGCGTCACTGAACTCATGACCTCCCAAATGCAGGTGCACGCTGGAGCTGCTTGGCAAAGTTGTTGCCAGTGGCTGAACAATCCACATATCCACTTTCCTCAGAAATGATTTCACGTCTTCACTTCTCTCCTCAAATCCCAAACTCTTCTCCTCCTCTTCTTCTCTAATGATGATGCTGCTTTCTGTTTCATGGAGGAAATAGGTTCAAAGACTCTTCCTCCACAATCACCCTCCCAGCACCATGGGTGGGCTTATTTCACCTGTGCCCAAATGGGTGCAGCCCACACTCCCACCCAAAACAAGCCCCTCACTTAGTTCTAGATGCGTAGTCTCAGCCACTATGCAAGCTGCTTATTCCCTGTGTCTGCCTCTATTCTCTCTGCTAGATCATTCCCATCACCATAAAACTCTGATGGGATGCCTCTCTACAAAAGGAAGCCTCCTTCCTGGCCACAGCTGTCAATGCTCTGTTTTTCATTGTTCTTACAGCCAGGCTCCTCACTGCCATTATTTTCTGTTCACTATCCCCCTCTACTTGTAATCTTTTCCCAAAAGAATTTTATTTCCACCACCTGTTGAAACCACCTTTATCAATGTCAACCGGAAGGCTTTTAATGTCTCCCATTGTCATTCCAATGACTTAACTTCTGCCTTCTGAAATTCCAGCATCAAGACTCATCAATGCTCATCAAGGCTCAGCCCCCACCTAACAGCAGCATTTGGGAACCTATCAATTGTGTGTTCTGATGTGTTCCTCACAGTCCTTATCTGTAATTATGAAATTCAAGCTGCTCAGAAAACTGAAATGGTTTTCATAACTCATGACAGCAAAACCAGATCTGAACACCGTAGATTCTTTATTTAACCTACTCAGTGGTGATGCTGATACATAACGACATAGAGAACTACTGTAATTGATAGCAAAGTCAAGCCTCAGACCCTCCTTGGAGGTGTCACATAAAATACAGTTTATGCAGCTGAGCACATCCAGCCCCAAGGAATCTAGAAAAACAGTTATGGACCTGGAGTAGAAATCTAAGATTACATTCAGGAAGATAAATTTATTTGTAACTAGGCATGTTTTGATCATATATTAGCTTTACAAAACAATGTTATTTTATGGGAATAAAAATAAACATTGGCGTTATGTTTATTTGTATCAAATAACATCTTTAAGATAGTATATATCTTAATTTTGCATAAAACATGTAATTTCTAGTTATTGTATATAATTTAGGTAGATAATAATAAATAAACTTGTCAGAATCTTCATAAAACACCTGCTTCAAACAGTATTACTTGGAGAATTATTATTTATTAATAAAGGGGAAAATATCTATAGAACTATAATTGAATTTTTGCATAAAAACAAAGTAATTTTATTAAGCATATGATATTATTCAATAAAATATTTTGTTGTCATTTAAGTTTACAGTATAAAATGCAAAATCAAAATGAGAACTTCAGTTGCTCTATTCAACAAGCATATTAGTCTAGCTACTTTCCATAGTGCTACAAATATTAGCCCTTTTAAGTTGTCAAATTGTCTATATAATAGGCAATACTATAATCTACATTACAGACAATGAAAGCAAGAAAAGAAATCTTGTATATATAGAATATCTTTTCATATGTCTTAGTGAAGCATATTTATATTTTGCTCCTGTATAAATTTCTCTTATTTATTCATTTATTGTGGCATAAGGGATTGAACCCAGGGCCTTGTGCATGCTAGGCAAATGCTGTACCACTGAAATACACCCCTAACTCCCCAACACATAGGTAGTTTTTAAATTGAGCCTCACTTTGGAAAATCATGTTTTCAAAAGAAGAAAATGAAATTTTATTTTAGAGAGTTAGCCATCTGTAACACAATGTGTTTTTAATTCAGTGATATCAGTTTTTCCATATAAATATTTTAAATAATTTCTGATTTTTTTTGTGACAAGATACTACTATATTTAACTGGAAAGAGAAAAATAATGTAATACTTTGAAAGCTTCACATAAGTTTTACATATAAAATATGGAGTCCCAGGGAGAAAAAGAAATGTTCTAAAAATAGTTTTTTTCTAAATCACATATCTTGATTTAAAGTGTCAATGGTAGTAAAGTACTTTCATTATAATAAATGATGCATGTCTCCATATTTATACTTCAGAGGTGTTACATAGTCAATAATGGTAGGTTCAAAATGGTTCCTGGTATAATAACTGCTTTAGTTCCACCATTAGGGAAACTGTATAGTGGCATTTTTACTACATGCAATTAATAATATTTCTTTTTTTTTTTTTTGCATTTTAAAGCAATTAACTCTTTCTCCTTCCCTCTAAATCATTAGTGTTGTAGATGTGCCAGATGTAGTCACAGTATCTACATTCAACTTCCATTCAACATTCAATAAACATTTACTGAGCATTTATGTGCTAGGCTGGGTTTGGTCCCAGGGATATAAAAATAAAATAATAATTGTCTGTTTGCAGGAAATTTGCACTCAAAGCACTCAAACTAAAAATGTAAATACATCACTCTAGTGGTGTTTTCTACCTGCAATAATTGGGCTAACACCCACTTGCATATAAAGGTGACATTTAATCCAGAAGTGAGGGACAGTGATCAGAGAATGTGTCTTAGACATGCTGATGCCCCTGGTTAGTCCTGAAGGACAAGTAGGAATAAGATTATTGGGTGTCGTGTTGTCATTACTCCTGTAGGTTTGTTCACAGAGATATGGGCTCTTCTGTGACGGGTCCTCTGTTTTGGTCAGTAACAGTGAGGGGGGATGAGACCAAGGGATTCTTAAATGAGACACAGGTTACTTCTCAGTGCTGGTATCTCCTACATCTCAACTGCTCTGTTATGACATTTCTTGTTTTCCAACTAGAGGATTGGGTTTTGGAGAATATGTAATGATAAGCAATTCATAATTGTCCTTTGTTAATTCTTTTTTTTTTTTTCATTTAGACAGTTTAGTCTGTGTACTGAGCAAGTTTAATATTTCAGTTTGGACTTTCTCTTTGTAATTCCACACATCTCAGCATAGGTTTGTGGTGGAATAATAATGTTGGTTTCTAAGTTATAAAGTTTCCCTGTGATGTACATTTTCTTAGTTTTGAAACTGTTTGTAGAGTAACATGCAAAATACAAATGTTAAGTTCTTGAAAATTTATGTGATATCAAATTTTAGGTCATAGGACTATTGTAAGATGCAAGAGAGACATTTGGTATTTCAAATATCTTCTTGAATCTATGATATGTTGTAGAATGAGTATGCTAAAACTTATGTGTTTTTAAGGGTTTAACTTGTTATGTATATCAGGCTATAACTGGCTAAAATTTAATTTATCATGCATGGGAAGCACTCTGTAAACCTTATGAGGTAATGCATAAGTCAAAGGTATAATTATTACCTAATATTAATATAAACAATGATTATTCCTCAATAAAATAGGTTGATATAAAGGGAAACATTTTTTACTTGTACTAGTAGATATTAGTAAAAGTGGTGATTCTTATTTCAGCCATGAAAATATCTAGCATTGTTAATATATTATTGATTAATAGTTAATTACTCAGTTGTTTAATTGTATATATGTGGATTTCTTTTTTAACTGTTTTAGGTATATGAAAATATTATATATGGCATCTATAATTTTTAAAATAGAATAAGTGTTCTCTGTAAGATTGTTTTAAATACTGTCTATAAATGCATAGTACAAAAGTAGTTTTAATGTAATATTAATGCTACCTATCAGGTAATAAAATAGCCAAACTTGTAGAATTTTAATACACAACAGTTTTAAACACCTTGGAAATTGATTCTGTAATTATGAGACATTGAATAATATATCTGACATGTAACATCAAACCATGTAGTTCTCAACCACAAATGCAAAACATTATTAAATATTTATGTTGGCAATTAATGGCCACAATGAGTAAAATATTTTACTAAGAATTTTTCTTAAAAATTATTAAAATCTAGACAGGCATGGTGGTGCATGCCCATAATCCCAGTGATTCAAGAGGCTGAGGTAGGACAATCACAAGTTCAAAGACATCCTCAGCAACTTAGAAAGACCCTAAGCAACTTAGTGAGACCTTATCTCAAACTATAAAAAAAATAGAAAGGGCTAGGGATGTGGCTCAGTGGTTAAGTGCCTCTGGGTTCAATGCCTGGTACCAATTTTTAAAAAAAGATGTATTGAAATCAGTTTTTTTTGAAAATATGGTGAAAAGGTGTCATGATAGAAAAAAAGTAATTTATAAAAATTATATTTATTCCATTCTTCTTAAAGAAAATTTTGAGGGGCTTTATTAGTTTAAAAGATTTTTCAGTTTGTAAATATGAGCCCATTTTTATTACATTGCATGAATTTATCATCTTATTTTAGTTGAAACTCAAATAGCTATTATGTGTTTGATTTTTTCCATGTGATTTATTCTGATTTTTATTCATTTTTTAAATCCTCAGAATTATATTTGACAGATAACTAGCTTTCTACAGATTTTATTATGAAAGATTACTTGTAAAAATTTTTAGGCTTTCTTATAATTGGTGCTGAGGCATATATCTAATAGTCACATTCCAGAGATGTGTAAAAATTAAAACATTAGTCATGCTTTATGCTTTCCATCCTTAGCTCATAATTATATAAAACTAAAATTATATTGCCAACCCAAATAAAGTTATTACAAACAGATATCACTTGTTTTAAAATGAGTAATCATGAACAGTTTATAATTATACTGATTATTTTGCTGAATGTCGTCATTGAATTTCTGTAACCTCAATATCATGCCAAATTTTGTAAAATAAAAACTTAATTTGTTAGAGGGACTCAGTACCTTAAGGCATTCTTTTGGCAAATTGTTTTACATCCTGATCAACCTTCTAGAAAAAGGATATTCACTGTTGTTTTTTTTAAATCAAAGACCCCTGAAAACAAAAAGCTCCCCATCCTTGCAAATTAAGAACACACGTTTTACCTAGTGAAAAATGAATGCTTTTTCTCAATGATATCAAAATACAAAAAGGAAGGGGACCCTAAATGTTTTCTGAAAAATTATCTATGTATGTATGTATGTATCTATCTATCTATGTGTGTATCTATCTATCTACGTATCTATCTATCTATCTGTCTATAATTTAAGGTATATAGAACACTCTGAAATACAGAGTACCATACAAATGCACTTTTGTCAATTTTTTTTTCTTTTGAGTATTGATGAATAGAACTCTCGGGATGACAAAAAATTGTCACTTTAAAATGAGGATTAAAAGATTCTTGACAAAAGTCTGAAAATTTTAAAAAATTAAATCTGTGTATCCTTCAATATTGTCCATAAGATTGCTTAAAATACTATATGTAAAGTTATTCAATACAATACAAAAATGATTTAATATAGAATTAGTACATAGTGGAGAATAACATACCCCAACATGTGTTGTTTTAAGATATAACAATTTTTTTAAGAACCACTGAAGTTAGTGCTCTAAATCTCAGATACTGATAAAATAACTTCCCAATTACCTCAATCTGAGTAGGTCTCATCTTGAAATATATGATATTCTAAAAAATTCCAGTAATTATTGTGACTGTTGATGACCACAGTTAACCAGATTATTGAAAATCTACACATGTATTTTTTTTTTACTTTTCACTAAATCAATCTGCATAGTTGAAAAAAATAGGACTTTATGATGATGTATGAAAACATCTTTCACATGCTAAATACTGTTTTATCCTGGTAAGCCTGTGTTTTACAGTAACAGTCCTGTGAAATGTTCCTCACTACACAGTTTTCACTTATGTTTCTGAATCCTAACTTCAGCTGTTTTTTGTGCCATCTCTGCCTGCACAAATTCCAAATGAGTGCAGGTTGAAGTGTGGCCTTTGAGGAGCTGAACATGGCCCTGTGTTTGCCTTGCTATAATCCAATGATGACATTTGAGAAAATCCATTCAAACACATTCATTCAGCAAGTATAATGCACCTGGACTGAATCTTCTAAATCTATGAGGCAAAATACATCTTTTTTTTTCCTTTAAAAATTAATTACCAGGGCTGGGGTTGTGGCTCAGAGGTAGAGCATTTGCCTAGCATGCATGAGGCACTGGATTTGATCCTCAGCTCCACACAAATATAAAATGTGTCCACCTATAACTAAAAAAATAAATATTAAAAAATTAATTCTCAGGTATCTCATTATAATGACAGGAAACTAATACATATCCTGCATCTCCAAGAGTTTCTTCTGCAAAACACACATGATTGTTATCCATCCTCTGGTCACTGACTTCAACTCTGAACTCAACTGCTTACTATATGATATTGACCAAGTTAATTACATATATTTGCCTTGGGTTTCCCATCTATAAAATACAAATAATAATATCTATTGCATGGTGTTGCTCTTAGGAATAAATAAGTTCATAAGGATTCAAACTTAAATAACTGCCTGTCACCTAGCACAATACTCTATTATCATTTATAATTATAACCACTTGAGGTCACAATTTTCTATTCACAAGAAAAAAAATCCTTGTTTTTAAGTTGGCAAAGTTCTATACAAGCCAGTCTCTCTACTTCTCATTAAAAGAAAACATATTTGACCTTGAACCATCAAGAACTGAAAAGCAGGAACCAATCCAAGTTAAAGCAAAATGCAGGAATGAACCAGATCCATGACATGAATCTTTCATTTATTGAAAATTTAAGATGGCAGCATTTAAAAAGATTTCATGTGACTCCTAAAGGTTCAAAATTCTCTGTAATTTTTTCCCCCTGTGGTCCAGGACTGGTCAAGCATGAAGTTTCCTGGAAGCTTCTTAGTTTTCTTTTGCCCACACCATCCCACCTCAGTGCCTGGGAATAAGTTAGCATCCAGCCACCATGGTGAGATCCATGTAATACAATAATGCAGCCAGTGGAAAAGTTAAGAACCCATCAAGTCCTGAAGATATTTTCTTGTGTTTCAGCATCTATTCGGTAACATTTTGTTATCGAGTGTTATGGGAACCCAAACAATGTTCTAAGCCACGTGCCAAATGCAGTTCAAGTTCCTAAGATGTTATAAGTAATAGTAAATGCATTTACTAAGTTTTTGAAAGTTTTTTATTCTCTATAATGTGAAAAAATATTTTCACGATCATTAGATTAGTCAGAGTTTATTTAAGTGCATATTTGTGCACAATGTACTATTTAAGCTAGAAGAATTACTGTAGACTCAGAACATAAATCTCTAAAACTAAACATAGAAGATAATATGGATTTTCCTTTTTAGACTGTCAAAAGGCCTGCACATTTTCTGGTTTTATTTTTCTTCTTCTTCTCCTCCTTTCTTAAAGAAAACCTTCCTTGGTTTTGCTTCAAACTATTATATTTGGTTGTTGACATATTTTCAACTTGAGTTCGAACTTCATTATTTAGATGGGAATATCCAGAAATCATTTGCAGAGAATTATAATACATGAACATTAAAACATTCCAGTGATCCTTTGCAAATCTCCTACAAAGGAACTTTTAGTTATATTTTTAGTACACATATTGAAGGGGAGTGTCTCTAATATGCTTTTGGTCATCTCTTCATTTGCATTAATATAAGCAAAAATTTCCTATTCCCTAGAATAATAAACAACAACAAAAAAACCTTCAGGGGTCCAGAGATCTAACAGTCAGATGTATCACTGCCATGCTGGGTACTTTGTGTTGGGGGGCATATGTGATACTATTTTTTGACAAAAAATAGTATAATATATGTTATTCTATGTTGCAGATGTTGGGGAAGAATCCTGAAGCTATAATACACACCATGAAGGAGTTGGAACATCCTTTGAGGTATTTATAGTCAAGTAAGAAATACAGTATGCAGTGTGTGTGTGTGTGTGTGTGTGTGTAGACACATATATACAAATATAATAGAAAGTAACCAATGTGATTCTGCAATCTGTACACATGGTAAAAATGGGAGTTCATAGCCCACTTGAATCAAATGTATTAAATATGATGTGTCAACAGCATTGTAATGTTTTGAACAACCAATAAAAAAAACAAATATATTAGAAAGTTTTACAGAATACAACTTGAGAGTGTGAATTAGATTGATGGAGACAGGTAGTTAATGTCTGTGCAAGAAGGAAAGAATCGGAGAAAAGGAAAATAAAGTAACATTTATTAGGCAGTGCAGTAACTATGATTTCACATGGCTCATCTCATTTATTTTGCATATCGACTCTGCATAGTCAGTATTATTTTTGATATGAGTTGAAAGAGATTTGAACCAAGGTCAGTATATTCCAAAACACCAGATTTTGTGCACTATGATACATTAACTCACCATGCCTCACTCTTTGAAATTAGTTATAAAAACTATTTAAATTTTTTTTTTGCTAATCCTAACATCTGTGTCAGCTCACGGAACTTTTTTTATATGTGATATTTTCTCTTGTGGTTCTCATTTTTCTATCTGCTTTGCATTCTGGCAAAATTTAATGATATTCTACATGCCTATAATCCCAGCAACTCAGGAGTTGCTGAGGCAGGAGGATCAAGAGTTCAAAGCTAGCCTCTGCAACTAAGGGATGCACTTAGCAACTCAATGAGACCCTGTATCTAAATAAAATGCAAAAAAGGGCTGAGGTTCTGGCTCAATGGTTAAGCACCCCTGGGTTCAATCCCTGGTAGCAAAAAAAATTTTTTTAATTATATTCTGGTCATTTATAGATGATACATCATAGGAAGTCTGGATTATGTTGTCTTCCTATAAAGGATATTCTGTTTTATGTGTCATGCAGGCTAATTACTGGTGAATTGTTTTGATCATATTATATTTGGTATTATTATTATTATTATTATTATTATTATTATTATTATTATTTGGTACCAGAGATTGAACTCAGGGTACTCAAGTACTGAGCCACATCCCCAGACCTATTTTGTATTTTGAGAGACAGGGTCTTACTGACCTGCTTTAGCACCTTGATTTACTAAGGCTGGCTTTGAGCTCATGATCCTCTTGCTTCAACCACCTGAGTCACTGGGATTATAGGCATATTCCACCGCGCCCGGCTAGGTTTGGTATTTTTCTTTTTTTCCATATTTCATGGTGCATTATACTTGTACATAATGGTGGGATTTGTTGTTATGTTTTCATACATATGTACAATATAGTGATAAAACTTAGCCAATATTATTCTTGAGTATTTCTCTTTTACCTGCTTTCCTCTCTCCCCTGATCCCTTTCCTCTATTCTACTGATCTCCCTTTGATTGTTGTGAGATTCCTTTCACACACACACACCTTTCTTTTCCTTTTTCTTTTCTGGCTGCCACATACATTTTTAGCATGAGTCAATTTTGGTTTCAAATGTAGGTCTACCATTTTCCCTTTACTCTTTTGTGTGTGGTTCTTTTTGCTAAGGCTTATTTCTGAACTCTTAATTAATTACCTGATATATTAGTGAAGCTGCTGCAACCTGACTCTGCTGGAAACCTAATTTCTTCCAACATTGCCATTTAGCATCATCTTCAGTCTTTATAGCAGTCAAACTCTGCTAAGCCTTAAAGAGTCTCATCTGGTACATTCATTTCAAAAATGAATTTCCTCCAGGCTTTTAGTATTCTCTCTCTAACACGCACACATAATCACATTGCACCCACCATACATAACTCAAGACATTCTTGTCCACAAAATTCCAACCACTATGATAATCTTGCACTTTGATAATTTTCTCCTTAACTCAGTATGACCACCATCTTACTTGAGCTTCATCTCCCTGTATAAGTGTGTTTTGTGCACCAGGCCTACAGTCATGTCTGAAATTAATACCTGAAAGTGTTTAGTTTTTCTAGTTTTATACTCTTTTGTGTCAGGAAAACAAATCCAGTACAGTAGATCTATAACAGTTTCAAGTAAAAGTACTAAATAACTTATATCCTTGCCCATCAATAGTGGTAGAGGCACTTAGGTGAACTTACATAGAAACTACAACATCTTACATACTCAACAACAATTTCATTGCCCATGGAACCCAAAATTAATTGAAAGAGTAAACCCCAAAATGGATATCTGAATAATAAACTGGTCAAAATTAGTAAGGCAGTCAGACTTAAGTAATCATATATTTTACCAATAGCACTAGCTTAAAAGTATGGGTCTACATTAACTAGAAAAATACAAGTTAATGTCTAGAGTCATAAAAGTTTCTATTACAATCCAATAGGCAGTCTCCTATGATGCTTTAATATTATATGATAGTTGTGAAATGATTACAAATTAATAATGAACATAATCTATTTGCAGATTAAAATGTTCTTCCCTGTATTATCTACAAAGTTTAGATACACCTCAAAATGTCCTGGAAAAGAAATTTCTTAACTCTCATCAAAATGAACTGCCTGGTTTTTTCCTACATTTGACATGACACAGTGTCAAGATTTCTAGTCCTGAATACACACTTTCTATAGGGAAGAGACATTTATCTTGGCAATTAACAGTTCATTTATCTCATTTCATACAGCCAGTTTTCTTCGTAAGAAAAGAAATGTTTATGTATTTGTTCTGCTGACTTTAATCTATAATCTAATCAGGGATCAACAAACTTTTCCTGAAAAGAGACTGATAATAAATATATTAGACTTTGTAGGCAAGTCTTCATTGCTACTCAAGTGCCAGTGTAGCACAAAAACAGCCTAGACTGTGGGTAAATAATATAAGCTTCTGTGTTCTAATAAAACTTTGTTTACAAAAGCAAGTGTTATTGTTGGACACCGTGGTGTACTCCAACAGTCGCAAGTACTCAGAAAGCTGAGGCAGGAAGATTACTTGAGCCTAGGAGTTCAGGCCAGCCTGGGAAATATGAAAGAAAGAGAGAGAGAGAGAGAGGGAGGGAGGGAGGGAGGGTGAGAGAGAAGAATGAAAAATAGAAAGAGAAAAAAGGAAAAAAGAGAACAATTAAAAAAACAGTGTCAGGCTGACAGCTATGATTTGCTCATCACTGTTCCAGAGTATTAATTAATGTTTATGCTCACAACAAATGTTTGGCTAAGCTGTGTATATACATACATACATACATGAAAGCAATTTTGTTCTTTTTGTTTGCTTTCTTTTATTTTTTCCATTTTTTTGGTGATACATTATAGTCGTAAATCATGGCAGTATTTGTCGTTACATATTTCCACATGCACAATATAACACTACAGTTTGGCCAATATCATTCCCCAGTATTTTCCCTTCACTCCTCCCTCTCCTGGTCCCTTTCCTACACTCTACTGATCTCCTTTTTATTTTCACTTTTCTTTTCCCTTTTCCTCTCTTGCTTTCACATACGAGAGAAAACATATGCTCCCTTGACCTTAGGAGTTTAGCTTATTTTGTGTAACAGAATGTTCTCAAGTTTCATCCGTTTTCCAGCAAATGACATAATTCACCTTTATGGCTGAATAAAGCTCCATTGTGTGTATATGCCAAATTTTCTTTATTTATTCATCCTTGATAAGCACCTAGTTTGTTCCATAGTTTGGCAACTGTGAACTGTGCTGCTATAAACATGGGTATGCATGTACTACTCTAGTATTATGACTTTAATACTTTAGGATAAACATTGAGTAGTTGTATAGCTGGGTTATATGGTGGTTTCCTGCCTAGTCTTTTGAGGAACCTCCATACTGATTTCAATAGTGGTTATATCCATTTACAATCCTATCAACAGAAAAAAAAACTGTCCCTTCTTCTCCACATTCTCTCTAGCATTTATTATTGTTCATATTCTTTTTTTTAAGTAGTTGGACACAATACCTTTATTTTTATTTATTTATTTTTAATATGGTGCTGAGGATCAAACCCAGAGCCTCGCACGTGCTAGACAAGCGATCTGCTGCTGAGCCACAACCCCAGCCCCATATCTTTCGCATTCTTGATGGCTGCTATTCTGACTAGAGTGAGATGAAGGCTCACTGTAGTTTTGATTTGCATTTTCCTAATTGCTAATGATGCTGAACATTTTCATAGATGTGTTGCCCATTTTTATTTCTTCTTTTGAGAAGTATCTGTTTAATTCATTTGCCCAATTAAGATAGGTTATTTGAGGTTTTGATGTTAAGTTTTTTAAAGTTTCTTATATAGTCTGGATATTAATCCTGTGTCAAAAGAGTAGTTAGCAGGGCTGGGGATGTGGCTCAAGTGGTAGCGCGCTTGCCTGGCATGCATGCAGTCCAGGTTCGATCCTCAGCACCACATACAAACAAAGATGTTGTGTCTGCCAAAAACTAAAAAATAAATATTAAAAAATTCTCTCTCTCTCTTTAAAAAAAAAAGAGTAGTTAGCAAATATTTTCTCCCATTCCGTAGGTTCTTTCTTCATGTTACTAATTGTTTCCTTTGCTGTGCAGAAGCTTTTTAATTTGATGCCATTCTGTTTATTAACTTTTGTCATTATTTTCTGAGCTTTAGGAGTTCTAATAAGAAAGTCATTGCCTGTACTTATATGCTGGAGTCTCAAACCTATATTTTCTTCCAAGGATTTGCATAGTTTCTGGTCTAATTCCTGGGCTTTTGATCTCTTTCAAGTTTGTACAGGATCTAGTCTTATTTGTCTACATATGGATAACCAATTTTTCTGGCACCATTTGTTTAAAAGCCTGTCTTTTCTCCCAATATGTTTTGGCAACTTTGTCAAGGATCAGATGACTATGAACTGTGTTGGATCTTTTTCTGTGTCTTCTCTTCTCTCCCATTGGTCTGTGTATCTGGTTTTATGTCGGAGCCATGCAATGGTTATTTCAATAGCTTTGTAGTATAATTTGAAGTCAGGTATTGTGATGATGCCTCCAGCTTTTGGCTATTCTGAATATTTTATTCTTCCAAATGGATTTCAGGACTGTTTTTTCTAGTTCTGGAAAAATGACATTTATTATTATTATTATTATTTTAAATATATGTATGACAACAGAATGCATTACAATTCATATTACATATATAGTGCACAGTTTTTCATATCTCTGGTTGTATACAAAGTATGTTCACACCAATTCGTGGGTATTTTGATGGGAATTGCATCAAATCTGTCTGTTGCTCATAAAACCAATTTCAAACATATGCAATCATATTAGTAGTGATTTTAGTGTCCAAAAAGAGATCTACTAAACAATAATTACTGGGCTGGTTTGGTGACTTGTAGTCCTAACTACTCAGAAGGCCAAGCCAGGAGGATTGCTTGAGTCCAGGAGCTAGAGATCAGGTTAGGCAACATAGCAAAACACCCATCTTAAAAATAATAATAATAACTGATGTCAAAACACATCTCAATCATTATGATAGTCACTAACTCTTCAGTGTTTTCCTTGAAATTCTAATATACAATTAGTGAATGTCAATTTAGGACTAATTGTGCTGTTTTATAGAGGAGAAAGTTGATTATAATGGTAAATGAAATCAGCTATCATGAACTGATTTGTGTTTATTTAATTACAATTATCATGCTGATGACTCTACATATTAAGTCTCCACCTGTAGTCCCCTAGGTGCTAATTTTAAAAACATGAGTTTTCATTAAAAATAAGAAAATAAACCCCTCCATATGCATTTCAATAATTCAAATTGTATCATAATTTGACTATTAACACAAAGGAAAATCAGTGCAACTAATTCAGATTTAGATTTAAGATTACACAGTGCAAAAGAGGGAATAGTCTTGGAAAGGGAAGTAGAAAAATGTAAGATCCCTCTTAGATGTCAGAAAAACTAAATTCAAAAATGTGATTTTTTTAAAGGTAGTGTTAACTTGAAGTGGAAAACAAAAAGCAAAAAACCTTTGAAGCAAAGTCAGTTGTGTTTACAAGGGCCTTTGGGTTTCTTTTTTGTTTTAGTGCTTCTGGTTTTTAAAATGTTGATTTGTGGAGGATGGACAGAGGGGATTGAATCTAGGTGCTTAACCACTGATCCACATCACCAGCCCTTTTTTACATTTTTTAATTTTGAGATAGGGAATCCATAATTACTAAAGGCCTTGCTAAATTGCTGAGGGTGACTTTGAACTCAAGATCCTCCTGCCTCAGCCTCCAGAGCCACTGGGATTACAGTGTGCATCATGAAGCCCGGCCTTAAATGTTGATTTTAGAATCCTTTCTTTTTAGCTGATAAGAGAAATTACAAAATACAGAATACTTGCAAACTACAAAATATAGGATACTTACAACTAAAGGTGCTTTGTTAAATGATCAGAGTTTAACTTAAGTTTCAAGCAGTGACTCTCAAACTGGGAGAGTGATACTATTTTATCAAGAGAAATTTAGAAATGCCTGGGGGCATTTTGTTGTTGTTTCACCATGACTGAGGAAACTAGTAACATTTTTTGGCCAGGCCCATAGATAGTATATAACCTTCAGATAGAAGGAAGAGTTCAAACCAAAGTACCAATAGAGTTCTATCAAGAAACCCTGGTGCAAAGAAGTAATCTACCAAGGTCTCTTACTTAACTGCAAGGAAAACACAGTTGCAGTTAAGTAAGAGAACAGAGCAGGTACTGGTGCAGTGCTGCATGCCTGTAATCCCAGTGGCTCTGGAGGCTAAGGCAGGAGGATCCTGAGTTCAAAGCCAGCCTCAGCAAAAGTAAGGCCCTAAACAATTCAGTGAGACCCTATCTCTAAATAAAATACAAAATAGGGCTGGAGATGTGGCTCAGTGGTCTAGAGCCCTTGAGTTCAATCCCTGTTACCAAAGAAAAATAGACCACCCAGGTGACTTGTTTGTAGGTCTACCTAAAACGAAAAGGGATTTTATGCAGTCAAATTGTTTTATTATCCATTTAAATATAATTCTTTATTTCTTTATGTTTGTCAAGAAGTAAATATATTTAAGATAAAAATGAAAAATAATAAAAGAATGACAAGTGTAGGAACCTAATGATGACTTACACTTTTTGATTACAGACTTGAGATTCATCTGAAATGACAATGCAATCCCTAGCTATTGCAACAGAAATCTTAACCTCTGAGTGAAAAAAAAAAAGAGGGATGTTGAGATACCTTCAATCATCTTTTCTCACTTCTGCGTAAGTACCAAGAGAGGTTGGCCAAAAATATTTTAAAACCATAAACATACTTTTAAACTTGGCTTTTCTTTAAAATAAGTGCAAATATATGATATGGCCTAGTGTTAATTTACAATCCCTACTTTCTTATGCTGCGACTATCTTTAAATGTGCCCAGTTTGAACTGAGATGTGCCATAAGTCAGATATCAAAGACTTATTATGAAGAGTGTAAAATAACAGTTATATTTTTATTTTGATTACAAGTTAAAAGGATGACATTTTGAATATATTGAATTATGTAAAATGTATTATTAAATGAAGCTCATCTCTCTTACTTTTTAAAATATGACTTCTAGAAAATTTAATTTACATGTAGAGTTAATATTATATTTCTATTGGTGGTTCTAAGGGATCAGTGAGAAATAAGAGAAAGATCATGTTCAGATTCTCTATGTCATCATTTGGGTTTGATGTCATTCACTGATCCTCTTATGTATTCCAAACCATTTCAAATTTCATGTGGATTTGGGTAAGACTGAGCTTTCATACTGTCGCAGAGAACTTACTTTCCCATATGTTTGATCAGTGTCCCCTGCTGAGTATAGTCTTCATAATAGTGTTTATGATCCTGTTTCTAATTTTATACTGCATGCATCAGTTAAAATGCTGAAGATTCAGGAGGGCTTGCTTTGCTTCAGTGTATGCTCTGGTAGACTATATGTTATCCCAAAGAACATATTTTCTCCTCCACTCTCCCTGTCTCCTCCAAGAGGTGCTTGTGATCTTCCAAGCACACTTTGGGAGGATGTTATCAGCCTTACTTTGTTTCAGTGAGAAGAGAACAGTTTCCAGAGTAGGCACTATCTAAAAATGGCTCCTTAGTGATGAAAGCATTTATTGCCAAGACTTTTGTTGCTTTGTCAATTGTCTATATTGGCTGTAACAGCCAGGATTTTGCTGTTTAATTATTTAAATCACATAAATGGGCAATCTTTCATATATTATCTCATTTTCTTCTTAAAAAATGAACTATACAATTTTAACTTTGACCCATATTTGTATAGATGAAATATCTGAGACTCAGAAAAGTTAATGATTTGCCTATAGTCACACAATTAGACTTCTGACTCTTACTACAATCCTTTAGGCTATATTCCTTACTTCTGCTGTTATTCTGGTAAGGAAGTAACTTGTATTTCTGAAAACTAAATGTATCAATCCAAACAGTGCGGGGCTGGGGATGTGGCTCAAGTGGTAGCGTGCTCGCCTGGCATATGTGCAGCCCGGGTTCGATCCTCAGCACCACATACAAAGATGTTGTGTGCTGAAAACTAAAAAATAAATATTAAAAAAAGCCAAACAGTGCACTGTGGAAATTGAGATGTATAGGCCACATGTCCCCAATATCTGTTCTGCATTTATTTCAACACACCAAATATTTGACCTCCATGAAAAGAATGCCAAGGTAAATTAGGGAGAACCAGAAACAGGAACTCATATACATGCCATATATTAGTGGCAATTTCAGATGTTTGAGTTTCTTTCTTTGTACAATTGAAAGTGGAATAATATTTGTCAGGGCTAGACAAACAGTAGATGCTGGCAGAAGACCTTGCCTTGTATATGACTCACTCCCATTAGTACAGTACACTTCGACATGACTTTTTAATTGTGGGGAATGCCTCAGCCCTAGTGGTCATGCCCAGCCTAAACCTCCATCTTCCCTGGATTTAAGGACAAGATACTTGTTTAAATTCCACTGAAGTTATATGATCCCTTTACTTAAAGTCTAATATTTTCTGCATTTTTATTCTATTAAGTCTAAATCCTTATGCTTGATTTTCAAGGAATTTCATAATCTGACCTAAGCACACAAATATGTCATCCTTTATAGAATCCTTTCCTCTTAGCAAAATGAGGTGTCTTTACTGTCCTTTAAACATATTTCTTTCTGCTGAGTCTTTCTTATGCTGTTTAATTCACTTGCTTTTTATTCTCTTTTTAGAATCTGAATCTTATGTACTTATCCAGGTCTAACTCAAATCCCAAGACTCATCTCTTACTTTTAACTCTTTAGTGTTTATGATTTGTATCAAAATGCATTTTAGCATTTATTTTGTGGCAGGGTAGGGCCCTTGCCACCCTCCCACTGTACTAACTTTTACCATAGAGGAACCTGGTGTTACCAATAAAGACCTGTTTATTTTTTAGGAGTTCCCACTTTCGAGATTATAATGAGGATCTAGATTCACCTCCACCCTTGGAGATAGATCCAAGATTGGGGTCCTTAGGCACAGGTGTAAAGGTTGATCCATTGCCTAAACCTCTTACACTGGCACAGAAGATGAAGTACATACACACACACACACACACACACACACACACACACACACGCCAAAACTCAGGAAGGAAGGAAGGAAGGGAGGGAGGGAGGGCAAGGAAAGAAGGAAGGAGACCCTTTGAAATCCATTGAGAAATGATATTGTTCTGGTCAACCTGAGAGAAAATGGATATTTGTTGTCATTTTCTGACTTACCATATTGTGACCAAGCATCGTGCTCTTATTTTTATTAAGTTTTTACTAAGACCTTTACTAGGATTCACCTGGTTTATAACTTTCTACCTTTAAATATAACTGAATCTGCTGGGAGGTGGTGGCAGAGTCTGTAATCCGAGATATTTAGGAGGCTGAGGCTGGAGGATCGAAAGTTTGAGGTAAACTTGGGGAACTGAGCCAGACTCTGTTTCAAAATAAAAACTAAACTGGGCATGGTGGCACACACCTGTAATCCCAGCGGCTCAGAATGGTGAAACAGGAGAATTGGGAGTTCAAATCCAACCTTAGCAACTTAATGAGGCCCTGAGTAACTCAGTGGGACCTATCTCTAAATAAAATACAAAAGAGGGCTGGGGATGTGGCTCAGTGCTTGAGTTCCCAAGAGTTCCATCTCTGATAGCAAAAAAATAAATAAATAAATAAATAAATAAATAAATAAATAATAATAATAATAAAAGAATAAATAAAATAAAAAGGGCTGGGGATGTAGCTCAGCAGTAGAGCACCCTTGGATATTTGTACTAGGGAGTACAAAAAAAAAGAATTTTTCAATGCATATTACTTTTTGTCTAGTTTATTTCATTCAGAATCTCCCTGTTTTTGGTATTATCAATAGTTCTTTATTCTTGCTAAGTATGTTTCCAAAATTTATTATCTATTTTCCTATTGATATACATTGGGGATTTTTTTTAAGAAAACCAGGTTATATTTATACAGTGGAAAATTATTAAGCAATGAAAATAAGAAGTACATTCATATTCAACAACTTGGATAAATCTTATAAAAATACATATGGAGCTAAAAAAGCCACACACCAAAGAACACATGTGTATGATTACACTGAATAAAGTAACAAAACAGGCAAAACTAATCCTTGTCATTAGAAGTTAAAATAGTGCCTAACTCTGGGGGAGCGGAGGGAATAATTAGGGGAGCAATGAGAGAGGGCTCATGAAGGTGCATTTGATGTCCAATCTCTTGACCTGGGTTAGGGTTTAATGGATATGTTTACTTTGTGATAATTCATTGTGCTATACGTGATTTTCTTTTGGCTGTTATATTTAATAAAAGAGAAGTTCTATTAACAGTAAAAAAATCAATCTCTACATTCATGGAATAGTTAGTAATCAAATGCCTACTATATGGTTAATATGAGTATAAGGGTTCTGAGGCATGACATGTTCCCACAGTCCAACATTGGGGACTTTTTTACTATTACAAATAAAACCACCATGAATAGTTGTGCACAAGTCTCAGTGTGGATGTATGCTTTTATTTCTCTGGAGTAAATATCTCGACAGATGTGATTTAATTTTTAAAGCAACTGCCAAACAGTTTTCTAACAGTTTCTGCCATTGTTTGTACTACATGTTACAGTCTGCAGTTCTAAGAGAGATACCATAGTCTTCATCTTTGTCAACATTTGTTATGATCAGTCTTAAATTTTGTCCATCCTACTGTATGTGTAATAACACTGCAGTTTTGATTTACATTTCAAATTATGTTGGATATCCTTTCATGTGCACATTCACCATATTTGTATCTACTTTGGTGAAGAAAAAAATCTTCTGCCCATCTTTTCAAATTGGGTAATTTTTCTTATTAATAAGTTGCAAGAATCATTTGTATATCCTAGATATCATTCTCTTGAGAGATATATGTTTTGCCAATACTTTGTCCTAGTCTGTCAGCTTACCTTTCCATTTCCATAACAATGAATATAGAATAGACAAAGTTTGTTGTTGTTGTTGTTTTTAGTACTGGGGATTGAACTCAGGGGCATACCACCACTGAGCCACATCCCCAGTCCTATTTTGTATTTTATTTAGAGACAGGGTCTCACTGAGTTGCTTAGTGCCTCACTTTTGCTGAGGCTGGCTTTGAATTTGCAATCCCTCTGCCTCAGCCTCTTGAGCCACTGGTATTACAGGTATGTACCACCACGCCCAGCATGAGACAAAGTTTTTAAGTCTGATCTATTTCTGAGAGGAGAGAGAGAAAAAAGAGAGCATGAGGCAGAGAGAGTCTCTGCCAAGCAGCTTTTTATATTTTCTTCCAGAAGTTGTATAGGTTTAGCTGCTACATTTAGGTCTGTAGTCTATCCCTACCAGTAGTGTGTGAGGGCTCCCATTGATCCACATCCTTGCCAACTTATTATTACCTTTTTGATTATAACCATCTTAATAGATGTGAAGTAGTATCTCACTGAGGTTGTACATTTCCCTAATGGTGCTGGGTATCCTTTCATTTGCTTATTGGCTTTTGCTTATTTTCTTTGGAGAAATGTCTATTCTAATTTCTTGCCATTTGTCTTTTCATATTGAACAATAAGAATTGCTTATATATTCTAGGTAGTTATATTCTAACTACATGAATTGTAAATATTTTCTTCTATGATTGTATTTTCACTTTCTTCGATGGTAGCCTTTAAAAGTTTTAAATTTGATGAAGTTTATTACTTTATTATTTTTTTCTTTTGGTGCTTGGGCCTTTGGTGTCTTAACTACAAAGTCATTGTCTACTCCAAGATTTCCTTATGCTTTCTTACATTTGGTTTTGGTTCATACACATATATGTGTTGTCCATTTTGAGTTCTTACATTGATGTCTGTGGTCCATTTTGAGGTAATTTTTATGTGGGTTAGGGTTTAACTTAATTCTTTTGCATTAAAGACTACATCATTTTGAAATATATTTTCATTTGAAATGCAATTCTAGGATGTCAGTGTTTTTTTTCTTTCAGAACTTGAAAATATTGATGTACTGTTTTCTGGTTTGCATGGTTCTTGAATGAATTTTGACATTTTACTCTCACTTCTTTGTACATAATGGTATCTGTTTTCTGTAGATGCTTTTCAGTTTTTTTCTTAGCACTGGTTTTAAGCATTTAGTGTATATTTGTGTCATCTTTATCATTTTTCTTGTTCATTGAGCTTTTTGAATCTGAGTGTTCATCAGATATAGAACATTTTTATTTATTATTTCTTCAAATGTGTTTTTCTCACCTCTTTTAGGAACTACCATAACACATATATTGGACTGGTTGAAGCTGTGCATACTGATGCTCTGTTCAGTTCAGTCTCTTTCTCTGTGTTTCATTTTGGAGAGTCTTTATCACTGCATATTCAGTTTGCTGACATTGACTTCTTCAATGTAGAATTTGCTGTTAATCTCATACAGTGTAATTTTCACCTTAGCCATTGTTTTATCTGAGTTTGAATTAGATCACTTTTATATCTTCTTTTTTCTCCTTTACATGCTTATGCTTTTCCATAGCATCTTGAACATATGGTATACAACTGTATTAATGTCCTTGTATAATAACTCTATCACAGTGTAATTAATGATCATTTCTCTTAATTTCCTTTTCAACATGGGTTATATTTTCCTACCTCTTTGCATGCCTCATACATTTTTATTGGATTCCAAACATTGTGAATTTACATTGTTGAGTATTGGATATTTTGTATTCATTTAAATATTCTTGAGCTGTGTACAGCTTTTTGCTGAACTATCTTGGAAACATATTTTGTATTCTTTTAAATATTCTTGAGCTGTGTACAGCTTTTTTCTGAACTATCTTGGAAACATTTTTATCTTTTTAAGATTCTGTAGACAGGATTTACCTTCAATTTTGGGCTAATTTTTGCCTTTTACTGACTATGTTACTTGATGCCCTTTTATTATAGATTTTCCATTCCAGCTGGTGATTACAAAAATTGATCTCCATGCCAACAATCACCACCACCTTCCATCCTGTTCCTTTCTGAAGATTCTTTCTCTGGCCTTACATGTGTGCCCATTCTTACTTAACCACAGACTTCAAGGGAACCCTTCATAGATGTCTAGAGAGCTAGTACATGTACACACTCTCTCTCCCTCTGCAGTTCTCTACTCTCTCCTTTACTCTGATCTGTGACTTCTACCTGCATCAGTCTCTTCAGACTTTTAAAATCCATCTCTTCAACTCAGGAGATTTTCTATTTGAGTTTTCCTTCTCTGAATGTGGCCTGAAAAATTCTTTCCAGGGAGTAAATTGGGATAATCCTAGCACTCATCTCTCATGCTTAACTTTATCTTAGAGGTCACTCTTATGCTGCTTACTATCTAATATCTGAGAACTGTTGTTGTTTGTATTTTGTCCACTTTTTTCCAATGTTTCATATGCGAGGGTAAATCTGTTGCCCCTCTTGGAGAGATTTAGTCCTCCATAATGTTTAACACTATTCTCTGGCACATCATTTACAATAGATGAGGTTCTTCCTGGTAACGGCAGTGTTAGGCCTTCTGAATGCTCCTAGGCAAGTGCCTTCACAAGTTTCCAATGGTATATGTTATTATGCTGCCAATTATTTGTTTCAGATATGTTTTTCTTGACTCATTTAGATTGTACTCTGACATTCGGAACCCTTCATACTTAGAATTTTATGTCCCCTCCACCCAAACTGGATACATTTACCTTTAACAATTACTCAACCCTTACCCCATAAGAATTCCCTTTGAGGTATTAAAGAATAATGCACTTAAGATTATTTATCTCCATGCCAACAATCACCACCACATTCTATCCTGTTACTTTTCTGAAGGTTTTTAACATAACCTTATATTAAACATCAATGCAACATATTTAAATGCTATGAGTAAAAGTGAATGCTGATTCATCCACTAATTGTATGTATCCTGGTAGAAAGAACTCCCACTACCTTATTGTGGCCAGTTGAGAAATTTTCTTCTCATCCACCAGACTAGTTAATATGTCTTTAAGGCAATAAGTTTAAAAAATAATACTGGTAAATCAAAATATTGAAAACTCTACAAACTAAGCAGCTGGTTCTTCAGTAACTGGAAGCACTAACTATGCATATAAAATTATATCTGATTATGAGTCAAAGTAAATATCAAGAAGATAATATGCAATTAGATCATTTTGCTATTCTGATTTTTCCATCAATGAATTATCATTAATCTCTATTCTATAATAAGAAAAATTCTACAACATACCATATTCTATAATAAGAAAAATAAGAAAAAATTAAAACTAGTTTTTAAAGATCTACTTAAATATTCCAGTATCATGTAACCAAACAATTACTCTCCACAACAACTATGTTTTTATTCAATACAAACATTCAGGGGTTCATTCCTGGAGTTGAGGATGCATGCTGCTGAGAGGTAGACCTTAAATGCCTTGTTCCCATAGCTTATTTCCTCTCAGTACTGTTTATATATGGGGGCTTAATAGTTAATATATGTGTTTAGGTTAATAGTGTAGTATATTTATAATATCATTGGAACCATGAGTTTATCCAACAAATCATTTGTTAACTCTCTCATACATTCTAGGCATTTCCCTAGTCACTGATATAACAGTAGTGAACAAAACAACTAATTTCCTGCTTGTCTTGGAAATTGTGTTTGAGGTTGGGTTGGAGCAGTCAAGTAGATAAACAAATGTAAGGCAAGTAGTAATAGAAGTCTAAAGTGGTAAGGCAAGTATGAAGAGAAAGAAAGGCAGGGTGATGGGCTTGATAGTCATGGCAAGAGGCTCTATTTTGTGTAGGGAAGGCCTTTATCACATGAAATGCCACTGTTGCAAAGACATGATAAAGTGAGGGGGGTAGTTAGCTAGTCAGATGATTTGGGGAGTTAAGGTTGAGGCAAAGTTGCAAGTGTAAATGCTCTGAAGCAGGGGTGGGCTTGGTGTATTTAAATGGAACTAACAGAGCAAGAGAAGAATGCTAGGAAATGGGGAGAAAAGGATGAGGGGAGTCACATTGATTAAGAGCAGTCCATAATAAGGCAGGGCAGTCCATAATAAAGTCATGGCTTTTTTTCCTTTTTTTTCCTGATACCAGAGATTGAACCTCCAGGGGCACTTAAACACTGAGCAACACCCACAGTCCTTTTTAAAATATTTTATTTAGAGGTAGGGTCTCACTGAGTTGCTTAGGGACTCACTACATTTCTGAGGCTGGCTTTGAACTCAGGATCCTCCTGGCAGCCTCCTGAGCTTCTGGGATTACAGATGAGTACGACCAGGCCTGGCTAAAGTCATTGCCTTTTATTTGGAAATGGGAAGCTATAGGAAGATTTTGAACAGAGAGACACAATCAAATTTATATTTAAAAATATCAGTCTAGTTGCCATCAGGACAGTAGATATTGGGGAAAATGAGGGCAGAAGCAAGGACAGAAGAAGGCTATGGAAATCATTCAGGTGACTTATGATGTGGGTTTGGCCTGTATATTGGCTTAGCAGATGCAGAGGAGTGGTCAGATTCTGGGCATGTTTCAAATGCTTACTTGGAAAGAAGGCTGGCTAGCTTGTGCCTTTCCCCCCCTTAACTGTACATATCAGTAATTCAGCTATATTATGATTTAAATCATATTTTGCTCCTCTTGTCAGAAAGTACAACATTTGCTTGTTAGTTGATGGGTTGTGATGAAAAGGAGTCTACTCCTTGGGTTTGAAACTTAGCTCCATTACTCACTGTGTAAAGGTCAGGCGAGCGTTGGAGGAAGAGACCACCAAGAGACTATCTCATGCAATGGCAAAGGGTTTATTGACCAGCATGCTGGGGCTCAGAGCTCACTTGAACAGAGCAAAGAGAGAGCAAAGAGCCCTGACAACAGCTTAAGCAGAGCTTATATACTTTCCTTGAAGAGGGCAGGGAGGGAAGTTACATTCTGCAGTTTGGCAGTTGGGGACAGCACATTCTGGGAACAAGATTAGCAAACAGTTTGGCAGTTGGGGACAGCACATTCTGGGAACAAGATTAGCAGACAGTTTTTTTAAGATTTCAACGGTGTTTTGTTGAGCATACAGAAAAACAGAGTAACAAGTACCTGTTTTATTAACCTTTCAACTGGATGTGTGACTGCCTCAATTTACTCTAAAATAAGGATTGGAATAGGACCTACTACTACTGTAAGGTACTATTGTTATGAAGATTAAATGAATTGATATGTATAAAACCTTCAGAATAACAACTGGACATAAAGAAAGTGTTCAAGAAATGTTAGCTAATTGCTTTCTTCTCTGACAACCAGTTTTGACAGTTGGTTCCCACGAAGTTGTGGACTTTTTCAGACCAGGACCAGATATCTTGTCTTTTGATTTTCATCCACTCCCACACCGTGCTAGGGCTTTGTCCAGCATCTGGCATGAATGGTAGCACAAAATGAAAGTTAAAAATATGCTGTTGAATTAAATGATTTCTTCCCTTATGGATAAAGATAAGAATCTCAAGATCTTAGCCCGAAGACTACTGTCCATCTCTCTGCCCTCACTTGTCCCCGCCTTAAAAAAAAGCAGGCCATAGTCTCCAGTTTACACCCTCACTCACAGTTCCATTCACTTTCCCACTTTCCCCTTTCCTAATCAGAGGGATTGGGGTGGGGCTTCAAGGAACCTCTAGGAGTTTGAAGGGGAGGGAGCTTGGAACCATAGACTAGCTGTGACAAGTCATGGGTGGGATTTGGTAGTTCAGAAAAGGTGGTACCAGACCAGGAATGGGGGATGGGAGTGATGGTGAAGTGGAGTAGGCTAGTTCAGGATGGACCACAAATGAGAAGTTGATGAAAGCCAGAAAAGACCGGTTGGCGGAGTGGCGGGGGATGGTGGGTGGCGAATGGAATCATGCGGAGGGTCGCTTGTGAGGGCACCGAAGCAAAGGCAGGTGATTGGACGAGAAAGAGAGTCCTAGTTGCCACGGCAGCGACTAGAGGAGAAGGTCTTCAGTTGAGGAGCAGGTCTCCACTAGAGAAGGACGGGGAGCTCCGGCTCCCTGCATTCCCCAGTAGAGCCAGTGCATCGACCCCCATATATCCCTGCTGACGTGTCAACCGGGAAAGGCTGAAGCCTTCCCGGGTGCCGCCCCTCTGCGCCTTGCTACCCACCCTGCCCCCTGAGCCCCGATGCCCGCCGCAGCCTACTCCACCGCGTCACCGGCTCCCCGAGGTGACCACAACATGGCTGCGGCTCCAGGGCTGCTCTTCTGGCTGTTCGTGCTCTGTCCGACCTGGCGAGTACTGGGCCAACCGGACCCGAGCACTGGCCAGCGCTTCTGGAAGCACAAACTCTGTGCAGAGGACGAATGCAGCAGTGAGTGCGCAGGCGGGTGGGCGGCCCGGGGTCTCCGCGGTGGCTCTTCAGGGCTGCATGGGGCTCTGATCTCCCAGTCCCCAGCCCTGCGGGCTGGGCTAGGGGGTCGAAGGACGACGGGTGGGGTGCAGGAGTGACAAGAGCCTCGGGACCCTGCGTGTGCCCACTCCGGCTCTGCCTGCGCCCCCGCCAGCCCGCTCGGGTTGCGGGGGTTTGGACTCCCACTTGTTGCCAGCATTTTATTTTTCTCTACTGACTGAGGCGGGGGTTGGGAAACACGATTCCCCCGGGACAGCTCTCAGTTCATTCCCTTCCAGGATTTGCCTAGGATCTCAATGGGTGATGGGGTTGCGCGCCACGCGCCCGGGGCTCCCCACACTGTAGCAGAGCGCTTTTCTGCCCCCGCCACAGGGACCTGGGCCGGTGCGGTATCAGGGCAGATGCTCTCCAGGGCTAGGTGGCCTTAATCCCAGTGGCAGGTTGATGGTGGGGCTCCTTGGGAAAGGCTCACTGGCCCCTTCGTTTTTTTTGTTGCACTGGGGATTGGGCTGGTTTTGCCTTTTAACAGGGACTAGAGTTTAGGCTTGGGAAGAGCACCAAGTCCAGGCACGCAATGTGTTCCAAGGTCTCGGCCCCGTCTCTGCTTCAACCTGTCATTTCTGTGCATAGAAGCCTCCCTTCATATTTGAGGTAGGGTAGCAGGTGGGCCAGTAATCTTTTGCTTTTGAAAGAGGCCAAGGATCTGCACTGGCCACCTGGGAACTGCAGCCTCTTCTGTGTGCAGGAAGCGGACAGAATTGCTTCCCAGTCCTGGATTGGAGGTGGGCGGTGGGGAGGATGTAGCCATTCAGATTCAGATGAAGAGGTTTGTTGCAATAACAATAATAAATACTCCAAGATTTTTATAAGCCAATTCAGTTTTAGACTCAGTTGCTAGTGTTGTTGGAACCTCTTTCCTCTATATATTTACTGGCCCAGAATTCTTCTTTTGGCCTCCTGCTTGGTTTCTAGTAACCTTGTAACTTGATGACCATGTTGTCCATAAATTGTAAGCAGTACATATTTTAAAATATTCATGCTGAAAAGGCCAAGAAGTTTACCATTGAGCTCTTTATGCCTAAATTGGTGTTACCAAAAACAAATTTTATAATTTGAATTGTTTGTTCCACTCCCATAAAGAAAAAAGATGTTTCCAATATATGTTAAGCTGTTCCTAGAGGTAACCCTAAGGCTGGAGTAAATAAACACTCAGAAAAGCAAAGCAGCTGCCATGATATTTCCTTTCAGTTTTGGGTGAACAAAATCAGGCTTCCAGCATGGTAGAATGTTTGCTATTCTTTGCTGTCAAGCGCTATCCTATGTGGGCTACCTGGACAATCTCATCACTGATGCTTCCTCAGTACTAAGACATGGTGTTGGTAAGGTTCAGTGGGGGTAACATAGCTTGAGAAATGGCCTGTGTCCAAACAGATGTGACCAAACACAACAGGTGGGTCTGTGTTGTGTTGTAGGAAGTAGTGAGGTGTGTATATCAGGTGTCCTTGTGTGCCTTCCAAATAAGTGCTCCAAAAAAAAAAAAATAACTAAATAGGTGCTCCATAGTATGCATTATGTTGTCACCTAATATATTACTGATTTGTAAATCCTCTATGACCTAAGGGGGAACAAGAGAAACATTGCCATTTCCACTTGTGATGAGAATTCCCCACCTTAAAGTATCTCTCACCTTCAACTTGGCCTCTTAATTATCTATGAATTAGGATGCTGACAGTTTTGAAAATAGTCCTATTTTAGCTTCAAAATAACAAGTTACCCTCTCCAAATCTGTGTTTGTTCCTCAGACATATATTTTTATAAAACACACATTCTTGTGTATTTTACTGCTAATTGGCCTTTAGAAAAAGTGTTATTTCCATTTCTTCTTTGTGCTTTTTACATACATCTATTGTCCATTTCATCTTAAATCAGAAACTGTGTATTTGGTCAACCAAAAGAAAAATGTTGCTTCTACCAGTTTCTAGATCAATTGTGATTCTAGTCCTGCATTTTAAGCATGAAGGTATTGCCTGACCTTTTCTCATGGTTAAACTTGTTCCTTGTCAGATAGGATACCCACTTTTGATTTTTGATATTAATGAGGATGTTTTGAAACAATCTTAATGTTGGATATAGTCAACAATATTTGCTCAGAGAAAATACATTTCCTGGTAATTTACCCAGATCCTGAACACAGAGACAGCAACTCTTCTGCAAATGAAATTGACAGTGTTTATGGTTGCATGGTAGCACTTGCAGCCACTTAAAGGTAATGTCTTTTAGCGGTTAGTTCAAGTTAATTAACCCCTTGGAGGTTCCTGGATATTCTTCCCTCTTCCCTCCCTATTACCTCTGCATGAAGCCATACTTAAGCCTGTCCGTGTCTACACTTGGATTTACATATTTGCAAAATGAAGCTTTTTATGATTATGAAACAGAAAAAAATTGAGGCCTGCAAGAACCAAGAGTTTCACTGAAACCAGCCATGATTGGTGGTAGCCACATTGCTTTTTATTTCTCAGCACAGAGAAAAATAGAGAAGCTTCCTTTTCCCTTGTCTAATTGCAGGGAATATTGTATTTTATAGCAATAAAATCTTGAAGAATTTTAGATACTTTGAGCAGGTGAATTAAAAGTGATTCCAGAGAGTACTGGAAAAATTTGATTTTTGTTCATAGTGGGATTCATATTTCCTGATGGGTCAATGTGGATCGTGAAAAATCAAATTCTAATGTTTGTTTTTCTTTTTTCAATGTTCATATACAGTGTTAATGTACCGAGGTGAAGCTCTTGAAGATTTCAGAGGCCCAGATTGTCGTTTTGTGAATTTTAAAAAAGGTGACCCTGTATATGTCTACTATAAACTGGCAGAGGTATCACCAGAACTTTGGGCCAGAAGTGTAAGTAAAAGTTTGACAGGTGTTATATTCTTACTTTTGATGCGTTTTTCAGCAGTGTAGATTTAAATGACTGATTTCTTGGGGTCTTTGTAGAGTTAACCTAACCTCTCTGCCAGGCCCTGTACTCCTAACATGCCTTAGGCCTGGCACAGCATAGAAAGTCAGTAGACTTTCTGAAACAGAACTGAACTGGTTGTGGTTGCTACCCCTCACATCAAGTTCCAGAAGGCTCTACACATCATAAAGGTTGTCATGGTGAAAACCTGACAATTCTTAGCTTTGCTGCTTCAAAAGGGAAGGATTCAAGGACATTAGAGTTAATCCTGTAAATTAAGTCTGAGATAGTAACTCAGGCATGCATATTTAAAGTTGATTTTTTGTGTATTTTACCTAATCATTTGTGCTGTTTTTACTCTAAAAAAGCAGAATATTATGTTCATTATGTGCTTTTTTTTCTTTTTTGCAACTTCTGGGTCATCCATTTCCTGCTTTTCCTATAATCTATGCCTGAAGGTTCCCCCAGGGGTTCTACTTCTAGCCAGTTGTATGGATCTTCTGATGAAAGACATGACATTGTTTATATCATGCTTTGATATTTTAAATGGGGAGATTCACAAGGAGTGACCTCATTGAGAGACTTATGAGTATTGTCCTTTTCATTTAAATGTGATATGTGGATTGTTTACTTAAAATAGTAGCAAGGGTCTTTGATGACTGTAGGAATGTTCCAGTTTAGAGACATTCCGGGTTGCATCCCTGAAAGTTCTCACCCTAAATAAAATACCACACAGCAGAAAATAAGAGTAATCCCTATGGGAAAACTAGTTTCATTTTGTTGCCATTTCTGATTCTTAGGGAATGATCTTGAAACTTGGTGCCTTTAGGTACAAACTTTATATTTAGACAGAGTCCCAGTTGCAGTACTCCATATAAAGAACCATCTATTGTTTCTTTCAAGTATACCAAATAGGATTCGTAATCTTTAAACTTGGAACTGTTTTTCCATGTACCCAAGTGGCATTTTTCATACAGTAGTCGTCTTTCTCCCCTTCTTTGAACTTTTGGATAAATGGGCTTGATTTACATTTTCTCCTGTCACATTGTAGCCTGTTAACTATGTTCATCCCTAGGACTCTTGCCATTCTGGGTGGCAGCACTCATCCTGTCTTCCTGAGGAGCCCTGCTTTCAGCACCTGACCAGAAAGGATCTTTGCCGACTGATGAGTGTTTGGGTGGCACTTTGTTTGCATTGCTCCTGTGGCATTCATTTGTCTTCTTTGCCTTCAGTCAGGTTGTGTTTTATCTTAGCTCCCTATAAAGTGAAAAACTCAGTTAGGAAAGGACCCCTGTCTAATCCATCTTCCTTTTGAATATTTCCATTCAGGGCAGTGGCACTTAAGTACATTTGTTCTGATAGTAGCTTATGCAGAATTTGTTCTCTTCTGGCAGTTCTTTGCTCCCCACCCACAAATCAAATCAGCAGCACCTCAGCAGGGATGATGTATGGGAGCAAAATTAGGTATAAAAATTATTTCCAGTCATGAGCCTCCATGATTCTGCATCATTTTTTTTCATATCACAAGAAATGGGATACCACCCAGTGTGTAATTATGGAGCTTTATATAATCTATGGTCTCAATTGACACAGATTAATAAGAGATAAATGTGTTTCCTTTCTCCATACATCTCTGGTTTTTTTTTCCTTTTCCAAATTTAACCTTAATAGAATTTTCATCAGAAGGGAAAAGTGTATTTCCCCTCAGACTCGCCTCTCATGTCATGAATGTTATACTTAGGAAATTAAAAACACTTTAGTTTTCAAAATGATTCTCCTTTTGAGTTTTTAGTTTTCATTCTGCAATGTTGTTGATTTTCTAGAGTCTCAGACTTTATCTGCCAGTGATGAAGCTTTTAATTGCTCCGTCTTATCTAATCTTCATGGCAGTATTCTACCACTAATACTGGCTCTCAGATGGTTTCTAGATATAACAAGAACATTCATGAATGGGGATATTTTAGAGTTAGTGATAAGATGCCTTTTTTAATTTTCTTTTTTGGGCGTTTGATTTGCCTATCAGTTTCCTTTAATTATTGGCAAGAATCTTCTGTTCCTTTTAGTCAGTAGTTAGTAATAAGAGTGTCTTTCTCAAGGGGAACTTTATATACCTTTTGTACACTTTATGTAACTTCATATAATTTAGCTGTTGGTGCTGAAAATAAATGGGGTTCTTTTCTGCAGAGGATTTATTTTGGGTGAAACTGAAGCTTGATATGTGGTTTAGTATGCATTATATTGTAATTTTATTTTCTCCCCAAGTACTTGTAAAAGTAGATTTGGAAAAAGCTAGGAAAGCATATACTATCAATACATTTGTTATAGTGGTAATACATTTTAGAGATTTTGTATTGTTTTTACTTATTAATTTTCATGACTGTTATGTATTGGTTAAGAAAGACATAAATATTGGTTTATGAGCAATGCTACAAAATGTACAGGTAAATTCTTGCTAGAGGTTATTTGGAATTGCATTTATAACCAGCTTTGATTTATATAGTTTTAACCATATAATATACAATAATCTCCTATGCAAATCTTTTATTTACTTCAGAAGTCTTAACTTTATATGCTCTGTGTTGAGAATTAAGCTAAATGTAAAAAAGAAAACTTCAGTGGTTGGAAATGTTGTTTTAACAGTTCTGTATTTGGAATAATAATCTCAGTGTAATTGTTATAGCAACTTTCTTTCTTGGTTATACCATATACCTATCTATTATGTGTATATTTCCTGCCACTTCTGAGAATCTCTTATTTATATTTCTTGTACAGAATTTATTTTATATTTGTCTCCTTTGCACTATAGGTTGGCCATATTTTTGATTATTTTCTGAAAGATTTCATCAAAGTAGTTCGTGAATATACTAAAGAAGAGCTACAAATTTCAACAGATGTAAGTTATGGATTTCTTTTTTGTTCTCAATTGTAAACTGGCTTATAAATCCACCCATTATATTCAGTTAACTGCTTCTGAAAGTTTTATAATGTGTTTATAACATTTGTGTATCAGATTTTCATTTGAAATCAGACTACCTATAAAAAAAAGTTTGAAAGGCATTCAAGGGTGATTATATTATAATCTGAGAGTTTTCTAATATATTGAAACAGATATTCTTATAGAAGGCTGTTTACTCAACTATAGGGCTTTTCTCTTCTGTTTTATATGTGAAAAATAAATAATGTAATATATTTGTACTTGGCTATTAAATTTAAGAGGTAAATAATTTCATTTTACAGGCAAAAGGAGGTATTCCAACTTGAAAACTACTCATTGGATAGTTATTAGACATTTTAAGTATATTTAGGTTAAATTAATAAACTCTAACTTTTATACTAGGCTAGAAATACGTACTTACAAAGGTTTTCTTATTCTTAGTCATATATGGGATCCTAGTCATGTTATAGATTTGGAAAAGGGGACCTGAGTGTTTCAGGTGATGTTCAGTCTCAGATCTTTTAAGGCCCCAACTGCTTCCTTTATACAGCATTCCTGTATTGTGCTCTGACTTAAATTGATTTTGTGACTGAAAGGATTTCGTGTTCTAGAATTCTCACTTCAGCTGATTATTTTCTAGAGTTTTAAATTGTGTAGTAATTGATGCCCACCAACATTGAAACATCTTTGGGCAGCTCTTTGTAGTGGCTGTAGAATATGCAAGCTGCTAGGCTAGGATAGTTCTTAGATTAGATGGGGTGAATGGATAAAGTCATCCTGTTTGTTGTTGCTGTTCCTAAAATTTCTTCATAATCTCAGGGGCCATAAAATCACTTCTGTTGCTTGTTGGACTTCATTGTTGGTAAAGAGAGTTAGTTCTTGGGATTTAAGCTGTGACAGCAGTTCACTGATTACAGAGAACTCATTTGTTTTGAACTCTGCCTTTTCATTATGTTTCCCATTACATGCATCCCTCATGGCTTAGAAATGCATGTGATGGGGAGAGGAAATCACTCATCCCTACTACATTGAACTGCCTCCCCCACCCCCAGAACCCCCACAGAATATTATGAAGATTTAATTAGGAGATGGAAATTTTTAAAAAAATTTCCATTCATACTATGGCTCCTTTTATATGTCAATTTGCTTACTAGTGGCAAGAAGGAAGACTAAATAAATATATAGATAGTCCTGAGAGAGGTCTTAGTGACTGTGAAACCCTGATGAAGAGGAAGGTGTATAACTTGTTGAATCTTGTTTTCAGTTTGTTCTTGTGGTAATAATAATGTGAGGAGCCTCCTTAATATCATTCTTTATTCCATCAAATGTACTTGTATCTCAGTAAGATGCTTTAAAACTGATTCATCTTTCTCAATGCTACAGGATCTTCCAGCTTCTCCTGAGCAAATGATTAAGAATTAAATTCCTGAAACATAGGTGTAGATTTTAGAGCTTGAGGATCCTACAAGTGATACCTTGCCTTTCCCTACTTATGCTCAGAGCAAATTGAGAGAGACCCAAGAGTCAGGCTGTTGGAGACCAAATTGTCACCATTTTTACTCATTATGCTTTTTAAAGAATATGACCCATGTTAAAAAAAAAAGAAAGAAAGAATAGACTTTCTAACACTGTAGTCTAGAAAAAGACAAATTTAATCAGCCATAGAAGGAGTTAGCCAATGGGGGTTGGAGGAGGGTAATCTGGTTGACCCCAAAGATTCTTTAGAACCAATCCTGAATTTGGGAGCATGGATGAGTTTGCTTTTGTGACACTTTGTTATTGACACACTAATGTTTTCCTTTTCCTTACAGGAGACAGATTTTGTCTGTTTTGATGGTGGAAGAGATGATTTTGATAATTATAGTGTAGAAGAACTTCTAGGATTTTTGGAATTGTATGATTCTGCAAATGAAGATTCTGAGAAAGCTATAGAAAAAGTGGAACAATTTCCTGAAGTCTCCCAGGATGTTGAACCTGAACCTAAACCAGTAGTAGCAAACTCAGAGCAAATTGAAAGTGCATTCTCAGAAAACACTATGGATCTTGAGGAACAATTTCTGGCTCAGAAGAACCATCCTCATGCAGATAGTCAAACAGATAATGCTCAAGGTGAACAAACTTCATTTGAACCCTTTGAAGAAATACTACAAGATGAATTGAAAGTGCCAGAAAGTGAAAACAACAAAACCAGCAACAGTTCTCAGGTCTCAAATGAACAGAAGACTAATGCTTATACACTTTTGAAAAAAGAAATGACATTAGACTTGAAAACCAAATTTGGTTATACTGCTTATGCACTTGTGTCTGATTATGAGACGACCAGACTGGTGACTTCATTAGACGAAGATTTTGATGATGAGGAATTGGATGCTGATTATTATGCATTTGATAAGGAAGAAGAGGAGAATGAGGAAAGCTTTGGGGAGCTCCCATTACTAACCTTTATAAGTGAAGAAGGCATGAAATTCCCAGTAGAGTTTGGAGTGGAGAAATATTCAATAGGTGAAGAGCAGAATTCAAATGAAGAAGATAAGGTTGAGGTAACTCTGCCCCCAGGCATCAAGGATGATGACAAAAATATACTGACAACCTTGGAGGATACTTTATTTATTGGCACAGGTGGTGACGAGAAAACAGATATGATGGATTTGGGGAATTCTTATTCAGAAGAAGAAAAAGAAGATGAGGAAGCTTTAGTTCCAGATAGAAAACAGAAGAAACCACAAGCAGCAACAGATTATATTTATCCTGAAAGTGCAGAATATGGTCTTTTTGTGGAAACCTCTAAGACAGATAATGATGAAGAGCCAAAAGTGGACATCGAACTTCATATTAAAGGAAAAGAGACAGATGTTCAGGAGCCTAAGAAGCACCTGATGCAAGATGTTTCAGAATTAGAGGATGAGAAGATAGAAGGTATGATTGCATATACTTCTCCCCAAAGCAATAAGCTCAGCTCATTGCCAGCTGTTGAAAAGGGCAAGGACACATTAAAATCAGCCTTTGAAAACAAAGAGAATGACCTAAAAGAAGCAGTTATCCATATCTCAAAAGACTCAAAAGAAGTGAATGAAGAACTCTCTTCACCTGGAGAGAAGATTTTGGAAGATAGCTTAGAGAATAAATCTCTACATAAAGCTGTAGGGAGTCTGATGACCCAAGAACAGAGTAAACCACCAGAATCCTTGGGCATTGCAACATTCCTGGGAGATAATCAAAATGATACATCCAAAGATGGAATGGAGGAGCCAGGTTCAGTAAATACACCAACCCTGCACATAGACTCAGTGGAGCATCAACCTCAGGAAATTAAAGAGGGACTAGTTCTGAAAACTGAAAATCAATCTGGATTCTCCTCTCCAGATGGAATTGGTTTGTTAAGAGGACCAGAAGAAGAAGTCCACAGTCCCAGAAAAAATTTTTCTTGGCAACAAGAAAGAGATGTGATTGTTACAGTTAGTCATGTAAATGAGAAGATAGGGCTTTCCAAGCACAAGGGTAAAGAGCAGTCCTTGGCTGAAGAATTGATTCAGCATAAGGCAACACAGGGGACACAGGAAATTAAAAAAACAGAGCAAACTGACGAGGTAGAAGTACCGGGTCTCCATACCGAAAGGCCAGCATCAGTAGAGGAGGATTATTATCCCCCTGAAGAGCTACTGGAGGATGAAAATGCTGTAAGTGCAAAACAGTCAAAAGAAAAACATTCTGGGATTCAGAATGTTAACCAGCACGTTCTTGAGAAAGCAATTTTAGAGACTATCAATCCTGATCTAGAAACCAAAGAAAACAAACAAGAAATGAGTATAATTTGGGAGATTTTTAAGAAAAGTGAAACCACAGCCAAAAGGGTAGACATGATGGACAAGGAACGAGGTGATATGGAAATGGGAAAGGAGGAAAGTCCTCTGGCAGATGAGGAAGCCCAAGGACTCTTTGACGGAAGTGATGAGGAAAACACTCAGACTTCAGGGATAAGTGAAGTATTTCAGGATAAAAATTCTGATGATCTTGAAAAAGACAACCCTAAGGAACATCTGAACACTTCAGGGTCTACAGAAAAGGCTACTGGAAAAGAAATCTCAAAAGAGGAACTTGAGGACATAGGGCATATCACGGATGCAGAAAGCCAGGGTCCTGCTTCTGCAGATCTTGAAGATGATATACTCCCACAGAGTCCACATATAGCCCTAAAGCCAGAGCTTAACGATCAGGAGGAAGACTTGCCCATAATCCGCAGCTTCTTTACAGAACAAAAGTCCTTGCAACGCTTCCTGAAGTACTTTGATGTCCAAGAACTGGAAGCCATGTTGCAGGAAATGTCATTAAAGCTGAAGTCGGCACAGCAGGAGAGCCTGCCCTATAACGTGGAAAAAGTTCTAGATAAGGTCTTCCGTGCCTCTGAGTCACACATTTTGAGCATAGCAGAGCAAATGCTTGATAATCGTGTGAATGATATTAGAGACATAGGAATAAAGGAAAGTAACATATTTGAAGAGGCTGCAGTGCTTGATGATATCCAATACTTGATCTATTTTGTGAGGTACAAGCACTCCACAGTGGAGGAGACTGCTCCATTGATAACAGTGCCTCCTCTACAGGAAATCTGGACTAAAGCTGAAGGTAAATACCTGCTTGCGGCTTGAGCTGGAGAAAAGGAGTTGTTCCATCCAGGTGTTTTTGTGTATTATTGTAAAGTTCTGTTCAGTTTCCATGTGCCTAAAGGAGAAAGAAGGCTGACTCAGGAGCCCCATATATTCCTTTATTCATTCTTTTGGGCTAGAGCATGAAAGGACATTGCTTATTCTTTTTTCCTTTAGGACAGTTGGGATTGGTTAGCATGTTCAAAGAGAAATTTTATAAAAAGTTAAAGAGAAAGATATAAATGAGAAACTAATGCACAAAAGTAGACCTGTTAACAGTACAGATTTTATGTTAAAATTATAAAAGGGCTTTATTAAACATAATTTCTTAATCATAAAATATCTGTACTAGATCATGTGGGTGTGGAGTTACTAGCATAACTTTTTTTATTTTAGAATTTAATCTCTTTTTATGTGGTGCTGAGGATCGAACCCAGTGCCTCACCTGCACTAGGCAAGTGCTCTGTCACTCAAGCCTAGCCCTGGAATAACTTTTAATGGATAGCTTGCCTGAATTCCCCTCCCCAGCATTTATATTTGTGGATACCATGCTATTTCCAGTCTCTTGGGGGAGAGGTCACTTATTCTGGTTTTACTCCTCTGGGTTCTAAGGTCCTTGCATTCATATTAATCAAGGATGGAACCAGGATGACAAGCCTTATAATGTAGTGCTTGACACATAGAAGCCTTTCAATTAAATATTCCTCAAACTGACAATGAGCCCCAATATCCTGATAAAAGCTTTCTGTTTCCTGGTTTCATATTTGATCATCTCTATCCATTGTTTTTCAAAATGAAATATTTCAACTGAGAGTATATGATAAGAATTCCAGAAGGACATAAAGCCATTGGAAAATTTACATCCCAAGAATGCTAATTTTACCTGATAATTTGGGGAAGAAAACAGTTGTACATTTAATCAAAGCAGATATATTTTGGATAAGAATGCAAAGTACAAGTGAATGTTCAGGGTAGAATATGAAGCTGTGAAGAGATAATCTTTGCTCTGGATCCTATTGGTCTATGTCCTGAGCTCAGGAAGGAGATAGGTTCACCATTTGGCTCCTAGGTTACTTGGAACATATTTGAAAGTCACATTAGCAAGCTAGACTTACGGAATTCCCTTCTCTATACTGGCTCGGTGAGACCAGCTCACTTGTAGATGAAAGAGTTCCTGTTATTTCTGAGCAGAATAGACATTTCACATTTTTGTTCTGGACCAGAATTCTCTTCTGCACATTTATTCATGTGGGTGTATGTTGGTTTGCCAAGGGAAGTTAAGTTATTGAAGCCTCTATCATAAATGTATTTGTTTATGAAATACTTTGGATTAAAGGCTTCTTTATAAATTTGACTGTATAGTTCAGTCATCCTTTAAGTGGGATGAAAACAATGAACCCTCCCGTATCCTTGCCCAGTTGTTCTCATGGGCGCATGCCAGGACAAGGAGGGCAGTGTTGAGGTATCTGGAGCTGTGTGCTGAGGGGGAGTGCTGATCATTGGGCTTAAGTGGGGGTAGATAGTGTCATCCAGCTGGCTCAATGCATTCTTCTCCCCTGTAGAGATGCAGCCACCCCATGAAGATGATTTTCCTAAAGAGAACACAAATCATCTTAATAGAAATCTTCATGAAGAGCCTCGCCTCCTGAGTCATCATTTAAATATGAACCATCCTGAAGAGCCCAGCCTCTTGAGTCAACCTGTGACTGAGGACATGGGTGTCTTAGAAATGTCTCAGATCCCAAATACTGAGAAAGTAGACCCAGGTAAAGCTTGCCAATTTTTCTCTACAAAGTAGAGGCATTATCATAATGAAGGCTTTCAAGGATATTTGTTGCCAAAGGTACAAAATAGAGCAGAGAGTAATATAGGTACATGTGAGTTCAAAAAACAAAATCTCTTAAGTGAGAGAAAATCAAGAATAAAGATGACTAGAAATCAAAAATAGGCCAGAGACTGTAACTCACCTAAAAGCAAATGTTTAGCTATGACTAGCTTGTGTAAACCATTTACAACTAAAATATTATTCTTCAAAGGCCTTATGAACTGTAATTTTCAACCAGACCAACAGCATCAGAAACTCTGGGGGTGGGACCCACAATCTGTGTTTAGCAGGCCTTCCAGGAAAGTCTGGCCTGGTACAAGTTAGCTTGAGAATCACTGTTCATAGTCTCTTAAATTCTGTGTTTTTTCCCTTTTCTTCTAAATGGAATGTACTATACCTCAAGTCCTGTTTTGACTTGCTTCCTGGACATGGTAATTAAACTTTTTCAAATGCAGTCAATCGTCCAGATCTTTATACTTACAGGAAGCAGTACAGAACTGCAATCCATTTTAGACTGACACTAATGAATACTTCATCATAGTGCACAGTATCCAGTGGGAGATGAGAAACAATTTTTCAAAAAGATCCCCAATAATGGCATCAATAGCATTCTACTTTTGTGTTGCTCACTCTCATTTTATCAGTAAATTACATTATGACTAATTGTTTTATTTTATCCATCCAGTATGGTGCTATGAAGCCATAATTACTGTATTTTGTGTTTTTAAAGGTTCTGGTCTGTAAGCATAGCTATAGCATTATCCTGCACCAGTGCAGGGCTTAGCAGCACTGATCCTGACCCCGCCCCCATCTGCACACACAGAGTGTAGGAGAACTCATGGCAGGGGGGATTCAGTTAATTTGAGAAGGAATAACATATCAGTTCTTCCATTTTCCAGAAGACATTTCATTCATATATGAACACTACTGACTTCTGAACTGTCTTTAACTCCATAAGGTTCTGAAAATGAATCACGCACCATTAAGATTTGTTATTTTCATGCTCCAAAACTTTCAAGATTAGGGAAAACTTGGCTTACAAAATTAAGCATGAATTATTTCCCTGGCCTTTTAGGTTCCACCACAAAATGATGTCAATCACCTTTATATGTAAAATCTTCCCAAATGTCATTTAATGTGTCTCAAGTGCTGAGATGCTGAGCCAATGGGCAGACTTCACCAGCAGTCAAATTCATAGACCAATAGTGATTGGAGGGCCTGGGGTTGTAGCTCAGTGGTAGAGTGCTTGTCTAACATGTGAGGCACTGGGTTTGATTCTCAGCACTGCATACAAATAAATAAAATAAAGGTCCATCAAAAACTAAAAAAAAAAAAATTTAAAAATTAGGCAAAAGCTTAAAAAAATAGTAGTGAATGGAATCTCAGGGTTGAGAAAGACCTTAGAGGCAACTGGTCCAACTTCCTTTTTTTTTAGAGAGAGGAGAGAGAGAGAGAGAGAGAGAGAGAGAGAGAGAGAGAGAGAGAGAGAGAGATAGTTTTAATATTTATTTTTTAGTTATCTGCGGACACAACATCTTTTTTTTTTTTTTTTTTTTATGTGGTGCTGAAGATCGAACCCTGGCCGCACGGCCAGACGAGCGCACTACCGCTTGAGCCTCATCCCCAGCCCAACTGGTCCAACTTCTTAATAACTGCACGTTGGACTCCTAGCTGTTTAATCAAATGTACCCCAGGCTCATGTAACTCATACTGAAATTCCACCCCTACAAGCTCTCAGGTCTAATTGGAATTCTACCTCATTCACAGAGCCTCAATGCAGGTCTGTACCCAATATCCTTTAGTCTCTCTTGATATTACTGTGTTCTTTTTAAATAGCTGTCATCTGTCCACTCAATAAATAGTTGTTGAGTATCTCTGCCAGGTGCCAGATGCTGTGTTAAGCCTTGGCTCATTCCACCTGTAAATCTGCAAACCAAGACTCCCTCTCTTTCAGCTTTCCTAAAATTTTTAACACAAAGTTTCACCAGCACTAAATCCATGTTTGTTGAATGTCACCCTGTCTATATATCTCTGGTTTTAAAATTTTTCCTTTAGTAAATATTGTTCTGATAGCAGTTGTATGGCCATGGAAGTAGTGGAGAGTAGATTGGAGATTGTTCATTTTATAATTGAAGGGTCTGACAGCTCTAATTAGGATTTTGAAGTTTTCTTCTCTGTGTTAATTGTCTTTAGGAGAGCCACATATTCCAGGCACTGTGATTCATATATTTAGTGAAACACTGATGAATATTGAAACTGAAGAGAGACAATTCTTATTCTATAGCATAAAATAAAATAGCCATTTCCCCTTTCAATTTTAGAGCTACTTATAACAGAAGGTACTCCTGTTGATGATGCTGATACAGAAAAACAACTAAAGGACATAAAGTTGGAAGAGCCAGCAGATGCCACCCTTTTGGACAACGTGCTTTCCTTGTTATATTCATACTTGCTTTATTTCACTAAGATGGTAAGTTTGACATAGTTTCTTCAATTAGAATGTTGATTATTTATTAGTTTTTAAGTGGCTTCTGGTCATGAAGTGAAGAACTTAAAATGTCTTTATGAAAATGACTCCTGACCCTTTGAGTAGATAGCTCCTAAAACAAAAGCCATAGGGGTGTGGCTTAATGGCTACTTAGTTTAGCATATGAGGAAGATTTGCTGTCTACCAAGGCTGGACATTTGTACACCTGTAAAAACTTGGTTCTTCCCCTCAGAACCTTTCATTCTGGCAGGGAGATAATAGCATTCACTTGAAACACAGTAAGATAATGGCAGAAAGAGAGGTATTTATTTGATGGTACAACATTATTGTCCATAAATGCATTTATTATGGTTGGAAGGGTGATCAATAAGGTCAGAAAGTAGTTGAGATGTGTTTGAAGCACAGGCAAAGGGCAAACAGGAGTGTGACATGTGGTTTGTTGTTGATTAGACAGGCTGGGGTGGAGGATGGTGGGGGAAGCTGGCAGTCAGAAGAAATGTGTTCAGAGAAATGGAAACATGAAGAAAAGGATATTTGGGGAGGCCAGGAGAATGTAAATAGTTGGTGTTGTATAACGTGTGAAGTTGGAGGGGGATGGTCTGTTGGAGAGGCCAGCAAATCTTAAAGGAAGTTTTGGGCCAAAGTAGCATTAGACCATTAATAGTGGGGATCCTTAGAAAGTTTTAAGAATGAAAGGAATTAGGTTAGATCTGTTTCTTAGAAAGAGTCACTTAAGGCTGACCTTTCTAAAGAAAATCATGATCCAAACAAGACATTTAATCTGTCTAGAAGCTTATCTAAGCATTTTAGGACTTACCTCCCCGTCATGGTATTTGTTGATGTTGGACTTTTAGAGTTTAATTATAGGAATGAGAAAGCTTTTAGAGCTTGGAGGATAAGATGGTCCTAGGGCCATTGTGACAGTAATCCTTCTCAACTGAAGTTGTTTCCTGTAAGTTGTGTTATTTCAAGACTTGTTTAAGAAAAGTGATGTTGTTTTTTTCCTTGTAAAATGTATAGATTTTGAAGCCAGGTAGATCTGGTTTCAAATCCCAAGGTTATCATTTAGAAGTTTGGGCAAATAACTAAACTTTTGAATATCAGATTCCCCATCTGAAAAATGTAGATAATGCTTACTCCAATCATAAGAATTAAATGATTTGACAAGGTAAAGTGTCTGGTGAGATGTCTGGCATTTTGTAGGGTTTTACCCCCACGCACCCCCTAATTCTCATGTATGCAGTCAGAGGTGGTATAAAGACAATGAATACCTGGGGAGGAGAGACCACCAGGGTGGAAAAGATGTGATGGGGAGAAATGAATCAGTTTTCATTTGGCTCCATGTTTGTTCATGGTGGTGGCAGCCACCTGGGTAAGTAGTATGTACAAGCCAGGCAGTTAGAATAATGATATTTCCAGTGATTAAAGCCCAGTCTTCCACAGTCATAATTTGATTATCAGAATGAATCAACATCACTTGGAAAGTTTACAGCCTCATGATATGGGAAGGATTTCTTTATTCGTATTTTTAGGTATGCACAGAGCCCTCCTCTAGGTCTAGGTCGGGGTACACGAATGTGGTGCAGGTATGGTCAGTGATTTTGCGGTGATAGGTAAGACATTGACGTGAGTGGCAAAGAAGAGGCACAATGTTACGAGACTGATTTGAAAGGAGCCTTCAAAAAGGCATTTTGATGGCCCAGTATGTACAGGACATTGTGCGAGGACTAAAAGAGTCTAACAGGTGTAAGGCGTGATTGTGATTTTTGAAAGCCTTAAGAAAAGGACTTAACAAATATATGCAAAAATTATGAACAAGTCAATGTAAAATCTTAAACAAGTAGTATGATATCTGATAGGACTGGAGAGTAATAGGCTCTGATGTGTTTGGGAGATGTGCACCAATCAGATTCATTGATCAATGGAATCTTAGTAGAATCTTAGTGTTAGAAGAAACCTTGGAAGGCTGTTAGTCTAGTTTCTCACTCATTGCTGTAATTTTCTTTACTGTGGCCCTGACGAGTAGTTATGAGGCCTGTACACCAGTATTTCCTAGCAGGAGTCACTCTCTTACAAGGCTATATGTTCTTCTGTTGTCTAGTTCATCCTTGTATTGACTCCAAATTTTCCTCCACATGATTTCCTCTATAAAATTGAATTCTTTTCTACATAGAAATCCTTTAAATATTTGAAGTTATATCTTAATTTAAAAATTATTTTTAGTATTTTTATCATGGAAACTTTCAAATAAGAGCAGAGAGAATAGTAGGGGACTATAGGTAATCATAACATACTGTACATTTCAGAATACTAGAAGAAAAGATTGTGAAAGTTTTACCATAAATGATGTTTGAGGAGGTAGATATATTTAACCTGATTTAAACGTTACATAGTGTATACATGCATCAAAATGTCATGTTACCTACTTCAATAATTATAATGTTTATTTCTATGTACTAATTAAAAAATAAATTTAATTAGAAAAGCTTTAAAGAAAAGCATAGAGAATAGTATAATGAACCCATGGGCCATCACCCAACTTAACAGTAATTCCTTGATAGCCAATATCAGTGAGTTTTTTTTTTTAATTTGTTCTAATTGGTTATACATGATAGCAGAATGCATTTTGATTCATTGTACATAAATGGAACAAAACTTTTCCTAGTTGTACACAACACATGTAGTAGTCCTACATGTACCTCGGGTAATGAGGTTCATCTCATTCCACCATCTTTCCTATCCCTATGCCCTCTCGCCTGTCCTACCTCCCCTTTGCCCAATCACAGTTCCTCCATTCTTTCCATGCCCCTTACCACCCACCTCACCCCCATTATGGGTCAGCATCCACTTTCAGAGAGAACATACAGCTTTTGGTTTTGGGGATTGGCTTACTTCCCTTAGCCTGATATTCCCATTCACCCGCAGATGCCATAATTTTTTTCTCTTTTAATGCTATAAGTAACATTTCATTTTGTATATGTACCACAGTTTCTTTATCCATTCATCTGTTGAAGGGTTGTTTCCACAAAACTAAGGAATGCTTCACAAATGTGGGTGTCATCCTTGCTCAGGGACCATGCTAATTTTTTCTGTATTGTCCCAATTTTAGTATATGTGCTGCCAAAGCAATCACACTCTGAGTTTTAACAAATGTAGATACCCATGTAAAAACTACCATAATCAAGATATAGAACAGTTTTTTTCACTAGAAAGGGGGTTTCCTTGGGATCCTTCCCAGTGAGTTCCTTCACCACCTGTTCCAGGCAACCACTGATAACTTTTTTTTTTTAAAACTATAGGTTCATTTTTCCTACAGTACTATTTCATATATATGCCCCTATAAGTGGACTCATATCTAGGAGTGCAATTGCCTCCTATGTTTAATGTATGTTTTTATCTTATGTGATACTGTCAAGCCATGCTAATAAATGACCACAATCATTTTATACTTCCACCAGCAATTTAGGAGACTTCCACTTGACTTCATCTTCACTAGCACTTGGGCCATTCTAGTGGGTATGTCTTTGTGAGTTTATTTCCTGATAACTAATGATATTGAGTGAACTTTTTTTTTTTTGAGATAGGGTCTTACTAACTTGCTTAGGCTCAAACTAACTTGCCAGCCTCAAACTTGGTATCCTCCTACCTCAACCTTCTGAGATGCTGGGATTACAGACATGTGCTATCATGCCTGGATCAAATACTTCTTCATGAGCTTGTTGACCATACTGGTTTTGTATGTCAACTCTCTCTGGTTAGCTGGAATCCAGACTTCTCCCAGCTCAGTGCCAACTGTGGGATTGGTTAGCTTATAGTTGTTCTTGGCCCTCGCAGGTACTGCTTAGAATGTAGCCCCAAACTGAAGACCACCTCCATGCAGATTTCTGGAACTCTTTTTCTTTGTGGCTCCCATCTTTCTGGTAGTTTTCTCTACATGTTTTTGGCTGCTTAATCTCCTGGAACTCTGGTCTCTTTCTCCTCAGTGAGACTGTTAGGCCCCATTTGGGTTCCCCTTCCCAAACTGAGGTCTAGAGGGTGCCTCAAGGTAGAATGCTCACCTATTTGTTCTCCTTCTCTTAGGGGTGACAGTTGCATGTCCCTTGTGGCTTTCTATCTGAAAAATAGCTCTTTAAAAATATATTTTGACTGTGCATGGTGGCACATGCCTTAATATCCTAGTGGCTCAGGAAGCTGAGAGAGAATCATGAGTTCAAAGCCAGCCTTAGCAAAAGTGAGGTTCTAAGTAACTCAGTGAGACCCTGTCTCTAAATAAAATACAAAATGGGGCTGAGACTGGGGATGGGGCTCAGTGATCAAGTGCTCCTGAGTTCAATCCCTGGTACCAAAAATATATATATTCCAACTTTCTGGTTGCTTTCAGTGGGAGAACAAGTCTCATATAAGTTAATTGATTTCTCCTTTTGTTGTAACTTTTTGCAATAATTGAAAAAAATACGTTTGTGGGACTTCTAGGATATATTGTAGTTTTGGTGAATAAATGACATCCCCCTGGTACAACAATTTAACCTGTTTTCTCTATTGCCTTTTTGTTTTTTTTTTTGGTGGTGCTGGGATTGAACCTCGGGCTCCATGCATTCTAGGCAAGTGCTGAGCTAACAACCTCAGCTTCTCTCTGTTGCTTTATATTTCTTGGAAATTCATAGTCAGGTTTAGGTTCAATTCTTTTTCTTATGAAAACTTAATAGGAAATATTGCATTGACATATGCATATCCTCTCCTTTGATGTTGACTACTAGTCAACAGTGACGTTGGTGAGATTTGCTAATATATTATAGGTTGCAAAATAGCAATGGTCTGAGTTGCTGGATTTTTCTTTCTTCATTTAAAGGATGGGATGCCTACACAAATAAAAATTTGATTATTCTTTTTTTTTTGGGGGGGGGGTATTGGGAATTAAACTCAGGGGCATTTGGCTAGTGAGCCATATCCCCAGCCCTATTTTGTATTTTATTTATATACAGTGTTTCACTGAGTTGCTTAGCAATTCCCTTTTGCTGAGGCTGACTTTGAACTTGCTATCCTCCCTCCTCAGCCTCCCTAGCTACTGGGATTACAAGTGTGTGCCACGGCGCCTGGCTATGATTGATTATTCTTTACACAGATATTTGGTTTGTATAGTTAAGGCAGGAGATAAATATTTGATTCCTTTTCTTTATTTAAACACTTTTCAGAATAGTAAGGTATTCTTCTAGCTTATCAAATGATACCCAAAGGGGCTTGAAATCTTTTTATTGTTTCATTGTTTTTATTTGTTGCCATAAAATTAATTAGTTCTTTCATATATTTAAGTTTTTGTCTTAAATGAATTTTTTAAATTATAAAAACCAGGTTATCTAAGAGAAAAGAATGATCCAGAGGGATTCTAGCCAGGTGTTAGACAATGTGATGATATAGGGCCTGTTACAAACTGGAAAATTTAAAGTATGCTCAATTTAAAGTATTTAGATTCAGGCTGGAGTTGTGGTTCAGTGGTAGAGCGCTTGCCTAGCATGCATGAGGCACAGGGTTAGGGTTAGGGTTAGGGTTAGGGTTAGATGGTTAGGGTTAGATTGTTAGATGGTTAGGGGTTCGATCCTTAGCACCATATAAAAACAAAATAATGTGTCCACCTGAAACTAAAGATACATAAATAAATTTTTTAAAAAAGTATTTAGATTCATTATACTTGAAAACACTGCAAGTGAACAAAAAATATGAGACTGTCAGTATCCTTTCTCTTGAAGAAACTATTGGAAAATATTGAGGAGGTGGATTTCTGACGAGGAGGTTGGTTTAGAATTGCCATGATTCTTTGTGACTGTTTTGTTATAAATTTAAGGTTTCCCATTTCTTCTAATTTGTCTGTTTCAGCTGTTTACTACATTGCCTGATGAGTATCAACCTGGGCCTGATTTTTATGGACTACCATGGGAGCCTGTAGTTTTCACTGTTTTCTTTGGATTGGTATCCTTTGTCATTTTCTTTTGGAGAACTGTTCTTGTTGTGAGTAAATTAACTTACTTATACCTTAGCACATAAGCACAAGGATTATTTTATATAGTCACTGCCCCCCCACTTTTTTTCCTTTTCAGTTGCTAAAACACAAATTAGTGGTTTAAGTCAAACTAACCTTATAAAATAATTTAGTGTGGGTGCAGTTGGTAGAACTGGTAATTCTTACAGCCATCCTGACCAGTAGTTTCAAACGTATCAGAAGTCTTAAAAGTGGGATAAAAGATGGGATAGGTTAGATAAATATCCTTTTATGTAGCATATATGTCTAGTAATCTATATTAAAGAAATAACTATGCTTTGAAGATTTTGGTAATGTTTTTCAGTGGAACAGTGTATTAGATTGAAGACTTAGCACAACATAATTCATTTAGGGGATATTGTATGTTCGCTTAATGGAATAGTAGGCAGATTTATCTATTTCAAAGCTTTGAGGTACAGAAAATGCTCACAATTAAATGTGAAGTGGAAAAAAAAGCAGAAACTAAGATTTAAATGTTGATGAACTGTATGTTAATATAAACACATATAAACAGGGGGAAATGCTACAAAGAAATACAGTAATATGAGAAAAAGGAGATAAGATAATTTTTCCAGTCTTTTATATATATTATTCCCAGATTTTATGATTTGATCATATGTACAGAAAATACCTTTTTATTTGGAAGTATAGATTATGTGTTGTCCAAAAATCCATTAAATGTTTTGTTCATTAAGTCTTTTTTTTCTGAGCAGAATTAGTCTATCTCTGTGTATGTGTGTACATATATGTATAAGCGTATATATATATAAGCTTATACATACATATGTTTGTACTGTAGGTCATTCTGTTTCATAGTTATTTAACATAATTGGAAGAAAATTATTTTAGGTAAATGGACTTTGCATATGAAAAGCCTAACAGTTAAAGAGGCCAAAAGCATTGGATACAAATCTTTTCAAATCTGAGTGTTCTTTTTCTAATTTCTTAATTATATCAGACATATCATTGTTAAGGTAAGTTTCCTCTCCTTGTACAATTGAGTGTAAAATATCTTAAAAAGCATTCCCTTCTTAAATAGAAGAATCATTTGCCTGGATTCCTGTGAGGAATTTTCACAGTTCAATCTCATTGAACTTTTTCTCAGCTAAAAGGAAAAAGGAAATAGAAGGATAAAGAGAAGGGAAAAACATGAAAACACTTTATATTTCTCTCTTGTTTCTTTCATTTCAAGAAAGAAACAATACCTGTTTCTCTTTTCACTAGGTTATGTGGGATCTGGTTCCTAGCTGTTGCTCCTCAGTTTCAGCATTTGACTTTGGAGCTTTAGTCTCTTCCTTAGATGACTGCTTTTATGCTACTTCCCATTTTCTTCTGTTGTCATTTTGAGTAAAAGGTTAGCAAGGCTATGTCATTAAAGAAATGCCATTTCTTTCTGTGTTGGAGTTTTCTGAATGCAATTTCCTATTACGAAGATCCCATGGATGATCCATGGACACATCTGAGTATTCCATCACCATTTATAACATTTGAAAGGACAAGTATATGCTAAGTTACAAAGAAATTTAGTGATGTTTTTAAAAAAATTCTGCTTAGGTTTTATTATCAGGCAGTTTATTGCTGTCTTTAGGAAATGATTGTTTTTGTCCTTTCCAGAATATGTTAATTGTCATTTCTCTTGTTGCTTGTGCATTTTCTTCTAGCAGTCTTCCCTTTCAGATTTCTTGCTATATATTTAGTGGTTTGTAGAAATAAGATGATGTAGCCTATTAGTTTCTAAATTCAGCCAATAGGCAAATTTAAATTGGAGTTCTAAGATGTTTTCTGGTGAGTGAAAGTGGCATATCTTAGTACAAAGATTATGCTATGCCTTAATATCGTTTCCTCAGATTCCTTTTGATTGTTTCTAGACTTTATCCTGGTTATTTAGAATTCTCAAGTAAATGATTTTGAGTACACACACACACACACAAATACACACACACATCTTTACTGTGAAATAAGGTACATATCTTAGTGTGTTTATGTCAGAGCCTATTTATGAAATATAACTACCAATTAAATTTAAAATTCTTGTTAACCTTTACTTATTTTTAATCCTATAAATTTATTATTCTGAACCAGAATGTTATTAAATTCTCACTTGGTTATGATTCTGACTGTTGTTTTAGGAATGCTGTTTCTATTGAGCAGATGTTTGACATCAAATTTAATCTTTTTTCTCTCTTCTAGGTAAAAGATAGAGTATATCAAGGTAAATTTTTAGGTTTCTTAAACTTGTATTGTATTGGTGTTTGATGTGTGTTTTATGTATGTTAGAAGTAGATACAGTGACTTTTAATGTCTATTACTTTTTTTTACCTCCTGAAAATTTTACTATTCCTAGGTTGCTAGCATGGATAACTGAGTAGATGATGCTGGTTCCAACTCTGAGATAGGAGATAAAGAGGAGGAACAAATTGTGGATAGGGAGAACATAAGTTTTAATTTGGGGCAGATTAACTTTGAATATTGATGTAATGCAGATGTATTACATTTGAAGAGTATTTCTATGCTAATGATTTAATCATGCATTAAGTAATTGAGTAGATAATTTAAAGAATGGTAATGTGAATCAGTATGCTTTCATTTCTGTTTTTCTTTGCAAAGAATTAAATGATTCCATTTTCTGAAAAGAAAGTGTTTTGAGAAGGGAGGAATATCAAGCTACAACACTTTACTGTATTTCCCATCTGTGAAATAAGCTTAAATGTGAAATATCATTTTGGATGTGAAGGGTACCTGGAATTGAACTCTGGGGCACTCTACTGAGCCACATCCCAAACCCCCTATATTTAGAGACCAAGTCTCACTTAGTTGCTTAGTGTCTCGCTCTTGCTGAGGCTGGCTTTGAACTTGGGATCCTTCTAGCTCAGCCTCCTGAGCCACTGGGATTACAGGTGTGCACCACCACACCCAGCAAAATATCATTGTTCTTATATTTTTCTTAAATTTTAATAATTTTATACTCTTATTGCTAATAAGCATAGATTGCTTTTTAAAAGCATACTAGTTATGCTAAGAAGTATTTCCTCATAGTACCATATAACATGTCTTTACTTTTAGTAGATTGAGTAATTGGATTTCATTTAGTGATTGTAATAATCTTGTGTATTTCCCCCTTTTAGTCACTGAACAGCAAATTGCCCAAAAGATAATCAATTTCATGAAAGAAGATGAAGAATTGATACAGAAATTTTCAAAGTATGAACAGAAGGTATAATTATTTTTTTGTTTCTTTCTCCCTTGGTTCTAGCTTGAATCATTTCTACCTGTTTTAATTTAAAAATCATATTTTAAAGTTTTTATTTCATTATTTCCTACAAATCATCCAAATTCTAAGCAGTCATATCTATTAAGTACTGCTTTCTTCTGGAAAGGGTCACTTGTCTGGAAGTAACTTGTATAGTAGCACTATAATTTGTGTATCTTAATTCTGAATGCTTTATTTACATAGATAAAGGAATCAGAGAAACAGATCCAAGAAACCATGAAACAAAATATGATTCTTTCTGATGAAGCAACTAAATATAAGGTAAAAATCCCTTCTTTGGGGGGAATTACATTCTAAATCAAAAGTAAATGTAATGAGTGAGTAATCTTGACACCTTTTTTCCCAGGATAAAATAAAGCTTCTTGAAAAAGCTAAAGAATTTCTGGATGAGAGAGCTAAAAGTCTTCATGTTATGTTAGAATCTGAAAGAGAACAGAATGCTAAGAATCACGACTTGGTAAGAGTTTTGCTGCTAAGTGTTGCTTTAATTTGGCTTTTGAAATATTTTGTAAAATTGGTTAAGTTGAACTTAGTCCAGCTGTTAACTAAAGTAAGATTAGGAGTCAAGGAAGTTGAACCCACATCTGTGCCCATTTTGTGGAACTTTTAAGTACTGATACAACAAATTATTTTTATGGGCCTAGGAAATATTTTTATTCTCAACCTTGGATAATTTTCATATTGCTTTGCTCTGCCCTTGGAAACATGCAGATCAACTAAAAAACTATTGTCCAATTGAACAGTATTTGTTTACTTTTTACTTGAAAGAGTAATGAATTAATCAATTTTCTGTACTTAAAAAAATTTTACTTACATATTTCATTTTCAATTTCTATAAGTTTCTGTAATTACATAAAAGTTGCAAAAGATAGTAGAGAGTGTGTTCTGAAATATCCTACCCCCAAGTAAGCTTGATCACCTAGCTGAGGTAGTATTTATCAGATTTCATCACTGTAAAAATTCTTTCCAGTCCTTTTCATATTATATTCTTTGGAAGTTACCATGCACAGCCCACAGTTAAAGTATGAAGAGTTACGAGCTCAGGATGCAGCTCATGGTAGAGCACTTGCCTAGCATGCATGAGGCCCAGGATTCAATCCCAGGCATTGCAAACAAAGATTGGGGAGTTATGTCCACTTCCTTAAGGAGCGAATATCTTTATAAATTTTTGGGAATTCTTCTGTATGTGAGATTAGTCTATTCTCCCTTAAATTTTATCATTTTTTACTTCAGATAAGAAAATTTTAAAAATGATCTTGGGAAATTTTTTTTCTCTATCACTAGAAAAAAAAATTACTAATTTGAACTGATTTATTTAAAACAGTAATTAGTTAATTTTCTATGCTTTAAAACATTTTATTATTGCATTATGATTTTCTATACTTTGACCTCTTTTTCTGGTTATCTCATAAACAGTAAGGTTGTGGATGCCATGAAATATTTATGACTTCATTTTCCCTCATCTCTTTCAGTTCTTGATTTTTTGCTTAGTCCAAAGCTGGATCCCCTGCATTACTGAAATGTAATGGGATGGCTTGACAAATATTTTGTTGTGTTTATCTTTTTTAGTATATATATGTGTGTACACACATGCACACACGCACACACACACACACACATATCACTATTTCTACTGAAATCCTAATGCATATTTTGTGTTCTGTTTTCACCTGGCAGATAATTGAAAATAAGAAATCTATAGAGAAGCTTGAAGATGTCATTTCAGTGAATACTTCTGAATTTTCAGAGGTAAAGCTGCCAACTCTTGCTAATGGGATAGTTGGCATAATGGGATATTAATACTATATCTTAGTTTTGTTGCGGACCAAAAATTTGAAGTGTGCTAAAATGTGCAAAAAATGAGAACTATATGATGTCTGGTTTGGGAAAGTATAACTTTGTTTTTTCTTTGGAATTAATTCACTAACTCTAGTGTTTTGCATTAGCTTCAAATTGTCTTTAATGAAGCTAAGCTTCGTGAAGAGAAGGTGAAGTTGGAATGCTGTCAGCTTCAGAAAGAAAATACCATACTTAAGACGACGAAAGAGCAGGTAAAGAAAATTTGATGTCATACATAATGTAAACTAGAGAAGTGAATATCATTATCTTGTATCTTTCTTGGATCTGTTTCTGAGGTAAGGAATATTCATGTACGACCTTTTCTAGATATGCAAAGTTTAAACATGCTCCCTAAATTGAGTGCATGTATATGTTCTCCATCTGTTTTGGATTTTTGGATTATTGCTTTTCTTATCAAATGTCAATCAGTTATTAACTTGCATAGCCTCAAAGAAACTTTTTAAACCAGAAAATTAAGTATTTTATGATCCTCTTTTGAGTAGTTACTGATTCACTGGCCAAGGGAAGATTACATGATAAGGAGTCTAAATTTAGGAGACAGTCATATGTGCCCAGCCATTCCTGCTGGAGGTAAATTATTTGAATTGGCAGCAATTTTCTGGGGAATGCAATAAACAGGGTCAACTTCCTGAGAACTCTGATGTTCTTACTGCAGCTGTGAGAGTTGGGGCCACTCTGCCCTCTTCCTTAACCAAGGTCTCAACCCCCTCGATTGAGGCAGGCCACCGAGGAGTATGGTTCTCTATTTCTTTGTCTAAGTCTTGTAGTCCTGATGTATCCAGTGCAGAAACCCCTCCCTAACCCACAGGAATTCATGTGTTTTGACTTTTCAGTTGCAGCAGGAAGTCAAAGACTGGTGTACATCACACGCTGAGCTCAGTGAACACATCAAATCATTTGAGAAGTCCCAGAAAGATTTACTTGTATTTCTTAATCACAAAGATGATACTATTAATGTAAGTTTATACTCCAAATACATGTTTCATCTCATGATTTCTCCTGAAATCTTCTGAATTAAAATCGAGAGTCTTCCAACCTTTTGCTTCTTTTCTAGACTTTGACTAATTATATCACACAGTTGAATCGGTTACAATGTGAATCTGAATCTGAGGATCAAAATAGAGAAGATGAGTCAGATGAATTAACCAACGGAGAGGTAGCAGGTAAGATCAGTCTCAGGGAGGTTGAATCCTTTTTTTGCTTTCCTGTCTTTAATTAAGTATTTATACAGATGCCACTTTTCAGCTAGCTGATTTTCTTCTTAAGCTTCAGGGTTGTAGACACATATCACTGGATCTATAGATATGTCTGTTGCATTGGCAGAGGTGGGTTGCTGGGGTATAATGTAGCAATAGGCATGTGAAGAACACTGACCTTTTCTATCCCATTGAAAACTAGTAAGTACACTGCAGCTACAATAGTCACATCCTGTACAATACTTAGAGTATTGAACATTGTACAGTAAGAGAAATTTATTTCTTATGCAGATGATAGTTGATTTTGATACTCATCATCTCTATGGCTCTGTGGTTTTAAGGTCCACAGTCAGTCTTAAGAGTCCAGAGGTAGTTGGAACCATAAACTAAGGCTGTGAGAACAGAGTCTAGAGACTATCAGAAAGCTAGAGTGAGGGAGTGTAACAGTGTTTACTGATGAGGAAAATATTTTCAGATGTTTTCTCCCAAGTTGGATATTGCTTACATAGCAAGTATTTCAAACCACACCTGGTAGTAGATTCAGGGAGAAAATAGAGGATTGAATCTTTCTAAATAAGACACTTACTTGCCCAGGTGAAGATAGATCTGAGAGAGAAGAAAAGCTTTTATCTTACAAGAATAGCATAGATAACATTTTAGTTGTGCAAACTAGAAATTCACCTTTTTTTGTTTTGTTTTTAAGACAGACAGTACTTTTATTTATTTTTATGCTGAGGATCAAACTCAGTGCCTCACACATGCTAGGTGAGCACTCTACCACTGAGCCACAACCCCAGCCTGAAATTCACCTGTCTCTCTCTTTTTTTTAAATCTAAGCTTGCAATTCTCTTAAAAGTCATTAGTCTAATCAGTTTAGTTATTTAATTGATTTTTTTTCTTCTGGTGTTTGAACACAATCATTATTTAGTTTGGGGAAGTTAGGAGAATATAGAGTTAAAAGTAAGGAAAGAAAAAGCAAAAGTCTTTTGTTTTTTAGGTGATCAGAACGAGAAGATCAAAGATCAAATTAAGCAGATGATGGATGTCTCTCGGGTATAGTTCTTTGTAAGAATCCCATAGTGCCTGTGAATTCTTCCTGTGCCTCACTTTTAAGAATACCTCTCTTTTCTGCAATTTTTAGACACAAACTACAATATCAGTAGTTGAAGAGGATCTAAAACTTTTACAACTTATGCTAAGAGCCTCGATGCCCACAAAATGTAATCTAAAAGGTGGGTTCTTTTTGAGAAGAAATTGCCATGTTGGAAAGACATAAAATTTTATTGGAAAGATAAAGAATGGCTTCTTGCTTTCATGCTTCTTACTTTTCTTGGCACTACTCCCTCAAACAAGTTCTTAAGTCCTTGTACACATATAGAGATAAGCTGTTTTATCCTTTACAGACCAAATAAAGAAATTAGAAGGTGACTGCAATTCACTACAGTCTTCTAAAGTTGGACTGGAAGAGGAATGCAAAACTCTAAGGCAGAAAGTGGAGATTTTAAATGAACTCTACCAGAAAAATGAGATGGCACTACAAAAGTAAGATTTTCATTGTTTGTTATTGTTATCACTGTGTGAACTAATAGATAATTTTATGTTTTCTTAAGATTATTTACAATTTCTTCTAGTTGTAATAAGTAGAGATTTGTCTTTTTTCCTTTGTGTTTTGTTTCCTATAAGTTGCATTTTTCTTTCCATTGTCAGTCTTAAGAGTCCTGAGGTAGTTGGAACCATAAACTAAGGCTGTGAGGACATCGTAATCAATTGTCAAATTCATATGAAGGCAGGAAGTGGTAAAATGGTATTAACAGTCACTGATGTGGAAATACCTCTCAAAGTTCTAGACCCTTTCTATGATCTCCCTATTTATTTTAATTACCTTTCATTGTGATCAGTTATGTAATTCTAATGTTTTGAACTTGTATCTCTAACTCTGGACCTTTAAAAATACTGAGTGATTTGGAATGACATGTTTTAGTAGAATAAAAACTTCAAAAAGGGATAATATTTACTTATTGATGGTACAAGTTTTGGACTTGAATATCTCAGATGTTCACACAAAATTGAACTGTGGCAAGGACCTTAGGAGTTATGATTACAGAAGTACTTGTTTGTAGAATATATTTATATATTAATCTTCTTAGTGTGGAGCTAGTTATTTTTTGAAAGTTCATTTGAAGTTTTTAATCCACAAAAATACTTGGATTCTCTAAAAATAGGTTGTGTCAGATTTTATTTGTTTGCACCTGATTTTACTCTTCGATATATATATATATATATCTTGTAAAGCAAAGACAGACCTTCTTACAGACCTAACTATTTTTAGGTATTTTGACTTCTGTTGCCTAATTAATGCATTAAATATTGAAACCTTTCCATTAACTTTTCTAAAATTCTGTGATCTCCAATCGACCTTTTTAGAATCTCAAATTTTTGTTCAGGCCAGTTCTAAATTCCTGGCCTGTTTCAAAGAAACATTTCTCATTTTATCACTTTTTTTTTTAAAAGAACACTTGTTTTCTCTGTCCCTACTAGTAATCTGAATGACCTAAATGGCAATTAATTTTTTTGTAATGCAGTTAAATTGTAGCACTATTTTTCTCAACTCCTCCAAAATTCATTCAGTCATCATCTGTGGTTTTTACTCTTTTTACTGATCCCCAGGTACTATGTTAGTTCATGCCTGTGTCATCTTTTCTGTTTCTAACCTAGATCATCTGTCTTCATTCTACATTTTTTATATTTGTATATAACTTATTTCAAATTCTTAGTAGTTTTCTCTATAGCCGCTTGAGTGGACTTTCTAAAATATAAGTCTGTCCATGTCAATATGTGCGTGTAGTTTATGAAGAATTTGCTTTCTATTTGATGACCTGTTCTTTTTTTCTTCCTTGTATCTTTTTAATAGTTTAAATATTTTTAATTATTTTCCTCATCCCCTGTATAAGCTTGATGTAATCATAAATTATAATGGAATTATAATTATATAATTATAATTTTATTCATCTTCTCATAATTTAAAGGCCATGGTATATATTCTGGATTTAATAAAAACCTGACATAGATTAATAGGTTTATTATTTTTTTTTATGGGCTTTAAGTAGCTCCTGAATCAGATAACTGTTGTGGCATTGTATGTTAGTACTTCATATACTGTGAACTCCACAAGACATTCATTCAATTTATACACATATTTAAAGTTTCTGTAGTTCTGCATTCTACACTGTTGGTTTCTTATTTGAAATTATTTTCATTCTATTTGAACATTGTCCTTTAATGATAGATTTGATTAGTGTATCAAAGGTAATACAAGGATAAACAGAGAATAGTATTTTATTCACTAAATATTGCTACCTTTATAATCTGTATTAGGTTGACATGAATTTCATGATTAGAGTTAAAACCAGTTTCCATTTTTAAAGGATCTTTCTTTTGGCTACTGAATTTTGACTGTTACTTAGTTTTAGCAATTTAAAAATATCCAATTAATTACCATCTGTTTTAAATTTTTTCTTTAAGGAGTCCATTATCATTGTTGTTTGGTCTTATCCCTCTTCTAGTTTCTGTAGTCCTTTCTCTTTTTTTAACAGTTGTATTGGGAAGTGCCTAGGTGTAGTTTTCCCCACCCCACCCACTTTTCCTCTTGCAGTTATGTTGCTTGGGACCATTAAACACTTCTTGAATTTTCGAGTCTTTTTCTAAATGTTGATTTTACCTCATTCTCTCTTCTGATTATAATAATGTATATTAGAATTTGATTTCCCCTGCCTCCTACATTCTGGATTTACTTCTTCTGGATATTTTCTTCTGACCTATGTTAAAAGCTCTAGGATTTATTTCACTTCCCAAATCTGCTGTTAAAATCATTCATTGAGTTTAGGATTTTAAAAAATTCAGGGTTTAAAATATTATTTTAGTTGTAGATGGACACAATATTTTATTGTTTATAGGATTTTTTTAAGAGAGAGAGAAAGAATTTTAATATTTATTTTTTAGTTTTTGGCAGACACGACATCTTTGTTTGCATGGGGTGCTGAGGATTGAACCCGGGGCCGCACGCATGCCAGGCAAGCACGCTATCGCTTGAGCCACATCCCCAGCCCGACACAATATTTTATTTATTTTATGTGGTGTTGAGGACTGATTCCAGTGCCCCACACATGTGGGGCCTGTGCTTCACCACTGAGCCACAACCCCAGTCCTATTTCAGTACTACAGCTCAAACCCAGGACCTTGAGCCATGTGCTCTACTATTGAGCTACCTCCCCAGACTCCTTGCTCTTTCTCATAAGGGACTAGGGTCTTACTGCTTTCCAAGCTATCTTTAATCTCATAATTCTGCCTCTGCCTCCTGAGTATCTTCGACTGTAGGTAGGTCACCACACCCAACTATTTCTTGGTTTTATAGTTTCTAATCCTTTGACAAAATTCATAATCTTTTTTTTCCTCTTTTGTGGTGCTGGGGTTTGAACCCCAGAGCCTTGTGCATGCAAGGCAGCACTCTACCAACTAAACTATATTCCCAGCCCTGAAATTCATAATCTTGACTTTACTTTTTTGACTATATAAAGCACAGTGATTTTAAAACATGTGCGGATAACCCCATTAGCTGGTTTCCTTTTCTGTGGGATTTTTTCTCACAGAATTTTCTCTTATGGAGTGCCTGGTCAGTTTTGATTGGCCAACATTGTTGTGATAATTATACATGAAATTTGAGGACTAAGACGAAGTTATCTTCTTATAGAAAAGTGTTGAGTTTACTTGAGTAAGATTGTCACTTTAAACTTAGTCAGCAATTAAGATAATTAAAAAATGACTTGTCTTTTCAATGTTTTTCAGTATTGTTCCTTTTGGATTTTTTTGCCTGTTCATCACTTAAGTGTGCAGTACTTTCTAATCTAAACTCAAAGGCTAGGGCTTTTATTAAGGGTCCCTTTATTGGTAGCCTCATTTTTCCTCTAAGCCCAGGAATTTAATGAAGGCTTGGTTCAGACTCATATCTTTGTGTTATCTTCAATAGGAGAAAAGTATCTTAAAGTGCCAGCCTTACTTGTAATTCTGAGATTCCTTTTTCTAATGGATCTTGGCCACATACATATATCTTCACTGACTTTTTAGCTTGGATCCCTTCAAACACAATTTTATATTCTTATAAAGATGTTTTGATTGTTCTTAGTGCTCTCGGACTAACTCTTTGATAATTGGAAACAAAATTCTCTCTGTCCTTCAAGATTCAGTTTTCTCCATATTCTTTCTTAAGCCAGTGGGGAAAATTATTATATTCCTTTAGGCATCATTTATACCTGAAACAGTGAGCTCTTTTATTCTTTAGCATCTTACAAGGTAACTAGTATATTATAGCCACTCATAAAATACTTGCTGAAGAATTAAATGAGAAGCTATATAAGAATATATTATCCCCTTTTTCTATTTGGTACCAGTAATCCTTTTTTACTGTAGTTCTTCTGATTTATGGAAAATTAAGTTTCAAGTTAATTATCTTTTGAATTGGAAATATGGCTAAAGTAGTACAAAGATAGCAGAAAATAGTATTTTTTAAATCATTAAATGTGGCTACCTTTGTGTCAGTAGATGAACATCTTGAGTTTCATGATCAGAGTTAAAACTTGTCAGTAGATAATACTCTGATAGTGGGTCACTTTGGCTTCTTTTTCTGGTTGATAGACATTATCAAAACTCAGATTTGTCTTTTTGCTTAATTTACAATTCTTTTGAAATAAATATCTAAAGTGTGAAAAATGTTCTGTGGTTAATTGCATAGCTAAAAGATATATTCTAGAAGATTTTTTCTTTGACTGACTATATGGTACCAGTCTTGGATTGAGAAAAGAGTTCCTCCATGACAAAGATATACTTAGTGTCCTACCCATGGCAGAAACGAGAAAAGAATTATCCCCTGCTTTATCCTAATATGTTTAATTATGTTAGGTTGATCAGTCCTGATCTTCCACATTGAAGTAAAGTGAGTTTTTATTATCTTACACACAGGAGACTTGCCCTTGGGGCACATGTTGTTTTCACATTTATTTTATTTACTGGTAAGTAGAGAATTAAGAGGATAAGTTAGAAAATGTAAGTGATTTGCCAGAGTTTGATTTATGAAATTGCAGGTTTGAATTCCTATTTTATGTGCCTAAGCATTTTATAGAATTGTGGGAAGTGATATTCACAAAGAGAAACTTTTGATTTGATAACTGGTTTTCTTTTAGGAAACAGAGTCAAGAAGAATGTGAGAGACTAGAAAAAGAGCAGCAGCTGTCAGCTGCAGATGAAAAGGTGGTTTCCGCTGTACAGGAAGTTAAAAATTACAAGTGAGTTCAGTTTCTAAAGGAGGGTGTCAATGTCTCATGAATTAGTGTTAGCTTTCTTTTTAATTTTTTTTTTACATTATGTAGATAGAAGAAAATAGCATGGAAGTATAAATAACGAGAGGATATGAACACATTCAATTCACACAGGAGAAAAAATAAATTTCAACTTAACAAATGAAAAATGTTAACAAAAATTTACTTGTACCCAATGGGCAAGACCATAGGGAACTTGGTCAATGCAAACAGTTCTGGGGGTTTTGTATGTTGTAGTAATTCTTTAAGAAATCAGTTTGCTGTGTGTTATATCAAGACCCACAAAAGTGTGGCATTTGATAGACCTTGGAAATCTTCTATGGATATAATTTGAAAAAAAGAAAAAGTTTTAAGGAGGAAGATATTTCTAGCAGAATTACTTGAGAACACACTGATGAACAGTTAAGGAAATTATAATTTATCAATTCAGAATCTCTAGCAATTAAATGATAAAGAAGTTATTAGTATTAGGTTTTTATTTTATTTATTTATTTATTTATTTATTTATTTATTTTTGGTGCTTTACTACTAAGCTACATCCTTAGACCTTTTTTTCACTTTGAGACAGCGTCTCAGTTGCATAGGTTCCCACTTAATTGCTGAGACTGACCTCGAACTTGTGATCCTCCAGCCTCAGCTTCCCAATCATTGGGACTACTGGCATGTGGCATTGCACCTGGTCTGTAGTATTAGTTTTGAACACACTGGATTCATATAACTTTAGAAATGTTTTTCTTATGTATGATAAAAGTCTTTAAAAGTATAGCTGATGGAATAAAGAGAAAATGGTCAGAATGTTTCAAATTTTATTCAATTGTTGTAATTCTTAGGCGGAGAATTGAAGAGATGGAAGAAGAATTACAGAAAACCGAACGCTCATTTAAAAACCAGGTAGTAATTAATACTGTCCTGTAGTTGCAGAATTCTTTGATATCTAATACAGACAATTATAGGCTATAATAATGAATCCCTAAAAACATTTTTTTAATGTGTTGCCTTTTTCAGATTGCTATGCTTGAGAAGAAAGCTCATGATAATTGGGTAAGATTTTTTTCCCCTTTTCTTTATTTTTTGCATAGCCTACCGCAACTGAATTTGAATATTTTCTCTTTAATAGCTCAAAGCTCGTTCTGCAGAAAGAGCTATAGCTGAAGAGAAAAGGGAAGCTGCTAATTTGAGACAGAAGTATGTGATTTTTGGTATCTTACTGTATGTTTTATAGTGTTTTAAGGTTATGCTAGATATTATCTATGATTGCTGTTTCATAATTCAGCCCATTCTTTCTCAATATTCAAGACTACTGGAAATGACCCAAAAGATGGCAATGCGGCAAGATGAACCTGTGATTGTAAAACCAATGCCGGAGAGACCAAATTTACAAAATCCTCCTCGGAGAGGTAGGGGGCACTTTGTAAAAGGAGCTATTTTATTTCTTGGTGCAGAATGTATGTAAATTACTTTTTATTTCTGTGTGTAATGGTTATGAAATAATCTGAATGATTTGCTAAAGCGGGAGGTGTGGGGGTTGGTGTCAGGGAGAAGGCTGCCTTAAAGTAGTAACACGGCATTGTTGTCTTTAGGTCCACTGAGCCATAATGGCTCTTTTGGTCCATCCCCCGTGAGTGGTGGAGACTGTTCCCCTTCACTGACAGCAGAGCCAGCTGGGAGACCTCCTTCTGCTACTCTTAATCAAAGAGATATGCCTAGAAATGGATTTGGTGAGCATTCACATGTTGCTTTATAGTAAACTGCTTCAAGGTTTTGGTTTTTTTCCCTTTTGAATATTCTAATGAAAACATAGAATTTGGGCCTGTACAATATATAGAAGATAATTTCTTACTTTATCTTAGTGAATGTTTTCTGTAAAATCTGTTCTAGAATAGAAAACATTTTTTTTTCCCCTGGAGGTCCCTGTATTGTTTTTTCTTTTAAATTTTACACTGTGAAGTGTAAACCTTTATCTTTAAATTAAATCTCTATGGTGTTCCTTTTCCACATATTATAAAAGTAGCCTTAAACTTTATGTAGCACACATATTTCCAATATGAAATACTTAGTCTTATTTCCAATTCTAAATAGGACTGTAGTCTTGGTAAGATTGGAAGTCAGGTTATACAGACTAAAGAAAAGCCAACTTACACATACTTCAAGTCTGTAGCTTAAAGTTTAGGACCAGTACGTATTAATTTGCTGTTCTATCAACCCAAGGCAGTTCTTTATTTTACTTAAGTCTCTTCATAAATTGTGATTTATGTATTGGGCAACCCATTTTTTTAAATATTTTTAATTGTAGATGGTGTGGTGCTGAGAATCAAACCCAGTGCCTCACACATGCTAGGCAAACACTCTGCAACTGAGCTACAACCCCAGCCCCTGAGCAACCCATTTTAATGTTGCTTTCTAGTTATTGTTGAACCCTGACCTGTCCACCAGTGGTTTATTTCTTCTGAAAAATACATACAAGGGCTCTGATCTTTTTTCCCAAGGGTCAATGGATGGACCTTTACCTCGTACTCAATGGTCTTCTGAGGCATCTGGGAAACCCGTTGCCTCTGGTAAAGAGACCAAGTAATTTCAAAGAATCTGTAATTGTGGATGCAGGATTTTTATTCTCTTCATGTTAGAATAAGTCTGAATCCATTCTTTGATCTCTAACAGACCCAGGATGTGGTCCAGCTCACATGAACAGCAGCTCCAAAAGTTCTTCTCCAGCTAAGGTGACGGATGAGGGCAAGGTAAGTTCTGTAGTTACTGTGAATCACGTGGTGGTGCAGGAACATGTTGCTTTCCTACAGTACTTGCTCTTTGCTTTATCCTTCTTTGTGTTCTATTTGTACCATCCCATTTGTTTTTTAAAAAGCAAACTGTTCCCCAAGAACCTGAGACCCCCTCAGTTTCTACCATTACTTCTTTAACTGAGCATCCAGTTGGAGTAAGTACTTAGAGGTTGAGAACTGAATTGGGTTTTATTCTGTGCATTTCTGGGAAGGATATTCAGAGCATGACACTAATCTTGTTTGCTTTAAACTGCATGCAATATTGAGCTTACTTTTCTCCTTGGAAATGTGGCTTAAGTGTGTACAACTATAATGAACTACAGAATGTGAAAAGTTATCACTCTAACTTTATATGGTGTTTTGTGTTGAATGTTCTAAGGCAAAGTAAATTCATTATAAATTATATAATTCATCATTTTTATTTTTGTTTGGAAGAATGCTATTTAAGAATTCCTCCATTTGTGCAAACCCTATTTTGAGTGATTTGAATTAGATTGGTATCAGATTTTCTGAAAGTGAAATACTGTTTCAGTGCAACAATGATAATCTGAAATGACCTCTTGAGCCAGTCCCAAGCAATGGTCTCATTTGTTCACATAAGTGCATTTTCTTGTAACTGTGTTGCTATTATATCTGGTAGGTCTTCTGCAGCTCTATAATAAAATAAATTTTTAATTGTTTAGTTTCAAACTCCCTACTCATAGGAAATGATAAATCAATATCTCAAATGGTGTACAGTAAATGAAAGTAAATATTAAAGCCTTGTCTTCCTAATTTGTGTATATAGCATTGTGTTGGAAAATACTTCTCAAGTTCCAGTGTATACATATTCCAGGAATATACATCTCTGGAGCAATCTAAGGGCAGCTTAGATAAGACCCCCCAACCCCTTTGTAGTAGAAGATTTAAAAGAGAGCAAAGACCCGTTGTTATAGAGGAGTAGAGGTGGGAAAAGCATGGCTTGCAGGCAAACCTGGGATTGAGACCCTTTAATATGCAGTGTGGCCTTCAACAAATTATCATAATCCATTTGCTTTTGTTCCCTCTTATTTAAAACAAGACAGTCTACTTAAAGATCTCAGAGGTTGAATAATTATGAAAGACTTACTGAAGATACTCTGAATAGTAGCTATTATTACATGGGTAAAGAATGTATTTTTCATTTTATTCTGTTCATTCTTAATATGGAAGTAATGAGCTATTGTGATGAAAGGGAAGTGATGGGGAGGAGGGGGACTCCCTTTGAAATAGGTTGTAGTGAATACAGCATGACATACTGGTCAGAAATCACCTCTGTTAATAACCTCTGCCAGTCCTCTTGCCTTTCCCTTTCCTGAGCAGATATAATCACTAACAAACTGCTCCCTCTTGTGGAATCCTTCTAACTTCTGTAAGCTGTCAGTGGGAATACACAGGAGGGGTGGGTAGAGTTTTGTTGCACTGATGGTGTTCTCTGGACAGGTACCTGTTTTGGTTTTAGCTTTTATCGGTGTTGGTACTTTGTCTTAATACATAGGAATTTTAAAACTTTTAACTTCTTTAAAATCTTAAATTGCAGGTTAATATGGCTATGAGAGGGCCCCCTCCTTTCTCAGGGGTACCCTTCATGGGCCCCCCTATGGAACCCCCGATGCGACGGCCTCCACCACCTCCCTTTTGGTATGGACCGCCATTTCAGCTCGGTGGGCCTTTTGGGCCTCGGCCAATTCCTCCACCATTTGGTATGATGATCTGAACAGTAGTGATTGACTTATAAATCACATTCATCTTTCATTTCTATTGCTTGCTAAAACAGTTGGTTGCTATCTCAGGTCTTAACAATGAAAGGATACAGCTGAGTACATTTTAACTTTTCCTCCAGTTTTTTGGGACATATGGGACACTACATAATCTTATACTGAGATAGGCAATAGCTATCTCATAGACAAGGATAAGGGGCTATATAGAGAAAAGCCAGAAATATTACTTCTGCAGATGTTTGTTGAAAATATGTTGATATGCACTGCAATAGATGAAAAGGTGGATGAGACACATGCCATAACTTAAAATTTTGTCACAGATATGAAAATCCTATAACATAAAGTTTGTAATCACCCATAATGGAATCATAGGCAGTAGGTTATAGAATATAGAAAAGGAAAAGTCAAACCCTCCTTACCTTGAGAAAAGTCAGAGGGAAGTGTTAAAGAGGAGGATTTAACAGTGACCTAATAAATGTTGCTGATTTAATTAGGTGGCTGTGGAAGGCCTTTTCCAGGAGGGCATGCACCTTGATTCTGATGGCATGTGTAAAGTCCATGCTGAAATACTTCATGAATTTTTAATGGATACAGTAATAAATAGTGGGATTTCCTTTTATCAAAATTTCTTTGATGTAGTAAAGTTCTTTTTTCATAATCTATCATCTTGTCATGGTAATATAGTACTTCCAAATATAAATGGAGCTCTTGTGAGATAGAAATAATTCTGCAATTATATAGTAGGGAAAGATAAAAGATAAGCCTGGAGCTAGGTAGAGCCATGTTTAAATCCTTAATATGTTGCTTCATGGCTGGTTGGTCAGGCTATAACCTAAACTTGTTCCATTTCAGTTTGCCTCATCTGGCAAGTCAGGATGTTCACCAGTTGATGTTCTAGGCTTGGGAGAAATTAAAGACTATATTAACATACTTGAAATCACCCAAGTTCAGAAATTTCTGGGTATTTACATAACTTCCTTTTTATTTTCCAGGTCCTAGTATCCGTCCACCAATAGGCTTCAGAGAATATGCACCAGGTGTTCCACCTGGACAATGGGATTTGCCTTTTGACCCTCGTGATTTTTTTCCAGGACCTGCACCATTTAGACCTTTAGGCTCATTTGGCCCAAGAGAGTACTTCATTCCTGGTGCCCCATTACCACCTCCAACTCATGGTCCCCAAGACTATGGGCCACCACCTGCTGCAAAAGACTTAATGTCTTCAGGCTTTAAAGATGAACCTCCACCTACACCCGATTCTCAGAGTAGTGAGGGCTGTTCACAGGCCTTAAAACAGGGCCCATAAAATTAACCTCTGACACTTACTCAGAAAGTGGACTATGAACTATTCATTGTGTTGAAGGATTATTGGCTTCAAAATATAAAAGTTTATTTTAAATGGTTTATGTTTTTAGAATGAAGCTGCCTTGGTGCAGTATACATTTGGAGCCAAAATATTTTCCCCCTAAATATCCCCCACTTAAACTAGAGTATCCTTCCAACTTTAAAATATGCAATAAGGAATACCTTTGTTTTAGTTAATGTAGCATATACAATTGCTAAATGGTTTAGAATGTCATAATTATGGACATTTCCTGTGGAAATGCTTTAAGAACATGTATTTCCAGTATCTTATTTTTAGTGTATTCCAGTTGATAACAGAGAAATGGTGTTTTATAAGCTTGATTTTTCTCTTTAAATATCTGGTCGCAGAGACTGTTACGCTAAAAATGTTTACTCAAAGATCATAAACTTCATTTTCCTTCTTGCTGAAGTTCTTTGTTGTAATAGTTCATAAAAAATTGTTTATTAATATTTCCCAAGTGTCTGTTGATTCATTGGATCGTCATGAGACTTTGTGCCATTGGGGAAGCATGTAAACTCACTCTCAGAACTGAAGATGGTGACTTGGCAGCATATTTCCTGTTGCTCACTGTTAAGGAGGCTGGACCTTGGTCAACTGTGGACTTATACAGAGGAATTTCTTTTACTTGTGAGAAGTCTTGTGGCTCTATTTTTGTAGCACATTCATGTACTTTTTTCTAACCACTGTCCATGTGAGAATGGTTTTCTGAGAATGAGTTTACATTAGTAGCAAGAGTTGTTTGACCTGAAGTTCTACTGCTTTTGCCAGTATTGCATTAAAACAGTAAAATATAGGGTGGTATGTTGTGTCTATAAAAAATAAGGAAATTTCTTTTAAAAAAAAATGTGCACACACACTCTTCTCTTTCCCATACCTTGCCACTGATTTTCAAGGAATATGATAAAAAAATTAGAAAAGTATAATCCTCTAAGAATGAATGAAACCCTAAGGCTTATAATGTCCTTAATCAGCAACTATGGGCTGAATTAAATTCTTTTTTTTTTAGGTACTCAAATATATTTTATTTAAAAATCAATTAAAGCAAGTCCTGAATCTGTAACTACTGTCTTTAAAACAATGTTCCTAAGAACTAGCTCTCCAGAGCTGTAATTTTAATTACAGCAATTTTAACAGTACATTTTAAGAGGTTTAAGATTTAAATAAAATTATAAAAGCCTGGTACTTTTGTTTACTGCTAGACCATATTCTTCCATTCTTTAAAGTTCTAGAAAGTAATAGGATTGTTGGAACCTAGAACATATCATTGTTCTTTTTATGTCCCCTAAGTATTCTCAAAATAGGGGCAAAAGCTTCAGTGTGAAACAAAATCTCTGTGAAACAAAATCTCTAAACTACTGAAGATGACTCAGAATCAAAAAGAATTTGAGTCTGTTAGGAAGAATTCAATCTACATAGCTTCCATTTAATATCAGAAGCAGCAGCTGTGTGTAAGAGAAAAACCATATAATACCTTATGCCATTTTTAGCCATGTAAAATAAAATTTAAGTCACAAACACCAATTTTGAATGTATCTTTCAACCTCTACAGGACACATGGCAATGCTGAAGTTACTATAACTTCTAATTTTAAAATAGCATTTAAATAAAGGTGATGTCAGCTAAGAAGATAGATTTTCAAGGAAAGGCAGATTTATTTTTTTATTCAAAGCAACAGTAGTTTTCCCTCTAAAGCCTTTTTTGTATTTATTCTATTAGTAAGCTATAATGCGTTCTACGTAGTTTATCTGAGCAGTTCTGAGCCCACCCATAATTTCCTCTCCTTATATCCATCTGATTGTACCACTTCTGTAGCAAAGCCCAAGGTAGCTGCCCATATACCGGTTGTGAGAGAATACTGTCCCTTGATTCAATTATACTTTTGTATCTCAAAAGTTTTAGAAGTCCTCTCCAGCAAATTGTCTTTGAGTTTAGTTACTAAAATCATTTCATTTGTGAAGCAGTAGTGTTTCAACCTGAAAGTATTACTGCTATAGTTGTAATTATTGTCCAGTGACTCATCCCCTCCCACACTAGAAAGTAAATTTAAACAACTAATTTGTGAGATACAGATTGTTTTGTGTTAATTGCTTCAAGATAAAACCACCTTTTTTGGCAGGGGAGGTTTGGTCATTCAGGTCTGAATTAAAGCTAAGCTAATGACAATGTTCAATTTAAGTTTGTTTAATGCTGATGAAAGACATTCATACAAAGCATCCTCTTTTTTTTCATATAACCCCATTCTTTGGTGGCAGCTGGGGTTGTGGCTCAGTGGTAGAGTACTTGCCTAGCACAGGCAAGGCCCTGGGTTTAATCCTCAGCATCACATAAATAAATAGAGGTTAAAAAAAAGCATTCTTATGTGAAGGATGCTAAATGTTTCTTTATATAAATTATCACTTTGAGGGGCTGGGGTTGCGTGTGAGGCACTGGGTTTGATCCTCAGCACCACATATAAATATAAAGGTACTGTGTCCATCTACAACCCCAAAAAAAAAGGTTTGTTTTTTTTTAAATTATCACTTTGATATACATGTTTTATAGTCTATGAAAAAACAGAAAGAACAATGTATCAGTTTTGCTACATTTTAATAGTAGATTTTAAGGGAGCAACTTCAACATCAGTAACATCAAACAAAAAGGTACTGAGTACTCCACAGGGTACAGAGTGCTGCCAAGCACCTTGGAAAGTTTACATGACATGGAGAAGATGAGGCCCTTCTCTTGAGAAGTTTACAGTCTGGAAATTTTGACTACTCAGAGTTTCAGTTGAGTGAACATTTTATTAAGGCAAATTCTTCATTTCCTAGAACTACTGTAGACTGAACTATTTTTGCACTTGTGAAATTAACCCAATCCAGATGAAAGAAAAGACTAAATTTGGTTGAGAATTCTTTCAGGCTCATATCGTTTTATTAACATTCATCTAGTAAACAAAATTGACGTAACAGACAACTGAAAAATTAAAGACTAGATCTCTTGAAGTGCAAGGGCTAAAATTACTGTTATTCATTTTAAAAAGCAAACAGATGGTATGATTAGGGTTTACACTAGTTTAAAAATAGGCCAAGTATTGCATTCCCTTCATGCATTGTTCATTTAAAATAGTGAATATTAAAATACATGGGTTCTACATGTAACCTACAAAAAAGCTCCTCACAAATCTTTATGTTCTGTGTATCAAATATCCACCTTGTGTACTATGAAAGTTTTATTTATGTCTCATCATTAAGTTAAAAGTAATGTAAATGGTGAAATTATAATAGGCTAATGGCCTGCATATTTTCATATGAATGTCAATATATCTAAATAGGAAATAAATGGCAGTTGTATCTACCTATATTAAAAAATAGAATATCTTTCCAGATTTTGCATACTCATCACTTTATAAAGACAAGGTATGCAGGTTTTAAGGTTTCACAGTCAGTTGTCAGAAAAACAGCAGTTGTTCCTGCAGTATCTCATTAGCATCTGACTCAATTATTTTTAGATGACATGATTTAAACCCACCCCAAAATTTGTAATTATTCTGAGAGAGATGGTTTTAATGTTAACCCTAGAATCATTAATGTTAACCCTAGAATCAATAGCAATGTGATGTAGAACAACTAATCAACATGACTAAAAATATGCTCACTTTCAGAAAAACAATCTGGTCATCTGGAAAAAAATCACAGCTACAATCTGGGGGGCACTCCCATATAAGATATTGATCTGGTCAAGGCACACTATTTCTAAGTAGAACTATCAGATGAGGGTGAATTTAGGCCAGCTCTAAGGAACAGCCTATAAGACAGACCATAAGTGATCCAATTTCCTTTCAAAGCAATCTGGTACTATCCTACCCACTTCAATTCAAAAGTTTGAAGTTAATTCAAATCAAAAGACCATATTGGAGCAAAAGTGAGCAAATGTGTAAACTCTAGCACATTCTTATTGCTGTATTTTAAAGTTTGAAGATGAGCATACGTACCACAGCAGTATTGTTCCAGGAAGCAGGGTAGGAACAGTGGTAAATTAGGAAAAAGACTATTAATTGCACAATTAATAGAAAAGTAAAAACATGTTTCAAAATCTACAATAAACCTTGTATCCAAAGGAGTCATAACAATGAGGTGCTGGACTTTAGTTCTGTGGTACAGCTTTGCAAAGGACTCACTGGCCTATAGGTACGGCTCACTTCCTGCCTCCTGAAGGATGAATATGCTACCCAGAGCTATGATGGTTTGTACTGAGTGGTAAAATTCACAGAAATTCCACATTACTCATGTCAGAATCATTCCTTGTGCAAAGTTTGATGTAGATGAAGATAAAGTGGTTTCTTGGTCAATAACTGCAATTTCTTTCTTTTAAAGTCAGTGGGTTTCTTGTATCTGTAACCACAATAGAAAGATGATTGTTTAAAATACTTTGATGATTGATTTACTCCAATGTTACATTCTAGATAAGAGGGACTAAGAAGAAACATGAACTAGTAACCATTAGTACAGTATGAATCCTATGTGTATATCACTTACAGTTCTATTACAATTGGCCCAGGTTTAATCTCATCCATCTCCATGAAAGTAAAACACTTGGTGCTGGTAAACCTTTTTTTAGGCTTGTAGTGTTTGAATTCAAAGAAGATAGCTGCACCTAAGGAATTAAAACAAACCACATAAGCCAGAGACCACACATTTCTTATGTGTCACCAGAAGCCTATGATTTTACAAAGTAACATGTGTCAAACAGTCTGATGACACAACTGTTGATAACTCACTGTGGCTGTCACTCCAAGCTCATCTACCATGTCTGAGTGACATTTCTCCATATCATTTAATTCTACAAAGTACAACAAAATTGTATAGCAAGAATGTAAGTTATGTACACAGGTAGAATCATAAACTACCAAAGAATATAAAATATTAAATACCACAAGAAAAACAGAAGTTACTTAAGTATCAGCAGTACCTATAAAAATGGTTTCAATAAGCACCTATATTAGAATAGAAATTTAAAAGAGTTCCTTTGATATTTTATTTCTCTCCCTCCTGAAACCACCATGCCCAGATTGTCCTTTCCATATTCTTACAAACTAACTGCCAGTTATAGTATCTTTTTACCCAAAGCATCTTATTGAAAGAAAAAAAATAATTCCTTAACTGTTAGAAAGTAATCATTAGGTTCCTAAAAGGACTTAAGGTAATTATTAGAGAACCTGCTTCCTTAACTCTGTATTATGAGAAATACTTCCCTGTCAAATAATATTTAACCACATTATTACACAACTAGATAATGCAACTGCTAATTCTCATAATTAAAAAAAATGTTGATTTGACTTTCTTTAAGTCAATATTCATAACTATGTGACATAAGATCTTGTTTTAAGTACACTATCAACACAAACCCAGATAAGTACTGTCCTTAAGAAGTCCTTAAGAAGTCAGTAACTGATAATTACAAACCTTTGGTTAATTTTTCAATATGCTTCTGGAGCTCAATGTCCACATTAAAATGAACATATGTATCTTCTTTTCTTGAAGCCACAGGAGTATCTTGCACAGGAGTTAAATCTATGCCATTCAGATCTGGAGAAACAAATACGTTTCTGCTTATGAGCATTCACATATACAGACGGAAAATCTAGAAACTGCAAAGGTTACAGTTCCTAAAGAGGCATGGAAAGAGCTGAGAGGAGATTCTCAGGCTAAGAGATTCCTATTTGGTGTGAGCAAGTATGTGAGAGTTGTTGAAGTTCATGGGGTATGTGGAGAGAAATGAATATAGACTGGATAGGAGACCTCATGAAGGGGACAAGGAAGCCTTTACATGGCCAAGTGGACAAAACTTGATCTTCATAGTGAAGTGGTAAAAAGAACAAACATGTTTTCCTTAGGGAATAGTCCACTATATTTTTCTATGCAAAAAAAAAAAAAAATCTGGAGTATATAATTTGCCACAATGGAGCTCTGCCACCAATTTCTAACTTTGATCAAGTATATGGCTTATTTAGAAAAGCCTTTAAACCTAACCTTATCATAATTTCCCTGTTAAGAACCCAAAATGGATGAGAACAGCCAACAAAAACCCTTTGGTTAATGAATAATTTTTCATATATATTATCTAAATTCTGGTTATACTGTTTACAACATACCCTGAATTTACAACAACCAGATGGTACGTTATATATAGTTTTAATTTTCTGGGTTTTAAAATCTCAGTTTAATCAAATTCAACATGGACTCATTTAATAACTCCTCAGTGTTTATGTGTTATTCATTTATGTGTCTCAAAAAGCTCAAAAACAATTTAGTACATTTAATAATTAAAAAATATTTACATAAAAATATTTCAGTTTAACATATGCAAAGGTAACTTAACATTTACAACATCATTAAATATTTTTGTGTTTTAAGTATACTTTCTGAATGAGTATGCCATTTTACAAATGGTCTATCAAACAATGTAAATATTTTCCAGTATACTATATATTTGATAACTAGTAACATCGGAATTTAAAAGTGTACCAGTATTAGTGCTGTGGATTAGGTTCTTTAAATAAATCTTTTTCTTTGTGGTCATATTTTTCTTTTAATTAGCACTAATGAACCCATGGATCTGACTTTATTTCTGCAATTGATAAAAGTTCCTCCATTTAATTTCAGCACCGATCTGTTCCTTTGGTGCAAAACTACAGATTAAAATAAGCCATTTGTACTAACTATAGTTATTTCTGTAAAATGGTATCATTTATTCCTTAATCACATCTTCATCCCACGGGATTGCTCTCAGGGCATGGATGTTATGGACGCACCCTACTTCCCTGTCCCCTGATTTTCATCTGCCTCTGTAGGACTCACCTATGTAGATACCTCAGTAGCACAGGAAGAAGAGGGGCTGAAGCAGGAGAGATGGGAAAACAGGACATGGGGCTTTGTGTAGAAAACTACACACCCATGGAAGGTGAGGAGTGCTATTGTTAATCTACATCCTGAAGGCTGTAGCTGCTGTTAAGGACAATGTGTATGTTTAGTCCGCACGTTAGCTGGAATCTGAAGAGCAAAAATCTATACAAACTCAAAAGCAAGTAGGAAATATATTTTGTAAGTCTTTCAGAACTATGTTCTGTTATGATCTCTTCTAGGATTTTGCCTCATTATAGAATGCATTAAAGTAAGTTGTCACATATACAACCCTGTCAAAAACTTTGTCCCATATGAGAAAAAACATAATGCAATTTGCCAGTTATTTACCCTTTACACTAACTGTAATATAGGGATCAATGCACTGTCCAGGGTCTTTCAGACCAATTTTCTCAATCCTGATAGTGAGTAATGTCATTCCTGGTTCTGATGGCAACCTTGGTAATAAAGTACCTGGCAACAGAGAAACCTCAATAAAAGATAGCTCCACCAATATTTCAGAGTAAATACTTTGACAAACAGAAGATATAGCCTACCTCTTAAGAACTAGCTAGGCATTATGTATTTTTATGTCCAAAATTCATGAACATCTGATTTATACTTTTTTAGAAAAATATTTAATTTTACACATATCTGCATTTCCCAACCATACAATCACCTTTAAGCAGAAATAATAATTTCTATAATAATAGTGTATAGTATGTACAATAAAAGTTTGTTAAAAACATCACTTGAGGAAGCCCAATTATACATAATAGTATAATATGCTCACATAATATTTATATTCCATATGTACTTCTATATTATACTCAGCATCTTAATATGAAGTGGTAGAACAAAGACAAGAAAAGCTTTTAAAATACTTGTTATTCTGTTCTAAAGTCTGAGACATTTAATATCAGAGTTGATCAATACATTCTTTCCTTTAGTTACTCCTAATAAAGAATAATTTACAATTTGATATTTATGTTTTAATTTAACTATATAGTCTAACTTCTATTCTTCATTCTATTTTGTATGATTTATTCTAAGAAAGTAGTAATATACAGACTGCCATATAAAAGGGCCATTTGTATAACTGAACATTTTCCCCAAAACCAAGTAAAATTTTTAAAACTAAAACCCACCCAGAACAACATGACAACATTCACCCACCAAGAACATATGAAGGAAGAAATCAACTGTTCAGTATGTTCCCTTTTTTGAAACTACCAGTAGAGAACAGATGCAAATAAGCTGATTTTAATCAAGTATGTATACAGAACCTCAAAATACATTTAACAAAAGATTTTGGTTGATGTTTTTCAAGTTTCTATTCATCAATGTGTTATGCTATTTTTAATGATGAGTTATTTGAAATACATGAAGCAATCAACACACTATATTTGAAAATACACATTTGATTGATGGCAAATGTGGCTTGAGGAAATTTTGGGAGGTGATGGGAATGTTCTGAACTTGTATAGTGGTGACAGATGCAAAACTCTATAGAGGTGTCAAAAATCAATGAATTTTATTCTTACAGAAGGGAAATGTTATGATATACAAATTATACCTCAACAATGCTGTTAAAAATGTATTACTTTCTAATTTAAACAAATATGAAGACAATACAGACAAATGCAAGAATGGGAAGGCCTGGAGGCTGCATTCCACTGTTGCATTAACAAACCTAAATGGGCTCAGGCTGATATCATTAAATATATACATAATACCTTTTTTATGCATCTTCTTTGATTGACAAATGAGGGTACTTTTAGAAGAGGGGGCTTGTACCTGGACATCTGGGATGAACTTCAGAGAGCTAAGAAACACCTCTGAAATTTTATGAAAAATGTGAATATGTATACGTTGATATTTATATACATACATATTCACATGTATGTATATCATATATGAATTTTTCTGCAGAAAAGTTCATTCTATTATGTAGTACATGGCTGTATAAATATGCTACAGTTTATGTACAAATTCTTGTGTTGATAGATATTTGAATTACTCCAAGTGTTTGGATATAGTTAACAAGGCTATTATAAATACTCTTCTGAACATCTTCTGGTGCCCATAAGCACCCATTTCTGAAACAGCGGAATCACTAAGTCACCTGGCATGTTACCTCTGCTGGGAGCCATCAGCCAAGTAGGTATGACAATTTCCTTGCCAGCTACTCCCATGCTGTCTAGTGGAAGGACTCCTGAAAGGTGACCTTGCTCAAGGACCAGGGTGGATCCGTGTTTAGGGTGTCCCCGGTTTAGCATAATAGGAGATTAGAGTGTTCCCCCTTTAGAATAGGGCATATCCTGCTGCCTGAGTTCCTCTTGAGTTCTTAGGGTCAGACAGTATATTTGGGAGACAGAAGCCCAGTGGAGTGGTGGATTTGGGCAGAGAACCTGGATTCCCCCAGAACGTGTTTGTAGACGGCCGGTGTGAGTTCGGGAATAAAGAATTGCTGTTTGAATCTACAAGCTGTGTGGTGGCTCGTGATTTTGTGCCCAGCCAGAGACTGCAGCAACCTCCATACCTACTATGTAATGACAATCCATTTCCCAAGGTGGTTGTGCCAATTTTTATTCCTAGCCCAAGTGCAGTAGTGTTCTCATTGCTCCACTTCCTCATTAGGTACTGTTTTCTCAGATTCTTCATGTTAGCCAATTTTGGTATAAAGAGATCAATCATTTTAATTTGCATTCCTCTGAAGATTAATAAGATTGAGCACCTTTTCAAATAAATCAAATAAATGATTTCCTCTTTCTGAATTGTGTTCAAATATTTTGCTCGATTTTTTATTGAGATGTCTATCTTATTGAGCTGTAGGAGGTCTCTATTATTTTGCTGGACAAATGTTTTACAAATAGCTTCTTAGTTTTCTTTTATAAAGACTTTTTGTTGAAGTAGAGCATATACATTTTAAAATGTACAAATTGTTAGCACAGTTTGCTGAACTTTCACAAAGTGAATACACCTGTATAACTAGCATCAGATCTAGGAAAGATATGATCAGCCTCCTGGGAGTGTCCTTCCCCACACCCTATCCAATGCACTCTTCCAAAAGATAGCAACCGTTGCTAACTTCTAACACCAAGTATTAGTTTTGAATATTAAGAATGACTTTTGTCTGCCATGGTGTCTTCTGATTATGATAAATACTTACTGCTAGTAATATCAAATTTCTTAATATCTTCCTTTACAATCAGTGCTTTTTATGTTATATTTAAGAAAACTTACCCCACTCCAAAATCATAAAGGTATTATCTTGAAAGCATTTTATTGTTTTGCCATTCACACTTAATTCTTTTTTTTTTAAGAAAGAGTGAGAGAGAGTGAGAGATTGGGAGAGAGAGAGAGAGTTTTAATATTTATTTTTTAGTATTTGGCGGACACAACATCTTTGTCTGTATGTGGCGCTGAGGATCGAACCCGGGCCACACGCATGCCAGGCGAGCATGCTAATGCTTGAGCCACATTCCCAGCCCCACACACTTAATTCTATATGTCACACAGAATTATTGTCTATGGTGTATAGTAGGAGCTTTAATTTCATTCAATTTCACATACTCAATTGTCTCAGCACTACTTATTAAAAAGACTGACATTTTCCACCACTGATCTGCAGTCCCACCTCAATCATAAATCATGTGGCAATCACTTTCTGAGTTTTCTGTCTTACCGAACTGTTTATCCTCTTATCACTAATACAGTATCTTAATTCTATAGCTGTATAAAAGGTCCAGGAACTGCAATAAAAATTCAGATGAGTTTCAGAAAGAGTCTATCTATATAAATTAAATTACTTCTTCTAATTTATGAACTAGTATATATCTTTACATTTTAAAAATCATAACATTTATTTAATAGAACTTTATTTGACCTAAAAGCCTTCAGAAATAAAGACCTACAGATCCAGGGAAAACTCCTGTTTTTATGTTTATGTTCCATGAAGAATGGACGGCCATGTAGAAATGACTGGAAAGGGGGTGTGAGCTAATGGTAAAAGGCTGCCAGGATCCTAGCAAGCCCTGTCTGGTCAGATTCTTCTTGGCCTCTCTGTATAGCCTTCTTTCCTTCTGGACCTAAGGCAGGTCCTGTCTGAAATGAGGGTTTTTAAGGGAGGGGGTAAGGGAGGGTAAGGGGACAGGAAGGGAATAGCAGGGAGGGTAGAGGAGAGAGAGAGAGAGAGAGAGAGAGAGAGAGAGAGAGAGAGAGAGCTTTCTAGGTTTTATGAGAGAAGGCTTTGGGAGAGAAGGGTGGAGGACAGGAGGGCAGGAGGAGGGCAGAGGCTTTGCTGCTGAGGTTGCTTTCGGGATTCCAATCTCCTTCAGTTAGAAGTTCTCAGCAGGCCAAAACCCCACCCTTTGGGCTATCATATTCTGATCTGACCCTGCCCACCTTTCCCCTCTCCCTCCCTCTTCCTCCCTTTCTCCTTTTAAGAAAGGAATGTGTAGATCTTTCCATATTCTAAGATCTTCTTTGATTTCTCTGTTTAGGGTTCTGTAGTTTTCATTGTATAGATCTTTGACTTCTTTCGTTGATTCTCAAGTATCTTATTTTTTTTTTTTTGAGGTTACTGTAAATGGGGCAGTTTTCCTCATTTCCTTCTCAGAGGCTTTGTCACTGATATACAGAAATGCCTTTGATTTATGGGTGTTGATTTATATCCTGCTTCTTTGCTGAATTCATTTACTATTTCTGGAAAGATCTACCTCGCTCTTGGGATAGGCAGAATTAATATTATCAAAATGATCACACTACCAAAAGCACTATATAGATTTAATGCAATTCCAAACAAAATCTCAATGGCATTCCTCATAAAAATAGAAAAAGCAATCATGAAATTCATCTGGAAAAATAAGAGATCAAGAATAGCTAAAGAAATCCTTAGCAAGAAGAGTGAAGCAGGGAGTATCGCTATATGAGACCTTAAACTATACTACAGAGCAATAGTAACAAAAACAGCATGGTATTGGCACTAAAACAGACTGGTAGACCAATGGTACAGAATAGAGGACACAGAGACTAACCCACAAAATTACAATCAGCTTATTTTAGAAAAAGGTGCCAAAAACATGCACTGGAGAAAAGGTAGCATTTTCAACAAATGGTGCTGGGAAAACTGGAAATCCATATGCAACAAAATGAAATTAAACTCATAACTCTCACCATGCACAAAACTTAACTTAAAATGGATCAAGGACCTAGGAATTAAGCCAGAGACTCTGTGTCTAACAGAAGAAAAAGGTAGGCCCTAATCTTCATCATATGGGTTAGGCCCCAACTTCCTTAATAAGACTCCTATGGCACAAGAATTAAAACCAGGAATCAATAAATGGGATGGATTCAAACTAAAAAGATTTTTCTCAGCAAAAGAAACAATCTGTGAGGTGAACAGAGAGCCTACATCCTGGGACAAAATCTTTACCCCTCACACATCAGATAGAGCACTAATCTCTAGGGTATATAAAGAACTCAAAAAGCTAAGCACTGAAAAAACAAGTAACCCAATCAAAAAATGGGCCAAGGACTTGAACAAACACTTCTCAGAAGAGGATATACAATCAATCAACAAATATATGAAAAAATTTTCAACATCTCTAGCAATCAGAGAAATGCAAATCAAAACTAAGATACAACTCTAATCGGAATGGCAGCTATTATGAAGACAAACAACAATAAGTGTTGGCAAGAATGTGGGGAAAAAGGTACACTCATACATTGCTGGTGGGACTGCAAATTGGTGTAGCCAATCTGGAAAGCAGTATGGAGATTCTTTGGAAATCTGGGAATGGAACCACCATTTGACCGAGCTATTGCTCTCCTTGGACTATACTCAAAGGACTTTAAAACAACATACTACAGGGACACAGCCACATCAATGTTTATAGCAGCACTATTCACAATAGCTAAACTGTGGAGCTAACCTACATGCCCTTCAGTGGATGAATGGATTTTTAAAAATGTGGCATATATACACAATGAACTTTTTAAAAAGAGAATAAAATCATGGCATTTGCAGGTAAATGGATGGCATTGGAGAAGATAATGCTAAGTGAAGTTAGCCAATCCCCAAAAAACAAATGCCAAATGTTTTCTCTGATATAAGGAGGCTGACTCATAATAGGGTAGGGAGGAGGAACATGGGATGAATAGTTGGATTCTAGATAGGGAAGAGGGGAGTGAGGGAAAGGGAGGAGGCAGGGGATTAGCCTCCTAATGAATGTGGAATGAATGTGATGGACATCATTATCCAAAGTACATGTCTGAAGACACAAATTGGCTGTCAACCTACTTTATATACAAACAGTGATAAGAAAAATTGTGGTATATATGTGTAATAAAAATTGTAATGCAAAAAAAAAACAAGTACATGTATAACGTGAATTGGCGTGAATATGCTTTATACAAAGATATAAAAAATTGTGCTCTATATGTGTAATAAGAATTGTAATAGACTCCATTGTCCTGTATTTAAAAAAAATAAAATCAATAAAAGAAAAAGAAGGGAATGGGGAGTGGGTAGGGAAAAACTGTGGAATGAACCCAAACTAACTTTCCAATGCACATATGTGAATATACTATAATGAAACTCATCACTTTGAATATCTATAAGATACTAATTTTAAAAAATGTAAATAAATAGATCAGTAAAGTGGATCAAAGGGAACAGTGGGAGGGAGGATGGGGAGGGTGAAGGGACTGAATTGGAGCAAATTATATTCCATGCATTTATAATTAGTCCAAATGAATCTAATGTCAAGAATAACTATTATGAACAAATGAAAAAAAGAATAATGACTTCACTGTTTTTATAAAATACATTCTCATAAACAATTCAATCAAGAGAAATGAAAAAAGTAAAAGAGAACGTACAATTCAACATCTCACCAACCATAACAATTATTAAGTCACTCTTCCATCTTTTTCCCTAATTTCAAGATTACTCCAGTTTCCTTTTCCTTTTGATATTCTTTTCTTTCTTTCAACAAAGGTTTATTTTCTACATAAAATTCTTATATTTCTTTTGTTGAATTTATAATAAGGTCCTTGATATTATTTAATACTACTATATATATTATAATAGTTCATTTTCTAACAACTATTACTTGTTTGAGATAGAATTGATTTGTCTGTACAGATTTTATATCCAGAAACCGCATTATCTTATTAATGAGTTATGAATAGGTTTTTTTGCATATTCTCTATATATTCATAAATATGCAAATAAAGAACATCCCCCCTTTTATATTTCATTTTTCTTATCCTAGTGCAGTAGCTAGGGCTTCCAAAACAATTCTGATGAAAAGAAGTAATAGACACTCTTGTTTTGTTCAAATTCATCATTAAATGATTTTGGGTTGTAAATGTCATGTAGCCATGTTTTATCAAGTTAAGGATGTTTTTCTGTTCTTTGCCAAGAATTGTTTAAAATCAAGGCTGTATTTCAAACTTAACTGAGAACTTTTTCTGCATTGTTGACAACATTATGAAATCTTTCCCCTTAATCTGCTAATGTGAACTACCTTGATAAATTCTGCTAATAATATATTTTTAAAAATCACTCATTAGTTCATGGAGATTTTCTGAATTATTTTCTACACCATCCTATGTATCATAGTTTATTCAGTCAATCTTCATATGGCTACATTATTTCTAACTTTTTATCATTATAAAAAACACCTCAACAGAGAATCTGGTATATATGCAAGTGTTTTCCCCTCTTTTTCCTGCATTTTGCGGGTGCACCTTCAGAGTAAATTCTCAGGAATGGGATTGCTAAGGCAAAAATATGTACTTATATGTTGTTAGAGAATGCTCAATTTCCCTCCAAAGGAACTCTACCATTTTTCTATTCCCACCAGTGATTAATAAGTACCTATTTCCCCTAAGACTCACCAACAGTAGCTTTAATTTAGGTTTTTTATTAAAAATATAGTTGAGTATCTTTTTATATATTTAACGGGTATTTTTAAATGTGTGTGTGTGTGTGTGTGTGTGTGTGTGTGTGTGTGTGTGTGTGTTCGCACGTGCGCACACTCGCTCATGTTGTCTGTTCCTCTCATGTATTCTGCTTTGGTTATTACAATTAAAATTTTTCTTTATATATTATGAATGTTGGGTTGGGATGTAGCTCAGTGGCAAAGTGTCTGCCTTGCATTTGCAAAATCCTGGATGCGATGCCTAGTTCCAAAAAAGACAAAAAAAAAAAGAACCCACCCTACCCCACCCCCCAAAACCCCCAAGAATGTTACCTCTTTTATGTCTTACCTCTTTACTACCCTTTTTTTGACAGTCAAAAGACGATTGCTTTACAACTTTCAAAGTCTTTTTGATGTTAAGTTTATTTTTTTCCAAGTTGATATTAAACTTGTTGTTACTTTGGGGTGAGTCAATTTTATAACCTGTCATCATCTAGATCTTTCAGTTGAAATGGTAGGGCTGATGCTACATTCCTTACCAACAATCTTTTTGCCTGAGATTACACAGTAAGTTTAATGTAATCATTATGCTTCAAATAATTTAATATGGAGGCAGTGATTGCAAGTCTGAATTTCTTGTTTAATTCAAGGTAGAATGTCAAACATTGTGCTCCATGATGAAGGAAGCTGACTGTAATTAAGATCATAGATTACGTACAAAGGTGCCTATTTAAGGTGTTTCAGAATGGTCTATGATGTGCTCTCTCTCTGCATGGTCAACTCCTACATACTCAGTGAGTCCTAAATCTGGCTAGATTTATTGAACTCCCTCAGCCCTTCTTTTTTCCAACCTATGACATTGGTGCACATCTCTAATTATAATCATGTGCTTTTGGCTCTGTCTTGCTGACTACACAATAAGCATCCTGAAAGGTGTGGGAACTGTTCCTTTTGTAGTATGCACAAGGAATAAACAGATCTTTATTGAAGAAATATTTTATTGAATGAATGACTGAATTTCCAGTTCTAGAGGTTATCATGCTTTAGTAAACAAATGGCTAGAGAATCTATATCAATAAGTGAAGAAATAATAAACATAAAAGAAGATCAAATACTAAAATAATACCATACCATCTATAGCTCCCAGGTAAGATGAAAAAGGTTGCATGTTTTTGCATCAAAGATAAAACCATGATAGTTGTAAATTGAGCCAATGCATTAAAAGGAAGGTTTATAAGTTAAGAATTAACATATCCAATTTCATAGTGTAATATGAGAACAAGTCAAGTACATTCATAAAATCTGAAGACTAACAAGGATAAGAAAGAAATCACTACACACAATCCAGTGTAAACTGTGCTATTCCAGCTAAATCATCTGCTCTCAGATCTAGAACAGAGATCAGAAGAAATGTTCTTCCACATGGAATTGCTATGTAAATAAGAAATAGCTAACACTTGTGAGTATTTGTGATGTGCCACTTACTGTCCTAATCCTCTCATCTAATCCTCACAACAATAGTTTAGTTCTATTTTTCAGAGGTGAAAAGTGAGGCATAGAAAAACAAAGTATCCATAATCACACAGTAGTTTGGCTACAGAGTCCATGCTTTTAACCATCATGTCCCATTTTAACATCTTTATTTTAATTGTCCCTAAAGCCTTAAAAGGAACTGCAGGAGAACCTCCCCATCTCAAGCTTCTGCAAAGTTCCTTTTGCCATGTAACATAACAGTCACAGGTTCCCAGGATTAGAATATAGACATTTTTGTGAGGCCACTATTTATGCCTTATACTTTTAAATATGGAAAACTCTAAATGGCTACAGCTGTCCAAACCAAGTTTTCAATAACATCCCAGGAATGTTATTGAGCTGTCACTAAGAACTCCAAGTAAGGGAGTGATTAAAAAAGAGTAACATTTGAACTTTGTACACTGGGCAATGCACATTCACAGGAATGGACAGAGACTGAGTAGCCCAGATAGCAATATGATAGGTCTTTAACACTCAAATAGCAGTGAGCAGCAGGACTGTGTTCATTTGGTTAATTCCACTTTCAGTTTTTACTGCAAGACAAAGGAAGCCATTGGTAGCTGGTGAGCCCCAAGTTGTACTGAACACAGAAAGCACGTCTTTTTCTGACTTATCTGCCCCAACCACCTCTTATGCACCAACCAGAGCAAGCATGCTCTCACTGGTGTCAAAAAGAGTTGTAAGGAATTACTCAATTCAGTGGGAGTTTCTGTGAGAGGAAGATTCTAAGCCTAAACCTAAAGACAACTCTGATAAAGTAATGACAATGAATTAGAAGGTTTGGAACCATTTCACCACATTACTGTAATAGGGGACACCAAAAAGTTCATTTTGTTGATGGAAACTATTTATTAACAGGTAGTACTTGGGTAAAAACTCAAGTTGCTCTATTTCATTGTGCTTCATCTGTGGAAAACAATTTATGAAGGTAGCTATGGATCCCCCAAATGGCTGTTTGTTAAACACAGACGAGTTCACTCAAGAATGTTTTAAAAACTGTGTAAAAGCGTCTGACCTAGCCAAGAATGTTACAGCCACTTCCACTGTGGAGAGGAAAGGGAATTGTGCAAGTAAGGCCTCTGCCTCTGCTGGGCACCCCACAGCACTGACACAGACCAAACAATGAAGCACCACTCTACCTGCAACAGGTACAGAAAAACAATGGGAGAGCATCTGAAGCCCCCCACCCCCCGACCGCAACTTCTTTGTTCCAAGAGAATGCTGAGAAAAATGAAGGTCTGAGTATCAAGTAGGATGGCCTCACATTCAATAGTCTCTCTGTAGCCATAGAGATCATGGAGAATCAGACAATGAAAGGACCACCAGCCTGAAGATGAATCTGGAGTGACATGGATATGAAGGTCAGTGGGATTCTTAAGACCCTGTCCTCACATGCAGAAGGGGAAGTCATTTTTTTCTTTCAACTTTTTATTTTTGCTTTTTAAAAATTGCTATTGTTTATATCTCATATCATACCATAAGGACAATTTCTAGTCCAAAATTGAAAATGGCATGACAGTCTTTGTCCAAAATAGTACATTATTGTCTAGGTCAGAACATTAAAAGAGGAAAATTACCAAAGATTATATTTTTTTAAAACACTGATTTGAGTTTGCTTATTGAGTAATTTCATTTGCTTGGCTTTTTACATAATATTGTACAAATGTTTGTCACAGGCATTTACTTCAATAAGAGGTGAGTCAGTGTTCATTTTGCCTTGGTGCTTGGTGAATTAAATATCATGAATAAGAAGTACAAAATTTTTATCCATACTTTTAGGACAGAGATGTACCTGATATCTAAAATGTAAACTAAGCATTATCATATGTATATGATTATATATGTCTTCTTTGTTTTAGATTTATCATACTTGTAATTAAATTCAGATGTCTGATACTACCAATTCAAAGTCTGTCACACACTTTTTTTAAGTGCACATTTCTTTGTAATTTTAAAATGCAATAAAAAGGATATATATAAAATAATATTTTCTAATATTTTGGGATAATTTTAACATAATTTAAAATAATGGTATTGTCAAATCATTATTTGGTCATAACATTTTGTAGATGGCACAAAACATGAAATGGGTCTTAAAAATCTAGCAAGAGAAAAATTTTGCAATTTGTACTGCACATCTGCAATTTGTACACACATAAAAATTGTGTGAAAATATAAAAACACATGCACAATTTCTTTTGGGTGGTAACTGATTAGTAGTTGAGAAACTGCTCCAACCTTTCAAAATAAAGAGTAAAATCATAAGAAGTTTGTTCACTTTGAAATTACATTAAAAGTTTGATAAAAATCTTAGGGGTCATTAGTTCAAATAATAATATTTCTAAGTCTGTCAAAAATTATACCTGATTAAAGTTGTTTGTATATAGGTTATATGAGTATGTTCTTGTTTTTATTTTCTTTATTGACTGGTACTAGAAATATGTATTTTTCTGTGTTCAGAAATATGTGATTTGGATAATGGCTGAATTCTTAAGTGTCACCATCATATCTGGAAAAAAATAATAAATACTCTCACAAAACCTACGATTAATCAGTGGGTATATGTTTCATACACAGATGCTATTTAGTATGCAAGGAAGAGTTACTACAGGTGCTGGGTTAAAAATTTGAGTGGCCAGAGCACTTTCAAGAAAAAGCAGGCCAGATGTTGCTTAGAGCCTTGATGAAGAGCCTACTCAATAGACATTTCCTATGAACCAATTTCTGCAAAGCTCTGGAGAAAACCTTTTTTGAATTCAAGTGACAAGATTCATGGATTAAAAAAAAAAACTGAGCCAGACATAGTGGTGCATGCCTGTAATCCCAGCAACTTGGCAAGTTAAGGCAGGAGAGGCCAGCTGGGCAACTTAGCAAAATCCTGGTTTCAAACTAAAAAAATAAATCAAAGAGCTGGGGATGTAGCTAGGTGGTAGAGTACCCCCAACTTCAATCACCAGTACTACAAACAAACAAGAAACAAATTATAAAAAAGAAATCTTAAAATGTTTCCAAAACTGCTTGAGAGTAATAGAATATTAACAATCCTTAAAACTATTGAAAAACAGCTAGGAGAACTACCAGATAACATTGAATGGTATTTTCCTTTCCTTTCAACATAAGTACATGACTGGATGAGGGACTCTGGTTCTGACTGTTTGGCTCAGTCTGAGAATTTGAGACTTTGAGAGGAAGGAAGTCCTCAGAGAGCCAGAGTCTAACTGCATACTTTGGTGGTATTTACTGATTAACCCTAGATATATTCTGAAATTCTGTGAAATAAGGATGCCTTAATATTCATGGAACAGCAATGAATATTTTGTTGCAGTGTTCAACTTCCTATATGCATGGGTAAGAAAAAAACTGCACTTTAGCTGAAAATGAAATCCATATTTGCTTAACTCTCAAGTTCAACTCAGAATTGAATATTTATGCAGGAAAGAAACAAGTACAGGTTTGATATTAAAGAAGTAAGATTCACTCTTCATTTTGAGTTTCAAAAAAACATTTTTTGTACATATCTAAGACTATATAAAAGATGAATAACAAATACAAATCTAGAATAATGTTGAAATTGCTAGGCTTATGTTTAGGTCACTCAGAAATGTTTTTTAAAATTTTGTCTAAAATTGTGTCATGGCTATTTGTGCATGTGGTACTAGGAAATGAATGTAGGGCTTCACACAAGTGAGGCAAGCACCCTACCACTGAGCTACATCCATAGTTCTTTCTATTTTGAGACAAATTCTCTCTAAGTTGTCCCCACTGGTCTCAAACTTGCAATCCTCCTGCCTCAATTTCTCAAGTAGCTAGGATTATAAGCATGTAATCCTGGCCAGCTATTTTTTTTTAATTTCTATTACTTTGGTTTATCATTTAGAAGCTTTAATATTCAACATGATAAATAAATTTTCAGGTAATAAATGATAAGTTATAAATTTATATCCTCTATTTAAATGAAATCTACTGAGATTACCTTAAGAAAATTAAACTACTATTTGGACTTAAGCCAGTTAGTGTTTAATGCAGTACACAAAAGTTACTGTTTGTCTTATGAGAATTGAAGGCTTTGAAAATGATATTAATGTCAAAGAAAGGTTTAACAATTTTTATTCTTTTCAAGAAACGTTGGATAAAAATCCATTTTTAATTTTAAAAGGGAATAAACTACTTTTGGTTATACCATATTTATATATTATACTTCATCTCATTAGCTTAACAGTAGTAGTGTTTAGCATGTGTGTTTGTCAAAACTCATAAAGCTGCACACTAAAAAAGATGCCTTTTATATATGTAAGGGACACCTTAATAAATATTTTTTTTAAAAAGAGCACAATAAGCTAGATGCTATGGCACAAGCCTGGAATCCAGGCGACTTGGGAGGCTGAGGCAGGAGGATCCCAAGTTTAAGACTAATCTCAGCAACTCAGTGAGGCCCTCAGCAACTAAGTGAAATCCTATCTCAAAATAAAAAATAAAAAGGGCTGAGGATGTGGTTCACTGGTAAAGTAACCCTGTGTTAAATCCTCAGTACCAAAAAAAGTACAACAAACTTACAATTATATAAATTACATAAAATAAACGTAATAAAAATGTTATAATTCTTAGAAGCACCCTGCATATGATAATGTAGACACAACACCCTTATCACGACTGAAATCTTGGATGTCCACAGTATAACAATTTTTTCCCATTCTACAATTAAGTTAAAGGTTAAATTGTCCTTCAATGACATTTTCAATTTTATAATGACACAGGCCCTTGAAAATATCATCGCAAATCAAATATAGCCAATTGAACTATATGTACTCTTTCTTACTTTGAGGAAAATAATTCAGGGAATAGAAGGGTTTAGTGAGCTTTCTGTATCTCTCAAATAAAATACCAAAATGCTATATCAGAATACAAAAATATGATTACTTTGGGCTTAATCTTTCATAGCAAATAGACTTAATTTACAGAGTTTCTTTTCAACTCAGCAACTTGAACCCCATAAAGACCTTAATCTGTCCATTTCATGACTTATATCATCTGCTTCAAGGATCTTGTTTGCTACAGAAGTATAGCTAGTGAACAAATAACCAAACCAGAAATTTATAGAACTGGAATCTATTTCAATTATAGCATGTGGTTTGAAAAGGAAATAAAAAATACAGAAAATTTTTAGCAAATTTATTTACCTCATCATCTCAGCAATCTTGAAATTTCCTACAAATATGACAAGTAAAATATAGCTCTTTCTTCATAAGGATAAGCAGATTGGAAATACTTACCTTGTACCAAAGAAACACTAACAATAACATTTTATAGTGACTGTAATTTTTCCAATAATCCTATGGTGTAGGACATTAGCACCATTTAGAGGTGATAATGAAAATACAGTAGCCACCACTACACCAGCAAATGAAAAGTATCATGCCAAATGCTTTGTATGTGGGGCCTTAATTTTCACTGTAACCCTACAAATTAGGCATTGTCAACATCTCCTTTTATAAAGAATTAAGTACAGTCACTTAACTACTGATTGGCAGATGTTAGACTCAAAAGTGCAGGTATCTTGTTTGTCTAAGCCTATACTGTTTATATTTCAAACGTCTTCTACCAAAGAGTATTTAAATTACTGGAATCTGACTTTAATTATGAAGTTTTCTGGATGATAAGTATATTATATTTAATTATACCATAAAGCATAGAGTCTTTTAAAAAATGCATCACAATAGTACAGTGTTATTTCTACACTTCCAAAAATGAACTAGTTCATCAGAAGTAAAAACTGTGCACTGTATAAGAACAGAAGAAAGTATAGAAGTGGAAGAGTCAAAAAATTTACTCAGGGTGCTTGACTAGGGTATTTTACAACCTTGTCAAGATCTTCCACAAATAAAAAGGACTTGCTATGTATTTTTTATTTCCCTCTTAAGGGCAACTGTTTAGTATCTGTTCCTCCAGGTCCAGGTTTCACAATCATATATGATTATTTAAAGAACAGCTAGATATATAAAGAAAATAATTAACATAGCAAACAGTTACTCTAGAAAGCCTACCTACAATGTTGGTCCATGGCTAGCATCTGGGAACCTGGATTTCAGCAGGATTCCCATCGTGCCCTGTTAAGAAGATCACTGTGCCTAAACGGTCCATGCAAACAATATGGTTTGTGCTGAACACTTGCTTTCTTCCTGGAGTCTGTAGTTTTGGTTCATGCTAACCCCAATAAGTGTCTTGTGCACTGAATCTCTACAGTGCTTCCCCAATAGACAATATTTTTCATTTCACAGGTGTGAAAGAATGTTGAGAGAATCGAGTACATATTTGACTCTGCTGGGAGAGGACTCTTAGAAGTTTGGTTTCCTCTGGAATTTGTCTGTGTGCCTTTACCCTTTGCTGATTTTGTTCTTGTGTTTTCTTGTTGTAATGGCTCAGAATACAACTGTGAGTACAGCTATATGCTGAGTCCTGTGGGTCTTCCTAGCCAATCACTAAACATGGGATGTTTTGAGGATCCCTGACACAAATAGTAAGATACTTTCACAATAAACCGATAGCTACCGCTAACAGAATGGCCGTGATAATTTGCTTAAGATTGGCAAACTTGGAGATGTTTTACCTGCCACTAACAAGTACAAAAGTAAGTTCCAAACACCTGACCTTGAATTATATAATGTACATTTTTTGTACCCACCAGGCACTCTAGCAGGAAAAGAATCAGGAGACCCTGCTCCAGCACCACCTTATTCTTCATCTTCTTCAAATTCTAAATTCTCTTCCTCACCAGGGGCTAAAATTCTCCTATATAAAAAAGGACAGAAAAATTAGTGAGCTACTCCACTTAATACACCAGCTAACCCTCAAAGCCACTAACTTCCCAGATAAGATGCTGATTATTAGGTTAATGTTGATATAAATGTCAATGTCAATCATTTCATTGCTACCAATGGTATCAGTCATATCACCAATACCAAATTTGATAGGGAAAAAATCCAGAAATATTTAAAAAACAGGCATAAAATAGATAATAAAATCAGAAGACAAAATATGGATGCTTATTTATTTACCTTAATGGGACAGGCTGAACATCAAATGGAAATTCTTTATTATATGTGAGAATATTCTTTAGGACTAGAATAAAGACATAGACAAACATTAGTCTTATATTTCTTTACAGCTGAACCATTAAAGGTAAATAAAATACATACCATACTTTAGTCTTATGATCTTTATTATCTTTTATGCCTGTTTTTTAAATATTCTGGATTTTTTCCTATCAAATGTTATATGCTGAAATTGTACAACATTATATATACCTAATTCAGCTTCATATCAAGTATGTGGCGTAGCAAAATAAAAATGTCCATAGTGGACTGCAGGTACCAGTATTTTCAGAGTACTGTAAGATCTCCAAGGAAAGTCTCAGAGCCCTGATAGAAAATGAACCATAAAATAATTCTCCAATGTACAAGGTCCTAGGTGATATGGGGTGAAAGAGAATACCTCTTCTCCTGAAGTATTTTAACTAAAAGATTGATACTGAAGATGACTAATTAAAGAGAATAGATAATCACATCTTATTCTTTATCCTAAGTAGATTTCCCTCAATACTTATCACACTGGTAAGGTTTGTAGCAACAAGGTTATAATTCTAATATTCCTTTTATGATGAAATTTATTATATATGTGTACACACATATATACATGCATATATATGTGTGTGTTTGTGTGTGTGTGTATATATATATATATATATATATATAAATATATATATATATATATATATATATTTACACATGTGTACACACACATACACACACACACACACACACACACACACACACAGCAGACTCTCTCCTCAGGGAAGTCATCAAACAACATAATGCTATCACCTCTTGTGTCCTGGTTGATTACTTTCTGGAATGTAAGCCTACAGACAGATGTTATACAATTCTATCTGTATCTGGAAAAGTATTTTATGAAATTTATTGTTTCATTTCCCAATTTATGGGTTCCTAGTGACTACCTGCAATTATTTCAAGGTGAATATTTAGCATTATTAATTGGGCAACCCATGATTTTTACTCTAATTACTCAGACTTTAATTTTGGAGTCTTGCAGATTTGAGTTAAAAAGAGTATGGCATATTGGATTCCTAAATAAGGAAATTCAAAAAGAATAAGTTGTAATTACATAACTTATTCCAATAGGAGTCAATCATCCAGTGAGAAAGAAGTTGGAAACTTGTATCTAGATTCTCATTACTCACTCTTAATTCTCTCTCCCTTTAGCTCTTCCTCATCCTTTATCTCTTTCTTCTTCTCAACAAATGCATATCGAGTACTCACAATGTTCCAATCACTGCTTTAGGTGTTAAAGATACACAGTAATCAAGAACTCATATTTGGACCTTAGACTTTTCTAAGGAAAAGTAGACAATAAATATGCCAATAAATAAACTAGATAATGTAAGATGTGATTAGTGGTATTAAGGATACAAACAGGATGCTGTGTAAAAGCAGAGAGAACTTGGTAGAGTAGCTAAGGTAGACAGGGTGCCTTTCGAAACTAAACTGTAAGAAGACATTTGAGCCAAGACCTGAGATGAGAGGAATCATCCACAAGTGGCTCTAGCATAAGGGCTTCCCAGGTATTAGAGAACAGGCTGGAGCAACAACAAAGGTTCCAAGTAGGAAAGAGTTTGCCTTATTCAAGGCATAGAAAGGACTGTGAGAACTTAAGTCTGACAAGCAAAGGGGAAGCAGCAGGAGATCAAAGTAGAAGGTTTAAATCAAAACCTAGCCCTACAATTACAACAATAACTTGAACATTTACATAAATACTCTAATCTCCCCAGTTCTAAAATGAGAATGCTACTTCCTTTACAGGCTATTGAGAGAATTACAGCCTAAATAAATGTATACAAAATGGCGAGGGAAAATCTAAAATGGACATTCACTCTCTCCATGACCTTTTTGATCTAGTTGACTAGAATCCTAATATTTCTTATCTTACTAAGAAGTACTGTTTATTTTTTAATACAAGAACATCTTTTCTATACTTCTGCATGATCATTGTTACTAAACTATTAAATCAACTCAATATTAATAAGTAATATTAATAAATATTGATCACTTACACAACAATGGAATAGATACCCAAGAATGGGGAGCAGGTAACAAAAAGATCATGTCTCACTTATATCAGAAACAAAAACACAGAAAGGATCATATTGTAATAAGAGTTTAATAAAATGGGCAAAAAAATCAACCATTAAAAATGTATATAACAATAATTTTTAAAAGTTGATCCTGTGATGGTGGCATGTGTCTGTAATCCTAGGTACCAAAAGCCTGAGTCAGGAGGACTAGAAGTTCATCTGCCTAAGCAACGTAGGGAGACCCTGTCTCAAAATAAAAATAAAACAATAAAAGAGCTGGGGTTGTAGTTCAGTGGTAGAGTGCTTGCCTTGCACATGTGGCACTGGGTTCGATCCTTAGCACTACATGAAATAAATAAATAAAATAAAGGTATTGTGTCCATCTACAACTAAAAAAGTTTTAAAAAATAAAAAGGACTGGAAATACAGCTCAGTGGTAGAGCACCCCTGGGTTCAATCCCCAGTACATCAAAAACAAACAAAAAAGTTGAAAAATATCTTGGTTATTAAGAATATCTTGGCTGAGTGTGGTAGTGCACACCTGTAATCCCAGTGGCTTAGGAGGATTAAGAATTCAAAGCCAGCCTCAGCAAAAGTGAGGCATAAGCAACTCAGTGAGACCCTGTCTCTAAATAAAATACAAAATAGGGCTGGGGATGTGGCTCAGTGGTTATCTTGCATTTGTATTGTAACAGAATAATTAAATAGTATTTTCTTTTCTTTAGTATCAAAGCTCTGAAGAGGAAGTATTTGCTTTAGAATAATAGCTTTGTTATATTATTTTTACAAGTTAAAGTATTATCAAACATTTAATTTATGTGAATAGCTTTAGAACTAAAAAAACAAATTATGTTTTACTTTCTATAACTGTAGTATAGGTTTACATTTTCAACAACTATGGAATAACAGCTTCTATTGTTCTTTTAAAATAGCTTAAACTTTACATAGAGTTTTCTTTCTACCAATACTAGCAATGATGTCTTAGGAGGATCTGAAGAGGAGCTTGAATTTTACAAAAGATATTATCATAAGTATGAAGCATGTCATGGGTTGGAGATTCATGGGCTGATTTGGTAGGTCTTACACACTTTGGATCACTACATGGCAGACATCTGATGCTACTCCACCATGGAAAATTCAGCACTCCCAGCCTTGCTCTTGGAGGACGGACCTACCAACCTCCTGAAGCTAACCCTCAAAAGATGACACACAGGCAAATATCAAAATGCATTCTGCTTTTGTGACTGACGTGTTTCATTTTTGTGGTAGGAAAAATGGGCAGCTGCCTCAATTTTGAAAGGGTATTTTTTAAATTATAGGAAAAGATTCCTTCAAAACATTCAAATCTATTTGACTCAACACAATCTTGCAAAGTTCATACTACACTTAAAGCATTCAATAGGCGCTGGGGTGGGGGAAGAGTCCATTCATAATCTCTTTGAGGACTGAAACAAATACAAGTGAAAAATAACACATGTGAGAGTCTGACAATGGATAGTTAAAATGATCCTATACAGGAGAGGAGGCAGAGTTTAATTATGCCTCTATAGAGACAGCAGAGAGAGCTTTCAGGGAGAGGTGGGATTCTGTGAAGCCTTGAAGGGTGACTTAATAGAAGGGAATTTTGCAGGGTGGTGGTGGGGAGATATGCTTGAGTAAGCAGCAGTACATTACTGCAATTACATAAGAAAAAATGGCTCAGACTTTCACAATCATAGTTTTAGTATTTTCAGACAGAATTTAAAAGATTTCAAAATGTTGAAGTAAAGAATACATCAGCCTAATAAACCAGCCAAGAGCTAGGGATGTAGCTCAGTGGCAGAGCATTTGCCTTATATGGGCAATGCCCTGGGTTTGATCCCCAGCACCACACACATGCACAAAATTAAATTTTAAAAAAACTTTTTTTAAAAGAAAGGAAACCAGCTAAGTTTAACATATTAAAAGTTAGAATTCACTATTTTTCCTTAGAAGAGGCTTAATTTTTTAAAAAGCAAGCTTGAATAAGTATACTTAATCTGAAATATTACTAAATACCAATTTGTAGAAAATATTTAATTACAACTCAATAATTAACTCACAACAAGTGCCCTGCTTGGATAAATTCCAAATTACAGAGTCTACCCTACTGAAATACTCGTTTATGTTTCTTTCAGAAGCAACAGCAAATTAAAATCATCTAAAAGGATAACTATCAAGAAGGGAAAAGTACAAATGAAAAACATTATAAAAAATATAATAAAGTGAATCTCCAAAATTCTCTTTCCATTTCTACTCCAAATCTTTTTTAAAAAGCCGAAAAAGTAATAGATTTTAACCTGATCTTCGACTAATACATGGATCAATAATTTCTTAGGAATTTGAACTGGAGAGCTGTACTTAGGAATGATGTAGTACAGCACCACTACAGGTATTAATAACAGCATAGTGAAAGAACCGGTCCAGGTGACCCTAAAACTCATTCCTGGGATTTACAAGCTAATGTCGGTGTTGTCCTTAGCAAAATGAAACTGAGAGGATTCGAGTGCTTAGCATATAGATGCTATTCTAAAAAAAAAAAAGGCAATTAATGAAAGATCTTGTGAGGCAATAGAAGTACTTGAGCATGCTCAGAGGAAGAGACAATAAATATATGAAATAAACATCCACAGTCTTTACAGCCACTCTGTGTATCTATAAGATTCTTAAATTTTGTTTGGAAACAAACTAATAGGAAATAGTGACTGAATAAGAAGGCAAAATCCTAATTATTTTTATCATAAAAAACTGAGGGCTGGTGACGTAGTTTACTGGTAAAGCACTTGTCTAACATGCCCAAAGCCCTTGGTTCAATCCCCAGCATCATCTCTCTCTCTCTCTCTCTCTCTCTCTCTCTCTCTCTCTCTCTCTATCTCTCTCTCTCTCTCTCTCTCTCTCTCTCTCTCTCTCACACACACACACACACATACGCACACACTCACACACAAACATAATTTTCAGTAGAACCACTGTATAAACAACTGTTGCAACATTTTATTTAAAGCCATCAATGTGTTTTTCTCAAAATAATCTTATATGTAGCCAGTAATAAAAGATTATATATCATATGAGTCCATTTAAATAAAATGTCTTCAATAGGACAATTTATAGACAGAAATCAAACTAATGGTTTCCTAGGGCTGGGAATTGGAAGGAATTTTAGGGGGATGGCAAGAAGTGAATGACTGCTCATGGGAATAGGGTTTCTTCTTGTGGTGATGAAAATGTCCTAAAATTGATTGTGGTGATGTCTGCATAACTCTTCCAATTTACTAAAAAATTGAATATGATATGTTAAATTGGTGAACTGTGCTTTATATAAATTATATCTCAATCATATACAAAGTATTTATTAATGCTTTTGAAAAATAAAGTTTTAGGTACAAAAAAACCCAAAAAATTGTGAGAAATATTACATTGATTAGTATCCTTATATACATTGGATATAGGCATAAGAACTATTTCTGAATATAAGTGTGTCTCTTATAACATCTCCAACTCTTATGATCTATGGCTGGAGATGTAGCTCAGTGGTAAAACGCTTGCCTAGCATGTGTGAGGTCATGGGTTTGATCCCCAGAACCACAAAGAAAAAAAAAACTTTATGATCTGGATTACATAAAGTAACCAAAACTATTAAAATGACAGAGTTCATCAGAATTCTTGCCATATTCAGAAGGATGGTGTTCTGAAGAAATGAAATATGATCATCTAAAACTGTGGAAAAGCCACCAGAATCACAACAAATCCGTTACGCATTCCTTTGTTGTTGTCTGTTGTTGTTAACTTTTCTTTTCCAACCCAAACAACAGAAAATCAGATCAGTATACTCTGAGAATCCTTTTTCTACCCTGGATTTGTAATACAATCACATTTCAGCTATCTCAATAATATATGTCTTTTTTAGAATTGCTATGAATGAATTAGATATTGGCAGTTTGTGGAATTTATAGGAACATTCTATTTAGTTCTTTTTTGGCAGGGGATACTGGGACTGAACTCAGGGGCACTTGACCACTGAGCCACATCCCCAGCCCCATTTCATATTTTATTTAGAGACAGGGTCTCACTAAGTTGCTTAGTGCCTTGCTTTGCTAGGGCTGGCTTTGAATTTGATATCCTTCTGCCTCAGCCTCCCGAGCCGCTGGGATTACAGGCATGCGCCACTGTGCAAGGCCCTCTTTAGTTCTTAAATTAATTTTTTACCTCTTACTCAAAGCATGTTTACATTAAAAGGATTGCACTAGTGTGAACTGAGATAGACTGACAAATGTTCTGAGATCTAGACCCTGCTCAGTTACTGGGGATTTAAATGAAACAGGGCAAACAAATCATTTCATTTCTTTCCTCAATAGAGAATGTGACCACAAGTCTGAGACTCCTTTCTGTTTGAAAATGCTTTGATTTTATGATTCCCTACTTAAAAATCTTACTTAGTCAGATAAATAAAGTCTACTATTCCCTAGTCACATAAATGCACTGAGATGTGCAATCTTATCTCAATAAAAAAAAAGAGTACAGGAGCTGGGTTATAGTTCTGTTTGTAGAGCATTTGCCTTGTATGTGTGAGGCACTGGATTCGATCCTCAACACCACATAAAAACAAATAAATAAAACAAAGGTATTGTATCTGTCTACAACTAAAAAAATTTTTTAAAAAGGCTACATTAACTTACATTCATTCAGTTATTCACACTGTACCTTTGCCCATACTGCAAGATGAAATCCAAATGGTAATTAAAAATGCAAATATTGTAGGAGTTTAAAAGCACCAAAAAGTAAGAGAAATAAATCCAATCACTTTCTGTGCTAAACAATCTTAATATTCACAACAGATAAAACTCTTTCTAAAGGAATATCACTAAAAAATATAAAACAAACTTACTTGGTTCTAGCTTCTTCAGGTCCTCCAGTTTAAATTCTTCCTGGGACTGTGTGGACTAAATTTAAAATATGCATATTATATCTTTTCATTACAAAGATTTCACTACACCCTATGTCTTTTAAGTGGCAAGAATCAAATATTAAAATAAATATATTTCTTGCTTTAAAGGTAGAAAATGAAAAGTTCCAAACTGATTTTTGGAATATTCAAGCTAATAGAAACAGAAAAAATTAAAATCATATCTTTTATTTCTACAGTGTACAAAGTATGAACTAAATCATTTATGTGTGAGTTCAACTGATCAATTACAATTGTTATAAAACCCTTCTGAGATAATATTGCTTTGGGCATGAATGTCTAATATCTTATCAGAACAATTTAGAATAATTCATTAAAAAAATCCATTTACCTGTAAAGCTGCGCTTCGCAATTCCAAGCATGTTGCAATTTTGCCTATGGTTTTCTGTAGGGAAAAAAAAATGCTATACATCCCAAGATAATTTTAACTGTCAGTTACTAAAATCAAGAATTTTTATTTATAAGAGATCTATAGGGACTGGGATTTTAGCTCAGTGGTTGAAAACTTGCCTCACATGTGTGAGGCACTGGGCTCGATCCTCAGTACTACATTAAAAAAAAAATAAAACAAAGATATAGTGTCCATCTACAATTTAAAAAATTTACAAAAGAGATCTATACTTCTTTAAATAAATTATTATTCCTTTTCTAGCACCTTGCAGATTTTAGAGAAGAGAATCTGAAGACAAAGGGCTGAGAAGTGGGAGAGAGATGAGTATATATTCTCCTCTAAACTAATATGCCATAACCAATTCTAAATCAAGTTTGGTTTGGTGATAGGTCTAGATATGATTTAAAGGGCAACAAAGATAGCCATTATGGAAAGCAGTGTGGAGGTTCCTCAAAAGATTAAAAATTGAACTATGATATGATCCAACAATTCCACTCCAGGATATATGGCCAAAGGAAAGGAAATCAGTAAGCTGCAGAGACACCTGCACTCCCATACTCATAGCAGCACTATTCCTATTAGCCAAGAAATGGAAACCTAAGAGTCCATCAACTGATAAGTGGATAAAAAAAAATGTTATATATACACAATGGAATACTATTCAGTCATAAAAATAAAGAAATCCTATCCTTTGCAACAACATGATGGAACAAGATCATTATATTAATGAAGTAAGCCAGGCACAGAGACAAGACCCAAAAAATCTTATTCATGTGGAATACAAAAAAGTTGATTTCATAGAAGTTGAAAGTAGAATAGTAGTTACCAGGGGTTGGAGCCAGTAGGGGTGGGTGGAGGGATAAATAAATGCATCCTACATTTCAAAAGAAAAAAGAAAAATTTGAAAGTTTTTAAACATAAGAAATGATAAGTGAGTAGAAAATGTTAACTGGATTTAAATATCACACAATATATACATGTATCAAAACATGTTACCCCATTTATATGTACTATCTTTGTTATCTGTAAGTTAAAATATTGACTTTATTTGTTTTAAAAATAGCTCTTTTTTAGTTGTAGATGGACATAATACCTTTATTTTATTAATTTGTTTTTATGTGGTGCTGAGGATTGAACCCAGTTCCTCACACATTCTGGGCAAGCAAGCACTCTACCATTGAGCCAGAACTCTAGCCCCCAAATACTAACTTTAAAAAAGAAAACAGAAAATTAAAAAAATTAAAAAGGGGGATGGCAATGAAAAGGGATTTTTGACATCTTCCCTTCCAATCATCTTCTCATAAAGCCTGAAATTTACTAAAAGATATCTGAAAGATAGCACAATGGTCTAATTTAATTCTGATTAAAGCTCAATTCTGACTTGTTTAAAAACGTAGGCAATATTAACAAAATCAGTATTTGTGATGAATGGTGCAGATTTTACAGTCTACCTGTTTTATAAAATAAGCTACAAAACAGATGTGATAGGGCACAGTCCTTGCTTTTAATATGCTCATGTTCTATTATGTGTGATAAAACATATACAAAATCACTATATTAGAAAGAGAGACACTCAATCTATAAGCTTCAGCAAAATAAGTTCCTTTTATGTCCTAAAGGAAAAGAACAAGATCTACATTAGGAATCCAGTCCCAAAGACTAATGAGGATTTTCAAATCAAAGAGTTTGGAAAATTGTCATGGTTTAATTACTTAAAATCCCGAACTGAAAGCAGAGGGATAGGTTTGAAAAGTAAAGTGAAGTAGGGCATAGTCATTCTGAAAATGGACCTTCCACAAACTCCTTGCTGAGGAATCTAGGATTTCTTTAACAATAAGTTACACAGAAGTGTGTTTTTATTGTTCTTTTTTTTAACAGACATGCCCTTAAGAACACTGTTGTGAGCTGGGCATAGTTATGTGTACCATCTACTGGCAAGGCTAAGGCAGGAGCCTAAAAGTTTAAGGCCTGTGTGGGCAACACGGTGAGATTCTTTCTAAAAAAACAAACAAAAAACCCCTTGGCTATTGTGATACAGGTATGCAATGTATACATAATTTAAAGGAAAGGGGAAAAACTGAAGGAAAAATCATTTAAGTTATTTCAAACTGTCTAAACAATATTCAGAATAAGAATATGAATAGCTAAGGTGGAAATGAAAAGGGTGTGGTGCTGTATTGCAGTAACATAATTTTTTGAAGTAGACTTTAAATATTTTAAAAATACAAATATATTTGGGCAAGAAATACAGCTAACCCTCTGGGGGCTTTTTCTCCCCAAACTCCTGTAACTAAGAATTAATAAACACAGGCCTATGGACTAAAAACTTGCTTAGGTTTAATTAAAAAGTTATGCAAAAATCACTCCCATTTCCCCTTGTGCAAAAAAAGAAAAGTATTAATAAGAGTGAATTAGGTCACCAGGATTTTCACACTGCCTTTTCTTAAGAGATGAGGAAAAGACTAACACATATTTTTCACTATCTACAGGATTAAAAATTGACTTAAAACTAGTTACTCTGAGCCAGGAGAAAATGGGAGTCGTTTCCTCCCATTTCTTCTCTTCTTTTAGAATGAAGTTACTTTAAAGTATCCCCTTTTACATAATCTCTATCAGGGAATCAACTTGATATACAAAAATTTTAATTCAAGGAAGAAAGAACAGTACTGAAACATTTTGCAATCTTATATATTTATTTAGCTGACAGATCTGTACGCCAACTTCTTGACTTGAGCTAATTTTTTTCCATTTGTTTTTTGGTTTGGGGGGTTTTGTGTGTGTTTTCTGTTTTGCTTTGAGAGGTGATACATAAAGAGTTATGAAAATTCAGAGTTAAGCATTGAGGTGGAATGCACTTATTCCCAATCCTTCTGTTTTTCCAAGTGACTCGGAACAATCTCCAGTCTTTGGGTTACCCACGCTTTTCAACTAAAAGTGTGGATGACTTCCATTAGAGTTAAATAAGGCCTAAATAGTTAACTAAAGTAATTCATTAAGTGATAAGTTATATATCTGTATAAATGTTCACTTAATGTTAGGCAAAGCATAATCAATCTGATTTTTTTTTACTTAAATATAACAGTTTTTTGTTTATTTTTCTGCTTAATGGACTCAAGAGCAATTTCATTTGGAATTGAATATATCTAGATATTATTTGATGGTATCTTTTGCTCTTCTGTGAATTCAGAATTGTTGCGTTGAGCTTGGGCCTCTTTTTGTAGATGTCTTGCTAATCTGTAAGAAGAAAACTTTTTTTTAGAACTGAAAGCAAACTATCTCAACTGCAACAAAGTAAAACAAATTAAATCTCTTAAAAACAATAAAGTGCATAATACTTTGTTATGTTATTGAAGTAATTCCACATTTTCAAGGCAAATCTACATTACCCTGAGAATCAAACTTTTTACAAAAAAAAAGTTTGTACAAAATAATGATGAAATAAGATACTTTTTATACCATTTCACTGGGACAAATTTCAGAATCTTAGAGCTGCAAAGAATCTCAAAAAGCACATAATTCAACTTTCTTTACTATGCACTAATTTCTTCTATAAACAACCAATAAATAGTTGTCCAGATTCTACTTTAACACTTCCAGTGAGCACCAATAATATATCAACCATAGATACGTTATCATTCTATCATAATTCATTTCCCAATGAGATTTGCCCAAATCCAAATTACAGCCATGACAATAACTCCATCAAAATATGCTTTTGAAACATTTTTAAATGGAAAATAAAGAAAAGCCGTCCACCAATCAAAAACAGAAAATACTGCTTGCCCAGTTATCATCATATCTAAAAATGGCAGGTAGGCCTTGAGTGAGTTTTCCAGGATGAATTTATGATGCTAGTCCAAGCTCAATGGTGAAGATCCAAAGCTATTTCTGAGACAGCAAAAGGCAAAGACTTACTCTTATGAAGAAAGAGAGGAAAAAAAAAGAGACCAATTTTAGACACAGTATATGATTAGACATATTTCTAAACAAGTTATAAAAATGGCCAATAAACACATGAAAAGATATTATGTATCATTAGACATCAGGGAAATGCATATCAGAATCATAAAATAATTACTTAGCACCCATGCAGATGGATATAATTTAAAGAGATGAAGAAAATTATAGGCCTAGGGAGAGTACGGAAAAAACTGGAACCCCCATACATTGCTGATGGGAATGTAAATTGGTGCCAGCCATTGTGGAAAAGTTTAATATAGTTAAATACAGAGGAACTGTATGCTCCTTCAAACTCCTGAATGGATATATCCAAAAGAACTAAAAATAAATGTTCACACAAAGCACATGTACACAAATGTTTACAGCAGCATTATTTGTAATAATCAAAAAGTCATAAAACCAAAATTTCCATCAACAAAACGTGGTACATATATTCAGTAGACTATTATTCAGTCATAAAGAGGAATGAAACTCACATAATATGCTAGCTACAGTTATGAATGAACTTCAAAAAGATTATGCTATATAAAAAGAAGTCATATGTAAATGGTCATGTTATATGATTCCATTTACATGAAATGTCCAGGAAAGGTAAATTCATAGAGAAAGAAAGCAGATGAGTGGTTTCCAGGATATGGAAAAATTTAGAATGACTGATACCAGGTGTGAAGTTTCTTCTTGGAGTGGAAGAAATTTTTAGGAATTACAATAGTGATGGTTATAACACATTGTGAATACATTAAAGACCACTTCACTGTACACGTTAAAATAGTGAGTTTTATGGTATATGTAAAAAAAATGCTAGCAAAATATTTTGAAAATAAGATTTCTATTCTGGTTGAGGTCTGGGAGTAGGAATGACAGCAAGTGCTAGGTAGAAAAGGCAATTAAAGAAGAAGTTCATCACAGTTCCAAAAAACAAGAACTAGATAGGAGTTCTATTCTATGCAATCATATCCTTAAAGATCAAGTAGTATTCTCAATGGCCTCTATCCTCTTTATGAAAAGTCTGCATCCTTTATCATTAAGCAAGAAATTCTTACAAAAAAATCTTAACATTTGCTAAGATAGCTCCACCATGTTACTCAGTCAAATTTTCATCCATTTACTTACTTGCTTCCAAAGCTGGAAACCACACAATATATTTTCCTAAAATGTCATTCACTGACTCATAGTCTCACATTTTTATAAATTCTTATGCAGGAGAAGGTACAAATAAATATGGCCCATTGTCCTTTTTCTGTATTTGCTTTCTTTTTTTTTTAACTCTTGCTGACCTACGTGGACTCTTACAGGAATTCACGGTCTATACACCCTTAGCAATGTCAACTATACATCCCTGAGTTCAGGGAAGTTATAGTGTAATAGTTTCTTTATTTGAATATTTCTACATATAATTTGCTAGGAGTGGCTATCAACCTAAGCAGGATTCTTTTTTTTTCTTTAAATAGTTTTTGTTTTGTTATTTTTTTAGTTTTAGTTGGAACCAATACCTTTTATTTTATGTATTTATTTTATGTGGTACTGAGGATGGAACCCAGTGCCTTGCACGTGCTAGGCAAGCACTCTACCAATAAGCCCAAGCTCCAGCCCCAGCCCCTAAGCAGGATTCTTGTCAGGAAAAAAAAGTATAGCTTTCAACTCCTGGTTAAATACTAATAATCAGGGCTGGGGTTGTGGCTCAGTGGTAGAGTGCTCGCCTAGCATGCACAAGGCATTGGGTTCGATCCTCAGCACCACATAAATGTAAAATAAAGATATTGTGTTCATCTAAAACTTAAGAATAAATATTTTAAACTAAATAAATAAATACTAATAATCAGAATAAATGAGACTAAATTAAAATAATCCTGTTTTCAAAAATTAGGCAACAGATTGGGAGAAAATATTGTAAAAATAAAGAACTTTTATCTGTAGTACATAAAGAACACCTACAACTCAATAGGTAAGAGATAATTCAATTTAAAAATAGGTAAAAGCCTCTACTCAAAATGTCATGTGTCCGCGAAGTTTTCCCTGATACCAGATTTAAAATGGTGGTCTCCTAATTTCTACCCCATATTCCTGTATTTCTCTTCCCTACTTTATTCTTCTTCAAAGTATTGACCATCATCTAAAATACAGGCAAGATGTTTTGCCAAAATGTGACAATAAGGCAAGAATCCAAGTTTCTATAGCTTAAGAGTCATTTTCTAAGAATGACAATAGACTCAATCTAAAAATTAGACCTATTCAACAGTAACCAAAAAGCATAAACATGTGACATGGCAATAGCTGATGAGGCAAATCAACTATTTAGAATAACTTGATGGTAAAGAAAGATCAGGCTTAAGCTAAAACCTATTAGTGTCACACAAATTCAACTAATTACCTACAATAATTAGTAAGCTTTGTCCTGCTTTAGTCAAACCAATTTTTAAAAAATGAAGTTACAGGTGATAATATAGTTTATACACAGTCATCAGTTGTGTCCATCGAAGGGGGACACTGTCCAGGTGTACCCTGGATATTTTTTGAAATCTCTGGGCTGATTCTGCACCTGATAAAAAAGATAGCACAATGATAGACAACAAATGAGAAAAAGGACAATCATCTGGTCCAAAAACTTAAGACATGAAATTAAGAAGCAGACAAAACAGAAGACAAACAACCATATCACTTGGAATGTATTACTCTGAAGGCAAGTGCAGTAGAGAGAAACACAAATTATTTTAAGCAAAGTAAGAAAAGACCATAGCAATAAGTTATTTTTAGAGAAAACCAACTGGAGAAAAAATATGTATGTTAAGACATGTCAACTTGACACAAAGATAAAGTAGAACAGGAATCTGAACCCATTTACAAGCTGAACAGAGCTGAATAATGAAAGCTAGTGTCATAAACTTGGCTGCTTGACTGGCTTTGTGTAAGAAAATATCTCAGAACTTTGAACTTAGGAAATTCCAACTTGTCTTGCACCAGGTCACGAGCTCCACAGAGCAGGAACCTATTTCAACAAGCAGGTTTAAAAAACATTTAAAAAATATTTTTCATTGCTATTAATGATACACTTAAAAATGCAGTAAGTGCTAAAATCCATCAAAGTAAAATGCACTGAAAAAAATTAAACTTACTCAGAAAGATGTTCAGAATTTGGGATACAGACAGAAACTGAAATTAGAAGAAAAGTTTTATATTTACAACAGCATATGAACTATGATGAGAGTAACAATTTAGTAAAGAGTTCATATTGTGGTTGACCAAAAATAATGGAATAAATAACAAAATCCACAAGCGCACAGTTATATATACGTACCTTTCTCTACTACAACTTGGCAAGTATGGGTTTCATGTTGACTTAAGTGTGCAGCCATATTATCTAAGCCAGAAACATCAGTTAGGAAATCACAATTAAGGCACACTAGAGTAATGCCCCTATTAAAAAATAGCATAAAAGAAAAGTTTTTATCTGTTGTTAAATCTATATACAAGTTCAATGATTATTTTTCCACAAATTATCTTTTTGTGTAATAAATGTAACTTGTTATTTGTTATATAAATTTGATGTAACTGAAATGATTCTCTATAAAATGGTACAGCTATGTCCAAATTTTGCTACTACTTATTTACATAGAGTATTTATGTTTTATAAATATTTATCTTTTGTACCAGTCAAAAGACCTACAACCAGTCTAGGTTCCATTAACAATTTGCAATAATATAGGCAAGTCACATTCTATTTGTTCCCCTGCCCATCTGCAAAGTGAGAATAGCATTCATTCACTCAATATATATTTACTGAGGTTGTCTATACAACTGTATCACTGTTATTATGAACCACAACAACAAAAAAAGCCAGTCAGTACTTGAATGAAATTTATAATCTAGTGTTTTATTTAGTTGAGGACAAAATTAGAAGAAAATTATAAAGTATTTAGAAGTATAGTATGATACCTGCCACTACATGCCAAGGTTTTAGCATGATCTTTCAAGGGTGGTTATTATTTAACATGGAATTAACTGACGTAGTTAATAAAAATGTTGGAGTCCACAAATTTGGAATCCTCATCATCCCAGCACTGTGAATGCTATTGCCTACCTGATGGGGCCTATACTACTCATTCTCTTTAACAAAACTTGTGAGTGCTGTACAGAGAAAGGAGAAAGAAACTCAAGTCCAGAGAAAATAAAGACAGCATCATGCTGCCTTAGCAGGTCAAAGCAGGGAGAACTCCAATATGTTCTTGATTCTTAAATAACACATGAAATGATTAAGGACTTTCAAAGGAAGTTAGGAAACAAGTCCCAAAATCATGAAAAACTTTTTCTGAGTCTAGAATAGTTCTTATACTCACTGAATTAAACTGAATAACATTTGCTATCTGAAGTATTTAAACATAATTGGCATGTTAAAGTTATGTGTCAATGGCCTTAAGATTCATATTTAAAATGTGTTTGATCTCGTGACTTTTAATTGAAAAGTATCTTAAATATTATTAAGACTGTAAAAATATTGAGATGGTTCAGAGAACTTAGAAAGCCACTATATAATTGAACTTATTAGATTTATTAAAATGTTAAGCAATTGGGAGCTAGTTGGGTCAAGCATTTGAAGTGCTGTTTAAAAGAAAATCAAGTATATTTAATGGATAAATGACACTAAATTGTTTAAAGTAATTTGAACTTAAATGTCACTGTTGAAAAAAATTCACTCTGTTCAATTTAAATGAACTTTATCTTACATTAAATTAAAGTTCCTCTAGAAAGTGATTACTAAAAAGTACTCAAATTCTAAATGGAGTATTTCTAAAATTCTAAATGGAGTATGGAGACTTAAAAGCTTAAAGAAAGTTAAAATGTAAAATACTTAGCTTAAATAACTAACTACAATTTTTTCTATGAACAAACTGCCCTCATAGATACTAAAAAGAGTTTCACTGGTAAAGAACAGGCTACTGCCTATTCCACTGGATATAGATAATTTAAAAAGGGATGGCATGACTAACTCAATCTGTTTTAAACAGGGATTTGTAATTGGAATTTTTAATCAAATTTCTTGATTTGGGAAAATATGTGAGTCTGGGAATATTATAGTTGAGTCATTAGTAGAGAAAAGATGGTCTGTACAGAGAAAGCAGAAAGAAACCCAAGTCCAGAGAAAATAAGACAGCATTGTGCTGCCTTAGCAGATCAAAGCAGAGAGAACTAAAGTAAGTTCTTGATGACTTTTTGTTTTCCTTATTTGCTCTGCCTGTTGCTCCTCTACTTAAGGGTCTATAAGAGTCTTTGGAATCTCTCTAATAAATCAAAGTTTCACCTAAATTTTGTTTAGGTGAAAAAATTGATCATTTAACTGATCACTGTTATTATCAGTTTAATACAAAGTATATACATTCAACGTTCATATATTTGATGTTCATTACATAATATATATGTTACACCAGTATATGAATACAAACAAACAGGATACTTCAGACTGATTTCTCCTCCTTAAGTTCTATTTTAATAGCATGATATATGTGTGCACTGAGAGAATTCACTGGCACATCAAATCTAAAATCATCTGCTTTCTCCCCAAATCATCTCCTCCTGACTTTCTTATGGTCCCATTTCACTTGACACTAAAGCTCAAACCATAGTCACCTATGACTTTCTCCTTTCTTAAAACATTTAATATGTCAAGCATTCTATAATATTAACAACTTATTGAGTACTTATCTGTGCCAGGCTGCTTTTAAACATATCATCTCATCTAAATCTTACAACAACCTGAAGAGTTAAGTGTTATAATTATTACCCTTTTATACAGTACAGAGTTAGCTTAGTAGCCTACCAAGGACATAGAGCTGGTAAAGGTCAAAATCAGGTGTAAAATTATGCACTTTGATTCCAGAGCCCATATTACATCATAAACACAATGTAATACCACCTCACCACCTTAATTCAGATCCCTAATCTAAATGATTTATGCACCTACAACTCACCTTGCATGTCCCTGAATTCAACTTTCCTTCAGTATCACTTGAATCTACACAAAACACTAATGGTTCTCCAGTGCCCTCTGAATTAAGTCCAAATTTCCTAAGTTTAATTTTCAATGCATTCCAATATGATTGTAAGCTCAAAATTGTTGCTACAGACTTTAATCCATTACTATCACACAAACATCATGTTCCATCCATTTACTACTAGCCATACTTTCTGTATGTCTTCTCTTTTTCATTTCTGCACTTTTGTGCTATTTTCTCCAACTAGAAGATCCCTCTGCTTCTTCTGCCAGTTTAAAAAAAAACACTCATCCTTAAAAACAAAGTAAACCTAATTCCTATCCAGATCATTCCAAGTGATCTCTCACTTCTCTGAAATAACTTATTGCACTTATTAAAATCCATAGTTACTTCTGTTCATACTTTATTTCCCACCTAATGAACAACATTCCCTGAAGGCTAGTTCCAAGATTGCTTTATCCCTATCATCTACACAGAACCTGCTACAATACATACATGATAAATGCATAATACACATAATATACACAATAAAAAGTATTCCATTTCAATAAGTAATTACAAAGATTGGGGGATATGGAATTTTATAAATATGCTAAGTTCCACTCACAGAAATTGACCAATTCCAATGTGAGACATAATGGTAGTTGAGAGAAAAACACTCCAGACCTTTAAAAAATCAGATAATTTGTTTAAAAAACTAACACACATCTGAGCTAGACAACAATGAGGTAAAAATCAAATTAAAATCTGATTTTTAAAATGCAATAAATCCTATTCATTCTTATAAAAGTCTTTATTAAGGCAGTACCTCAAGTAACAATCAATTTCTCTGAATACAATAAACACTCTAATGAGACTAAAAGTTTTAATATTGAACCATTATTTTTTATCTTCCTGTGAGCTACTGGCTCAGCATCATAAATGGGACCTTTTGTCCAAATACATATTTTTTCCATATACATTAATTTATTCAACAAATATTTACTGAATGCCTACTATATGCTAGGCTTAAAAAAACAAAAACAAATGAACAACAACAACAAAAAAAAACACAAGCCACATAGAATGTAGTAAGAGAACACAGACCACAGACAAACAAAAAGTAAAATATACAGTATTGCAAATGCACTTTGAAAAAAAATATTAAAAGGAGGTAAAAGTGCTAGAGTGAAGCATGGGGGGAGTGGATACAATTTCAAATGCAGTAATTAAGGAAAGGATCACTGTCAGAGTGGAGATAAAGGAGTAACCATATAATATCTGGGAAAGAGTAAACTATGCATAGGAGATAATAAACACAAAGATCCTAAGACATAATGCCATTCCCTCTTCCTCCTTTTCCATGAACCCAAAGCATCAAACAAGTCTTTGGCTATACTTATCAATAAATTAGTTTGGTGGAACAAAGATATTGTTATTTCAAGGAGAATAGCAACATAAGCAGAAAATAAACAAAGAAAAAGAAACAAAGGAAATCAGAATTTTAAAAAATGGTGCTCAATGGATTTTGAATTCAGTGTGTGGTATAACCAATGCTAATTATCAACATTCATCCATAGTTTCTTTACAGAAGCTAAGATGTATACTTCTATTTGAAAAAGAAACAAACAAAAAAGAATTATGAAGACTACTGATTTCAAGAATTTCAGTGGTTTCATATATGTGCTTCAAAAATTAACAGCGTCACTTTAATAGGTATCTTAAGTAACTTTTTGATATTCAAATATTGTTGGTGGGCCTGATTTTTCCTTTCATTTTACAATGCAAATGCATGAGAATTTCATCTTGACACCATTTGTCACCAATGAAATAAATTTACCAAGAGATTAATGGCATATCTCAGGTCTTATAAGGAGCAATATAATATCCATTAGGAATCACTCAGATTTCCAAACTGGCACTCCCAGACAGTTTAATTTAAAAGTGCAAACCACAATGATACAGCACTTCCTAGCAACTAGGATGACTATAACAAAAAAGATATAATACAGAATGTTACAAAAGATTGTGAAGAAACTAGAACCCTCATACACTGCTGGTGGGAATGTAAATAATGAGGCTACTTTGAAAAGCAATTTAGCAGTTCCTCAAAAGTATCAATGTACTATAAAATCCAGCAAATTTAATGTTAAGTATATACTAAAGAAAAATAAAAAGACATGTCCTTAAAAAAATTAATATGTAAATGTTCACAATGTAGCATTATAACAACCTAAAGTGAAAATGAACTGAATGAATGGCTAAACTATGACATATTCATAATATGGAATATCATTCAGCACTTTGAAAAATGAAGCATTCATACATGCATGCTACAATATACATAAACCTTTATAGACAGTTGGAAAAGACTACATACACAGTCTATCATTCCATTTGTAGAAAATATCTAGAATGAACTAATCTACATAGGCACAAAGTAGATTCATGATTGCTTAGTAATGGGGAGAGTTGAAAAGAAATGGGGATAACCACTAATGAATGGGGAAAGGGTTTCTGTTTGGAATGACCAATATGTACTAAAATTAACTGTGGTCATTGCTGTACAGCAGCAGTACAGTATAATATTATAACCTATTATAGGTTTGGATGCTATACTATACTGTATAGTATAATATAGCACAATACCATAACCTATTAATTTTATTGTTAAATGCATATTGTACAGCATGTGAATTATATTTCAATAAATTTGTTATGCAAGAAAGAATGTAAATTATAACCATTGTTTAGTAGAAAGAATTAAAAAAAATCAACTAGTTACCTGAGATCTTCAGAATGCTCCTTAAATATACAAAACCTTTTACTTGGACGACTACTGTGAAAGCTGGAGAGACAGAAGACATTTTAATAATTTTAGTATAGAATTATATTATTTCATAATAATAATTATATTAATTTATAAACATATTTCAAGTCTGTACTTAAGTTTCTAGTTTTTAAAAGACTATAGAATAAATACTGAACCATTAACTCTGTTTAATTTAACATTTGATCTGATATTCCATTTTGCTTTTAATTCCTAATGACACATACTTTTTTCCCTAAGCATATACTTAGATGATCAATACCTCACCATTATGTAAAAAGGAAATGCTCAAAGAGTTAAAAAACAAACTAAATTTTTCATTTATTATACATTTAAAACAATTCTAAATTTTTATTAACAAATTAATTTTGCTACAATCTGAATTATTATTAGAAATCAACTTTTTGAAAATAACTTTTTAATAATCTTAGCATGCTGGTATAGAGGCAGGGGAACAGAATTCAATTGATCTAGAAAGTACACACTATTTCAGCTAAATATTACTGTTTACCATCTGTAAATTCAAACATCTAGACAGTTCTTTGTAATTGTTAGTAGAGGTTTAAGAAAAAAAGCAGAACTCATAACTTAATGCTTCCTCTAATCACAGAACAAAAAACCACTAACCAAACATTGTAGCCAATAAGGAAAGCTTTCTGTACTAGAAAACCAGAAGTAGTTTAGCACACTATATCTGAAAGTCACAGAAAACCGTATCACCATCACCTGAGAGTTTATTTAGAAATGCAAAATCTTAGGCTCTTCACAAACCTACTGAATTAATCTCTGGCAGTGGGATCCAGGAAACTGCCTTAACAAGTTTTTCAGTGGTTCTTATATAAGTTAAAGTTTGAAAAGCAGTAGCCAACAAACTAGATAAATGGCTACTCACATCAGTGATGCCTGTATGTAAAGGAACAGAAATGTTCTGGCTAAATATAATCCCTAGAAAACAGCCTCAGAAGATTTCAAATATCATTTCTTCAAGCTAGGGTAACTATTATTTGGAGATTTATGAATTTAAGATATTATCACAAAAACACAGTTTTTAGAGAGATCGGGGGTTGGGAAGCCCTGAAATTGTGTGCAAAAAATTATATAAATCATTGTTTCCTTAGAGGAATGAGTCCAAGACTGGGAGGCAGGTTTACTGGGGATTGAACCCCAGCATGCTCTACCAGTGAAATATACCTCCAGCCCTTTTTATTTTTAGACTAGGTCTCTCATAAATTGATGAGCTGGCCTCCAACTTGGAATCCTCTAGCCTCAACCTCCTAAGTCACTGGGATTACAAGTATGTACCACCAGGTTCAGTTCAAAATAAGTTATTTTTTTAATGACATTTTAAAGTTTTTTCTCTTCAAATAAGTATACTGTTTTTATTTATTCTTTGATAAGGAGAGAGAAAAATTATATTTTAGGGTCTTTTTGATGGCTTCCACATCTATCTATAACTTGAACCAAATATCTACAAATGTTCCTAATTAAATTTTTAGTTGTCTGAATCCAGTTATGATTTAGAGTTCCCTATCTTTGGAAAAAAAAAGCATTTATACTGCCTCTGTAACTCATCTGTATTTACTACATAACTTCTACAACTGCAATTTTTTGTAATGTAAGAATGGAAAAGTGAATCACAACTCACAAATAAAAAGGAGGAAAAAGCTACCTTTCTTCCCTATTTCCACAAAGTTGATAGAAATACAGAAACACACCTAAGAAAACAGAAAAGGCTAAGACTTTTATTCAATACAGTAAAAATACAGTGTTAAGACGTAGGTCTAAAAAACCTGCTACCCAACTGCATGACTATAATTACCAAAAGCTCATTGAATTGTTCTTCACAAATAGGTAAATTTTATTAGGTATAAATTATACCTCAAGGAAATTGAGGACAAAATCCCTCTTTGACCATATTTTCCTTAATAATCTTGATTCCATGTAAGAAACAACTTAACTTTCTGAGAAACACAAAAGGAATGACTTCCTTAACATCCAACAATATTGATGGTATACCTACTATTTAAGACACTGTAGAATGATGATATAATAACTAGAGTGGTAAGTCGCCTGCCCTAGAATTCATGGTTGAGTGAAAGAGAAGAAGATGGTTTGACACAGAATAAATGCTAATAAATAAATGTGGAATGAATATATATTCATAAATTAATGCAAGAAAAAAATCAACAGTGACACAGAACTCTGTGTACAGGAACAAATCATTACAACAGCTTTCGTTTTACTTGGAAACGTTTAACATCTTTCTTCAAAGCCTAAGAGAAATGTCATTTATAGAAAGTCTTCTCTACTTCTTATTTAAAGAATTTATTCTTACCTTCTCTGTGCTCTCATAGTCATCTGCTTATCACATTAACCTAGGTAAACATATTTCTCCTACTAATTAGCAAAAATTAACAGCAAGGACTTGACCCCCAATACTACCTGCCTATCACACTTTATAGAAAACTGTATGGTTTCATATGCCTCCCAAAGCTCATGTGTGAGCAATGCAAGAAAGTTTAGAGATGACTCAATTAGTTTATGAGAGCCTTAACATAATCAGTGCATTGATCCCAGATAGGGATTAACTGGGTGGTAACTGTAGGCAGGTAGGGTGTGACTGGAGGCTCGTCTTTGGATATATATTTTGTGATCATGAGAGTGCTCTGCCTCTCCTTCCTGATGCCATGTTCCCAGTTGCTTTCCTCCACCATTTGCTTCCACCATGATATTCTGCCTCATCTCAGGCCCAGGCCCATGGAGTCAACCATCTACAGACAGAGACCTCTAAAACTATGAGCTCCAAAATAAACTTTTCCTTCTCTAATTGTTTTTGTCAGGTCTTTTGACTAAAACACAAACTGTACCTTCCTAGTATGTAATAATCAGTATTTGTGAAAATGAATCTGGGTGATATAAATACTATTAAAAAGAGATATTAGTAATGTCCATTAACTTAATTCTCTTACATGTAGAAGAAAAAGTTGTCTCATATATCTTTTTGAGGAATAACAGTAATATTATATAGTAGTTAATTTTCACTTTCTCAGGTGATTTCGATTACCACTTACAAGCTATTAGCAAAGTACAATAATTCAAATAACTGACCCCAGTAATACTATTTTTAAAAAATAATTTATAATTATGAAGTTAATGATCTGTTTCCTTCAAAGAGTCTGACTTTAAAGATGTTTCAACAGCTTCAAGATTTTTTAATCTCTTCTTTGAGATTAAGTTTGGGGCCTCTTCTAATTATAAATAATGATTATCATTTATAGTTTATAAAGTAGTAAGTGATATGATAAATACAAAGACCACTTCTCAAGGAGATTCTACATACACAAACAAAATGAAAGGCAGATCAGATGAATGGTACACAATTCAAAAGAATTGACCATTTGAAAGATGAACTGGGAGGGAAGGACAGGGTGTCATGGGGACTAATAAAGAATAAGAAAAAACTACTATATAAAATAAGTATGGGAAGAAAAATACTTTTGAAAAGATTAGCCAACTTATGAGGATCAGAGTCTCTCTTTATAGAAGACTGGGCAGGTATGAGACCAGAAAGAAAGACTACTTGAAAGGCTACAGAGTTGGTATGGTATAGGGTAAGAACTGAATGTACACATCTTTTGGAGAAATGAAGCTTCCCTTCATAAAAACTTCAAACCTAGATCAAGTATCTGCAGTAAGTAGAAATAAGGGTGTGCTACTCAGTGAGAAGGCAAAGGAAACAACAGTATCAATGAAGGAAAAACAAAACAAAAAAAAAAGGAGAAAGGAGCTAACAATGAATAAGGAGTATATGTGATGACAATGAAATGCAGGTTTGGGTGGTTTGAAAAAGGGTAAGAAGAATGTCTTGAGCCAACTGCAAATGGTTGGAGATATAATGGATTTGGAAGTTCTTCAGGACAGGAAGGAAACCTATGATAAATGGGAGAAGGAAGGCCAGATGAACCTTAGTTTAAGAAACACAAAATACTTTCCAATTTGATCCTTTAGAAATTAAGGGCAAAATAAAAGACATCCTTAGGTAGCTTTGTGTTTTGAACAGAATAAGAGATTAGCATTCTACCCAGAAGTATACTAGGGGAAAATATAATGGCGCCTGGTTTAGAGCAATAGGTCTATCAGATACTGCAGTGGTTGGGAGGCAGTCTCAGGAAGCCATGATGCACAGTGAATCCAAAGAACTTCTTGAGTTTCAGAAACTTGGAGCAGTAAATTATTTCTAGCTGGAGCTAAACATTCACACAAAATGGTGCCCTGAAAGAGATGGAACTTAAAAAGTTGGGATGATAGTAATGTGAATCTGAGACAGATAATAATATTTGGCTTTTATTGTTGTTCTATTGAGATGCCAGTGGGTCTAGGGTAAAAGCATCTACAAAATAATTAGAAACACAGATTTGGATCTTAGAAAAACAAAAGATTGAAATTCTAAGATTTCAAGTTGAAAGCTGAAAGTGCAAGTGCTAAAATTACTAAGAAAGGGACTATAAACAGTTGGAGACAGGCAATGAAAGAGAGGTGTTACCTAAAAAGAAGAAAAATGGTATTAACCACTTAATAGAGACTAAAGAGAAACGTTTCAAAAGTGAGTGGCAACAACGTTAAAAATAAAGTTAAGGAGTAAAGAATGAAAAAAGAGGAAAAGTGTGGTGATAAGTACATGACACAATAATCTTTAAAGGGTCAGTGTTAGTTGATAGGTAGGGATGATACTCAAAAGGGTAAAGAAATGAGTCACAATTAAGCTGGCAACAAACATTTTGAAAAATGTTGATGGAAAAAGGCTGACAAGAAATAAAGAAAATACGCAGGAAGGACACAGCTCCCTCATCCTAAAATTAAAGAAAGTGTTTATAAGCAGAAGACCAATAGTGACATAGGGATGAAGATACAAGTTAACTGAATTAGTTTATGATGAATTGAAGGAAATAAAAGATAGAACTGGCTATGGAGAAATGGGACAAGCTTAATTTCTGAGATTAATATCTGGATGAAGAAAAATATTTGGAGTTGAAAAGAGCTAATTTAAGGAAAAATGAAAAAGATGACCTTCAATTGAGCAATTAATAAGTTGGGTTAACAACTGAAAGATGAAAATAAAATCTTTAGGATACTGAAAAAGGATTAAACAAACACTGTAGGTAAAAATAAGGAGGTCTTTAAAAAGAAAAATAAAGAGATAGGTCTTAATCAAAGTTAAAGATTATAAAGTCAGAATGAATAAATAAACTCTTGTATTCTAGAATTAAGCATACATAAAGATGGAAAGGGGAAGAGGCTGAAATCTTAAACTGGCTTTTATGCTAGGTGAGCATGAATAAAAATGTAGAAGACAAAGAAAAGAACAGGATTCGAAACAGAGGACCACGATGACTATAAAGTTAGATGAATGCTGCTAGACTGGCAAAAAGAGTCAAAACTCTGAACATCATAGAGTATTAAGAATTCAGAAGGAATGAAGAGTATATAGGATGAGACTAAAAATGAAGAGGACCCAAAACTTAAAAGCTGATGTGAAGTGCTGGCACTAAAGAAGCCAAAACACCAGGAGGTAGGCCAATCATCAAGGCAGAAAAACTGAGAGAGAAGGGCTAAAGTTTCCATGAAAGGTAGGAGAATTCTGGAAACGCAGTTTCTGATAATGATAAGAAAGCAAAACAGAGGTTATGTCATGATCTCCAAGAAACTCAGTTATACATTAATTCTAATGTTTATTTAAATGTAACAAACTCACTATGAATAAGCAGTATATCACATTTATAATGGAATAACTATTTTTAAAGATAAAAAATCCACCCTGATAGAATAAAATATTCTCCTATTAAAGAAATACAAATGAAAATAATATGGGTTCTGAAGGGGTTTCTTAGCATAGTGTAATGATAGGTACTTAAACAACATAAATTAAATGAATTAATGAAAAAGAATTCCAACGGTGGCATCATAACCAGAAGAGTCTCTCCTTTTCACTGAACAAATGTATGTATAGATGGCCTGACAGATGAAGGACCATAGAAAGAAAACCAGATTCAATGAAGTTCCTAACATCACTGAAAATCCTCCAATAATGTTAGCTATTAATTAAAAAGCTACAGCTACTAGTTGAATAAAAGGTTAATAGTTTCAACTATCAATACATTTAGGTACAGCTATTCCTCTATGAGCAGAAGCAGTAATCACTGGATTTCATCACAAAACCACAGCTTCTCTCAAAGTGACTAATTTGAAGAGGATATTCCTAATGAGGACATTTATTTGTATGCTAAATAAGCTTAAAACACTTAAAGTTTTATTTGAAAATCACCATTTTTAAATACCTATAGGGAAAAATAAAAAAACAGAAAAATTATTTTCCCAACAAACCTATCCTAATTTTATTAGTTTAATTAACCGTTCTTACAATTTAAGACCAGTAATTACTTGAGTTACTATGTTGGAAAATAACATCAGATAGTATCTTAAAAGTTCCTTACTGCTAGGTCCTTTTGGCTCTTTGAGGAGAAAAACTAGTTTCTAATAGGGATAACTTTGCTTCAAAACAAAAACTTCCTGTACTATAATTTTAGTTGTCAATTTACAGGTTTAACTCTTCTTACCTCATCATATGATTTACATAGGCTTTACTACAGATAGTATTGTATCTGCAAAAGCTACAGTGGACATATGTAGGAAAATGGTTTGCAAAATCTTTTATTTCAGAACAGCACTCAATGCACTTGTGAATGCCCCGACGACACCTTGTGGAGACACAAAGAAAATGGTATAAATATATTTTAAAACAAAAGTAATAAGTAAGAGCCATATTACTATTCTAATTAACTAAAGTATAATGTTTTTATACTTAAATTTAAATTGGTATTGTATATTAGGAATAAAACATCACATTAAGTTCCTCAATGCAGTATTAACTTGGATTTTTTTATTGCTATTAGCCAATGTGCTTTGTTTCTTTTGCATATTAGAGATTTTTGATTTGTATTTAGATTTACTTCCATTAGGCTTATTTCCATTAGGTTTATTTGCATTGGATTTGGTTGTATTAGGTTTACTTGTATTCGATTTGTGGGATTTTTAGCAGTTATATTTTTAGTCCTTGGAGGTGAGAGCTGAAGGGTAGAAGTGCTTGCATTAATGGAAGGTGTAGGTGAAGATCCTGACTGAAGAGGTCCAACTGAAGCTCGAATAGTAACCTACAAGAATGCAGAATATATTTACTTCAAAAAAAAATCACTATATTACTATTAAAATATCACTGTACAAAAACCACTTAAACATCAAGTATTTTGAAAGAGTACACATAAACTACAATTGTATTTAGTCTTATTTACTCCAAATGTTCAAAACAATTAAATAAAGTTAAATTTGATATTTATTCACTTAATGTAAAATCAGTTATGTGTAAACACAGTTATTAATGAGTAATTAGGAGTTAATAAAAATTGTATGACTATCAAAAGAGCACATTCCATAGCTATTTTTATGCTGTGACATAATTTTTTTAAAAATTCATATATAGGTCTAAGTTTCACAAAGCTTGAAAAATCACTCTAGAAAGGCCTACTGATATCACCCTTTCATAACAACAAAACAAATAGATCTATAGTAAATGTGACCTCTCCTTTACAGGCTCATTATCCTGGATTTATACTTATAAAATGTTATAAGAAAGAGTTAAGTCAACTTTTTGCACTGTGTGAAGAATTTAATATTGAGACTTCTCTTAAAGGGAACTAACACAAAATTTATCATTTAGTGTTCAAAATAGAAAATATTCAATTATATCTGTTAGTTGACAATGGAAAGGTCAATTGCCTACCAACATTCTCATTGATCACTTGACTATACTCTCCTCATGCATGTGAGGAACAGACTATGATGAAGTCCTATGAAACGTGTGCTTAGGTATTATACAAAAGCACTAGGTCAGGAATCAAAAGAACTGAGGTTGAATCTCACATTATGCCTTCCAAGCCATGTAATCTTGAGTAAATAAGATATCCTCTTTAAACTTCTTCATATCTAAAATACAGGGCACTATTTGCCTTTTCTACTCACTGAATGATTGTATGGATTAAATAATACAATGTATGAAAAGTACACTGAAAGCCTCATTCTAAGATGTCATAACAACATTTAGTATCATTATCATTAATATTATTATTATTATTAAGGGGAAAAATGAGAGAGGACTGCACTGCTTACATTAGTGTTCTGCATGTCTAGTTCCAGCATGAAATGAATGGTTTGCAGGGAAGAATGCTGGATAGCTTCTCTTGCTCTAAGTCTTCAGAGCATGGCTTTATATTATTTTATTTAATTCAAGTACCAGACATACCCACATTCAAAGGTAAGTACCCAAAGCCAAATATAAATGTTTTGGGGGTTATTTCACTTTGGATTATCCATGCCTCTGTTTTCCTCCACTAGAGCAAATATTCAAGAGCTGACTATATGTAAAGAAGTTAGAGAAAACAGATGTATATAAGGCAGAAAGGGAAAAGCAAATTACAATCATCAGTATGCAGTCAGACATGTGTTTGCTCACTTAAAATGCAATGCTGTCCAGCAGCAGTACTTGCTTCTCTGAGAGTAGACTAAATGATAACAACTTCAACAAACATCTGAGAACCTATGGCATTCAAGGCACTATGTCAGACATTGGGGATACAAAGATAAATAAAATAAGATTCCTGATATCAAGTCTCTTAGAGTTAACTGCTAAAACTGACATAGTTCAAAAATAGCCTATATAATATTGAAACAACCCCCTGACCCAAGGAACAGTTAAACTACGTACACTTTTAATGGAGAAATGCCATTTCAACGTAGTACCCACCACTGAACTCAATGGTTAAAGCTTTCCTTTCTAAGCATAAAAACAATGAAAACTAAAATTAGTCAATAAAAATCTGAAGTCATTTTTAAAAAGTCATATTTAATAGATAAAACCAGGTTAGAGCTAATTTTTATTATACAAAATGTTAAAATATAACATATTTGAACTCACTTTTGTTCCAGGAGGAAATCCTTCTAGTTGTTTAGGTTTTATAAATGTTCGATGATGCTGTGTCTTATGATCCATTTTCTCCTTGCATGTCAAAAATTGCAGTCTACATTTTGTACAATGATGTATTCCTTTTTTCTATTGAGAAACAGAAAAAAGGAAAAATAACTTTTATAACCACAAAATTCTGTGTCCTGGAACTACTCTAACTTAATTTTAATGAAAGTTTATAATTTCTAATCATAGATAGTATTTTTTAAAACTTATATTACTATCAAATGTATTTGTTACTATATAGAGTCAAACATAAAAGTTCTATTAACAGGTTCAAATAGAAGTTATACCAAATGTATGAAAGCTTTTAATTATAAACTTAAATTATTTAAAAACATGATACTATGAAAATGAGCTAAACATGTTTTAATTTTAGAAAATGTCAAAATCATTTTAAAATTTTGCTATTTTCAATCATTTGACAAGTTGGTAAAGTAAATTACACCCTCTAAACTCAAGTAAATCTAACTAGATATTTCAAAGGTTAAGTTACAAAAATGGTTATACAAAGCAATGTTGTCCAATAAAATTTCCTGCAATAACAAAATGCTCTAGAGCTTTGCTGTTCAACATGGTAATTACTAGCCATATAATGGTTACTGAGCACTTGAAACGTGGCAAATGAAAGTGAGGAGCTAAATATTTTAAATTTTATTTAATTAATTTACACAGGTAATTGTGACCAGTGGCTACTACACTGGTCAACATAGATACGGAGGCATAAAATATAACTGATCATAACCTATGTTTCAGTTGAAAACTCCCTGAGTTCCTCCTAATATCCTGGTCCTATCACATTCTACAGATGGGAAATAGAACCCAAGAGAAATCTAAGTCCCTCTCCCATAGCTAGATAATAACAATGCTAGACTCCCTGATCCAGTGTTCTTCCTACTGTATAATATCAACTGAAACCTTTACACATTTATTCTCAATAATATAAAAAATATATTTCATATACATATGCTTATAGTATATAGAAATTTAAAATAACACATGCAAAATATTTTCTTCAAAGCTGTATCTCTGCCAGATACATCACTATTTCCCTTTAAATACAACCAACTCTTCATAAAATTTAAGGTAATACTTCTCTGAGGTAATATACAGAGAAGTATCTAGCAAAGTTACTAGCACACAGCAAACATTTCATTAAAAAAAAAGCCAGACATAGAAATACAATATCACATATTCAACTGGGTGTAATGCTCATTCCTGTATTCCCAGAATTTCGAAGGCTAAGGCAAGAGGATTTCAAGTTTGAGACCAGCTTCAGCTACTTAGCAAGACCCTGTCTCAAAAAATGAAAAGGGCTGGGGATATAGCTCAGTGGTAAAGTATAGTTGGGTTCAATTCCCAGTACCCTCCCCCCACAAAAATCATATGCTCTCACTCATACATTCAAGATAAAAAAGTTGATCTCATGGGAAGTATATAAAGTGGTCACTAGAGGCTAGGAAGGGTGCAGGGATATGGATGAGGGAGATCAGACACTGGAAAACAAAACACTTTGATAGGAAGAATAAGTTCTAGTATCCAACAGCACGGCAGGGTGACTATGTTTATAATAATTTATATATTATTATAAAGAGCTAGAAGAGAGTTATGTGAATGTTCCCAACACAAATGATAAAAATGTTTGAGGGAAATGCTAATTACCTTAATTTGAACTTATACATTGTAAACATGTATTGAATTATAACTCTATTTCCAATAAATATGTACAATTGTTATATGTCAATTAAAATTTAAAAAAAATAGAAAATAGTTCTTCACAATGTCCAAAGCAATATGTAAGAACAACATGTTAGAATAATTTAAGCTGTATCTTAAGACTAGCAGTGTAATGCACTATCTTATATCATAGATATAAGCAACTTAACACAAATTCACTTATAAAGTATTCAAAGAGAGGAGGAAAAAAGAGAGAAAAACTTGGCCAAGAAACAGATACCAGAACAACAGGACAGAACAAAAGTTCACTAGAATTCATTTCCCAGAACTCTTTACTAGAATCACTTACTAGGTTACCTCATCCAGCTTCATGATTTTAAATACCACCTACCCAAATGCTTATTTGGCAATATTACTTGACATCTTATATGCTTCTCTATGGACAAACTAAACTCTAGGTTTCCTATATCTCTCTCCTACCATCCTAAATCTGTTCCTTGCTCAGTTTTCTCCATAGCTTAGAATATTAAAACTCCATTCTTATAAATGCTTAAGACAAAAAACTCAGTGTCCCCTCCTGCCCCCCCTCTCTCTTTAACACATTAATAAAACCTGCCAACTTCACTTTCAAGACTACTGATAACATTCCTATTTGTCATTACCTCCAACCACTTCTACCATACTGGTGCAAGTCACCCAGACTATGATTTAAAAAAAAAAAAAAAAAAAAAAAAAAAACTTCTATCTTCCTTTCATGTCTTTTTCTGCCCTGTGATCTATTCTCTCCATGGTTGTTGGTAATTCTTGAAATATGCTAGGTCTCTCACTTAAAACCTTCCAGGAGCTTTCCAAAGTCGTGACTCTGGGTCCACACAAATTGGCCTGCATTCTATTGCTACAACCTTATCTCCTACAATTCATCCTTCTGTTAGTTAACTCTGCTCTAGCTTCAATGGCCTCCTTGCCAATCTTATTAGTAACTCTGGTTTATACTCACTTCATTGCCTACATAATGTTACCTCTCCCACATGGCTTACTCCTTAATTTCCTTTGAAGAGGCCCTTTAATGCCCATGCTGTATATAAAATAGAAAACCCTCCTCCCCAGTGCTTGGCACTCCTTATTTTCCACATTTATTTCCTACCCACAATACTTATCACCAGCATATACAAACACACATTCACACAAATTTATTATCTTTCTCCATTACAGTACCAATTCCTAAATCACACTGCTATATAATACCTAAAACAGTTCCTGACATACAGTAAGGCATCCTTAATAAATATTTGTTGGACGACTAAATAGTGAAGCAGAAAGCAAGAGACTAATGCAGAAAAATACATGAGCGGCAGGTACAATTTAACTAGTTCAAATGACTGCTACTTCATTCAATGCACATTTATCCAAAATCCTGAGACAGAAAACATCAATCTATAATTCCCTGAGGTGGACTTATACATCTCTGATGTTATGTACATATGCATTTTAATGTGCTAAGGGTGATGAAAATACAGTATCACAGTTTTTAATAACAACAATGTTCAATCAAAGATATAATGATCTATTCAGAGTATAGAAAAATAACTGTACTGAATTTTTTGAGAGTCTTGAGGTATTTAAGGGTAATTCTTACTATATGTAATTTCTACCTTTAGATCTAATGCCAATGTAAAATCAACTCCGTGACAGCAGTAAAAACTAGTGCTCTAAAGTCATGTTCTGTCTTTGCCTTTTTTTAAATTTTTTTTAGAGAGGAGGGAGAGAGAGAGAGAGAGAGAGAGAGAGAGAGAGAGAGAGAGAGAGAATTTTTTTTTAATATTTATTTTTTAGTTCTCGGCGGACACAACATCTTTGTTGGTATGTGGTGCTGAGAATCGAACCCGGGTCGCACGCATGCCAGGCGAGCGCGCTACCACTTGAGCCACATCCCCAGCCCTGTCTTTGCCTTTTATGAGACAATGCAACATCAGGCAAGTTACTTTCACTAAAACCCTGTTTCCTCATTTATAAAACATATATAGGTTGTGAGGATTAAGTACCCTGATACCATATGGTGATTACTATATGTTAACTGCTTATTGTTTTATCTAATAAGCTTTTTTAATATATCAGAAATTCTTAAATTATTTCATAAAAGTCATATAAACTGGGTTGTTTGCTCTAAAATTACTCAAGACATAACAATATAATCTTTTAAAGAAACAATTACAAGTGAGGTCTTCAACATAATAAAATGAGACACAGAATCAACAATTTTTATTACCTGATATTGTACTGTCATCTGTTAAAAGTTTATAATTCTACTCAGTGAAGGTTTCCCAGTCTTTCATAAATAAGTATACATATTATAAATACATTGGAGGATGCCTGATGATCCTTCTTTCTTACTAATAGATTGCCCTATCTTTACTGCTGGCTATCTACTTCCCAGGCACACCCAAACAAAAAATTTAAAAGTTAGGAACCCATGGCAAGTCAAGATGGCTCCAGGCATGAAGGTTTGATTTTAAATAACATAGCCTAGGCTGGTGACACAACTTAGTAGCACATGCTCAGCATGTGCAAAGTCCTGCATTCAATGCCCTACACCACAAAAAATAAATAGAACACATTGTACACCCCACACACTGGCTCCACACATCTTATCATTATTTTCATGTCTATAACTCAATGTAGAGCTTAGTAAAGCATCTGGGGAAAGTTACATTAAAAAGACTCAAAATAAAATAGTTTATACCTTACTCTCCCTTTTAAAATTAAAGGCTAAAGATGAAATACAGAATACGAAGGACAATGTTTCCCAAACTCTTTATCAAGAAATGTTAATAGGTATGTTCAAATAAAGTGTTCAGTGGTTAAACAAGTTTGGGAAATGATACATACTTTATCTTTTGCTTGGAGATTTACAATGTCCATTAGCATATTAAAAGCTCTGAGAAGTCCTGTTTTAAAAAAACAGACAAAGAAAACTGTTTAATTTTTTAAATCCAGGCATTTACCAAATTGATTTACCAGTGACAATACTGGGAGAACCCCTATTAACACCTGTTGGAATACTGTTGGGGGACCATCAAATAAAAGATCTTTCCAGAACTTCTCAAGGATGAGTGGTATCCCAGTCACAACACCAGCGATCCCAAATTCATTTGGAAATGCTACTTTTATCATCTTTCCCAATTAAAAATTACTACCTGATTTCATGATTATCTAACAACTGCATCTCATAGCAAGGTGATTACCAATGGTGAATAAATTGGTGTGCCAGTTTAATTCATAATACGGAAATGCTTAATGAGTTGGAAAAACCTGATTATATGATCAGGTGCAATAAATCCATTAGGTTCTGATTTTGACAAAAACACTGTTGTATCAACATTTCTAGCATAAACAGGGATAATTTAAGGGCTTCAGGAAAAAAAAACACAATAAGCATAACATCAGAATTCCAAGCACTAATGCTGAGTTCCAAAAATTACACAGCAGAACTGGCAGAAGTAATCCAGGAAAGAAGTTAGGATCTAAACACAGTTCTCTGGCAGAATTCATACATCAATCCATCAACAGCTTCCTTTGCCTTGTAGCTGTGAAGGATGAACCTAGGTCAATGACAACACATTTTCTCATAATAACAGAGCTTTGAAAGTGGAAATAAAGTTTGAAAAGAAATAGGAAAATAAGGTTATGTATCCACAATCTTTTTTTTCTCAGTTCAAAGTAATATTCCCCCCATCCTGCTTCTTGAAAACTCCTTCAAAATCATTCCCAGATCTACTCTTAGGACCTAACTATCTGCCACTTGCTTATTTCACTCACCTTCTCTCTTGTTTTTTCCCCCTCAATCCTTGGTTGCCTATTTCTAATCATTTTTCACAATTTTATTTATGATCTTTATTTATGGTCTACACCATCACTGGAAAGGAGGTAAGGAAAGAACTGGAAGTTTCACAAATAATTCAACATAAATTATAAATTTAATTGGGTTATTTGGAACAACTCTGCTTCATTTGCAGAATAAAACTAATCAGTGTTTCAAGACTTAACCTGGTTTTTCATTAAGATAATATGAAACAGGAATTAGAAAATCTCACCTGATGTTTCATATAATGATGCATATAGGTGTTGCGATTTTAGTAACTTTGAGGCAAAAAGGACACAGCAAGTTCTTAGTGTTTTCATGGGATGTTCTAAACTGAGTTTCCACATCAGAAAATGATGATGATCTATAATTGCAAACCTAGAAATAGAAAGAAGGTTTTGTTTGATTCAAAAATTTATAACTGATGTGCAATTACAAAGCAAATGATGGATCATTTGTTTAGAAGAACACTGTGTACTACTACTCTTGCTGATGCCTATACACCCAAAAATTCCACTAACAGAAGCATCAAAATAAAAACCCAGAAATTATCTTTCAAAATTAAAGAATTCTTCTCAAAACATAACTAGGTTTTGTGGTTTTTAGCAGATCATTCATCTATCACTGCCTTGACTGAAATTTTCAAGTTTTGGCACCTCCTGTCCTATAAAGTGCTTTTTCTGCTACAAAACAGCACTCTTTTTAGACTGCAAATGGACCCCTCACTATGGTGGTGGCAATCAATCTTTTATTCTTTTGTCTTCCTATTCCTTCAAATTCTGGAAAAATACTGGTCACAAAACATTAGCTAGGGTTCTTTATAACTAACAGCATTTCAAATTTCCCTTGTATACACATTCTTCCCTATATGGTAAAACATGTCCATCTGTATGTCTAGCTGGGCTCTTCTTTGACTACCACAGATGTAAGCAAGCAACAGTCTGTGGGCCAAATGCAGCTCACTGCCTACCCCTCATATAATGAATGAGTTATGCCTTCCACTAATAAATTATTTATAAGAGGGACTTTAATTTTGGTAACCAAATTACCTAAATGATTAAAGAATAAAACACTGATATATTTTATGACACATGAAAGTTTTATGGAATCAAATTTCAATGTCTATATATAAATTTTTATTGGAACATGCCCTTGTACTACTATGGCAGAGTTGCTTGTTTCCAACAATGACAGTAAACCATCAAAACCTGAAATATTTCCTGAAAAAAAAATGTATTGACCTCTGGGTTAACGGGCTTAAATCTTGTAGTTAAAACACAAACACACCACTTAAAAGAACACAATAAAAATGTGTATGTACCTAGCAGATATATGGCATTTCACCAGGTTTATGATTATCCTTCATATGTTGTAAAAGAACATGTTCTGTTTCAAATGATAATTCACAGATTTTACAAATGGCTAAAAGTGAGAGGGGGGAAAAGGTATTACATTTTAAGATATAAAAAATTATTTTACAAATTTATATAAATAGTGGTAGTAACAGCAGCAGCAGCAGAAGTGATCAATCATATAGTTTGTTAACTGGTTGCCAAGCACATTCCTAAACACTTCACCTAAATTAACTCACTTGATTCCTATAACAGCATATGAGGAAGGCATTTCTATTATCCTCATTTTCCAAGAGTTCATGTCTCAATTCTTATAGCTATAACAAAAGGAGGATCTGGTATTTAAACTCAAGCTACTTAGCTTCAAAATTTGATTTTAACTACAACCGTAGTTACTTAAAGTTTAAATGAAGAACACTGATTTCGCATTTGATATATATGATTTGAGGCTTCTGAATCCCCAATATGTAATGTCCAGATTATGCCAAGGCAATTACTATAATGAATTACTTGCCAGAGGGACTTTAATTTTAGTAACAAATTTTATTTCAAAATTTCTAAAAGTTAAAACTTAATTTTTCCGTTTTGCCCCCAAATTCCAGAGTCTATTTCTTATTTTTCTTACAGAGTTACTCAGGTTTTCTCAGAGTTTCTATCTTCAAATTCAATAATATTCAACATTTAAATGAAGCTGCAACTTACTAGAAAATTCATGGGGCGTATGTGTACTTTCAGTGTGACACTGCAGCTGAAATGGTGTGGGAAACTGACGGTAGCAGTGCTGGCAGGTGGTGTGGTTTTCCCAGCTTTCACTGCTCTGCTTCTCAAGTTCCAAATGATGTTTCATGTGGTTCATAAACCTATAAATGATTGTCAACAGGTGCAAAAATTCAGATTTAAAAACAAAATCTCACCAATCTCTGACTCTTAATCTCAAAAATACCAAGTATTACTCAAAATCCAAAATGTCTTAAAAGTCCTCTAGAAAAGAGTATATTTTAAATATTGCCTTTTCAGTGAATTTTTTCGAATTTATTTCAAAATAATCAAAATATCACTCATTTTCTAACTCAATCATTACTTCAGATTATTTTTAAAAATTTAAGGTAAAAGAGCAGGCTTGTTTTTTATACCTTAAATACTATTTTTAGTTTAAAATAAAACACTGAAAGAAAGGAAACCCTAGCACCAAAAGCAGCTAGAGTCATGAGAGAAATCTTTTAAGACTGTGAAGACATATAATAGATTCCAGCTGCTTAAAAGACAAATTACTGGTATTTTTACTTGTGTCTTGGTTTCTAAATGCATGTAATAGCAATTTTAATGCTTAAAATTACAAGAACTTTTTTTTAATGATACTGGCTTGCTGTTAGCACATACTGTTTATTTTAACTTGCAGACTGTGCCCTTTATAAAAAAGGTCCATTTTTCAGTTTTACATTCTGCTATTTCAGCTTCCCTAAAAGGCTCCTTATGAAAAGAAACTATGACCTTCAACAGCACAGAGTGTAGTATAAATGAGAATACTTATTTAGAAGAGCTTACTGAAGCTTTTTGCTGAATTTGAAAATAAAAGTTATTCAATCAAAACAACAATTTTTGGACTGGTCAGCTATTTACAATTACTCATTTTGAAGCCCTATAAGAAATAAACTTGCAACTATTAACATTGATGATAATGTCATCAATCTGGATAACTATCATCAAGAAGGTTATAACATATATCTCTTTTTTTACACCTCTACCACACTACTCTTTACAGCAAGTTATGATACACCTTAAAATATCTTTCTTCTTTGGCTTTAACACAAGCTCTACAACACCTACCAGAAAAATCCTAGTCTTGGTTAAGTATTTACATATGCAAAGCCAATATCTTTTAGCTCAAAATCATAAGCACTTAAGTATATTTATATAAAGGATCCTTTAATCAGCTAGTTATTTTTCTCAATTATTAAATAAGCCCAATCTGGAGTTCATATTTTTCAAATGAACAGATGGAAATGGGAGAAACTAAAAGGGCAAATTTTTTGGAATCATGTTCACAGAATGAAATATACCTATTTTCATTGATAAGTAAGGGGTAAAATACTAATATCACAGTATGATAATAACAGAACAGAGTAGAAATCTTGAGCTGTTTGTTTCTTACCATCCTTGAAAAATAATTTGCCTTCCCAGCTTTACTGGAAAAATTAAAAGCAATGTTATATAATACACATAATTTTGGTTATGAGGTACTTTACTTTAAGGTTACATTTATCAGATAACCAATATATTTTAAATGCTTAATCACTGGATGTTATCAAACGGAGCATGCTGAAAATTTCTAAATATTCTGATAACATAGACCTATGTCTCCTGAAATAATTCCTGAAAAAAGGAATTTCCCATTTTCATGTTTGATATGAAATGGAAATGGCTAATCTTAAAAGCAAAAAAAAAAACTTGTTGCTCAAATAATTTGTAATATGATATGTGTCATATTTAATTTGAACAAGGAGCTTAAATCAGTTAATCACACTTCCATGCTTATCATTGCATCTATTTTTTAAATATATATATTTTTAGTTGTAGTTGGACACAATACTTTTTATTTATTTATTTATTTTTATGTGGTGCTGAGGACAGAACCCAGGGCCTCACAGGTGCTAGGCAAGCGCTCTACCACTGAGCCACAACCCCAGCCCTCATTGCATCTATTAACATGATTTCTGACATATTTTACTATTAAAATGGTAAAAATATGTAAATAGGTGGTAGAGTTCTATTATAGTACTGTTTCAGTGTTATATGTCAAAGCACAACTTCCCCTTTGTTAAAGAATGGGGACCACTAGTTCTTGATGGCAGTTAACAGTGTCACAAAGGAGGTAAAACAATGAGAAAATTCATATGATATAAGATATGGGAAAGAACTTGGAAAAAGTTCTACCATAAAGCAACCATTAATGATTATTATAGGAGCATATCATAGAAGACAAGAAAACAAATAAATGCTGGGCCCAGATGTGTAAGTACATGCTTAAAAATGCTACAGGTGATAGTTATAAAGAGTAAATGGAATATACACATATATATGTATGTTTGTATACACAAACACACACATATCTTGTCTAAGTACACTGATATCTGCAACTTACTTTGAAATTAATTTAAAAGTCAGATAGTCCAAAGGAAGAAAAATATGATAAAGCAAGTACAGTAAAATATTAAGAATAAAATAAAAGTTGTAAGTGTAGAAGTGTCCAATAAGACTTAAATTTTTGATAAGTATTTGAAAATTTTTATAATGAAATTGTAGAAAGTAACCTTATATACTATAAATGTCATGCCATATAATCAATGAAAAATACCATTCAATATATCTTGTTATTTTATTCTTGTTACTCACTTACATAAGATATCTTTATAGTATATCATGTAATGCAAAAATTCCAAAGTAAGTTTCTAAAATTTAAAACATTTGTGTACACCTCTTCAAAATTTCATTGTGAATGAAATCTCTAATTGTTAAAGGTGTCAAATTATAAAATCAAAGCAGACACATCTCCTAGAAATGGTATATCTTTAAAACACATTGCTTTTGGCTGGGCTTGGTGGCACATGCCTATCATCCCAGAGGCTTGGGAGGCTGAAGCAGGAGGATCTCGAGTTCAGAGCCAGGCTCAGCAAAAGCGAGGTGTTAAGCAACTCAGTGAGACACTATCTCTAAATAAAATATAAAATAGGGCTGGGGATGTGGCTCAGTGGTTGAGTGTCCCTGAATTGAATCCCTAGTAACCCCATCCCCCAAAATAGATCACTTTTTCCACTAGGTAAATGTTCTTAATATGAATTGAAAGCTTTGAGCATTAAGATTAGCATAAAGAAGTTCAAAACTGGACACTTTTGAAGTGCTTTCTCCTATAACTGAAGAAAAATAAAATGTAAACTACCTAAAAGATTCACTGCTAAAACAAAATGAACTTATTTTTTTCTTTTAAGTTAAAATAAACTTTGTACATCTTAAGAAATGTGAAAGAAATACAAATAAGTAGATCCTGGTGTCAAATTCTAAAATACAAGAAATGACAAAAGCTTTTCAACAACGAACCAACAAACAAAAAGTCTGCCTTTGTCTATAGTAGAAAGTATTAGAATTGTTTATCTAGAATAGCATAGGAAAATGTAACCTAAAGATACAACATTTATATTTTTAGCATTTCAATTTTCAAATAGAAATAAAAATAAATATTTACATACCTAATATTATTTTTTAGAATTTTCAAGCAACTGAAGCGTTTAAAGGTTGTGTGAGTCTTCTGTTCTTCCTGGGCATCTTCTTCATGTTTTCCATAATAAAAGTCATTAACTAACATGATCAATTTTCCTTTCTCTGAATCAATAGTCTTATTTGTATTTGCTGTATTTGAAAATTCTGTTTTAGCCAGTCCCAAGAAGTTATTTATCATTTCTGGACAACAATACTGAGAAAGAAAAAAATTAGAAGCCTTGTTTAAAAAAAAAAAGCAAAAATTATTCTGTGGTTACAAGTAAGGTCAGGCTATGTAAAACTCTGCTTGGTAATACATCTGGAAAAACAGTCACCAAAAATTTGTGGTACATATACATATTCTAAAAATCTCAAATGACAAACACTTATTGTCTTAATAAACAAAAAAAAAATTTTTCAAAAAGAAATGAAAACCCTTAAACAGGACTCGGCTATAGATGTAATAACCATTCCTTTGCAATTTATCTATTCAGGTGTAACTATTTAATAATAATTTGTTGCTTGGTCCAAAATTATTCATTTCACATCTATTTCGAGAGTACATAAAGAAATATTTCATTTGCTTGATGTATATTTTTAATTATCAAGTAACACAAAAAAATTTTGTAAGACCTTAATGGAACTAGACTTTGACCCTACTAACCTGCTATTTCTTAGACTCAAGGTACTAGAAAAGGTATTGAACGCAAAGATATATAAGACTAATCTTCCTTCTTAAAAAAAAAAAAAAAGAAAGAAAGAAAGAAAAGAAAAAAATCCACTTTTTTACATTAGGTATAAAAGAAAAGTGTTTTTACATCTTAAAACCTAGAATGCTAAATATCTGAAGAGGAAACTTACCTCTTCGGGAGTAAAATCACAATGTCACATAAAATGATTTTAATATGGAATTTGTTCATATGTGAGCTTTTCCTTTTCTTTTTCAACAACATAGAACTAATTCTATCTTTTATTTATTTATTGCACATAACATTCAGTTGTATAGTTTTTACTTAAAGGGCAAGCTCAGGAAGATGTGCATTATAATATTTGTTAAAATGCTAATTCCTGGGCCTCACTTCAGAACAACTAAGCTACAATGTCCAGAGATAGGGCCTAGAAGTTAATATATTATCTATTTTTTTGATAGTTGTAGATGGACAGCATGCCTTTATTTTATGTTTATTTTTACGTGGTGCTAAGGATCGAACCAAGTGCCTCATACATGCTACGCAAGAGATCTGCCACTGAGTTAGAGCCCCAGACCTAGAAGTTATATTTTTTAACAAGCGGTAATTCTTTTACAACTTAAGTGTTTTCTATATGTGTTATGTGTTAAACTGGCATCAACATAAGAAAATTTTAAACTCTTAATACACCTATTTCATTTCTAAGATAACAACATCCACTTCTACCACATGTGAAATGTTAGACAACTGGTGGAACACTCTGTATTACAAGGGACAGTGGGCCTTTCTGGTCCAAGACAGACTTATAACATTTCTTTCAAGGTTGCATTTTACTTATTTTGTTTTACTTATCAATTTATAAATCTGAAAAGAAAACACACACACACACACACACACACACACACAATCTAAAATAGATACAAAGAAAAAAAATACTAAGTAAAATGGGCCACAAATAAGTGGTATAACTAACCTATGTTAAGGAGTTGAGGTTTCACCCACATGCAAAATTAGGACAAATAGATTAGTTCTCTAATACAACATGAATCTCTGTAGTCTTCCATTCAGAATAAATTATAATTGAAATAGAAATACAACATAAAAAGGGAGGTAAGAAAGGTTTTGCTATTTATGTTCCTATATTCTTCTTGCAATATTACATAATATCTGAGAGCTCAAACTTAGGAAATTCAGACTATTTCTAAGGAGTTTTACAAGACTAAGTTCCTTCTTTTAAAAAAATGCTACTTTCTACTTTAAGGATAAATGCAGAAAAACATGGTAGGGAATAAAACAACTAGCATTATTAGAAAAATTACTCAAAATGTGTATCTTCTTACTACTACTAATATGTATCACTGGCACCATTTTGACAAACAAAACTCTTCACTTATTTGAAGGATTCCTTGGAGAAAGATCTCAAACAATGAGAAGTTATAATGCACAAAAATAAATAAAAGAGAAAAGTCTTCCTAATAAGAAATGCAGATTATTTTGTGTCCCAAACACAAAATCTGGCATTTAGTAGAAGTTATTCTGAGTCATATTTAGCACCTGATTATTTTCTGAAATCTACAAAATAGTTTATGAGAGAGTATGTTGCAAGGTTTATATTCTCCAGAAATGTCTAATTTGAAATTAAAGTTGACCTAGAGTAATAAATTACTCTCTCTCTCTCTCTCTCTCTCTCTCTCTCTCTCTCTCTCTATATATATATATATATATATATATATATATATATATATATATATATACATATATATATCATATAATCAATTACTTGCTGTTCTTTTTTTTTCTTTTACACAAAAGACAGGATCAGATTTTTAAAAATTAACATACAAATCTTGTTCACAGCAACTTTAAAAATTTGTTTTTAAATTGTAGTTGGAAACTATACCTTTTTTAAAATTTATTTTTATGTGGATCGAACCCAGTGAGGATCGAACCCAGTGCTTCATACGTGATATATGAGTGCTCTACAGTGAGCCACAACCCCAGCCCTCACAGTAACCCCTCACCAACAACAGGTCATCTCTTAGACCTGGAAATCTGTCATCTCTACCATGAAGCCTGGATGACTTTAAACAATTGTTGACCAGTCTGACACTTCATGATCCTAACATCTCTGGTCCCAGTAAGAATGCTAAAGCACTGCATGATGTTGCTGAAAACTTAGAGACTGGGTTCTGAGAAGGGGAAAAAAAGAGGCTGAATACCTAGTTTTCCTCTTCCTCTTCCCTGTGCACAAACACAAAACATGCCCTTTCTACAGAAATAAAATTGCTTTAGAATCCCACCTTATCCCAGAGAGAGATTAAGAAGTAGGACATCAAGGGAAAAGGAGAAGGGAAAAGGAGAGGGAAAAATGAATAACAGAGAGGTAAGATAAATTAGAGACAAGGATAGTAGTAAACAGATACTGCAAAATAAAAGAAGGGAAAGAGAGGCCAGTAATGAGAATAGCAAGGTTTAAAAAAAGAGAGATTAGGATTAGAGAGAAAATGACAGATATAGCATGCAAAGGAAAATTCATTTTGGACATACAACTGTATGGAATAAATATTTTAAAATATAATTCAGGCAAACTGTGCTAAAACAAAGGAAGACACAAATATAAAGGCAAAAGAATACACTGTACACTAGAGAAGACTGACTCAAACTTTCTATAGTAAGTTATGTCACTATAAAATTATTAATGTTAAAAATATTAGTCTAATATAGATAGATAGATAGATAGATAGATAGATAGATAGATAGATAGATAGATAGATAGACTGGGATGTAGCTTAGAGGTAAAGTGCCCCTAAATCCCCAGTATCAAAAAAAAAAAGAAAAAGAAAAAGAAACTTATTACTTTCTAGATGAGACCCTCTGCAATTTAGTGAGACCTTGTTGCAAAAAAAAAAAAAAAAAAAAAAAAAAGAACTGGAATGTAGTTCAGTGGTAAAGAGCCCCTGAGATCAATTCCCAGTACCAAAACACAAAGTAACAAAAAACAAACAACAACAAACACTGAACACTAGAATCAAAAACAAAACACTTTTTGAACATTTTAAAATGTTAAGGATACATTCATGATACAGTTATGAAAGCTAGATTCTTCTGTATCACAAATATCAGCTAAGTAATGAAAGATATGGATTGAGATGTGATTATATATCTAGGACAGAATAAGTGAAGATAAGGATATGTAAAAAGTTTTATCAGTGGATACTAAACTACAGTTAGATAGGAATACATGTTCTGGTATGCTATTATTACATAGTAGGGTGTCTATAGATAACAATAATGCACTGTACACTTTAAAAAGCCAGAAAAAGGGAGTGGGGATTATGGATCAGTGGTAGACTGCTCACCTGGTGCGGGTGAGGCACTGGGTTCAATCCTCAGCACCACATAAAAATAAATAAATAAAAATAAAGACATTGTGTCCACCTACAGCTAAAATTTAAAAAAAAAAGCCAGAAAATTTAAAGTTTTCACCATAAAGAATTGATAAGTGTTTGCAGAGTAAAACATTAAACAATGGACACATATCAAAGCATCGTACTCCATTAATACGAAAAATTTTATGCTTTATGTACCAGTCAAAATTAATGTAAATAAAGACTAAAATTATAATGAATACTCTGGAAAAGTTTATATGACAAGCAAATAATTTACTTATTATTTTTAGTGTACCTCACTATCTATAGTATATCTTACTATATCATACACGTATTTTCAAATTTCTACCTAATAGTAAAGAAAACAACCTACAGACATTTTTGCTAAAGAAAAAAAAGTATTCATCAGCACTTGGGCTTTACTATAAGAGGTATGGTTAGAATACCAATTAACTAATAATACAATGAGAAAAATGTCTAACTTTAAGAAATTCCTAAAGAATAAATGAAATAATGTATTTATTCAAAGCTTAGTTTTATGTTTGACACATGGAATCAAATAAATTATTATAGGATATTTTAATATTTTTCCATTGGAAAAAATCATTAACTGTGTTATAATGAACTTTGATTTATTAAAAACTTCTATTTAAGTTTTTTAAAATTATTGATCTAAAAATTACATTATTTTATGGAAATTATATTAAATTTTAACTAAAATATAAAAATATAAAAGCTAAAAAGTAAAAAAAAAGTCCCCAGTTTTCTATTTTTTAATTTTTATGATCAACACATTATATTTATACATTTTTGAAACAATGTAATTTTTACATTTTTATGATGCAATTGTGTGAACACAATCAAAATCCTCTTCTAATATGAGATATAGAATGCATTACTGTTAATTATACTCACCCTATTATGCCATAGAACATAAGAATTTGCTGTGCCTATCAAACTATAACACTGTACCTGGTGACCAACCAATTTCTATTCCATTCCCCCTCTACTTGTCCCCATCTCTGATGACCTCTAGTCTATTTGATTTCTATGAGATCAACTTTTTAAAACTGCCCACTGCCTGAGATCATGTAGTATTTGTCTTTCTGTGCCTGAAACTCTCCAGTTTTAAACATTTCCTTCCTAGATTTGTGACTATGCTTTGAGACTTCATTATTATAAACACATACATTATTCAATTGCATTCAATTTAGTTAAATAGTATTTCTTACACATTGTCCCATTTTATCTATCATAGAGATACCCTCCTTTCATAAAATGTTACAGTGTTCCATTACATAAATCTTTTAATATTTTGGTTATTTCCAGTACAAGTAATCACAAATAATGCTATAACATGTAAAAGTCACACATGGAATAAGGTTGCCAATCTCTCCAGGCTCAGAAATGTGTACGTTTTGCATGTTTAACTGATTCTATTTTGTATACAGACTGTATGCAAAATAGAGGGGAAATAAGAACATTCATGCCTACTTCTATATGTGGAAAGAAAATCAGGAAGGATATAAAACTGGCAACCAGGTCATAAGAGTCTGAGGTAAAGATTCTTCCCATACACACCTTCCTATTTTTAATTTTTAATAATGTGACTTTGCTACCTAGTAAAAATAAATAAATAAATAAATAAATAAATAAATAAATGAATAAATAAATAAATATGACTAAGAGAACATAGTAGCAAGAGATCTTCCAAAAATGGTAGATTAGAGGCATTATACACTTGCCTGCATCTCCTTGAAACCAAATTAAAATAACTGTAACATAGTTGCTCACTGAGATGAATGACTATGAGAAAATACCAGGTTTCAACTGTGGATAGAGACTTGGAGAAGCCCAAATAAAATCGACTGTGGAAGACAGAATGAAACAAAATGCACCAGTGCCAATCCCAGGGAAGTATGCCCCAGAGGTAGAGAAGAAACAGAGTCCCAACAAACATGACTGGCACAGGATCCAGCCTCCTGCAGAAATATAGGCTAAGCAAACAACAGTACAGTTTGCATGTTAAATTGGCTCTGTAGAAGACACCTGTACTTCTTTGCATATTCTCAGTTTTATAATTTGGAGCCATCTTAGAAAAGGTCCTATTGTCTGAGGTTACTTACTGCTTCAGCAATCAGCATATGTAGTAACAGATGGTGCTTCTCATTAAACCTGGCAGTTTGCCAGACGCAGCTCTCAGAGTCTGGGGAATGAGCAGTCACATGTAGCCAGGACTGGAAACACCAGAAAAATGGACTGTGGATTATGCAGAACTCACCACCGTCCCTTCCACCACAGATCTTTGAGACTCTATATCCTCTCTCCATCCTTGGGGGAGGCATACAGGGACACTCCACAGAGCTAGTATTAGCTCTACCCTCCAAGTACTAAGCTCTGAAGAGAAGATTTGGGGAGTTCCACATTCTGACATGCCATGATGTCAGCATCAGCTCTGCTCTAGAAGTGCATAACACAAATAGCTCCAGAGAGAATTTGTTTCTAGGAAACTCTGCATTCCACACTAGCTCATTCTGGTGTACAAAGCAGCTGAGAGGTATTCCAACTGAATCAAGCCACAAATTGCTACCATCAGTCAACTGACTACTACCACAAAAGAAAGGAGTAAGCCCCAGTCTTCTCTCTGTCCAAGCAGCACACAGACTAAAGACAAAGAAATTCTCTGATCAGCACAGTCAAAGAGTTTCTATCCTTCCTGCTCACTTGGGCACTCGAGGGAAAAGAAAATTTTCATTTTTTTATTCATAGTTTTACTTTTTTTTTTTTTAACTCAGGGGTACTTTCAAAACTGCACTACATCCCCAGCCCTTTTCATTTTTTCAGACAGGTTCTCTTCAATACTGGCTTTGAACCTGTGATCCTCCTGCCTCAACTTCCTGAATAACTGGGATTACAGGCATATACCACCACACCTGGCTTAAGTTTTTGTTGTTGTTCTTATTTTTATGTGCTGTTTTGTGCTTATTTCACTTTTTTCCTCTTATTTTTTTGATATTGGGGACTGAACTCGGGGACACTCGACCCCTTGGCCACATTCCCAGCCCTTGTTTGTGTTTTATTTAGAGACAAGGTCTTACTGAGTTACTTAGCGCCTTGCTAAATTGCTGAAGCTGGCTTTGAACTCTTGGTCCTCCTACCTCTGCCTCCCAAGTCACTGGTATTACAGGCATGTGCCACCATGCCTGTATTTTTCTCCTCTTTTTAATATGAAATATTTTTCTTCTCTTCCTTTCTCCCTTTTCTATTTTACTTTTCTCCAACTATATTTTATCCCTTTGATTAATTCTATTTTTATTATTTAACTGTTTGTTATTTAATATTATTTTTCTTCTTTCTTTTCATTTGTTGTGGTATTACTGTTTTTAGTTTTTGGATTTTACTTTATTTATCTATCTCATTTTTTCTTTCTTCTTTGTTCCTCTTCTTTTTTTTCAGTGATTGAGATTGAGTCTGATTGTGTTGAACACATCAGCTGGGTGCTCTGCCACTGAGCTACACTCCCAACCCAGCTGAGGGGAATTATGCCTTGCTTGGGCCACACTTAAACCTTGGCAGATACTTCAACTTAGGGAATAGGAGGAATAAAAGCCCACAGACTATAACCTGTCCCCAAGCAAGCATGGCAAGGTGGGTGAATCTGAAGTCCCTCTTGGGAACCCTCACTATTATAACAAGAACAGAAGAAATAGCATAACTGTTATAGGCACCATAAATATGGTATATGGTGCATCAATATCTGTCATTCCCATACCTTATCAGACAGCATATTGCTGATAGGGTTGGAGGTGAGTGTGACAGTGGAGGGAGCTGTAACTGGCCATTGTTTCTCCCCATGAAACAACTAGAGATGCCCTGAATGTCTAAACAAAAGATAAAGGCTCCGGGACATCACCACAATTGGAACAGCCAGTAGCAGAACTGCTTCCAAGTTAACAACCAAGATCAACAAAGCCCAGGGGAAACCCCCAACACATACCTGATAGGGGCTTCGATTCCCACTATAGGAGTAATCACAGAGGGTACACTCTATATCTATTGCTGTCTATAGCAAAATTGCCTGAAATACCAGACAGACTACCCTCTTGCAAGTCCTATAAAGAAAATAAATCACTTAGGCTCTGACATATTATATATTGTGTAAAAATCTAACCACAGCCAAAGAAGCCACAGGAAAGTACACAAGGAAATACAAATTGAATTAAATTCAATACTAAATAGAAACCCAGTAACCCAGGGCTCACCAAGAAATAGTGGAAAAGAGTGAAAGATATCCATCCCAGTGGATGAGCAAATCTCAACATACAAACACAAGAAATATGAAAGCACAAGGCAGTAGAATAGCTCCTGAGATTTATAAATCTCTAATAAATCTGTAATCCAAAGATATAAAAGTAGATGAACTACTTGACAGAGAAATTAAAAGAATAATTTTTTTAAAAACAGTTCAATGAATTCCAAGAGGATATAAGAGCTGAATGAATTAAGGAAACCAATGCAGGATATGAATGAGAAATTTGATAGACAGGGATTTTGAAACAGAACCAACCAGAATTCTTGGAAATGAAAAGCTCAATAAGTCAGATTTTTAAAAACTCACTTGAAAGCCCCACCAAAACATTAGATAGACCAAAAGAAAGAATAACAAGACTTAAAGAAAAAGTTGAGGAGTTATCAGATTCAGAAACTAATTTTAAAAAATCAGTAAAAATGAACATAATATACAAGATCTCTAGGATACCATTAAAGAACCAAACACAGGTATGATCAGAAAGGATGAGGGAGAAGAGCTACAGATTGAAGGCATAGAAAGTCTATTCAGCGAAATGTCAGAAGATAGCTTCCCAAATCCTGGAAAAGACATGGATATCCAGGTCAAAGAGACATAAAGAGTCCCAACTAGCCAAGCGCCATGGTGCTTGCCTGTAATCCCAGCAACTTGGGAGGCTGAGATAGGAGGATCATGAGTTCAAAGCCAGAATCAGCAACTGCCAAGGCACTAAGCAACTCAGTGAGACCCTATCTCTAATAAAATACAAAATTGGGCTGGGGGTGTGGCTCAGTGGTTGAGTGACTCTGAGTTCAATCCCCCGTATCAAAACAAAACAAAATAAAACAAAAAAAAACCCCAAGTAGACATAACAAAAAGAAAAAAGAAAAGAAAAAAAAGCTTACCCACAACATATTATATTTAAACTCCCAAAAGTACCTAACAAAAAATATTTATAAAGCTGCAAAAAAGAAGGGTCAAGTCATATTTTAAGACAAAAACATTAGAGTAACAGTGGATTTCTCAGAAGAAACTCAAAAAGGCCAGAAGGACAAGGAATGATGTATTTCAAGGCCTAAAAAAAAATAAATGTCAAACTCAATTACCATACCCAGCAAAGTTTCCCAAATCAAAGGAAAAATAAAGAACTTTCATGATAAGCATACATTAAAGGAATTCCTGACCACTAAATCAGCATTATAGAATATACATAAGGGAATTCTACACAGAAGTGAGGAAGAAAGACTAACACAAAAATAATGACACAGGAAAAAATAAATTTCAGTAGACGAGATTAGAACAGCTAATAAGAAAAAAAAAGGAGAGAACCAAACAGTATTAATAAAATCATCAAATTTCTAAGATCAATAAAAGAGCAAGACACAACATAGAACATTCAAAACAACTAGGAAAAAACTTCAGCCTCGGCTGGGGATGTGGCTCAAGCAGTAGCACGCTCGCCTAGAATGCGTTCGGCCCGGGTTCCATCCTCAGCACCACATACAAAGATGGTGTGTCCTCCAAAAACTAAAAAATAAATATAAAAAAATTCTCTCTCTCTCTCTCTCTCTCTAAAAAAAAAAAAGAAAAAAAAAAACTTTAGCCATGTATGGTGGCACATGCCTGTAATCCCAGCACCTGGGCAGCCTGAGGCAGGAGGGTTGTGTGTTCAAAGTCAGGTTTAGCAACTTACCAAGACCCTAAGCAAATCAGTGAGACTCTGTCTCTAATAAAATACAAACAGGGCTTGGGATATGACTCAGTGGTTGAATGCCCCTGAGTTCAATCTTTGGCACAAATAAAATAATTTTAAAAATTACAGAATAACAAGAAAAAAGTGCACACACACCTTTTAATAAGAATTCTCAACATAAATGGTCTTAATTCTTCAATTAAAAGGTGCAGATTAGCTCATTAGATTAAAAAAGAAGACCAAATAATATACATTCTAAAAAACTCACTGGCAACAACATACACAAACTGAAAGTGAAAGGATGGAAAATGATACTGTAAGAAAACCAAATCCAAAAGCAAGCAGCAATAGCTATACTCATAGATGACAAAACAGAAAAAAAACAAAGGAGGTTATTACATATTGATAAAGGAAATTATTCATCAAGACACATTAACAATTACAAACATATGCACCAAACATAAGAGCACCAATTTTATAAAACACCACAGGACACAAAGGGAGAGATGGCCCTAATAATGAGTAACCGCAGTTCCCACTTTCACCCTACAGACCAAATAAAATCAACCAAAAAATCATCAGGGGTGAATTATACCATAGTTCAAATAACTTAACAGACATATACATCTAAGGGCTGCAAAACGTGTATTCTTTTCATCAGTGCATGAAACTTTTTACACAATAGATCATATTTCTGACCATAAAGCAAGAGTTAACTAATTCAGAAAAACTGAAATGATTACTTGTATCATATTGTATCATGATGGAATGAAACCAGAAATTTGTAACAAGAAAAACTGCAGTAATTATATCAAAACATTGAGACTAAAAATACACTGGTGAACAAACAGTAGGTTATGGAAAAAATCAGGAAGGAAATTTAAAAATTCCAAGAATCAAATAAAAATGAAAACATAATATAGTAGAACCTGTGGGATACAGTGAAAACAGTACTTTGGGGGAAGTTTATAGATATGAATGGCTATATTGAGGGAGGTAGGGGGAGGAGATCCCAAATAATAACCTAAGATAAATCTCAAGGTCTTTGAAAAACAAGAATAAACTAAGGGGCCAGGTGCAGAGGCTCACACCTATAACCCCAGTGGCGTGGGAGGCTGAGGCAGGAGCATCACAAGTTCAAAGCCAGCCTCAGCAACAGTGAGACCCTGTCTCTAAAGAAAATACAAAACAGGGCTAGGGATGCGGCTCAGTGATTGAGTGCCCATGAGTTCAATCCCTGGTACCAAAAAAAGAAAAGAAAAAATAAATGAAACAAAGAGCTGTTTCTTTGAAAAGAAAAATAAAATTGAAAAACTTTTACCAAATTTAACCAAAAGAAAGAGAAGACCCAAATTAACAAAAATAGAGATGAAAAAGGTATACTACAAAAGACAACAATCATAAGATCCTTCGGGAAAATCTGGGAAAACTACATACCCAAAAAAAAATGGAATATCTAGAAGAAATGGAGGAGATTCTGAACACATATTTTAAAAATCCAATTAGATCAGTAATGAGCAATGTGACTGAAGCAGGAGAAAAGTCTCCAAACAAGGAAAAGCCCACGCCTAGACAGATTCAATGCTGAAATTTAGCAGACTTTTAAAGAACAGCAATGCTTCTTAAGCTATTTAGAAAAAAAAGGAAGAAAATGTTTCCAAACTCAGCTTACCAAGCTAGAATTACCCTGCAACCAAGACCTGATAATGACACAACAAAAAGGAGAAAACTATATACTAATATCCTTGATAAACATAAATGCAAATAAATGCAAAATCCTCAATAAAATACAAATCAAATTCAATGGCACATTAAAAAGCTTGTCCACAAGTTGGCTTCATGAAAGGGATGCAAGGATGGTTTAACACACACAATTCAATAAATGTAATATAGCACATTAATACAAAAATTAATAGAGGATAAAAAAACTTGATCTCATAGATAAGAGAAAAAAACCTTTGATAAAATTCAGTAAAGCTTCATGATAAAATGCTCTGAATAAACTATATATAACACAATCATACTTTAACATAATAAAGGATATATATCATAGCCAACATCATACTGAATACAGAAAAATTGAAAGTGTCCCTTCTAAACTCAGCAACAAGGACCTGGAGTTGTGGCTCAGCAGTAGAACGCTCGCGTAGTGCATGCGGGGCACTGGGTTTGATCCTCAGCACCACGTAAAAATGAATAAATAAAATAGAGGTATTGTGTTCAGCTACAACTAAAAAATAAACACTAAAATAAATAAATAAATAAACTCAGCAATAAGACAAGCATACCTATTCTCACCAATCTTTTTTTTTAATTGAATATGACAGTGGAATGCAATACAATTATAATTTTTTATAAATACAACAGTGAAATGCATTACAATTTTTTTTATAAATGACAGTGGAATGCCTTACAATTCATATTACACATATAGAGTACACTTTTTCATACCTCTGGTTATATATAAAGTGTATTGACACCAATTCGTGCCTTCATACATGTTCCACCACTCTTATTCAATATAGTAGTACTTAAAACCTTAGCCAGGCCAATCAGGCAACAGAAAAAAATAAAAGGGATAAAGATAGGATAGGAGGAAGTTAATGTATCCCTTGATTACAGACACAATTCTATATTCAGAAAATCCTAGACTCCACCAAAATACTCTTAGAACTGACAAATTCAGCAGATTTGTAAGATTTTACAAAATGCACACACAAAAATCAGTAGCTTTTCTAGACACCAATATCAAACTCACTGAGAAAGAAATCAAAAAGCAATCCTATTCACAGTATTCTCAGAAAACAAAAACTAAAATACCTAGGAATAAATAAAACCAGAACTGTGAAAGACTTCTATAATAAAAATGACCCCAAAGAGGTATAAACATAAAGAACTTGAGGAAAAAAAGAAAAAACTAATGGAACATGGGAAGGCTTCTCATGTTCATATTAGGAGAATATAATTTAAATGGCTATAACACCAAAAGTGATCTACATGTACCATGCAATCCTTATGAAAATATCAATGACATTATTCATAGAACTTGAAAAAAATTCTAAAATTTGTATGGAATCATAAAAGACCTAGAATAGTCAAAGCAATCCTCAGCAGAATGCACAATGTAGGAGCCATCACAATACCTGACTTAAAAATACACTACACAGCTATAGTAACAAAGATATGTACTGACGTAAAAACAGACATGAAGGCTATGAATAGAATAGAAAAACAAGAATAAAGCCACAAATCTGTACCGTTGAAATAGTGAGCAAGAACTTTTCCTTACTTCTTTGCCACAGAACCCTTCTTTTTCTTATATAATCTAAAAAATTCCTTAAAATCTGAATTTCAGAGCCTCCTAAAATAATAAAATGCTCAAACTAGTTTAAGAGAATTATATAAACTATGCTCTGAACTGTGTGTTAAAACAATTATTTCATATGAAACACTTCACCATTTGAAGTTTATGTCTGACATTTAAAAATTAAAATGTAAAAACTCAGATTTTCATATGTAATGTGGCATGTACATGTTGGCGATTATGAAAATAAGGTAACAAAATTTATAAGTTATTAAAAAATTAAACAAATGTTTTCTAAATTTGAAACACAATGTGACCAATAAAATATTGATTTTTTAAAATAAAATAAGAATAAGCATCCATTATAAATATACGAACTTAATTTCTTAAATCTGATGATTAAGGAATGCCAGTCTTACATAATTACTATGAAAGCAGATTTTTATCTAAGCTAAATAGAAATTCCATTATGAGAAGATTTCTTATCTAAATATTGAGATAGACCATAGTGACTGTAAATCTCAAAAAATTCCTTTTTGAGAGGGGGAGTCTCACTATGTTGCCCGACTGGCCTTGAACTTGTAATCCTCTATCCTCATCTTCCCAAGTAGTTGCAAATATAATCATGTGCCACCATGCCTGGCTTCAACCTTTATAAAAATTAAATTCTGAAAGTTTTACCTTCATGTGATTTTTCAAAGGATCCAAAAGATTGAAATGAATATTGCACTTTGGACAAGCTCTTGGAAAAGGTGTTCCATTTTTAGATTGATTTGATGAGGTGTTTGCACCTAAAATAAATTCAGAACATTTATGATTCAAAACTCATCACTTTTGAACATTAAATAATCACTAATAGTTTCAAAATTTATAATAATTTCTAAAATTTATGTATACATACTATAGTAATTTTTATAGTATAGAATGTCAGATTTCATATTTAACTTTTGATGGCATAGCCTGGGAAGATGTCAGTGAAGGAGGTTTAACTGAAGGGAATTCAGCTGGAGAATTTGTTCCAGAAACAACCTCACAGGGCTTAGGATTTTTTGGATTAGCACTGTTTACTTCAGAAGCAGAAGGATGTTTTGATAAAAATGAACTTTCATTCACACCTACAATGATTTAAACAGTGGAAAAAATATTTTAGAACACCTAGAATACTACTCATAACTAAGTACAAATACTTTGGAGTTAATTTACAGATAATAAAATTAATTACCATATCACACAAATAACAACAAAAATTAAGTGATCCAAACTCAGGGCATATACAGAAATAGTATAAACATTTATTATAAACTCCAAGAATTAAGATAATTTGTAAAATAACCTTTCTATGCAAGAAATTCTAAATGTGGCTTCAAACAGAAATACATAAACTGCTATTATAAAAGAAGCCAGACCAAAAATTTTAAAGCAGAAAACACTGAACCAAGTTCCCAGAAGTAAATTACTTTTGGATACTTAAATGTGTTAGAATTTGTTAAAAAAAAGAAGGAAAATCTGACAATAACTTTTTTTTGTTCCAAAAATTGATACCCTCATATGCTTTTTTATTTTGCAACTTAAAATGTCTACTGCAATGTTAGCTCTTTTCTCACCTAACAAACTGAAGAGAGGTCTACTGACAGCTTTAGGTGATTTTAACCACTTATTGCCATGTACAAAGTGGAAACAACTAAGTTTGAATAATATTTTACTCATTCATATGAAAGGGCACATAATGCAGGGAGTTAGTATAAGGATTTTCATACTATGTTCCCCAGAATTTAATGGGGTCATTTTAGGGAATATATTGGGCATGTCTGACAAAAAAACACTTTTCCATTTTATTTATTTGATATTCACATAAAATTTTGTTTGTACAGGGATTTCATTAAAAAAAAACCTCTTCCATTTAAAAACCATTGCCTTAAGGATAAAGAATTTAGACCTATTTAGAGCATTACTAAGAAAAATGGGGATATTTAGACTATAACCAAGCCAGGCAAAGTCCTTTTAGAAAATAATACACAATGGGCTTTGTAAAAATGGATTCTAAAACTGTACATCATATTTTAATAATGCCAACTATACACTAAAAGTAGAAGCAGTGAATAAACTACAAATATTCTTGGCTTTTAAGTCAGACAAGATAAGTTCAAATCCAGACTACGACGTCAGTCTCTAGTTATGCACTCTTAAGCTTATTTAATTAATTTTTCTGAGTTTAAGCTTCCTTTTTTGTAAAATAAGTTATAATGCCTTATTTTATAGAGCTATTTAAGAAAAAGATAATATACTTAAAATATCCCAAGAAAATATTTGGTACATAAAAACACTCAGTAGAAAGTGAAAGCTACTATCATTACTAACTAAATATTTCCCATCTTTATTTTAGGGGGAAAAATTATTCCAACAGATATAATAGTAAGAGCAAATATGCCATAAAAAAGTATTATAGTAGTTAGCTTCTTTCTTACATCCTTTGAGATAACATAAAAATGATCTCCCACTAATGAAGCACTCTATTACAAACTGCAGGTCCATAAGACAGATTCCATGAGATCCCTTTAGCATTCTTGTGAGAGGTTTAGGTTACCTGAAAAACCACTAAGTGCTAGCATTTCAAATGAATCAGTTGATTTTACAACAGGCTAAATAGTAGAAATAGATTGCTTTAATGGAGGAATTTAACAGAAGAAATCTCAATGTTAAAAAAAGTCACTTGCATTTGATTGAACTTCTGATTCTTTAACTTATCTCCGTTCTATTAGGCTGTGCTATTCCCTACTTTTAAGAAATTCTATCTCTGCCAGTATAAATCCTATACTCACTCAAGATCAAACTCAAATTCAGTCTTCTCTGAACCCTCATAATTTCTACCGTGTGTTACTGAACATCATAGTACATATAATTATTAATATTTATCATACATAACTGCTGTCATGTCATTTAAACCTTATAAATGCATTTTTAAATTTACTTATCTTATTTGGCCATCAGAAAAGCCCTGAATAGAATGGCAATCATCAAGAATACGGCAACAATAAATGTTGACGAGGATGTGGGGAAAAAGGTATACACAAATATTGTTGGTGGGACTGAAAATTGGTACAACCACGATGGAAAGCAGTATGGAGATTCTTCAGAAAACTTGGAAGGGAACCACCATTTGACCCAGTTATCCCACTCCTCAGTTTATACCCAAAGGACTTAAAATCTGCATATTGGAGTAATGCAGCCATTCAATGTTTATAGAAGCTCAATTCACAATAGCTAAAGTATGGAACTAATCTAGGTGTTCTTCAATAGATGAATGGGTAAAGAAAATGTAATATATATATATATATATATATATATAATGGATTATTACTCAGCTTTAAAGAAGAATGAAATTATGGCATTTGCCAGTAAATGGATGGAGTTGGAGAATATCATGCTAAGAGAAATAAGCCAACCCTGAAAAATCAAAGGCCAAATGCTTTCTCCAATACCTGGATGCTAATTCACAATAAGATGGGAGGCACTAGAGAAGAATAGCATTACCTTAAATTAGGTAGAGGGAAGTGAAGGGAGGGGAGAGGAGGGAAGGTGATGTGGGGATAGGAAGAATCATAGAATGAAACAGACATTATTACTTTATGTATATGTGATTGCATGAGATATATGTTTCTACAATATGTACACTAAGAAAAATGAGAAATTATATCCCACTATGTATATCAAAGTGCATAAATGCATTCTTCTGTCATGTATAGCTAATTAAAACAAATTTTAAAATTAAAAAAAGCCTGGAATAAACTATATTAAAAATTAAAATAAAGGGCTGAGGTTGTGGCTCAGTGGTAGACTGCTCACCTAGCATGCGTGAGGCATTGGGTTCAATCCTCAGCACTACATAAAAATGAAATAGATACTGTGTGTCCACCTACAACTAAAAAAATATTTTTTAAAAAAGAATTTAAGTAAATCTCCAAATGGCTGATTCAGGTATGGTGAATGAATACATAATATAAGAAAAATAAGTACCTCTACTTTGAATAATATCAGAAAACAAAAGTGGAAAGAGGTAAACTGACTAAACATTCTCCAGATTAGAGGTTCAAACTTACTTCTTTCAAATTACCTTATTTACTGCTCAGACTAAAGTTTCATTCTTTATATCAGAAAACCTGACTAGAGAATAGGTGTCATAATCCTTACTTTTAAGAAGTTTCAAGAATTCATATCTTCTATGAATAAAAGTCCATGCGTTTGTAAAACCAGATTTAGCACAAATACATCCCCATTTCTCTTTGGGTCTTACCTACTTTATTAACTAGAAGTTTACTAGGTATGTAGTGACACCAAGAGAAGTGAGTATCAAATATTGTGGAAAAGAAAAACAGTGGTGTACATCTAAAATCACAATGACTCATGAGGCTGAGGTAAGAGGATTGAAAGTTTGAGGGCAACTCAACAACAGCTAGTCTCAAGTAAAAATATTTTTAATAAAGTTCTAGATCAGTGGTAGAATGCTTGCTTAGCACATGTAATGCCCTAGATTCAAATCCTCTATACCACACACACAAAAAAGAAAAAAAACATTAAGCATTATTACTATGGAAAAAGAATGGACAGAAGTTGAGTTTGGTAGATTCTTCACACTGATCTGTTTAGTAAACAACCTAAAAACTCCAAAAAAATCATATACATCTCTACTTCATCAAATATTTGAAACACATATAAATTGCCAGTACATAAAGATTAAGTACTTTGATTACAGAAAATTTTCAATAAGACAAAATTTATACTATACAAATGTATTTTGATTAATGAAGAATTTTGTTATACCCTCAATGAACTTAAAATCTTCTTCAATAGGTAAATTTCATTACTTTTTCAAATAGCATTTATTGAGTACTTACTATGTACAAATCATTTCTTTAATGTGGTTACTTTACACTAACACTTTAAAATCATGTTTTACTATCATATTGAGACCATTTATTGGACTAGAGTGACACTAACCTAATGAAGAAATCAATAATAACAAACACTTTTTCCCCTAACTGGTCATAGAAACTAATTTTTAAAATAGAATATTTAGGGCATATGAGGACCTCTATAATTCATATAAATTACTTTAAGGTGTTAAGTTTGGCTCCAAGTGAGAATGAGTTCAAAGAAGTTTAGCCAAGATTTTATATAAAGTTACCCAAAAAGGCATTCAAAAACTATTAGCACAACTCCATGTTACAATATATGAAAGACTTCACAAGAGGATTTGAGCTTCAAAATAGAAAGTTAATTCCATAAGCAAATTCATCAAGTTTTTCTTTTATAACTTTTTGGAAAAAGTACTAATACCAACCTGCTATAGAAAGTGTTGGTCCCCCTTGGTAATGTGATAATCCTGTCTCCTGGGTCAAGTCAAATAGTAATTCTGAAGAATTATTAGATACAACTTGTGATGAGCTCATTATGTAATCCTGTTAAAATATTTCAGAGAAAGAATATTACATTTATTTATTATAGTTATAATTATTTTTCATAAAATTTATAAATGCAAATTAATTATATGCCAATATTATAAGAATAACCTTTGATGCCTCAATTATTAATAAGCTTAAAAACACAAAGATGATTTCTAATTTGCCAGAATTATAATTTACTAAAACTTTGAAAGCAAGCTAAGAGAGCTGGTTTATTCCTGACTAGCCAATTAATTTGAAGGAAAAATTATAGTCCAACATTTTCAAGATAAAAGAAAAGTAAATCCATTTTACATTAATAACAGTGATACACTCTGAGAGGGATTCTAAAAATGCTGTATCACCATCAAAAAGCAAATAATAGAACTGGGCAAAATCTTGGGCTAAACAAGGAGACAAGTATAAAAAATATTAACATGGTTATAAAAGTTAAAAGTTCTTGTGCCTCTAAAAAATTCTGCATCCTGGTGTCTGGGGTGTGGCTCAGTGGTAAAGCACTTGCCTCCCACATGTGAGGCACTGGGTTTGAGCCTCAGCACCACATAAAAGTAAATAAACAAAATAAAGATACTGCATCCATGTACAACTAAAAAATATATATTTTTTAAATCCTGCTTTCAAAATATCAATACAAACAAACAGAAACATTAAGGACGAATATATCAGACAATATGAATTTTGGAACCATGTTTCTTGGAGAATGTTATAAATCAGAAAAGACTGGTCCCCTCACTCTTCCTATCATCCCACAGAAAGCTGTGGTAGGCCAACCTCTCCTTTAATAAGGCAAATATAAAAGCAACCTGGCCAGTAGGCTGAATAAGTAAGAATGCCAAGCAGACAGGGAACAGAATAGAAGTTATTTACAGAAGTGATCTGGGTCAGCAGCCCTGCTCCTAGAGACCAGAGCCTCAAAGGAAATTTCAGCCCTTCCATGAGGAGAAAGGGTGGTTCAAACTAGCAGGAAGATCTCAAGAAAAGAGAAGTAAAAAGTATGAGATGAACTATGCTGTGGTCAAATATACAGTAATAAATACATTTATGTGAAAATATACACATATATTTATTATAAATAATTATGAGAATTGTGGTCAATAAATTTAGGAATATTCAAATAGCATTGTATATTAAAAATACTGACACATACACAAAACACACACCACAATATTATGCTCCAATGCCATTTTCATAAAAGACAATCATTGTTGAGAGTAAGCCAGACCACTCTACATGTTGTAATATATAGCAAGCAAGTTTTAAGATTAACAATGCTTAAAAATCAAACTGGAAAAAAAGACAGCTACTTTTAGGAAAAAAATGGGCAAAGGACATAAACTGAGATAATTCAAACTAAAATGCAATGGCCAATATATTCAAAATACCTTTTTTTCCAACATACTAGTCAAAGAAATGCAAATAATAGTGTTTACTGTATTGGCATTCTTCAACACTGCAAAATATATAATTAGCAGCTACGCTTAAGAGTATCAAGATCAAAAAAAGAATTAATAACTGCAGAAAACATAAGACTAAGAATAAACTACAAGGTGAGATCATGAATAGGATCCTGGAAAGAAAAGAAACATTAATGAAAAAACTGGTGAAATTCTAATAAGTTCTGAGGTTTAGTTCATATTAATTGCCTGTGATAAAAAGTTAACATTGGGGGAAAATGGGTAAGAGAAATATAGGAACTGTTTGAATTATTTTTTTCTTGTAAGACTAATGATAGAACTGTTATGTCTTATTGATATATGGTTTTCTTAAGCAGTGGGAGGGAGGGGAAGAAAGGGAGCAAGGGCGTAGGAATGATGTGGAATGAGTTAGACATCATTACCCTAAGTATATGTATGAAGACATGAATGGTGTGAAAATACTTTGTGCACAATCAGTGACTTGAAAAATTGTGCTCTATATGTGTAATATGAAATCAACTGCATTCTGCCATTGTGTATAACTAATTAGAATAAATAAATAATTTAATTAAAAAGACTAATGATAGTTTGAATTAAGTTAAAGTTTGAAAATGATGACTGGGGATGTGGCTCAAGCAGTAGCGTGCTCGCCTGGCATGCATGGGGCGCTAGGTTCCATCCCCAACACCACATTAAAATAAAAAATAAAAATATTATATCCACCTAAAAACTAAAAAAATAAATAAATTTTTTAAAAAATGATGAAACATTCACTACTGGCAAAGTAGAGATTATATTTTGGTATTATCTGCATAAAAATGTTAGCAGTAGTTACCAAAGCCTTTAAAATAAGGTTCACATGATTAAATTATTCTACATTCAAGGATTCATCATGATAAGGAAATGAAAGTGTAATGGAAAATTATTTATAATAGCAGAAACATTAAAACCTATATATCTAATAATAGAGGAGTGGTAAAATAAATTGATGGATAATCATGCAGTCATTAACATCAAGATTTTGAGAAATAATCAATGATATGATCCAAGTAGAATGTTTAGTAAGAAGTGAAATACATATTGACATATACAACATGATCCGGATATATTCTTCTCTCTTTTCTAAACTTTCCTCACAAAATACATATTATTTTATAACAAAATTTGAAGTATTTTGTTTATAAATTGAGGGCTGATCAAGTTTAAGAATTTTGCTTTGTTACTAACTTTCCAATTGACACAGGACTGTTAAGAAGTTATTGAAATAAGTTATTACTGTAACACAAATAACATCTAGAATTTAGTACCAAAAAGAGAGATATGGATATTTGAGCCTTAAAATGTAGTTTAAAAAAATCAATAATGCCATACTGAACTATAACTAAGCAAAATTTTACTTCAATTTAAATATTTTTTCTAAATATATGCACTTTAAGAATTGAAAATTTCATTTTCTAAAATAGTTCTTTTAACATAAGTATAACAAAGTTAATGCTGTTAAACACTTTTCTAGAAGAAAACTCTGGTTAATTATCACAATTTCAGAGAGCAGGCAATCCACTAATCAACAATAACTAATTAAAATAATTCTCCAATTGAGAATTATTTTATCTCCAATTGAGTCATTTTCCTTGAGATGGCAGGTACACTGTGTTCAATTTTGAGGAAGTGATTGCCAACTACCCAAAATAAAAGAACCACGCCTGGCAGATATATACTAAAGTGGCCACCACATCCCACCTCCTGTTAATCATATCCTGTGTGATTCCCTCCCTTTGCATTGGACCTCTGACTTGATTCGAACCAGTAGAATACAGCAAAAGTAATAGGATAAACATGATTTTCTTTTAGTAATTACATTAATTCAGACTCTAATGACATTTTGCTAAGGATTCTCCCTTAATACCTTTGAGAAAGCAAGTAGCCAACCTGGGAAGACCCATCTGACAAAGAATGAACCAAAAAACAGTCAGATACTGAGACTCAGTTTGACAACCTGTAAGGAAATGAATGCTACAAACAACCATGTGAACTTGAAGCAGATACTTCCCCCACAAAGCTTCAGATAAGACTGCAACTTCAGGAACCACATACTGAAAGTGGCCTTGTGAGACCCTAAAGCAGAGGAGCCAGCTAAACCATCATCCGACCCACAGTAATATTACATAAGACTGTGAGATAATGCATGTGTTGTTTTAAATACATACATGTGTGATAATGTTGATACAAAAAAACAAATAAATAATACACCATGGTTTGTCAGTCATTGTTTCAAGTAAAAATGGTGTTCTAATTTTTGTTGTAATTAATCTTGGAATTTTATTCCTTTACAATTGCCAAAAAAATAAAGATAAACAATAAAAACAGCACAATGAGGAAGTCTCGAGTCATCCAATGTACACAAATGGGCATATATTTTTCAAATTAAATCCATTACTATATTTCTTATAAAGAATTATTTATTAGTTCTTAGGGATTACCTGAAAAATGTAGTCCTGGTCAAAAGGAAAGAAAAGATCAGATGCGGAGAATTTCTGAAGTGTGAAAGATACAATATACTTAGTTGTATAAGTACAAGATTACAGTCCCTGAACAAAGGACTGCAATCTCGTGCAAAGGACCTATAGTTTCCTCTACCAAAAGTTATTCTTTACCAGTAAAACCATCAACAGCTGCTTGAGGATAGGGTAGAAACCACTCAAACTTGATTAGGCACATTGTAGGAAAAATTTGAGCCCAGGTTTGTATATCTATACACAGAATGGGTCTGATTATCTATGTTTGGTGTAATGATTCCCTTTCTGCATTTTTGGAATACTATTCCTAAGTATAGGATGGTCTATCTCCAAATCACTTGAAATGGAGAACTTGTGTAAAGATATTGTAAGGGACCAGCAAGAACAACAGAAACGTAGGAGCACAATACCATCTATTATGTGTAAAACTGGATACCCAGGGAATAGAGTGAAATGTCAAAGAAATTTCCTGGTACACAGGGAAGACAACCAAAAACCAAAAAAACAGCCTTCTTCTATCCATGTGTTATCCAGTAAAACTCTATGCCTGTAGCCATTAAATTACCAGGTAAGGGTTTCATATACCATTCCATAAATAAGGAAAGAAAATTTAGACTAAAAAGAATATAAGACAATAAGAAAAAGATAACTCTTTTGATTCTGGGCTTAAGGAATGAGAATTTCCTAAGATATAAGTAAAACAAACTCAAACTTTCAAATTTCCATACCCCAATTCCATTTATAGTTTAGGTAAGGCATGACCAATATTGCAAGGTAATTAAAATGAAGCAGAAAAATAACTGTTGGTTTCAAAATCCAAAAGGTCATGACCTGGAAACTCACCTGGATCCCTACCCCTTAGACCATCTGGTGCCATCTACCGATTTCATGAAACTTTCAATGAAGGGCTCTGAAAAGGACTTGGCACACTGCTTGAACTTTTAGGCTTAGAAAAGAGCTAATTCTTCTGTAAGAATCTACAGTCTTTTAACAAAAAGATTATATATAATTTGGGATTAGTAATATCTAGGGAAAAAACATTCCAGTATGATGGATTAAACAGATGTCTTACACATAGTCTCCGCCTTATGGGAGAAAACAGGGGAGGCTCATAATGGTCACCTTTTTCAGGTTTAATGAGACGAGAAAAAAAAACCTATATGCCCTACATAGGGATCACTTACATTATAAAGCTATAATTAAATATTTAGTTCAAGAATAAATTTGGGAAATGTCTATTTAGATAAAATGTTCTATTTTTAAAAAACAGTGTAGCTCATAATTCAATCACACAAGCACCAAACTTCAGACACAGAAGTACTTTATGTATACTATTTCATCATGCAAAATATTTTAAAAGACAAATATTAATGGGTAGAGTTTAAAAATTAATGACATTAATGTTTTATACTTAAACTGGTGTTAATAGATCTTAGTAGTTTCATCAAGGAAATGAATATAACTGGAATCTACAACCCATCTAGGACTGAATCCAGAGACTCTGAATCATTCACTGCCTACATACAGTTTTAGCCATGTATGAATGACAATGCAATGAGGCCTAGATGTGAGAACTTCCATCTGATACTAATATACACTTAGTATATTCCAAAATTTTAATCTAAGCATTCCAAATCTTTCCTTATGTAACTGCTAAATGAGAAAAGACAGAAATAAACAGATAAACAGTTCACTCGGATAAACAGTTTCACTAGAAAATTTTTCCAATCTCAGAAGACCTCCAATGCAACAAGCCAATCTAAGCCTACTTCTTTCTCACACATCTGATATTTAACCTTTGGCTTCCTTCTAGTCTCCAATCACATCCCCATTTTGATTCTCAAGTTCTTACTGGCCTCCCCCTCATCTCTCATCCCTAACTCCTTACAGTAGAATAAATAAACTGAGTCCCATAAGACATTCACAAGTTTTTCTTTAAAAATAATATCTTATAAAATTTGGCTTTAGTAAAAGTAAATGCTTACTGGAAATTGCTGGTTTTGAACTCGATATCTCTCCAACAAAGATGGGCTCATCATCATCATCATCCTCAACTTCTTTTACTTTCTTCTGCCATGGTTCCAGTTCTTCTTCACATTCCATAAAGAGTTTAAATTATCTAATTTTCAAAAGGAGAGAAGTAACCTTATTTTCAAAAAGAAAAGTAAAAACATTTTGCAGGGTGAGTACCAGGGATTGAACTAGTGGACACTAGACCACTGAGCCATATCCCAACCCTATTTTATATTTTATTTAGAGACAGGGTCTCACTGAGTTGCTTAACACCTCGATTTTGCTGAGATTGGCTTTAAACTTGTGATCCTCCTGTCTCGGCCTCCCAAGCTGCTGAGATTGCTGGGATTACAGGCTTGCACCACCATGCCTGGCAGTAAAAACATTTTTGTAATACCTGATATTGAAGATCTACTTTAAAAATTCTAATAGCAATTTCTGAATTGATATTCGTAGTCAGTACCCTGTAATAACAGTAAGAAATTCAGATCTCACTAGGATAAAAACTAGTACAATTAAGATAGATTAAAAGGTAGATAGGAAGACAGAAAATGAAAGATATTAGTTATTTACCATAGATAGAAAACTTAGAGATAATAAAATCCAAAGTGAGCTGCAGTAGTACACCTAGATAAACATATTCTATCTAATCATTATCTTTCTAAAGAGATATTAACCACAGGTAGACTAAGACTAAGAAATAACAGGTAGGAAACAAACTAGAATTACTACCAAATTCAGGAACATTAGGCACAGAGCAAAGAAGAGATAGGTGCTAAATTAAAATACAGGAAATGAGGGAGGCTTATACCAGCCAGGTTATATTACATTTTCTCACCTGAAGAAACCGATCAAAACAATACATACAGTAAATACTACTTCTCAGAAATTATGACCAAGTATACTGAGCTCCTAAGAAGCACATAGATATAGGTAGAACACCAGTAGCATCAGGATTTTAGGAAAACCTCCTATCCACAAAAGAAATAAAAATTTCCAGGGTTCTGGCATTATCTTTCATACATCATTTTTAAAAGGTAATTTTTTATTATACCAAAATAATATCATTTCTACTTTTAACTCAAAATTCAAGCAATATTCTACCATAAAACTGAAAGATACCAACTGAAATTATGCTCTGGAGACGGCATGCAAAGCAAATATTTTAACAAATTAGATGCCATTTTTTTATAAATATATAGAAAAGTATGTCACAAACCATTCCCTGGTCTAATATTTAAATGTTTAGTAATCTACCTATCAAAGGCCTTCCTATTTTTTCAAATGTCATCGACATCACAAACTGACCCCTTTCTTTTATAATTGTACTATTTTAATAGTTAGATAAGAGTTCTTTAAGTTTTTCAACTCAGATCATTAAAAATACTAAAAATCTATATCACTTCTGCACAGAGTACCTTACCTTAATAGTCTATATCATTCCAGTCTACAACATAAAAAGGACATGGACTTGAAATCAAATTGAATGGTTTAAATCTTCACTGCCTTGTAATTGTATGACTGAAGAAATTACTTGAAGCTATTTATGATATCTACCTAAGTTTTATATACATTCAAGAAAATGGAAAACACCATGTAAAACATCCATTTTCAACTAGAAACTCAAACAATTAATTGCCTGCTTGCACTAATCCTTGGTTCAATTATAAATTCCTCAATAAACCATTACATTTTTATTTTCCTTTGAATTTTGAACTACATTGACAGTCAATATCATTCAATTCAAATGTTAAAACACATGATCTCAAACTACTCTCTTTCTTCATGTCTTAATTTTACATAGCCACAGTCAAATTTAATTCACTGAGAATACATTTCCCCCAGAACATTAGATAATCAACATACCCACAGCATGAGGTAACGTATAGATAAGGTGAAGTAAGATAGTACCTAATTTTGAAAAATTAGGAAAGATCCACTGTGAACTGATAATAAAAGTACTATTTATTTCCAGCTGATATATGTAATGAGTTAAATTGTGTTATCTCAAAAGCCATATGCTAAATTCCTAACCCTCACTACCTCAGACTTTGGCTATATTTATAGATAGACCTTTAGAAATAAGGTCACTAGGGGCTGGGTGATAGCTCAGTGGTAGAGCACATGCCTTGCATGCATGAGGCACTAGGTTTGAGCCTGAGCACCACATATAAATAAGTAAATAAATAAATGAATAAATAATATTTTTTAAAAAGGTCACATGGGTGGCAATAAAATCCATATAACTGTTGTCTTTTAACAGAAGTGAAAATTGGGATGCAGGCATATGCACACAGAGAGGACCATGTGAAAACCTAAAGAGAACATGGCTATCTACAAGCCCAAGAGAGAAGCCAGGCCCTCCCCTTGTGGCCCTCTGAAGAAACCAACCCTACCAACAAGTTAATCTTGGCTTTTTAGCCTCAAAAATTATGAGAAAACAAACTTCCATCCTATAAACCACCTAGTCTGTGGTACTTTGTTGTGGCAGCCCTAGAGAACTGATAAGAGTATGCAAAGATCTTTCTTGTTCTTTCTCACAGGACTCTGCCATTGTTAAAATATCCAGAATACACTGCAGAGAGAAAGGTTAAGGTCACATAGCACTTTTTAAATGTTTTCTAGAAATATTTTTTGTCTATGCATAGAAGAAACACATGAATATACTAAATTGATATTTATCTCTTTTAACAAAAAGAATAAAGTTCACTTCTACTTTACTTTTTTATATGAACATTTGCTACTCCAACAATTTTAAGTTTTTAAGAAAAAGTCCTCCACCTTCTCTTGAAGCAGTTAAACAAAAACCATACACACTGTCATCTGTTGTGGCCACAACACTTACCTTTTGGTTGAAAAGGGTTTTCGCCCATCAAGTTGCAGAGCTAATTTTCTGTAAATTGTCACCTAAGTACTGATACATGAGATCAGTCAATTTTATGAATCACTTTAAGGAAGACTAAATATTAAAACATGGGACTTGGAATTAAGAAATTATTGGGGAGAATTTTGATCTTAAAACTCACCATGTGCCTCCAAACAAGACAGCAAATTATATCTGTTTTCCCTCCTGTAAAATAAAGATATATTATCATTAGGATGGGGTAATTAAACTGCAATAAACTCTTTTTTCCTATAAAAAGCTCAATTTTTAAGTTGGATATGTTTGATATATACATAACTCATATAACTGATTCATCCCTAAATAAACCCAATTAAATAAATAAAATGGTGGTTGAAGTAAGCACTTAATAATTGAATAAATACAATGAATTACTAAATAAAAACAATTTTTAAACAATATTCTTTCATAAAAACTAGTAATCAATCACCTCATGATGTACTGTTTTAGTAAATCTGACTTTTCAAATGCCAATTGCATTCATCTTTATTACCTACTTTTCACGTTTCAGAAATGTAATAATTTCTGTAAGAAAACAAAAGTTAAAATAAATTCTAGTTTATTATTCTATTTTTTTAGCAACTGAAAAGGAACAAAAACTTGGTTGGATACATTTCATCATAGACTGATACATTCAAAATATAGCTACTGGGATCCACCCAGACTGGCCTCTGCCGCACAGGGCCCAGGCGCGCAGGGCCCAGGTGCACAGCCCTTTCCCAGCGGGGCAGACACTCGCCATAGCCTAGCCTCTGGTGCAGGACCACCCCGTCTGACCATTCGACTACTGAGGAGCCCAGATCCAGCCCAGACTGCCACTCCAGCACCCTGGGTTTATGCTCTGAGTAGATCGGGTTCATCCCTCCCCCAGTGGGGCAGACACCTCCAGAGCCTAGCCTTTGGCACAAGACCACCTCTTCCTACCAGCAGACTACCACAGGAGGTCAAGCCCAGTGGCCCAGATCCACCCACACCAGCTTCTGCAGGGCCCAGATCCAGAATGCAGTAGCATCCATTGAGGGTCTGAAAGCCCAACATCAAGGTGAGGTACAGACAATCTGCACAGATACCACAAGAATATAGGGAAGAAACTGTAATGTCTCAGATCCACACTGCAAGAAAGGAAGACACATAGACAACATGAAAAAACAAGAGAGGAAAGTGCCCCAAACAAGACAGGACACTATAATAACAGAAAGTATGAACACCGAAGTTGATGAAATGTCAGAGAAGGAGTTCAGAAGGTTCATAATCAAAATGATTTGTGAATTAAAGAATGACCTAAATGAGCAAATACAAGCACAAATTGATCACTCCAACAAAGAAATAGGAGAGCAAATACAGGTAGCAAAAGATTACTTCAAAATAGAGATAAAGACTCTGAAAAAAAAAAACAGTCAGAAATCCTTTAAATGAAGGATAGCTTAAATCAAATAAAAAACTCAATAGAAAGCAAAACCAACAGACTAGATCACTTGGAAGAAAGAATGTCAGATAATGAAGACAAAGTATACAATCTGGAAAATAAAGTTGACCACACAGTGAAGAAAGTTAGAAACCATGAACAGAACATCCAAGAATTATGGGACAGCATCAAAAGAACAAATCTAAGAGTTATTGAGATAGAGAAAGGCATAGAGTTTCAAGTGAAAGGAATGCACAATCTCTTGAATGAGATAATATGAGAAAATTTCCCAAGCATGAAGAACAAATTGGAAAACCAAATACAAGAGGCTTACAGGACACCAAATGTACAAAATTACAACAGATGTACACCAAGGCACATTATAGTGAAAATGCCTAACATACAAAAAGAATAAGGATAGAATCTTAAAAGCCACAAGAGAGAGGAATCAGATCACATATAGGGAGATACCAATTCATTATCTCAGCAGATTTTTCAACCCACACCTTCCAAGCCAGGAGATTGTGGAACAACAAATACCAAGCTCTGAAAGAAAATGGATGCCAACCAAGAATCTTATATCAGCAAAACTAAGCTTTAGATTTAATGATGAAATAAAAACCTTCCATGATAAAAAAAAAAGTTAAAAGAATTTACAACTAGAAAGCCTACACTACAGAGCATCTTCAGCAAAATAGTCAAAGAAGGGGAAATGAAAAATAATGATGAAAATCAGCAGAGGGAGGGATTACACTATTGGAAAATCTCATCAAAGAGAAACCAAGTCATGTTAAATATCAGAAATAAACAAAAATGGCTGGGAATACAAATCAGGTCTCAATAACAATGTTAATGGCCTAAACTCACCAATCAAAAGAAATAGACTAGCAGATTGGACCAAAAAAAAAAAAAAAAGACCCAACAATATGCTGCCTCCAAGAGACTCATAGAAAAAGACATTCACAGACTGAGGTTATGGGTTAGGAAAAAGCATACCACTCACATGGACTGCAGGAGCAAGCAGGGGTTTCTATCATCATTTCAAATAAAGTAGACTTCAAACTAAAGTCAATCAAAAAGGATAAAGAAGGACACTACATTCTGCTCAAGGGAACCATACACCAACAAGACTTAACAATTATAAATATATATGCCCCGAACAATGGAGTGGCTATGTTCATCAAACAAACTTTTCTCAAGTTCAAGAGTCAAATAGACCACAACACAATAATTTTGGGTGACCTTAACACACCTCTTTAATCACTAGATAGATCTTCAAACAAAAGCCGAACAAAGAAACTATAGAACTCAATAATATAATCAAAAACTTAGACTTAACTGAGTTAAGAATATTCCAACCTTCAATGAGAGAATATAATTCCTTCTCAGCAGCACATGGATTCTTCTCTAAAATAGATCATACACTATGCCACAAAGCAACTCTTATCAAATATAAAAAAGTAGAGATACTACCCTGCATTCTATCAGATCATAATGGAATAAAATTAGAAATCAATGATAAAATAAGAAATAAAATACACTCTAACACCTGGAGACTAAATAATATGCTACTGAATGATCAATGGGTTACAGAACATCAAGGAAGAGGTTAAAAAGTTTTTAGTGGTACCCAGATAGAATATATCAAAATTTCTGGGACACTATGAAAGCAGTTCTAAGAGGAAAGTTCACTTCATGGAGTTCATTCCTTAAAAGAAGAAAAAGTCAACAAATAAATTACTTACCACTACATATCAAAACCCTAGAAAAAGAACAAAAAATCAACAACAAAAGCAGCAGACAACAGGAAATAATTAGAATCAGAGCTGAAATCAATGACATTGAAACAAAAGAAACAATTGAAAAAACTGACAGAACAAAAAGGTTGTTCTTTGAAAAAATAAATAAAATTGACAGACCCTTAGCCATGCTAATAAAGAGAAGGAGAGAGAAAACTCAAATCACTAACATACATGATGAAAAAGGAAATATCACAATAGACACTACGGAAATACAGAAGATAATTAGAAATTATTTTGAAAACGTATACTCCAATAAAATAGAAAATATTGAAGGCATCGACAAATTTCTAGAGTCATATAATTTGCCCAAATTTAAGTAGGATGATATACACAATTTAAACAGATCAATTTCAAGTGACAAAATAGCAGACACCATCAAAATCTACCAACCGAGAAAAGCCCAGGACTGGATGGATTCACAGCCGAGTTCTACAAGACCTTTAAAGAAGAACTAATACCAATAGTCTCCAATTTATTTCAGGAAATAGAAATTGCTGATGATATGATTCTATACCTGGAACACTCTAACTAGTTTTCTAGTTTTCCACCAGAAAACTCCTAGAACTAGTAAATGAATTCAGCAAAATAGAAAGGTATAAAATCAACACCCATAAATCAAAGGCATTTCTGTATATCAGTGAGAAATCCTCAGAAAGGGAAATGAGGACAACTACCCCCTTCTCGATAGCCTCAAAACTAAATGAATAAATACATAAATAAAATACTTGGGAATCAACTTAATGAAAATGATGAAAGAACTATATAATGAAAATTACAGAACTCTAAAGAAAGAATTCAAAGAAGATCTTAGAAGATGGAAAGATCTACCTTGCTCTTGGATAGGCAGAATTAATATTATCAAAATGACCATACTTCCAAAAGCACTAAACAGATTTAATGCGATTCTGATCAAAATCTCAATGGCATTCCTCATAGAAATAGAAAAAGCAATCATGAAATTCATCTGGAAAAACAAGAGACCCAGAATAGCTAAAGCAATCCTTAGCAGGAAGAGAGAAGCAGGTGGCACCACTGTACCAGACCTTAAATTATACTACAGAGTAATAGTAACAAAAACAGCATAGTATTGCCAACAAAACAGACTGGTATTACAATGGTACAGAATAGAAGACACAAAGACTAACCTCCAAAACTACAATTACCTTATATTAGACAAAGGTGCCAAGAACATCATTGGAGAAAAGATAGTCTTTTCAACAAATGGTGCTGGGAAAACTGGAAATCCATATGCAACAAAATGAAATTAAACCCCTATCTCTCACCATGCACAAAACTCAACTCAAAATCGATCAAGGATTTAGGAATACAACCAGAGACCCTATATCTAACAGAAGAAAAAGTAGACTCTAATCTCCATCATGTGGGATTAGGCCTCAACTTCCTTAATAAGTCTCCTATGACATAAGAATTAAAATCAAGAATCAATAAATGGGATGGAATCAAACTAAAAAGTTTCTTCTCAGCAAAAGAAACAATCTGTGAGGTGAATGGAGAGCCTACATCTTAGAAGCAAATCTTTAACCTTTACACATAAGATAGAGCACTAATCTCTGTTATATAAAGAACTCAAAAAACTAAACACCAAAAATACAAATAAACCAATCTATAAATGGGCCAAGGTCCTGAAGGGACACTTCTCAGAAGATGATGTACGATCAATCAACAAATACATGAAAAAATGTTCATCATCACTAGCAATTAGAGAAATGCAAATCAAAACCACTCTAAGATTTCATCTCACTCCAGTCAGAATGGCACTTATTATGCATAAAAACAACAATAAGTGTTGGCAAGGATGCAGGGGGAAAAGGTACACTCATACATTGCTGGTGGGACTGCAAATTGGTGCAGCCAATATGGAAAGCAGTATGGAGATTTCTTGGAAAATTGGGAATGGAACCACCATTTGACCCAGCTATCCCTCTCCTTGGTCTATATCCAAACAACTTAAAAATAGCATACTACAGGGACACAGCCACATCAATGTTTATTCACAATAGCTGAACTGTGGAACCAACCTAGATGCCCTTCAATAGATGAATGAATTAAAAAAATGTGGCACATATACACAATGGAATATTACTCAGCAATAAAAGAGAATAAAATCATAGCATTTGTAGGTAAATGCATGAAGTTAGAGAAGACAATGATAAGTGAAGTTAGCCAATCCCAAAAAGCCAAATGCCTAATATTTTCTTTGATATAAGGAGGCTGATTCATAGTGGGATAGGGAGAGGGAGTATGGGAGGAATAGATGAACTCTAGATAGGGCAGAAGGGTTGGAGGGGAAGGGAGGGGTCATGGGGCAATTAACTATGGTTGAATGTGATGAACATTATTATCCAAAGTACAGGTATAAAGACACGAATTGGTGTGAATTACTATATATACAACCAGAGATAGGAAAAATTGTGTTCTATATATGTAATAAGAATTGTAATGCATTCTGCTATCATATATAAATTAAACACACACACACACACGCATGCACACACACACACACACACACACACACACTCATGGTCTTCTGTAAACAAGGTGTTATGCTAAATTCTAAAGGGAAATACATGAATAAGTCTCAGCCACAGTCTTCAGAAATTTATGACTGAATGTCTGTCATTCATTGGACTTAAAAAATTCTGTTACAAAAAAAATCATTATCATAAAAATCACAATTAAACTGCTTTATTTGAACCAAGAATTTATTATCTGTGGGGGGCTGAAGATAGAGTTCAGTGGCAGTGTTTGCCAAACAAGTACAATGTTCTGGGTTAAATATCCTAACACACACAAAAAAGAATTTGTTATCTGTATTTTTATGTATACAGAACAACATAAATTTTATAGAAATTCATTTCCCCTTACATTCCTATAAATATCCCAGTTGCCCAATACCCGTATTCATCCAGCAGAATGACTCCTAACCCAAATCGAACATGATATTTCCCTTAACCATACTCTGTTCCCTCAATCTATTTTCACATAACAGCAGGTCCTGAGTTGATCTTGGCATGCAGGTATGTAGGGAATCCTCCAGCTGCTGAGAAGCTCAAAGGTAGATGCAGAAATGATCCCTGGAGCAAATGTAGGCAGCTAGGTAGAACCTGTGAGGTCTAAAGTCATCTTCCATGGTCAACAACCCAGTCAGGATGAAGGGATGAGGCTGAATCAGCCTCTTTCTTCTCAATACAGGGAAGATGGACACAATCAGGTCTGTGTGGATTGCTGATCCCGGGCTCCTAGGGTATATAGACCTTTATGTCTTGTGAAAATGTCACAGGAAGGTGGGGCAGCCTCCATCTCATGGGACCCTTGGAAACAACTGTTAGGACAAAGTGGTTGCCAAGGCAGTGACCTCATTCACTTCCCTGAAGGAAGTGACCTCACCTCACTTCCTTGGTGATGGAACTCTCTGAACTTGGGATCCAGGAGGCGAGGCATCCAGAGGCAGTTCCACTTCCAGTGGGCTCACTTGATTGTCTGTACCAAGGCCAGAGTCATTCTTTGTTGGTACCTAGTGATGTGTGGATAGCCAAATGCCTTGAATGGTCTCAACAGGGGCTTTTCCTGAGAAAGAAGTGTTGGCTCATTGCTGGCTCCTGACAACTACACAGAGATGGCCAAGGAGACCAGAGCTGAGACAGGACAGGCCACTGCTGAGTAACATATTTTCACCCACCAGTCAGAGGACAGAGTGGATAGATGCAGACCAAATACAGGGGTGGTTTGTGTGTCTCAGTGGGTGTGGGTTTCAATTTGTCATTTTGTCTCATGTTCTGAGAACATGAAGAAAAAATGTTTTGTTGGTTTTTTTTTTTTGTTGTTGTTGGTTTGAAATGGACTGTTAACTAGTTAGCCTTTTTATGTTGGTGAATCCCACTGGGGTTGTGGTTAAAGAGAGTAGAGAGAAGAATGCAGCCGTGAATGTGTCTTCTCTAGTGGAAATCTTTGCAGGACTCCTCATGGCCAATTTATGAGTGGACTGCCGCTTGCTTTGCAGATGGGCAACACCTACCAAGATCCTAAGTTCCTGTATTCTTCCTGAATTTTGGCCACTCTCTGAAGGGGTTCGTGGTTTTGTGTCCAAGATGTGTACCACATTCAAGCTCTGTGACATGGCCATGGACTGGATTGCTGAAGGGCATGCCAAGCATCTCAGAAAACTCAAAAATTAGCATGACTGGTAAGGATCTCTCTGGAGAATCCCTGCTTGGATAGATAGTAACCCAAGTTGCATGATTAGGAGCTGTCAGTGCCACAGTGTTCAATTAAAGAAAAGTTTTTCTCCAGGCTTCTTTCTTCCCTATTGTTCTGTTCCCCTGAATTTCAGGGAGGTGTTTGCCTTAGGGCACTCCTTTGGGACTCCTCAAGAAAACAGTTTCAAATGGAAATAAAGAGGCCTAATCTGTGCCTTTTAAGTAAAGTGCTTTGTAAAAGCTGTGTCTGAATCAGACTCTTGGCCCTGTGTGTGGCTGTGAATTACATTCTCAGCACCCAAGGAAACTCAAGAAAAATCCCATGTGTCCATCCCAATCTAAAAGGATGAAAACGAAGTGTACTATTGGATGAAGTCTCTTACCGTCCTCTGGTCAGGCTCCTGACCCCTATGAAGTCAGAACAGGGATCCTCTGGGTCAAATGAGTTGTTGCAAGCCCTCCAGTAACTAGCACACAGGTGTTTGGGTTTTTTCATGAGTCCAGTACACATAAAGAATCTACCCCTGGCAGGCAGGAAGCCTCTAATTTGACAAGCAGAGCAGTATGAACTACAGGCCGATTTTATCTATCCTATTTCTCAGGAAGGGTGTCCAGGCCACCATGACATTTGGCATATGATGGGCATGAGAGCTTACTTTGCACACCATCTAAGACTGCTCACCCTTTAGAAACCCCCAGCCAGGATGTTATGATGAGTGTCTGTATTGAAGAAGATGAGGGCCATGTGGGAGTGTTTTTGTTAGAATAGTGGTCTTTTGTGTGGTGGTTGGAAATGATGACTGGGTCCACCTCAGGTTGAACTCTGGTGTGATGCCATTAGAGACTGAGTACTGAAACTGATCTCAGAGAACTATTGCCATGAATTGTGTTGGGATTTTAGAAGGCCAGGCATTAGAGGAGCCTTTGGAACCTGGGATCTAGAACGAGGGTGTCTTTCTCCACAATACTGGGAATCTCAGCCAGGATTTTACATGATTTTGCTGTTAAAGCCTTCTCAGCTATAGTTGAGATCCAAAACTCACAGGAACCTCATATTTTAGACCCCAATGGGCCTGGATTCCTGTGACCTTTTGCCACTCCTTGGGAACCTTGCCTGCATGCGATCTCCAGAGCTTTTACTGAAAGGAGATTCCTCAACACTTACTGGCTCCTGAATGAATCAAAACCCACAGTGTCAACTTCTTCATTCTTGAAATATGGCTAGGCCAATACCATGAAGTTTTTGAGAGTCCCATGACCAGAAATCCCTGGAGAACTTTAGATCTCCTGTTGCTCATCATGACTGAACCAGCGATTGCCATTTTTGACTGAGTGGAATTCATGACCATGGTGAAGAACAGAGATGCCAGTGAGTAGGAGCCAGAAGGGAACTGGGCCTGGAGCAATGGAGTGCAGGTGTGTGATCCAACATCTGTGGTGGGCCCCTGTGGTTCTGTCATTGGCTTCCAAATGACATGTGACTGACAAGGTGCAGCCAGGAGACCCGAAAATGTAAAGGCATGTGGTTGTGGGGAGAGGATTTGGTGCGATGCTCAGAAACAAGTTGCTATGCTCAAGTGGGAAAGATATATGGGGTAGCATCCCAGTTTGTGTTTTTGCCTTCAGACCCTGACTCACCCCATGTGGCAGATCTCCCTCCAGCACTGTGTTCTGGTTGACCTCTTTTATTTCAAAAACAAACACCAATTTTCCATGGAAGATGTAAAAAATGCCATTAAAACTGGGCGGTGAGCCAAAGGCTTCACAATGCACCCATGGAGACATTCATACCCCAAAGGCCACAGTTACCTGCATAGAGAGGACTCAGCTCTGCTGCCTCCTGTTCCTATGGGAAAATATGAACCCATGTCCTCCTGTTCACATAGACTCAGACCAAGCTTTCATGATCTCACTACAAAGGAAGCTAAAACACAAAGCTATATTTCTAGTGCATGAATGTCAGAGGCAGATAGTCAAGAAGTCATTAGGCCAACAAAGTTCCATGTTTGTGGAATGTTTACCCTGTCCTCTACTTTTGGGATCTCTTCTGCCACACCCAAGTTTGTGAGCTCCTCAGAATTTCCAATTCCAGGTATGTATTCACAGATTTTTTTCCTCTTCTCCTCTAATTGTGTCTTCTTTGGGGTGATAGTAATGTCCAGGCATTGTGGTGGATGACAGTGGAAGCTTTTTATGTGCCACGTGTTCCCATATGTATTAGAGTCATTTTCCATTTTGCCATTTGAAATATTGAATCTCTGACACTAACCCATAACCTTCTAGACTCTGACTACTTATCCTAACATCGATAAAAATAATCCTAAAGGAATAGAAGTAGAGGCATTTGATAGGAGGCATGGTGTATACTTGGACTTGCCTTTTGCTTCATCAGAGATACATATTATAAAACCTGTGACACATTTTTCTCATTTTACTTCTCCAAGAATTTTCAAAATCAACAAATATGTAACTTCCTGACTCCCTGTCTCTGTCGCCTGGGTCACAATATATATTTTTATATACATATATATAATCCTACTGCCATCACAGGTATATTTTTGAGAGTACTCTCACTTTCATAAATATGAATTTCATGAAGAGATCACTGCTCCCCAATACACTGAGGTAACTGAAAATTCAAGCTGTGGTGAGCTTTATACTTCAACAAGTTTAGACATGAAACAATGTAGAGGAAAATGAATATTTTGGGTACATATGTGAAGGATATATATATCTTCTTATGAATTTCGATCGGCATATATACTATTACATTTTAGTGTAATATATATATATATATATATATATATATATATATATATATATATATATATTATGAATTTGCAAACATGAACTATATGTGTCATATACTTATACTACCTTGATTCTTTCATGTCCATCTGTGTGGATTTATAATCAACTTTTCAGAAGATATTTTTCAGAAATATTCATTTTCTTGGCATACATATTCATTTTGGAATACTCAAAATGAACTTCAGTGAATATTGAGTACTACCCCTAATATTTCTACAGTAAGTGACCCAGGTTAAGATCAATGAAAGTATATTCATATGGGACATGATGTGTATTTTGAATTAAATTTTTATTCAAAATTGTTATATTCCTATTTCTTCAGTATATATACATCATAGGATGTATCATTTCATCCACAATTCACAAATTGATATGCATATGATTCACTTTCATTCACTCCCTGTATCAGATCCCATGTATTTCCCCATGTTGCTTTACTTGCTTTTTCATGTGATTTCTTTTATATCACATAACTTTTGAATTCCATCATCATTTTCAAAGCAAAACTCAAACACAGTTTGTTATAATTAGTAACCCTAATATTACCACTACATGTATAACTACTTGGATTGAATGTTTGTATGTGAATACCAGACTTTATGTGTTTAAAATATCAATTCAATCCATTATTTAAAATAGTAACCTGTTATATTTTTTATTCCCCATATGGTCTATTCATGCATCATCTTTATATACATAAACCCAGGGTACACCTATTTTTATCCCCAAACTCTAAATGATAGGGTTTCAAAACATGCTCCCAGAAATGATGGAAGAAATACACATGTCACCTGCTCCATATATTCCTTTCATCACATCATGTTCTGGACACAAAATGCAAAACTCACACTTATCTAATTCTTCTCCCAAAGCCTCATTTTAAAGAGAGCATGGATTACTAAAATCATCTATGTCTGCATTGCCTATTGTTTTCAAATTTCACTTCTATGGTGAGTATACACTTGATTCTTTCAAGGATAGTGTGTTCAACTACCCCCCTGTTGAAATTATCCCTGATCTTATCACTCATTTTGTACTTTGCCTGATCTCCTAACATCCTTATAGATATCTATTTCCCCAAGTGCCTTGTTGTGACTGACTCTTCATGTGTGCTGACATTCCCATTTACACTTCTTCTCTGCATGGTCAGACAGATTTGCAGGGAATTGTTGGGCGGTGTGCTAGGTAGGACTTTTGGGTGCAGGTGGACGTGGGGCAGCTATTTTTCTGCGGACAGTGGCTGCTTCATCCACAAAAGAAGCCTGTTGTCCCCCAGTGGAGCTGTCCAGAGTGATGACCTTTTAATTTTATTATCAGGACCATGAGGCTTCTAGCTGGAATCACACCTCCCTAAGAGGTTGTAAGGAAACTCTGTGAATTGAAATCCACATAGTGGTGGAAAGATCTCAGACCAGCCATCCCTTGGGAGGTGGTAGTTAAAGGTTAGGTTCACTCAGTTGGCAGAAAAGTTTTGAGGGAAAAGTTCATTTTCATAACGTTTCTTTTGGCTGGAGATAGGATAAATGGGGCAAAGATGGATGTGCTTTTGTACATTGGGCTAATTGGGTTAGATTGATGAACGTGGTTACATATCCAGGGCACAATATGAGCTAGTTTTGTATGTACAGATTCTTTTACTTCCCACTATAATCTCAGAGGGTAGACATCATCACTCCCCAGTTCTTACAGATGGGGAACTGAGATGTGGATACATTGAGGAGCCGCCCAGATCACCCAGATGGTAAATGGCAGAGCTAAGATTTGAACTGCAGTCTTGTGATACAGTCTTTGGTTGTGGCCAGTATACTGCATTACCTGGACATGCAGGGAGGGTCTAGATAGTATGGCTGGATATGTTCCTGAGCTCTATGGCATTCTGTGAAGCAGTGTCCCATTGGGTGTAAATAAGCTGTGTGTAATGTATATATACTCCTCCTGTCCTACAATAAACGGCTCCCACTCCTGCTGTATCAATGTACACAAGTTGTTCGTCACCCCCTGGTTATTTTGCTGCAGCCGGACTGTGGCAAAACAATCCATCACATCAACAGACTTAAAGATATAAATCACAAAATCATATCAATGGATGAAGAAAAAGCATTTGACAAAATAATCCACCCATTAATTTTCAAAGCACTAGAAAACCTATGGATAACAGGAACATACCTCAACATTTTAAAAGCTATCTATGCTAGGCCCCAGGCCAACATCATTCTAAATGGGGGAAAACTTCAAAGCATTCTCTGTAAAAACTGGAACAAGAAAAGCATGCTCTCTTTCACTACTTCTATTTAGCATAGTTCTTGAAAATCTAGTCATGGCAATTACACAGCAAAATAAACAAAAAGGATATAGATACATAAAAGAAGAACTTAAATTATCACTATTTGCTGACAATAAGATTGTATACCTAGAAGTCCCAAAAAATTTCACCAGAAAATTATTAGAAGTAATAAATGGATTCAGACAAGTAGCAGGATATAAAATCAACACCTATAAATCAAATGCATTTCTGTATATCAGTGACAAATCATCTGAAACAGAAGATAGGAAAACTACCCAATTTACAATAGATTAAAAAAATCTGTGAATCAACTTAACAAAAGAGGTGGAAGACCTATACAATGAAAATTACAGAATGCTAAAAGAAGACCTTAGAAGATAGAATGATCCCCCTTGTTCTTAGATAAGAATTAATATTGTTAAAATGACCATGCTATCAAAAGGTCAATACATATTTAATGCAATTTCAATCAAAATCCCAATGACATTCCTCATAGAAATAGAATAAGCAGTCATGAAATTCATCTGGGAAAATGAAAAACCCAAAGCAACAGCCAAAATAATCCTTAGCAAGAAGAGTGACACCACTATTCCAGAACATAAGCTATACTACAGAGTATTAGTAACAAAAACAGCATATTATTGGCACCAAGATAGACTTGTAGACCAATGGTACAGAATAGAGCTCACAAAGACAAATGCACTTAATTATAGTTATCTCATATTCAACAAATGTGCCAGAAATATACATTGAAGAAAGCATAACCTCTTCAACAAATGTTTCTCGGAAAATTGGAAACCCACATGTAGCAAAATAAAATTAAACTACTATCTCTCACCATGCACAAAACTCAATTCAAAGAGGATCAAGGATCTAGGAATTAAACCAAAGAAGAAAGAAGAAGAAAACGGAGGTATACCTAAAGAAGAAAAAGTAGGGTCAAATCTTCATCTTGTTGGATTAGGCCCTGACTTTGTTCAATAAATGGGATGTATTCAAACTGATAAGCTTTTTCTCAGCAAAAGAAACAATCAGTGAATTGAATAGGGAGCCATCAAAATGGGAACAAATTTTTATCACACACATATCAGAGCATTAATCTCTAATCTCTAGGATATATAAAGAACTCAAGAAGCTAAGCACTAAAAAAAAAATCAATAAATGGGCCAAGGACCAGAACTTCTCAGAAGAAGATATACAATCAATATAATCAATCAATAAATATTTGAAAAAATGTTCATCATCACTAGCAATTGGAGAAATGCAAATCCAAACTACTCTAAGATTTCATCTATCTCCTATCAGAATGACAACTAATATGAAAACAAACAAAAATAAGTGTTGGTGAGGATGTGGGGGAAAAGGTACACTCATACACTGATGGTGGGACTGCAAATTGGCACAGCCAATATGGAAAGCAGTATGGAGATTCCTTGGAAAACTGGGAATGGAACCACCATTTGACCCAGCTATTCCTCTCCTAGGTCTATATCCAAAGAACTTAAAAACAGCATACTATAGAGACACGACCACATCAATGTTTATAGCAGCACAATTCACAATAGCTAAATTGTGGGACAAACTTAGATGCCTTTCAATAGATAAATGGATAAAAATAAATGTGTCACATATATACAATGGAATATATGGAAGATAATGCTAAGTAAATTTTCCAATCCCCCCAAAACATATTCCAGATGTTTTCTGTTATAAAGATGCTAATTCATAAGGGTGTTGGAGGGGGGAAGAAAAGGAGATGGAGGCAAAAGGAAAAGTATGGGTGTCGGAAAGATGGTGGAATGAGATGAACATCATTACTCTTAAGTATATGTATGAAGATACAAATAGTGTGACTCTATTTTGTGTACAACCAGAGATATAAAAAATTGTGGTCTGTGTGTATAATATGAACTGTAATGCATTCTGCTATCATATACAACATATTAGAAGAAAATAATAAGCACACACATACACACACGCACGCACACAAAAAAAGAATGGAGGGGCCAAGATTGGAATATATCGTAGTTGGTAGTGGGAAGGGAGGGGCGGGAACATGAGGGTAGGAAAGACATTAAAATGAGATGGATATCATTACCCTAAGCACATGTATAAAGGCAGGAAAGGTGTGACTCTGTGTACAGAGACATAAAAATTGTGCACTATATGTGTAATATGAATTGAAATGCATTCTACTGTCATATATAATGAATTAGAATAAATAAGAAAATAATAATTATGCTATTCACATTACATATTAGCTCTTTGATTTTGAAATGGCATCTGTTTTTTAAAGGGAAGAGCATATGTCTATACATGTATTGTATCATTATGTTAAGAACATTTTCTATTTATTTATTTATACTGGGGATTGATCCCACAGTCACTGAACCACTGAGCCATATTCCCAGCACACTTTTTATGTTTTACTAGAAACAGGGTCCTGCTGAGGCTGGCTTTGAACCTAAGATCCTGTTGCCTCAGCTTCCAGAGTAACTGTGATTACAGGTTTGTTTACCATGCCCAGCCATTTTCCATTTTATTGAAATTTTTTGAAAGCTTGCTGCTTAATAACTATAAACATATTTGATTATGTGTAAATACATTAATTTAGACAGTTGTTTGCTGGCTTCATATTAAGTTTCTAATATTTCCTATTTCAAAACATTTTGTGGTAACATTATTATGTATTCCTTTGAATTGTTTTATTTCTTTAAAATAAATGTTAAAAAGTTTATAAATACAGTAAGCTATGGCACAGCTTAATGCTTTAAGAAGCAGCATGTCGGAGAGGATTTTAAGAACAAGTTTAGAGACAACCAGGTATTATGTTCTACTTTATTAAATTAATAGAAATTATAGTGCTTTACTTATGAAGTACTCTTATGGAAAAATCAATATGTAATCTAATCGAAATCCTAGTTTGCAATCACCAACTAAGAAGAATAACAAAAATCAAAGAAACAAGCTGGGTGTGGTGGTGTAAGATTGTAATCCTAGCTACTCAGGAGACTGAGAAGTATCACACGTTCAAGTTCAAAACCTGCTGAGGCATTGTAGTAAAACCTTGTTTCATAATTATATATATATATATATATATATATATATATATATATATATATATATATGGGATATAATAGGTATATAGCTCAGTGTAGAATGCTTCTGCGATAAATCTCTAATACCACACACACACACACACACACACACAGCCCAAAAAGTAAATAAAGAACTTTAACGAAATACAATAAAAATAAAATATATAGGAATACAATCATAAACGTGTCTAGACTTTGTGAATTTTTCAATAAACATGATCTTCCATATAGGAATAATATTATGGAAAAAAAATGAGAAAGGGAAAGTTATATAGATTAGAGGACAATAGAATCATTTACCAAGATGGCAATATCTTGTGCCCTACTGGGGATCCTAATTTCAACAAAATAACTTTGAAATAAATTAGGAGAAATCATGGAAATAAACATAGATGAATAAATATTAAATGACTGTATTAGTTAATTCAGTCTACTATAACAAAAATATCATAGTTTGGTGGCTTATAAACACCCAATATATATATATATATATATTTCTCTCAGTTCTGGTGGCTGAGAAATCCAATATTGAGCATTGGTAGATTTAGCTTCTCATTAAGATTCATCTTGTTTTTGGTTTGTAGTTGATTGCCTTCTGCCTATGTCCTCATATGGTAGAGAGTGAAAGCCCCTGGTTGTAAGGTCACTAATCCTGTTTATGACGGCTCCACTCTCAAAGGTAAACTTCCTTTTAATATCACTTTGGGCGTTAGGATTACCATATTTGAATTTGAAGGAGACATAGAGCTTGAGCCCACTACACAATCTAATTTTTGATAAAATTAAACACATATTTTTCAATTTGTAGGTGAAAGCTGGAAAATGGTTTGTTTTATGTTTTTTTTATATTTTCATTCCCAATGTCAATTTTTCTTTCCAGGACATATATGATGTATAGAATTTGTATTCATAGTTCGTTGCAGATAAAAGAAACCCATGGGAAGAAATCAAACATGATTGGCTCTGTGTTGATATTTGCTAATGTTGATGATGATCTTCTCTTGGTTTTTCTTTTTGTGAATGTCCATTGAAAAATATTACCTACCAAGTCCTGAAAAGCAGAAATAAAAAGAAATTTAATATTTAGGTGGTGAACAAATACATAGAACCTTATGCAGTGTGTGTGTGTGTGCGTGTGTGTGTGTGTGTGTGTGTTTATGAGTGTGTGTAGACAGGATTTATCTTGCAGATATTTGAGGAAGAAAAGTGAATCAACAGCTTTACAAATTAGAAAATACTGTTACCAACAATGTACATGTGTATTGGTTTAGTTTCAAACAGACCATCATAACCTTCTTTCATTCTGTCATTCCATCATTGTACACATTCCTGTGCTGAATTTCCCTACATAATGTTAATAGGATGAGAAAGAAAATAATAAGCAACTAAAAATGAAGTATAAAAAAGCCAAAGGGACTCCTTGGTTTAGTGGCCAAAAAAACCCTCAAGTCTTGCATTGGCAGTGAAGAGAAAGTCAAGCACAAAGCTTGCTCTTTATTAGCCTATGTGATTAACTTTAAAAAGAAGATTAAGCCCTCAAGGAAGGTATGTTTATAGCATCCAAAGAAAGAGTTTCACCAGAAAACCTGTGACCTTAACACAGGTATGAAAAATGTGGTAGCTGCTCCTCAGGATTTTCATTGCTATAACTCCTTTGAGACATCTAAATCTACCAAAATGTCCTGTTCCTTTCTATTAAGAATAATTGACTCAATAATTCTGAAAGGTAAAATACCATTTGAGATCTGTCTATACTTCTCTTCTGGCTGCTTGGACTATATCTAGGCTTAAATGAGAACATCAACCATCTCAGGGGCCACAGGGCTTGATAAAGAAAGAAATGAACTACAATTTAAAGAAGCTATGAACCTAAATGACATATGGTAGCAGTAGCTTGTGGTGTATGTGTGGCAATGGATTAGAAGATTCTTCATCAAAGAGACTAGAACATAAAATTGGAAAGCAGAGGCTTTATTTATCTGATAATATCATCTGAAGAGGAAGGATTTAATACATAAGGAGATCTTGCAAACTCATAAAATGACTTCCAGCACCATGATATGCACAATGTCTAAGCTGAGTAAAAGAGAAATGCCTCAATTATATCAGATGATAGAGTAAAAAGTTCAGGGAAGTGGGCATGCTAGAGTAGATAAAAGACAAGCAAGGTAAATTTTTTTCTGATGGTCTAGAAAACACACAATTTATTAAGGCCACAAGAATGCACTGATGTGAAAGGCAGCAACATCACCAAAAATTCAATGTAGAATGCTTCTGGGATCAATCTCCAATAATTGCCCCCCACCCCCCACCCCACACATACTCATACAAACACATATCCAAGTAAGATAAATGAAGAACTTTAAAGAAATACACTAAAAATAAAACTCATATGAGTGAAAGCAGGAACATGTCCAGAATTTGTTAATTTTTCAAGATACATGATCGCCCATATGGGAAAAATATTATGTAAAAAAATGAGAAAGGAAAAATCCTATAGATTAGAGTACAATAGATCATTTACCAAGCTAGCATTATCTTTTATTTTCAAGGCTGGAGGTAGAAAGACTCATAAAACTTGACTAATTGAAAACAGTAGGCATGAATTAATTTTGAAATATGACAATCCAGATGGTGACATTTAAATGACAACAACTAGAAAGCATTTAACCACAGCACTGTTGGAGTTGCAACCCCATGGACCCAATTCATAAAGACTCACAATGGTGGTCAATAGATCTCCCAAGGAACAAATAGATTGGTGCAAGACAAATGCACTATTTGGCTTAAACTAGAAGGATAAATCAAAGTTTGGTCACAGCAAATCTGAGGGAGATTATCTTAATAAAAATATTCCAAGCCCTTGCATAGTTTCCAGAATTGACCCGTATTAAGATCCAGAAGTTTTCAAGCAGAACAAACCTTCAGTACAATAACATACGTATACATTAATGATTTCTTCATTCTTTATCTAAAGGGAATCATAGGTTCAGTTAGGTAGCATATTGGGGAATGAGGTTTACTCACATATTTTTAGCACTATTGATACAGGTTCTATGTGATATTAAAATACAGACACATTGAGGCTGGGGTTATGGCTCAGTGGTAATGCACCTGACTCGCATGTATGAAGCACTGGATTCAATTCTCAGGACCACATATGAATATAATACAAGATTTAAAAAAATATGGATATATTGGGAAATAGTATCATAGCCCTCTTACTTGTTGAGGGTATGAGGAAGTCAGGTAATAAATGGCTTATATGAACCACCTTGGTGGTCACTAACAATGAACCTGAATATTTAATAGGCATTAACATACTTGGAAATTGACACACATTCAAATTGGATTCCTGATTGTGATTAATAACTGCCATGATGGAGAAAGCCAAGCAGAAAGCTCTAAAACTGCTCCTTCATAACCTAAAATTTCCTAAAAAGTAATTATGCAAAATTTGTGTCTAGTGAGCATGTCAAAGATGCGGAGATTCATTCTAGCCTGACACATCTAAGAAATCCATGGATGGTGTTCCTTTTCCAATCTCTACTTGCCTTGCTTGCCAAGGAATTTTATTAGTTCATAAACTTGGGTTCAAGTGTTTGCCAACCAGAGGTAGAGATATATGGCGAAAGCTGATAGTTCTAATTGGGCTGCTTTTACTCTCAGCTTTGGTTTTGTTTATCTTGAAGAAACTTTCTCACAATGAATCGTTCTGATGTTTAAACCTATATAATAAATGTGCTGATCTTCCTCTTGGTCAGTCTTCTCCTACCAGAGGCAAGTTGAACTACCAAGCCCTGGCCTTTTGTGTCTACTTTTCTGTCTGATTTTCCTTTTCCTTAATCCCTCAGCAGGGTGCTTGCATCCCTGAATAAATGGTCTTGCAGGATGTGACAACTTGGAAAGCTGAGGCATGAGGATTGTGAGTTCAACTGAGCAAGGCTCTAAGAAACTTGCAAGACCTTGTCTCAATAAATAAAATTAAAAAATAATTAGATTTGGAGTTCAGTGGTTAAGTACTGCCCCTTTGTTCAATTTCTGGTCCCTCCAAAAAACTGAGGATTTAACTCAGAGGCACTCAAGCACTGAGCTACATCCCACCCTATTTTGTATTTTATTTTATTTTTTAAAGAGAGAGAGAGACAATTTTAATATTTATTTTTTAGTTTTCAGCGGACTCCACATCTTTGTTTGTATGTGGTGCTGAGGATCAAACCTAGGCCACACACATGCCAGGAGAACGTGCTACCACTTAAGCCACAACCCCAGCCCTATTTTGTATTTTATTTAGAGATAGGATCTCACTGAATTGCTTAGTGCCTCTCCTCTGCTTAGGCTGGCTTTGAACTCACAATCCTCCTGTCTCAGCCTCTTGAGTTGCCTAGATTACAAGAGTGCACCACTGTGGCTGGCCTCTTTGTATTTCAAAGAAATCATATCCCTTTTCAAAGGAGTGAGGGTTAAATTTACATGTCAACTTGACTGAGGCATGTGACCAAACTTTGTGCTGAGCCTACCTATGAAGATATTTGATAGCATAATAGATTAACATTTGAACAAGTAAATGAGCAATGAAGATTGCTGCCCATAATTGTGGGTCTCATTGAATTAATTGAAGACCTGATTAGAACAAAGTTAGAGTAACAGGGGTCCCCTGCTGCATGGCTCCTGATAGTACAAATCTTTCCCACTATCAAAAAAACCTGAACCATCTACTGTTCTTAAGCCTGCTGATTTTGGGTGTGCAAATTATACCATTGGTTCTCTTGAGAGTTTGTACCTTGCCTTCTGCAAGTCTTGGGACTTGTCATAATCATTTGAGCCAATTCTTGTGACTTGTCATAATCATATGAGCCAATCACAAATGTTTATTCTCCTACTATTTTTTTTTCTCTTCAGAAACCTAAAACAGTAGGATATTATCGGATGAGGAGATTCTTTTATAAAGAGCTGCTGTAGGTTTTTTCTTAGGAATGATGTTCCCTTCTCTTCAATATGCAAAATATGGTCTCTTTACATACTCCTCACCTTAAGACATCTGATTCAGGAAAGCAATACATAGACAATTGATTGACTGATTGACAGATTTATTGATTCAGGAAACCTCTGTGTTTCTAACTGTATATCACACATACAATACACCTCACCTACAAAAGCAATTATTCACTTTAAATGCTGTATAATATTGTATTTTGATATCTGCACTCCCTAGTATCTAAGCAATATTTCTCCAGGATTCACACTGTTTTTATTTTATCAGTCTCAGCCTGGGCTATGTTCCAACAGTTTTCCTTCAGGGTAGGTCTTTGTCGTTCTGAAAAAGCACATTTGTTTTACTTTCCCTGAAACCTAGGGATGTATGCTGTCATATTTTGATCTTCACTTTGATCACTGTGTTCTCTGGTACTTTTTTAGAAACATCTGAAGCCTGCACATTTATTATGGCATTTCAGATTGCTCTAGATCTTTTGGAGGGCAAGTTTTTGTCTGTCATTCCTGAGTCTTCTTATCTCTTAGACTTTCTGTTTATTGTTTCTCTTCTTATCTGCTGCTGTGTAGCAGGCAGCCCAAATCTAAAATGGGTTTAGCTGGAATGCGTTAGCCATACCAGCTACTCTCAGAAGCTCTTTCGAGATTTAAGAACCTCTCATGTAGCTTCAGTGTAAGGTTTCTGACTGTGGAAATATACAGGGGAGCATTCCTCTGGTGAGCAAACTCTTGGGGGGTAACTGGCACTCTGTTTCCCACCCTTAGAATGCCCTGCATTTTCTCTTAAGAACGTGTAAGATAACTAATACATGTGCTGTGTCTAACTGCTGGGCAATGCCACTAGAGTCTTATCCGCCTCAAACTTGATTTTAGGCACACAGCTCCTGGGAATAAAGGAACTCTCTTGTTAGACACCACAATGTTCCACTAAGCCTAAACCTGTCCACATAACAGAACTTAATACAATGGAATTTCTTGAGAGCTACACAAATCTCCTAACATCTCACATTGCAACTTAGTAATGTAACTGAGGGATCAGCTGCATAATGTTGCTGAGACTGATCCTGCCTAGTAATACAGTGAACAATATGTACTAATGATGCCAATGACCTAAATAGTGATTGATATAAATAAAGCTTGGCAGCTTGGCCTCTCTGCCATCTTTCCTGCCTCTGCAACTTGTCTCAGTGTCTCCTTTTTATTTTCCTTAGGCTTTGGGGAATGTGTCACCCATTAATTACCTTTTTGTGCTAACTTATTTTGTCTTTTTGGTACTTATTATAGGATCTAGAGAAATTTTAAAAATTGCTATACTCATGACTTTTGTAGTTTAGATTTAATTTTAATCTTAATTTGTAATATTAAAATTGTGTATCTCTTTATCTCTTCTAAAAATCTAGTTTTTTAAATGTGTGTTTGTAAAAAGAAAATTTCATATTAATGAATTACATCATATAATAGTTGTACATTCTGCATTATATAATGCATAATATGCATCATTCATTATATATTTAACATACTACTAGATTAAATAGTCTTCAATAATTTCCAACAGAAAATGTATAAAATTTGTTTTTACTTTAATGACGTTTTTTAAAATTTCTTATTAGTTATAGATGGAATTTTTTTTTAATGTGGTGCTGAGAATCGAACCTGATGCCTCACACATGGGAGGCAAGCGCCCTATTACTGAGCCACAAGCCCAGCCCCTAATGCATATTTAATTAGTTCAATATTCTCCCTAATTAGACCATAAGGCAATTAATTTGAAGTAATATTTTATTTATTTTTATAATACAAGTGACTAAAAATAATAACATATAAATCAGTAAACAAAAGCAGCTAAGGGTCTTGGCTTTCAAGAAATATTTATTTTCATGGACTCCATTTTAAATGTAATGACAGAGCCAATCAATTGCACATAGGCTTACTGAGTAGCAGAATTAGAAGAGGTTTTCATGTGTAAAACATGAAATTACATTTCACACTAATGTGTCTCTATTTAACCTCTGCCTGAGTAAGCTAAACAGAAAATAGTTGCTACTTAAAGACAATCATTAAAAGTTTGCCCATATTCAGCTATAAAATCTTCTTTAATGCCAAGATTGAGATTTTCTTCTTAAAATTTTTACTCAAGTTTATCTTTTGTTTTGGAACCACTTAAAACAATCATTTAACTTTTTTTCACTGCAGAGAGAGTTAAAGAACATAAACAGTTTTATCACAACAAAATCATTCTCATTATCTTAAGTGTTTTGTAAAAATTTTATCATGCAACAGTCACAAAAGTTTATTCAGATAGATCTTTTCATTCTACAATTTTGAGGGAAAAAAAAAGAAGGGCACATATTCTACTATTAAAATCCAACCACCATGAATCTATTCTTTATGAAAAATAGCATTGAGTTTGTTCAAAATTAGATAATTAAAATTCTTCCTTAAGACCTTGTTTATTCTTTTTAGAGATACAGGATAGTAGAGTGTAAAGTGTATTGTGGCATATTATACATACATGGAGTATAACTTATTTTTGTTTGATCCCATTCAAGTGGTTGTACATGATTTGGAATTTCTCTGGTTGTGGACTCATATTTGAACAAGGGAAAAGTTACCAAGGTTCTCTTTAACAGATGAATGGTAAAGAAAATATGGTATACACGCACAAGGGAATATTATTCTTCCTTAATGTCTTGATACACATGCATTGGCAATGTTGTCTACCTTTATTTTCTTCTAAATTTGTCTTTAAAAATAATTTCTAGTGGAAGAAGTTGGGGGGAAGGGAAGGGAGAGAAGAGAGAGAGAGAGAGAGAGAGAGAGAGAGAGAGAGAGAGAGAGAGAGAAGAGAGAGAGAGAAAGGAAGGGGAGGAAGAAAAAGGAAGACTTGCTGTGAAAAATGGTTTCCCTCATTACTGTTTGTAACTGTCTATACAATACAATGTGCAACTTTGAGTTTCCAAGTTCAAAATAAAATATTTTTGATGCACTTATGGTTCCATTCTAAGCACAGTAGGTGAATTGTAAATACCTACATTTACAATCTTAATCTTGTCATCTGTAAAACTGACTATCATAGAGTTGGAAAAAAAAGATAACTTTAACTTTTACAATCATTACTCTTGAGTCATTTTTTCATGAGTTAAAATAAAATTCTAATTTTTTATCTAATTAAATTGTACGTTACACTAACTAATAATAATTTGTATCTCATTAACGTATTTTGACCACAGATAATATACATTGCTTATATTACTAAAGGTTGATTCTCAAATTTACATGGCCCTTGCTCTTTTTATTTTGGATTTTTTTTTATACTTAGAGAACAGCAGTATTTATTACGATGCAGCAAATGTTGTCTGGCACAAGTATTCACACTTTACCTATGATTAATTCGTGTAACTCCCATAAAAACCTAATGCAAATACACATTGCAATTTCTCCTCTAGTGACAGTGCTGAGGTCATAGGGAGGTTAAGTGACATAATCAAAATGAAGAAGTTCGTGGATGGCAGTGCCTGGGTTTGAATCCAGGCAATTTGGCTCTAGACTCCATGCTCAATGATCAGTTCTCATGTAAGAATTCATTATTTTAAATATTCACAGTCCCTAAAAAGGCAGCTTACATTAAGTACCATTTGTTTAAGAACTCATGGCACATGACACCATCTATCATGACTATTGATTATACTACACTCACCTCGTGAACATATACAGTGTCTTCAGTGGCACATATTTATACACACATAAAAAAATCACTGTTTGTGCCCTGTCTAAATTTCAATTTATTAACTTTAGGGAGAAAGTGGCTTGACAGTCTGTAGTAAGACAATTCTGAGAGCTTATTTATGTATGTTTGTATAATATATGTGGGTGTGTGCATGTGTATGTGTATTAACATTATATATATATATATATATATATATATATATATATATATATATATATATACACACATTTTTAAATCACCTAAAATCATCATGTTTCATACCCTTGCTTAGAATTCTTGAAAATAACATTTTAAAATTTTTTTATTCAGGATTTGTATTAAAATTATTTTAAGGGATAAAAACATAAAAATTGGACATATTTGTAGAATACTTTGTTATATTGTTATATACGTATGTACTACATAATGTTTAAATCAGATTAATCACAGCTATCTTTTCAAACATGTGTCATTTCTTTATTGTGAAAATTTTCCAAGCTCTTTCTTCTAGCTTTTCAGAGCACACAGTGCATTATAATTATCTGTAGTCACCACTACTGTGCAGTAGCACACTTTAGCTTCTTACTCCTATTCTGCCTTTGCCCTCCAAGGATAATCTGAACCTCAGCATCAGCAACATTGCATGCAACTTCTAAAAAATACAGACTTTGAAATCTCATCCCAGATCTATGAAATCCTTATTTTACCAAGATCCCAGACAATTCATATGTACTTTAAAATTTTAACAACTGCTTTAAAAGTGTTGAATGGATTCTAATATCTAGTAGCCTACATTCTTCTGTGTTGTACAGTGTGATAGCCTCTAGTCATAGTGGTGTTTACAGTTAAGTGTGAATTATTGAAAATGGAGCAACACTGAACATTCAGTTCTTCATTAATACCAGCATATTTGTGTTCATTAGTTCCTCATGTTGAACTAATGTGTTCATTAATTATTCACATGGAAATGGGTATAATCTAGATATCAATCATAGAGAATATCCCCATCACTGCTGAAAAAATGTATTAAAGGCAGTACTCTGGATCAAAGATGAACACTTTATTTCGTGAAAATCAAGAAATAAACATTATAGTTTTGTGGTCTATGTATAATCTCTGTTGATGCTCCTTCTCCCCCTTCTTCTATTTCTTCCTCTTTCTCTTTTTTCTCATTTTTTGAATAATCCTTTAATAAATGTGAAAGTACTTGCTAGATCGTGAATAACACCTGGGCCATAAGATGAACCTGGTCTACAAGTCATAGTTTATAGGTACCAAATATTTGTGATACCTTAGCAGATAAAATATGTGCTTGGGTAAGAATATGGAAAAAAAGTACAAAATATCATGTATGTCTCAAGAATATAGAAAATCGAATGATAAACTAAACTTGTAATTTGTTTCTTACTTGTGAGATTTTTAATTTAAAATTTTATATAAATAATTCTAATAAACCAGGGGTGATAAAAATATATTTTGAGTTCTACCCAATCCCAGAATAATCCTATAATCAAGCATAGCTGCACCAAGAAGGGAGTAGAGAGGATCACTCTAAATTGACAGCCACTAGACACCTGTCCATGGAGATACAGTATAGCTATATCAAGGTACAATAATGATTATATAAATTTGAAACAACTGTTCACTTTATTCCTTATCCTTCCTTACAAGGACTTCAGAATCTTATAAAATGTTATATATCCAATACTTGAAATATTTTTTTTAAGAAAAGGTATGCTATTCTCCTGTGAGCATGTACATTCTGCCTCTTTCTATCATAGCTCCATAGTCCTAAAAAATCCATTTCATGGTTAATTCTTCTTGAGGTTACACTAAAGTATAGTGTTCACTAGGCAATGAACTAGATGTTTTAACATAACCTGTTTGCTTAAGTTTTGAAGATATACATAGCAGTTCCACCCTATTGAACCTCATAATTATATGTGTGTGCCTATCCATGCACTGGACTGTAGTGAGGATTCTTTGCATTCAAAATGTAGAGTCTCTTACTGAAACTAGCTTTCAGGGGTTAATCTAATCTCCTCTTTGAAATATTTTCTTTAAGAACGTCTTCTGCTCTACTAGAAGAGGTTTCTGCTGAAACTAAATACTCTGCTTTTCAATGTTCCTATACTTTTCTGATTCTTAAAATGAAAATAGCCCAGAATGAGTTGACATCTTGCAACATTAACATTAAGCAAACAATTGAAATTATTTAAAAAATTGTTTCCAAATTCTTGAAAACTTACACATTTAAAACAAAAGCACTTTTATGAGATGTGCATTATTTTAAAAATAAATATAATATTATTTAATGGTTAATACAAAATACATAAAGTTCAAATAGTGAAACAATAAAGCTTTTTATTTTATCATCTTGTTGACAATCTTTCAGAATAGTGGGGAATGGATAAGCTTTAATACTAAAAATACACTTTTCTATCTCCTTTGGATTCATCATCTCATTCAGGTATATTGTGTTCAAACTAATCCCTGCTATTAAAAACTGGCCATAATGTCTAAATAGGAATAGAATTTTACTTCATGTAGGAAAAACTCTTCTATCTCAGCCTCATTAAATTATTTGTCTCATTACGTAAATTGTAAATGTTTTAATAGTAGAGTTACTTGAAATACATAATGCTACAGACAAGTAATTATATTGTAAATTGTATTATAGCATGTTTGCTGTTTCAATTTTACTCCTTAGCCAGGAGGTATAAAATTTGTGGCTAAGTAGTCAAAGTGTAATCACTTTAATAAATGTGCCATACCTTGCATACATTTTCAAGCTTCTAGTCATTCTAAGAATTGTAACTATATTCCAAAAAATAATTTGACTTTTAAATATCAAAAGTTAATTGAATTTTAAGATTATAATATTTAAATAGAAAGGTAGTAACAGTTTGGAAGCATATGGGAGAACACACAGATGCAAGTTAAATAAACTAGTTTTTTAAAGAGAGAGAGAGAGAGAGAGAGAGAATTTTCACATTTATTTTTCAGTTATGGGTGGACACAACATCTTTGTTTTTGTATGTGGTGCTGAGGATCGAACCCAGGCCACAGGCATGCCAGGCGAGCGCGCTACCGCTTGAGCCACATCCCCAGCCCAACTAAACTATTTTCATGTTATACTTGTTTGCTTTAAAACATTCATTATCACCAAAGCACACTAAATATGGAAAATAATATTGTATGGATATATTATATATAAATATAAGTATATATAATATTAGTATGTATATTTACATGTATAGAGAGGAGAGCTCTTTGGTCAGAGAACATGAACAAAAATGAGATCGTACATGAAAATAACTACAAATACCTCTCAGAATAGATAGAGACACAGGGCAAAATCTATTGCACACCCTCATTGCTTGCTTGCTAACAAAGACATTATGCTTTGGCAATAAAGGAGTTCTACTTCCTGTAAGAGCAGCTCATTATTTGACAGAATAGTTATACTGTATAATTACAAAGATGGAAGCAAGGTGTTCAAAACAGCAATATTGCTGATAGAGATATATCACAGAATGTAAATAAAGAAATTATTGTGTTTATCACACTAATAATTGCCTATTTTTTGTCTTCTCTACATTTCATTATTCCCACATGAGTGTGAACTGATAGCTGCATGTTTCAGAAGAAGCACACAACTGGGAAACAAATCCGGTTACAATTTTATCAAAAAACCTATGATCTCAATGTGTCCAGGTAATCCCCATGAACTTCAGTGTTCTCATGTGAAGAAAAGAATTAACTTTGTAAGTCTGAGACTGCATTCTTAGGAAGGCTAGCTGCTCAAGCTGGCCCTTGGCTAATTTTGCCTGGGGATTTCATGGGCAAACGGTTTGTTATAGGACTATAAAACTTTCCTCAATGATAAGAATGGTTTACTGGGCTAAACGTATGGTTCATGCTGATCATTTATTTTCACTCTAGGAGTCTGGAATTGTGGTATGTGTTAGTCAGGATGTTGGATGTATTCTGACTCTGTATGTGTGTATTTGCCAGGACAGTTTTTAAGCATTTCCTTCCCCCTTCTCCTTCTGCACCACTTTTGGGAAAAGACAATAAGAAAGCATGGATTTTCCTTTCACTTTTAGCATGCCAAAGGTTTGAATAATGCAACCCTTACCCCAGACTCATCCCAAACCATCATAAGAACCCCAAGACTTTTCTCCTTTCTAGGAACTGCTAGGGTGCCACCCTCCTGTCCTCCCCAGAAAAACTCTTATGTCAGTATAAATCTCTTTATATACACCCACCCCCTGTGTGTGTGTGTGTGTGTGTGTGTGTGTGTGTGTGTGTGTGTGTTTGGCGTCATCATTTTCTATATCCAATCCAATTTTAGGGCAGTAGTCCATTCTGCTCTTTAGGTTGACCACATGATAGGGAGTACCTACAACACTAGCCCAGCACTCACTTTAGAACTGATTCTTTAATGAACTTTTTTTATGGACATTTTACACCTGTCATGTGTTCTTGCTGAAGAACGATCTGTCATCCATAAATTCACTGGGAGACAGCTTTTAGAAGCTTGACCTTGTTCTTATATACTTTGCCCATAATATTTCCCTCTGTGAACATCAATATCTGCAATTTTACTAAAATAATCCCATAACTTCAATTAAAACACGTTTTGAGTGCTGTGAAACCTGAGGGTGTATAACAAGACCTAGGGTTGTCTTAGCGATATCTTTATAGCACATGGATATGATTTCAGTGGAATGAATTAGACTCAGAATTGTACATAGTCCTTCTCTTGCATGTCAAATGCACACTCTGGAGCCCATTGCTGAAACTGATTGTGACATCACATCTGTCTACCAAGGGATATTTCACAAGGAGGATCTATTGGTGTTTTTCCTTAGACTTTCCCAACAAGATCCATTTTGTTTATAAAAACACATTACAATTGTGAGAAACACCAACATATATTTGTCATCTCACTGTAAATACGTGTTCTTAAATATTTTTCTAATAAAAATAAATGTTAGAGAAAAAGTTAACAAGGACTTAGAGAAGTATTTCTGTATTCTTCTGAAAAAAACATTGAAATAAAAGCCCAAACACACCTTCAGAAGGCCTTTAAAAACACACAGTTTTTGCATTTGTGAAGATAATTATGAATGTGCTTTAGAAAAGTAAATTCATATGAGACTGATCTTGAAAAATGCACAACCTCCTGTTTCCATTTGCAACATTGTTTTCATTATGAAAGCAATATATGTTCATCTTATCCATGTAAATTTTAGAGAAAAAATCTTTTAAAAACAAAATGACAGGTTTATAGTCAATATTCTGGGATAACTTGGTCAGGATTTGAGTACATTCTGCATGTGCAAGCCTTCCTTTATTTTCTTCTTCCTCTCTATATGCAAATTAACTCATTAGTAATGATTGTTAAATACTAATCACTTAAAAAGTATGTTATGAACATTTCAAAGTTTTGTTTTCAAAACATGATTTTTTAATGATGTAATGTCATAGTTAATGCTGATAGTCTCTTTTATTATTCTGGAAAAAGTAGGTACAAACATTCAAAAGGTAAAGGCTATCAGAAATAATTTTATGCCAATGCATTTGACAGCTTTTGTGAAACTGATAATTTTTGAAAAATACAATGTAAAAAACAAAAAAGCAACAAACAATCTATAAATCTGATGTCTGTTAAATAATAAAATAAACTATAAAATATTCTACAGAAATAATCCCTAAATTTAAGCCCAAATGGTTTCCTTAGATTTTTCTAAATATTTATGAAAGGAATGAACTAATTGTGTGCAAAATTATACAGATAATGAAAAAAGAGCGTCCATAGATCAATTATTTTATTAGGCCACATAAACTTGATCACAGTAACAAATAAGTATATTTTTTAAAAAGAAAAAAATACATAAATATTGCTCTCTTGAACATAGACTTAATAGCCATTCACAAAATATTAGCAAAAGAAGTTAGAGTATAAAGACATGGATAAAGTCATTTAAGAAAGTGTCTTAATTAACAGAGTTGAAAAAAATATTTAGAATTCATAAAATACTCACTTTAATTTACATCATTATTTCCCCCCCAAAAATGTCAAGGGTCCTATGATTTCAATAGATACAGAAAGATCATTTTATAAATAATGAATGCATTTGTGATATTAACAGTTAGTAAACTAGAGAGGGTGACCTTTTGTCCAAATAAAGATTAATAGCATGTGACACCTATGATATATAATAATGAAATATGAACAGTTAACTGAAGTCTGATGAGAAAAGGAGGCCTGGAAATGTAAATGCTATAAAACATTTTACAGAAGCGGGTCACACCAAGCCTAAGGGCCAAAAAAATCCTACCAATGCACCAGACAGCAAGATCCAATGCAGACCAATACAATTGACTGCAAGACAATACCAAGTACAAAACAATCTGTAAAAAATAAAAAGTATTTTCTTTGGAAAGGAAGAAGTAGTTGTTATTTTTTTTAAATGTCAACATGTACCCACCAGAATGGAATATATCAAAGAAAGGCAGAAGAAAATATAAGGGAGGACCTGAACTGCTTGATATAATCAGCTGTTGAAAGAGAAAATTGGTAAACTTTGTCAAAAATGACCTTATGTATACCTTATAACTATGCCTTGCCTTTCCAGTTAAATGCTTAAAAGAAATGTGTTGACACTTTTACAAGATGATGAGCACATGAAGGTGCTATTTATTTCTACTCCAAACTAGAGATTCTGTATGTGCTCATTAACTTTAGAATGGAGATTTTTTTATAACAAATATTAATTCGTTATTAGGGAGAACAAATTTTAAATGCAATAACAGTACATAAGAATCACAGAAACATAATTCATATTAAAAATGCAAAAAAAAATCCAAAAATATTTTCTGTAGGAAAAAAAATCATACCAAAGAAAACTCAACTTTGACATTGGAAATCATTGTGGTAGTTGGGTTTATGGCAAGAAAGAAACAAACAGAAAGAGGACTTTAGGATGCTATTAAAATTTTGATTCTTGAATTAATAAGATCAGTCTTCCTGATTGAGATTTTTAGTGAAATTATTTTCTGTACATTTTTATCAAAGCAATGAGACTATGTATGCTAGTCCTTATTGTGGCCTCTTCTCTCCAAAATTCTTGATGAACATTGATTTCCCAATGTAATGATGTTGAGAGCTGATGATTGAGTCATTAAGAGTGATTGATGCTGCTAAATAAAAATTACAAGAAATCATGGCTTTGAACTAAATTTCTACACTGAGTCCCAAGAGGCCAGATGAAAAATCAGAAAGGCAGAATCATGCTGAAGTTCCATGTTGTCAAATCAAGACTCAGTTATATCTGACCTTCCAAGAAATGAGGATATTGAAATGTAACCAATTTCTTGAAGAGGCCAATAAAAAATGACAATGGTGTCCCACTATTTTAATCTTTACAGACTTTTACTTTCTTAATCCTTACACAATTTAACTGAAATAACATGACATTAAGCAATCATTTATTGTTGTGTTGACCCATCTTTTTATCTTCACTTTATAAGGAAAGTAACCTTAAAATGATCCATCTGCTTTTCATTCTTTGTTTGTGAACATTTTAACTCTTCTCTGTGACAAATACTACCTCTTCTACTCAGCTCATTGGAACACTTATTTTATTTTTCAACAAATAGTTTGGGACTGGGACTGTGGCTCAGTGGTAGCGCACTTGCCTAGCATGTGTGAGGCACTGGGTTTCATTCTCAGCACCGCATATAAATAAATAAAATAGAGGTCCACCAAATAATTTAAAAATATATATTAAAAAAAAACAAATAGTTCACTGATTCATGAATTGAAAATAAACTATATTGTAGTTTTGTTGTTGTTGCTTTCCTCCCATTGACAGTGCCTTTCTGGTGGCAGTGAGTTCTGGCTCTCATGGGTCAGGAGCCCTCACTGTGAGAGGGGGTTCTCATAAAAAAATGACCAGCTTCCCTAGCTTATGCTCTTGCTTCCTCTTTTTCCATATACTCTCTTTTGCAAGTGCCTGCTGCCCTCTGCCATGAGGATTTTAGCAGAAGCTAAACAGATGCCAGAATTATTATTTATTTGGAACTACACAACAATGAGCTAAATAAGCCTATTTGCTGTATAATTTATCCAGCTTTAAGTATTTTGTTATCATCAGAAAATGGACTTAGAAAGGTCTTTATTTAAAATTTTGATGAATATTTATTAAAAATAAAATTTTGTTGTGTACAAATCTCCTAATTTGATAGAAGAGACTTATTTTAAATTGATTATTATTGATCCAGATAAACACTAATATCTCCTGGAGTGAAACAGAGTTCAATAGTTTTAATTTTCATACATAAATAACTTGAGAAAATTTTTCTACCAAAAAAAGAAAGAAAGAAAGAAAGATAAATGGAAGAGGCAATGTTTTCTTTTCACAGTGGTGTCTGTCAAACCCTGGCTATTTCTTCTGATTTTTGACATCATCAATAAATATTTTTCATAATCTTTTCAGGTGGAAATGATTTTTATTTCTCATTCAATGTATTGAGAACAAAGAAATTGAACTGATTTTTTTTTTATATTTTCCAATTGTTATCAGTTAAGTAATATATTTTGAAATGTTCATTTGTTTGTTATGATGAATCCTCTCCCAGGGCTTTAATATTTTTAATTTTAAATATGTGAGAGGAAAAAGAGAGTGGAAAATTATTAAAATGTAGGTGAGAAAATATTGGCAGAGGAATTCCTATAGTGATCAGCTTTAAGAGAGAGTGTCAAGGATGAGATTAAGAATATTAATTATTTTAAGACACTTTGTGGTCTCATGAACTTTGGAAAGGTTCATAATTCCCGACATAATCATACATCATTTTAAAGACTGCTGTACTGTTCTGACTTTCAAGTTGATGACTATCCATAAATCCAATGGTTAAACATTCTGTAGCAGTAAAGATTGTTCCATGAAAGAGGAGATTCACACCATAGGGGGCTGAAGAAGAGATAAAAGGGACAAGCAGTGGACTTTGTAGAGGAATGGAGAGTCAAGTGGGATAGAGTGTGAATATAGTGCTTGACTATTCTGCAGTGACAAGAGAGGGTTGGGCAAAGGGAGGGAAAAACACATTAAAACAATATAACTAACTACATTGAAAATATATTCAGTGACTGTCCATGGGACTTATTTTAAATAAAATTATTATTTCATTTTACCAAATCAAGAGAATAGTTTATATAAAAGTTGGAGAAAACAATTAAAATGGCAAATATGCTCATCTCAAGATTGCTTTCCATTATCACAAATCATTTGCATTCTTAATGTAGACATAATTTTAATTTTAGGTAATTACTTTAATTACTGTTTCTATAATGCATTTAGTAATTTCTATAATGCATTTGGTATTTCTATAATGCATTTATCTATTATATATATCTGTATATATATATATATATATATATATATATATATATATAACAAATTGTTTATTATTCTATATATGGTTTAATATGAACAAATTCATTAATCTTTTCTTCCATTGTGATATACATCCTTCTTACATAAAGTAATAGTATTAATTTTTTGACATATTGCTTTCAAGTGTAAAAATAATACTTTATCTGCCATGATTAATTATTTTTTTCATGTTTTCTTTAACTAGACACTTAGCTTTATTTGGATAACATTTTAAAAGAATGTTTTAGAACTATTTTCTAAAACCAAAGAAGTTGTTTAAAAAGTTTATCCATGTTGCCATTCTTATTTTATAATTCTTCTCAAGGATTTTGAATATCATCATGGATATATAATACTTGATGACACTTTGTTGTGTAGACTAAATGTTTGTGTCTTCCCAACGTTTAGATATTGAAATTCTGACCTCATTATGATAGTGTTAGGAGGTAAGGCCTTTGGAAACATGTATGGAACCCCCAGGAAAGGGATTAGTATCCTTAAAAGATCCCCATCCTGCCTTCTTCTTCTTCTTCATGTTAGGAAACAGGAAGAAAATCACCATCACAATTCAGGAAAAGATACTGTCTGCTGAAGCCTTAACCTTAAACTTCCCATCATCCAGAACTGTGCCATGTAAATGTTATTTAAACCACCCCATCTACTGTATTGTGCACCTGGATTCATTGAGAGATTTATTTTTTTTGATATACACAAGCCCTTAAATAGTGTAAATAATGATACCATTGTTGCTTAGCTCAATCTTTCTTTGCATGGAGGCCATGCATATACAGGTTACTGAATAAATCCCCAACAATATGGCTCCTACTGTAATCTCCTAAGAATTTCTACATAGGAAATTCAGATATGGGGAGAGGTTTCTCTTTCACATTGGTTCTTGCTACTTTTTAGTGTGTTTTCCTCTATATTCTCTAAATTATTCTGTCTTTCTATTCTGGTAAACTAAGGTTACTTAAGGAAAATTTTACCTTTACTTTGCCTTGGTATAGGAGTTGCTATAATGTCTATTCCCTGTAATCTGAGAGAGATAAAATAGAGAAAAAAATAAGAACAAAACACACAAACAAAACAGAAAGGGGGATGTTTGCCCTTAGCTTTGGATATCAGCTTGCAGAGACACAATTTGAAGTGTTCCATTATGTAAAGGAATAGAAAAGAGATGATATTGTACTGTTTAACTATGAATAGTTTCCCCTAATTTGGAAATAATTGTCTTCTATCCAAACAGCAACAATTAGATCATTTTCTTGAAGAACTCTATTTATTTTCTTTTTCTTTCTTATTTACAGTCATGTTTCAGCCTTGACAGAGAAGAAACTTGTAGCAAAAGTCGAACAGAGATTTATTAAACAATTCACTAATAAAGGAAAATCTTCATTCCTTTATTAATGTTATTATTTGCTAAACAACAGGTATCAAATATTGTAGCTGAATTTGTTTGGCTGCCCAAATCAACCCTTTAAAAGTTAACTTTATACTTTGTGCTAACTTGCAAAATGAGATTCTAATGAAGCTATGCTTATTGTCTAAAATTGGTTTGCTAAATAATTGGCCACAGTAGGTTCAAGTTCAAACATAGGTCACTATGCGTTTAGCATTTTTCCATGATTACATACTTAAATATGAATATTAAGTTAAAATTGAAAACCTAGCCAACAAAAACAATACTAAATAACAAATAAATATGTAACCATTAGAAATAACAGTATAATGAAAAACAATAAGTAATTAAAGCTATTACCACTTACAAAACTTATATGTACTTAATTTTCAATACTATCTCTATGTTTATGTAAGTAAAAACTATAAGGCATGGAATTGGCCATCATAGAAGAAGATCAGGGTTGTCTCTCAGTAGTAGAGTGCTTGCTAACAGCTTACAAAAAATGGTGCAAATTAATGTTGAATTTTCTGAAAGTCTTCACTTTGATCTCACACTGTTTAGCTCTTAACTTACCAAAGCCCAGTAACTGTTTTAAGAGACAGATTTGTTCACTCATTCATGTGTCTTTATTTGTTTTTGTAAGTGTATAAACCCTAAGGTGTGGGGCACTAGTCTTGATCCTCAGCACCATATAAAAATAAATAAAGATATTGTGTCTATCTACAACTAAAAAATAACAATAGGGATACTCTGGATGTAGTGGCACACACCTGTAATCCTGTGACAATGGCTTGGGAGGCTGAGGTAGGAGGATCATGACTTCAAAGATAGCCTCAGCAATTTGGAGATGCCCTAAGCAATTTAGTGAGACCAAGTCTCAAAATAAAATAAAAACGTCTGGGGATGTGTTTCAGTGGTTAAGTGCCCTTGGGTTCAATCCTTGGTGCCATTAAAAACAAAAAAAAGAATAGACATGCATTATCGCATTATCATTTGGTTTGAACAAAAACAGAATTATTAATCATTTATTACTTTGTAATACATTTCTGAATATGCATTATTATTATTAGCTGCATATAATTTCTGCTTTAATCATAAATTGAAATGATTTTACATTTATCATAAAAAATACCACCCCCTACCCAATTATTTCTCTTTGTTAATTATCAGTTGTATATGTTCAAAATTTGAAACTAAGGCTAAAGTGTGCACAGTAATAATTTCAATACCACATCACACATTATTTTAGAATCTCACCTTGCAATTATTTAATAAACTAGGGGAATGTGCCTGTGTTGGTATTAAGTATTTAATCTGAGCCCAGACTATGTGAAGTATGTGGTAACATTATGATTTTTGTCCTATAGAAAAGATAGTCCCAGAGTATCTGGCTTAATTACCTGTAATAATTCACTACTTTACTGCCAACTTGGCCACATTACTTTAATATCCTTTATTAATATTTCTTTCACAACGACCATCAATGTATAGTTTTCCTAATTGCTCTTTGAATTGTCATGGTCATTTTACTGGTTCTATTATTAATGTGTAAATAAATGCTTGACACATTTTTCATGTCATACTTGTACAAGAGTCATGTTTTTTTATTTTATTTTAGAGAGAGGGAGAGAGAGAGAGAGAATTTTTTTGATATTTATATTTCAGTTTTCGGTGGACACAACATCTTTATTTATTTTTATGTGGTGCTGAGGATCGAACCCAGCGCCCTGCGCATGCCAGACGAGCGCCTTACCACTTGCTCCACATCCCCAGCCCCATGTTTTTGATTTTTAAAGATTATATTTTACTAGTATAAGACCTGGTGATTCCTGCCTAATATTCCCTACATTGTATTACTGAGTTAATTTTTATATTCTGCATCCATAATTGGGGTTGATTAATCAAAGTGTCCATTGCAGGTTTTCAAAATGTGTAGCTTTTTGTGGTTGACCAAAAAAGAAAATAAAGAAAATTTTTTTAAGATCAGCTTTTATTCCCATATGATTTTACAGCTCACAAAAATAGTGCAAATTAATGTTGAATTTTCTGAAACTCTTCACTTTGATCTCACACTGTTTAGCTCTTAACTTACCAAAGCTCAATAACTGTTTTAAGAGACAGATCTGTTCACTCATTCATGTGTCTTTATTTCTTTTTTATAAGTGTACAAACCCTAAACCCATTTTTATCCTGTCCCTCTGGCTTAGTTCTTTATTCTCTCTAATTGGAAGTTCTTTCTTCCTCTCCTCTGTCCTAGCTTAGTTTGCAAAAGAATTCTGCATCAAACTGCATCTTCTTATACTTAAAATTCAACTTAGCTCATAAGAATTCAGCCGTGAGCTTCTCTTATCTGTTAGAAACCAAGCTACTTGTCCTCAATGATATCTATTGAGACCCTATACACATATTTAAGTAAAAGACAACAATAAATGAAAATTTTAAATTGAAGTAGTTCATCTCATTTATAAATCACAATAAACAGAGCATATTTCCTAAAGCTTTTTCTATTGAAAGAAGTGTAAACATGAGGGAAAAAAATATGCAGGTTTTACTTGGATTAAGGAGCCAGTGTCAGGAAATGATGTCATTTGCACTGTGAAATATTCATTACTGTTGATATAATAGTATGCTCTCTCCTTTATTGAGAAGATCACATTTCTATTGCATGAAGGCAGTTTTTTGACATTTCACAATAGAAAAAGAGTAATGTTCTGAAACTACCTTAATTGATGTGAGCACATGTTTTTTTTTTCATATATGCACTGGAAGTTCTGAGGTTTGACAACTGGCAGCAGGTGAATTGTTACACTTGGAAATCATTTGTCCATCACAACAAATATGTCTTGCAGACACTCCATGAATATAAACCAGAAGATCTTATTTCTTATCAATAAATAATACAAGAACATTGTGGGCTAACAGGAGCCTTTTTTTCTTCTGCAAATTACTATGTGGAAGTGTTTGCTCATTTAAGAACTAGTACAAAATTTGTGAAGACTTCTTCATGTTTTCACTTGCAAAGTAGATTGTACTTTCTGAAAATTCTTATAAGGTTAATTATTGAGAATATTATTTCTAATATATATTATCCTTTTCTATACTCTATCATATAAATTCTATCCTTTTCTTTATGTATATATATGTGTGTGTGTGTGTATATCATATTTTATATGTATATATGTATATATACATATATAAATTTAATAATATAAAATCAAACATATATACACATTATTCTTATCTCTTACAAAAAGTGAGGAAAATAGTTATTTTAGATATTTCTACTATATTCGCTCACATCATGTGATTTCAGAGAGTTTATTCTGAAAATGGGGATAGAATTAATTATTTTTAAATATTACATTCTTTGTATTCCAAAACAGTTACATTGCTATTTTATTTCAAGAAAATATATCATGTGGTGTTTGGTCAAGGGAGCAGAACCACTGAGGGAGATAAAAGGGATTTATTATGGCGATATGATATCATAATTATGAGACTGAGTTAAGCAGACTGCGTAAATCTGTTATCCAAGCATCTGGTGCATTTCCTGAAGTCAGCTGGGCTTGCTGTGAGAGAGCAAAGAGGAGCATGGAAAGGGGGTTTCCAGGCAAAATGTAATAGTGAGTTGGAACCCAGGGAAATGAACTGGAACTTGTGTTTTTCCCTAACAACTTCTATTCTCCAGCTCCAGCAATGCCAGCAACTTGCAGATTTGGTAGACTTTACCACAGAACTGCATATGAAGCATGCATAGCAGCTGAAGTTGAAAAACAAAAGGAACTGATGGAATAAAATTCAGCTGCTACACTAAGGAGATCAGCAGAATTTAGAGGAAATGGGACCTTTGAAGCCACAGTCCCCAAGAGAGTGAACCAGCTGAATTGTGACAATGTGCTCCAGCTGCAGCAGCACCTGAACTTCCTGTGCTTCACTCTTGCCTATAAAGAGTGTGCAAATTTCTCTTATAGCCTAACTAAGAAGCATGCCACCATGGCTTTCTGGTATCTATTTTTTCCCATTTTTTATTACCTTTATTCATCTATCATTTGGCCAGAATATGGCTGGATAATAATTTTCAGAAAATTAATACATACTTGTGCATCATTTCTCTTTAAATATTTGGATCCTTGAGCAGGTTGCTGTGATTGTTGTTGATGGCATCATTGTTTATGCTGCGGTTGTAATGTCATATTGTCATTGTTTTTGTTGTTGATTTTAGGAAAATCTAACTTCAGACTGGGCCTTATGATATCACTTTTTTTTCCCTTATAAAGATAGTTGTGGGCATTAAGTTGATATTTGATTCAAAATTTTCATTTGATATAGTTTGATGTTGTCTCTTTCCATTTTTACTGAAGTGAATTAGCTATTTTCAGAAGATTCATCTGTATTTCACATCATAATATTTTTATTCCCCTCAATAAATGAGAGTTTCCATATGTGCTAGAAGCTTATTCATTTAAAAAAAAAATATTAGGAGTCAATATTCAGTCCTATGCAGCTGTTACTTTTTTATAATTTTGTTTACAATTTTTAAGAAAATTTTAAATTTGTCATTATCTATTAAAGAAATATTTGGCATTTCAAAGTGTCTTTTACCAATATTATTATTTATGTAGCTTTTCTGGATGACTTTACACATTTCTGTTTTGGGCGATTGTTTAAATTTGTCTCTAAAATTTTTTAAAATCATTTGATATTTTCATTAATCTGATGACATGCTTACATAAATATTTATATAAATACTTTTACTCTGTCTTCCATTTTTTTCTCAATTCTTAAAAATGTTTTGTTCGGCACATAATATTTATACATATTTATGTGGTATGAGTGATATATTGATTCTGGTTACATTGGGAAATAACCAATTCAATTCACAGGGCCCAAACTTCTTTTATACATTTGTGTATTTGTGTACGTATGTATAGCTAAAGAACCCTGCATCTATTCTTAAAATTTTTCATTATACAAGATATTATGATTAACTATAATTGTGCTGCTATAAACCTACAGAATTATTCCTCCTACAGAGCTGGATATCTGTATCCTTTGGCCTACATCTCCTCACTTCCTTCTCCTCTCCACTCCTGGTACTACTACTTTCTGTATTTCCGTATATCACCTTTTAAAATCTTATATGTAAGTATATAATACAGTATTTTCCTTTAAGTGCCTTACTTATTCACCATGTGTAATGTCCTGCAGGTTAATCCATGTTGTCACAAATGACAGTGCTTCCTTCTGTTTAAAGGATGAAGAGCTTTCCATTGTTTCTATACCACACGTTTTTATCAATTAATCCTTTTGCATCAGATAGTTTCTGAGGAACCCATACAATATTTTCCATAATGGTGAAACATTTCTTACTCCTATCAATAGTATACAAGTGTTCTTTTTATCCTCACTGCCAAAAACATTTCCTTTTTGATAATAGCTACACCAACAGGGGTAGGGTGATATCTCATTGTGGTTTTGATGGACACTTCTCTGATGATTAGTGATGTTGGAGACCATTTCCTATAGTTGTTGGCCCCTTTCATGTATCCTTTGAAACAATGTCTTTTCGCTTCCTTTTCACAAGTTTTAATCAGGTTGTTTGTAATTGTATGATTTCCTTACCAGGTACTTGATTTATAGGAGTTTTCTCCCAGTTCAGACTGCTTTTTCATCTTGTTTATTGTTTCCTTGACTGTGCAAAGGTTTTACCTTTAACTAGTTCCACTTGTTTATTTTGCTTTGCTGTCTAAGTTTTGGATCATATATTTTTTTAAAGAAATCATTGCTAATGCTAAAAAATGAAATATTTCCCTCTGTTTTCTTTCAGGAGTTTTATGGTTTTACATCTCTATTTGAATCTTAGTAAATTATTCTGTATTGTTTGTTAAGGGTCAATTTTCATTGCTTTGTCTATGGATAGACATTTTCTCCAGCATTGTTTTTCAAAAAGACTATGTTTGTGTGTGTGTGTGTGTGTGTGTGTGTGTGTGTGTGTGTCTTATGGAGAATATGTTAAAAGCTACTTTACAATATATATGATTTTATTTATTGCATTTATCTCTAAGTTCTGTGTTCTACTTCATTGCTGTATGTGTCTTTTGATTCCACTACCACATTCTTTCAATTAACATAGCTTTGTAATACAGTTTGAAATCAGCAATGTGATAGCTTTGCCTTTCTATCTCAAGACTGTTTGACTATTAAAATTTATTATACTCCCTTTTAAATTTAGAATTTTTCTCTATTTTTTTTTATTTCTGAGAAAAAATCCAAGAGAATTTTATTACTTAGATCATATTGGATGGCAGAGAAATTTTAATGATACTAAATTTTACAATGCACAAATAATATCTTTCCATTCATTTTTGTCTTTTTAATTTCTTTTATTAGTGTTTTATCATTTCTAGTGTTAGGCTCTTTCACTTATTTGTTAAATTTATTGCTAAGTATATTATTATTATCGATGCTCTCATAAATGTATTTTTTAAAAATTTCTATTTGAAAAATCACTATTTGCATAAAGAAATGTAATTACTTTTTGCCTTTTTATTTTTAATATGATATTTCACAGAATTCATGAGCATATAAACAAAATTCCATAACAAAACATTAATAAGTACTATCCAATACTATATCAAATTAATGGCATAGTAAAACCTAGTTTTACTTATTCTGAAAAAGCAAGTCTGGTTCAATAATTGAAAACCAATTAAATTTATACCATCACACCCTGAGTCTAGAGAAGAAAAAACATGATTATATCAATCGTTGCAGAAAAGAATTTGAAACAAATATTATGTATTCATGAAATAAAATCTTAACAAGAAGTAGAAGGGAATATACTTGACTAGAAAGTAATCTACAAAAAGTTAATTGCTAACAGTGGCTAATGATGAATGGCTGCAGACAGAAAGAAGACAAGGGTGACTACTCTTAGCACCATTATGCAATATGGTACTGAAGTGCTACCAGGAAATGTACGGAGAGAGGAAAAAAGAGAAAGGGAGGGAGAAGAAAGGCAAAAATATCCACTGTGAAGGAAAAAAATCTCTAAGAAGTAGCACAGAATTTTGATAGGCAATTTAAACAAGGAAAGTAAAGCAAGGACAATTAATAGCTACTCAGAGCGGCATACATGGAATAAAATGCACACACACACACACACACACACACACACACACTGAACTGCTAGTGTAGTTGAGGGTTAGAGCAGTTGTCTAGGCCTATGTTCAATCTTCAGGACACTTATATACATATGTACATCTATATTCACATGCAGGCATACATATGTATATTCCCAATTTGTGTTTTTATGAAAATGACTGTTTTCTTGAAATTAAGAAATATATCACTAACCTTTGTTACATTGTCAATGATAAGAAAATACTGTATGCTTATTTTAATAGATACAGAAAATTAACTTTGTAAAAGCCAATACCTTTTACAGAAAATTAGTAGCAAAAATTAAAAATGACTAGCTTTCTTGAACAAATGAAAGTATTTACAAAAAAAAAAAAACTAAGCTAATATATTGAAAGCTTTACTCCAGAGACTGGGAACAAAAATGGATTTTCTATATAATTACTTGACTGAACCTTTTTAACAGCAATTGTAGCTAACTTATTAATGTGTGAAAACATACGTTCTTCGAAAACAAGAGGAAAAAAAGGCTGTCATATTTTTAGCTAATATGATTTCATAACAAGAAAAAAAGAATATTTTACATGGAATCATTAATAAGACAATTCAGAAAGTTATTGAAAACAAATTCAAGATAAAAACAATTGTGTAATAATTAGGAAGACCTAGCAATTCACTTCTGAATATATACCCAAAAGTTGAAGATAAGATCTTGAATACATTGTGTATAGCAATGGTCATAGCAGCATCATTTGCAATAGTGAAAAATAGAAGCAACATAGGTGTGTTTGAATGAAGAGGATGACTGGATAAACAAAAGGTGATATTTACATAAAATGAAATATTATTCATCATTTAGCAAGAACAAACTTTCATCACTTGATATAGCATGAATGAACATCATGGGTGTCATACTAAGTAAAATAATCTAGTCACACAAAGACAAACATTTAATGATTGCATTTATATGAGTTTTGCAAGGCAGTCAAATTGAAAAAGGCAGGAAGTAGAATGGTGATTCTCAAGCACAAGAGAAATGGGGCATGCGGTGTGGAGTTGTTAATAGGTATAGATTCAGTTTCTCAAAATGAAGACAGTTCTGGATATTGCAATTGAAACAATATGAATGTAGTTAACACTATTAAACTGTTTGCTTAAAAGTGGCTATGAAGTAAAAAGTCATGCTCTTTTTATTTTAACAAATTTTAAAAATCAGGGGATTTTTTATAAACCAGGGGTGAACATACACCTTTTTAGGAAGATACGTTTTTTTTTTTTAAGTCATAGTTCCTCAAATCTCCTAGGAATACCTTTCAGAAAGTCACTCAGTGTGGTATCTCCTAAATTTATACAAGTTGAATCCTTAGGTAAAGCTTTTTATATATTTTTTTTCAGAATTATCAATTTTCTATGAATAAATCTAACAAAAAACATGTAACACCATATATATGTATATAAACTATAAATTTCATCATATTAAGAAAAATCTAAATATGTGATGATTGAAGTCTTTTTTATATCATGTATTGAAAAACTAAATTTATGAATTTTCTCCAAATTGATGTACAGATAAGCACAATTCATAACTTTTCTGTGTATGTGTATATTAACTGATACTGCTTTTAATAGTGTAAATAGAAATTTGAGTTAGAATGGTTAAGAAGAAAATAATATGACAAAGTCACCCTTTCAGATACTAAAACATATCATTTACCTATATCACTTAGAAAAAATTTAGTGCCTGTTCTGAGATATAAAAGAAAAGTCCTAAAGAAGAATAATGAACCATCAAAAGATCAGTACACAGAGGGACATCGCTATGTAGGAGAAACTATATATTGACCTAGAAAAGGCTGACTTCTGTAACTGAGTAATGTAAGGAATATATAAATATATTTCAATACTGGGCATTGACTTCAGGGGTGCTGTACCCCTGAGCTGCATCTTCAGCCCTTTTTGTTTTCTGTTTTGAGACAGGTCTTGCAAAATTATTGATATTGGCCTTGAATTTTACTATCCTCCTGCCTCAGCCTCTCAAGTCTGTGAGACTAAATTCATACACCACAGTGCCTGGCTGAGTACAATTTTAATAATAGGATATTGCCCTATACAGTTATCTCAATGTATTAGAGTAGTAAAATGAGATCGGGGAATTGGGATAGGGAAGATTAAGGGAGGAACTTGGAAGTGAAATTGAGTAATATGGTTGTTCTTAAATGCCACAGTGAAAACCATTTTTCTGCAAAATTACTATTATCAATAAAAAGTTGCACTATTACTGTATAAAAATTGATTTTCCTTGATTTTTCAGAATTGATAATTTTTCTTTTTGGAGGACCAGAAAGAAATCAGATTATTTCACAGTCAATTAGGTTGGTCTTACGAAATTATCATAAATAGGACTTCATAGATGTAGGAATATAAATTGTTGGTAGAAAGAAAATAATGAAAACATTCTATAAGTTAAGAAAAAGAAAAAGAAGAAATGAAAAAAATAATAAAAAACAACTGCAATTACCACAAATCACAAATGTTAAGTTTTAATCTTTATAAACTTTTTTGCTTACTCCAAAATTACCTTTGAATCTAACATAACCCTTAATGGAGCATATATATTTTAATCCCATTGTGTTAGTTCTCCTCTTCAGATTTTTCCCTTTCTTGAGTGCTTGCTTTCTTGTCTTCCTTACAAAACTAATGTACATGCTGTAAGCACAAAACTTGACATGCTAGGCACTCTATCACTGAGCTCCATTCCCTATCCCACAAAGCAACATTTTTTCCCCTAGTGTCATAAATAACAATTATATTAAATAATAGTTTTCATGTTGGAATATTCATATTTGTTGTATAATATAATTTCATTCCCTAATGTATTTCATCACCCCTCTTCCCACCCTAGACTACCTAATAATTTTCCTTCTGCTTTCATGACATTCTTTTTCATTGATATTTTTCCCCTGTAGCTTCCTCTTATGAGAGAAAATTTTCAATAATTGTCTGTCTCATTACACTTAACATGGTACTGACTGGGCCAACATTCTTCTAGAGATGATATAATTTTGTTCTTTATGACCCAACAAAACTCCATTATGCATATTTGTAATGTTTTCTTTATCTATACATTGATGGACAGCTGGGTTGATTCCATAACTTCACAACTGTGAATTGTGCTCCAATATACATGGGCATGCATGTATCATTAAAATATGCTGACTTTAGTCATTTTGTAAAAATACATAGGATAACATAGTTGAGACATATGGTTGCCCTATTTTTAAAACTTTTTTTGAAGATTCTCCTTGTTAATTTTCATCATAGCTTTTCTAATTTACATTCCTACCAACAGTGAATATTATGGTTTAGATATTAGATGGCTCCAAAAACTCCATGTGACACAATGCAAGAAAATTTAAATGTGAAATGATTGGGTTATGAGAGTTTTAACCTGATCAGTGCATTAGTCCCCCGATAAGGATTGACTGGATGGCAAGTGTAGACAGCTAGGATGTGGCTGGGGGAGGTCGGTTACTGGGCATGTACCTTTGAGATATATTTTTTATCCCTGGAATTTGGAGCTGTCTTCCTCTGCTACCTGGTTCTATTTTTGAGCTACTTTTCTCCCTCACATTTTTCTTCCATGTTATTCTGCTGATCCTTGGGCCCAAAGCAGTGGACTGAGACCTCTGAAACTGAGCACCAAGTAAACTTTTCATTGTCTAAAATCACTCTTGTCAGGTCTTTTGGTCACAGTGTTGAAAAAGCTGACTAAAACAGTGCATAAGGGAAGATCATATCTCTCATTTATTACTACAAGTACAATTTAGAGAAAAACTAAAATGTTAACAAATTATAATTATGTCATCTGATCCAAGTTAAAAAAAATTCCATTGTTACCTGTGATATCAATGTGCATATCTTAATATTGCTTGCAAGGCACTAGTTTCCTCGGATATACATAACAAAATGTCACAGACGTGGTGACATGAACCAGAAAAAGAATTACCTCACAGATGTGGAGGCTGTAAATGCCAGTTAAAAGCACCAGCATTCTTCTAAAGTCCTTCTTCTTGACTCAGAGATGCATGTCTCCATGACCTCCTATGCCCTTACTTTTGTACCCTGGAAACCTACTAAATTAGGAAACCAACCTGATGAACTAATTTTAACCCAATTAGTTTTTCAAAGGCCCTGTCTGCACACATACTCATATTCCGAGGCACTGGGTTAGAGATTCAGCATATGAATATTTTAGGGGAAAAAATTCTGTACACAAAATATGATTATTTTAAGTTCAAATTCACTTCAGTATTTTCAAAGTTTTAAACCCCATATCTTATTATAGCCTTTCCCTTTCCATCAGCATAGTTTGATATTTAAATTTAAAGATTATAAAATTTTGTATAATAAACAAAAATAATAATAATTTTTATATATAAACAAAAATAATAATTATTAAAATCTTTTGCTCATTGGTTTACTCAATATAATCTGGACTGCCAAGAAAAGTTTTAATATCATAGCAAAATGGAAAATTCGATAAAGCTGTTTAACAATCTACATACTCTTTGTAGTACCATTTACCCCGTCTCCTTTTAATATCTGGTTTCTTCTCAACTATGCTATTTCCTAACAGTGAATTTGGCCAGATGTTACATTTTTCTCTGATCTGTAAGAATCCCTAACAATTTGTCAATTTATTCCTGCAATTATCACTGGAATTCTAGTCACTTCTAGAGAAATAAGGAAACAGATATAAAAAAATGGCCAAGTTTCATGGCAAAAAATTAACTCGTAAATAAAACTTAGAAATAAATAGATACAATGTGGGGAATTTCGAATTTAAATAAATATTATTTAAAATAGTTCAGTAAACTTTAAAGATAGAGATTTTCTAGGAAATTTTTCAAATATGAATATAAATTGCTAGTAGAAATTTACTGTGTGTAGAAATGTAGAAATCTTTCAAGGGAGGTAGAATAAAAATAAATAAATAAATGCCAGGAGATAAAAACTTGTCCAGGTTTTTTCAAGGACTATATTAATAAGAGTAATGCAAGTGAAATATTTAATTATATGAGGAAATTTTGTCATAGTGATAGAAGAAAGCTTTTTAAATTTTGATAAGGACTTCAGATTTATTTTACTAACAGAAGAATTTTTTTAAAAATAATATAATACAACATGTTCTTGTGGTATTTTATATGGTCAACAATAGAAGGAATAGTGAAAGATGTGATTTATTTCTCTCACTATAGGGAATACAGACAACTGAAGAAGCCAAATCCATAAGTGGATGTAAAATAGAATCCAGCCTGAATGACATAAGTTAGATGAGAGCTGAGCTGTTGTGTTTTTTCTCCGTGGATAAATAGGGGATAGAAGCAAAAGATGGTTCACCAAGTAAGCAATAAATATTAAACTTTATTAAGATCATTCTCCCTAAAGAGAAATGAAATTATGCCATTTGCTGGAAAATGGATTAAATGAAAGACTATTATGTTAAGTGAAATAAGACAAATTCAAAAGGTCATGTATCTTCTCTTATGTGCAGAATCTAGAGAGAATAAAAAGGAAAAGAAAGGTGGAGGTAGATCTCAGGAAATGAAAGGGAGATTTGTAGAGGAAAGAGATCAAAATTGGAAGATGAGGAGGGAGTGTGAAAAAAAGGATCACTCCCTCTCATGGGCCTATGAGGCACTCTTTCTTTCTCTCAGTATTCCTCCCCCTACAAAATTTTTCTTGGTGTCAGATTGTGTTGGAATGGCCACAGCCATTTGTGCCTCTGTATAAGGTATGGTTTGCAAAATGACATATGGAGTTTGGCTTTAGTATGATAAGTCTATGTGGTTCACATCCTCTTCTGATTTCCAGCTATACTTCTCTGCACTGTACTGATCTAGATCCAGAAAGGATTTTTCTCAGTAAATGTGTTATAGAGTCATGGGTACCCTCTGTAACATTGAAAGGTATTCTACACACGGTGTATGCTAGGAACACACATTGAGTTGCTTTGGAAAAAATAACAGAAATGTTGCGTGTTGAGCTATTGGAATGATAAAAACCTAAGTATATATATGAGAGAAATGACAGTGATATAGTTCACAAGAGTGATGTGGCATTGAATTTTTATTATCATTATTATTAATAGAGAAATTCAAGTTTAATAAGAAATTGGTGTTATTCCCTTAGAGTGTAGAAGAAAGGAAACAGATGTTAGAGATCTATTGAAATATGTGAATATTTCAACAAATGATTTAATTTAATAAATTATATATACCTTTATTATAGGACAGTCTCTATTGTGTCATTATCCTTTTGTAGATAAACCTATTAGAAAAATATAGTTATACCCAGTTCTTACCTTTGGAAAACCAAAAAAGAAAATCAGTGCTTGTGGATACTTAATTGATCCTTCTAGAAGTCCCTCCAAACTCATCAGAGTTATATAATATAGCATGAAAACACATCATAAGAAGCAGAATGAGGTATCCCTTCTCTGATCTCAATAAATTATAATATTATTGCTTCTTGAGTACTACTTGGGGCAATAAAAATGAAAAAAAATAAGTAGCCAGGCGCTATGGATCACTATATGTGCAATCACATGAAGCTTTTTGGTTCTTTCCCCTTACTGATGGATTACTCCTTGGAGCCCATAAATTAGGCAAACTGCCATCAATATATTTTATAAAAGGCAACATTAATGAAAATATTTTTTGTTTTGGACAGAGAAGTGGTTCTATACTTTGGTAATGCAGAGTGATGTAGGAAGAAATATGACCCAGACTTATGAACTTGCATATTTAGTTAGTAAGTATTTACGTCCTTTTGCCCAAGTAGTTAATCTTTGTAAGCCTCAGTTTACTAATCTGTGTAGTAACTTATCCAGATTTATATTAGCTAGATTTATTTATAGTTGAAAAGCTTATGATTCGATAAACATACTAGGACTTAATTATTAGGGTTTCTAAATGGGATTTCAGTAAACTGAATGATTTTGTTTGTTTGTCTTATGTACCAAGAATTGAACCCAGGGGCATTCAATCACTGAGCCACATATTTAGACCCGTCCCTTTTTAATTTATTTATTTATTTTAAATTTTAAGACAGTCTCTTCCTAAGTTGCTTAGGGCCTTGCTAAGTTGCTGAGGCTGGCTTTGAACTTGCAATCCTCCTGCTTAGCTTCCTGAGTGACTGGGATTACATACTGTCATTAAGGACCTTACTTGTCCTCATTTGAGTACAATGGAATGTTCTGTACAATCGAACATAACCCTTCACCTAGAACTGAAGTAGAAAGTTGAAAGTGTCACATAGGAAGATGGAAACCACTTCCCAAGTGAGTTAAATAAGATTCCCAGTTCCATCTACTGCAGGACTCAGAGCAACAATCATTCACATAGGGATCCAGCAATGAATAAATGTGAAAATCTGGTTTTATGTGATGTTTGAAAATCAACAAATGCCTTTCAATTAAGATATTTCAACATGTTTTGAAATCTCATGATAAATTAATAATCTCAGGAATAGTGTCATACCATTCATTGCAGACATACATTTCAGCAAAACAATATAACTAGTGAAAATTATAAGTACAATTTACAGACCTCTGGAAATTAAAAAGGAGTATAATAAATGCAGAAATTTGTCTTTGAGTAAGTAAATGATCTTTTTTTTTAATAAGTCTACAGTGTTTGAGCCATAACTACCTTCTTATACCATAAGCTCCACACAAAAAAGTCTTCATTTTTCAGATACAGCTAAGAACACAAGGCTTCCTATTCATTGCTGAACCAGCCAGTGACTAAAGTATCTTTCCAGAAAAAACAGATAAACCCCTGTGACCAGCTGTTTTCATCCATACTACTTTAAATCTCAGAAGTTTTAATTCCGAAAAGAACAACTAAGAAGCTTGAGATTCTGTTTGTCCATCTAGCCCAACATGCAGGGTGGAAGCTCCATCTCAGGAATGGCAGACAACGTGTATGGGATCCAAACAGACTTCACTGCACTTTGATAGTGGGGTTGCAGTTAGATGCTCACAAAGAAAAGTGCAGAAGACCATAGACTCCTCTATTTTGGGGTACCCCCCACACACAGAAAAATTATCATTGCAAGAGAAGAAGCCTACTATAACTGTGCCCCCAATTTGGAGAAAAGGCAGAGTATTTGTCCAGAGGGAAGCCTCTGAAACTATTCCCAACTTCACCCCCAAAAACTGTCTTTATTTAAAACAGAGATTGCGGAAGATTAATTCTGAAGCCCCTTTAGAATATAAGAAAGTTAGAGCAGGATGGTTAACTTCAAGAAGTAACAAGCTAAATTTCATGTAACACATGTATCAGAGAAAGTCAGGTGAAAGATTTCTATAAAAAAATGTGTTAGATCAGAATAAATCTCAAAGATTAGGCAGAAACAATAGCCATGAAGAGGTGCCTAAATTTAATTTGATTGGACTATGGAACAATTCATACCTGAAGGAATTAACAAAATAATTGATGAATCCAGTAGAAATTAGTAGAGGATAATTCAATACACACAGAAAGCAAAGAGCATTAAAAAGGTAATTAGATTTTTTAAGGGATTTATCCACTAGAGAATCAAAACAAGATCCTTCTCTGTGCTTTGCACTAGAGACATACTTTAAATAAAAAATAGCAGTAGGGACTGGGGATGTGGCTTGATGGCAGATCACCTGCTATGTTAGTCAGCTTTTCATTACTGTGACCAAAATACCCAACAAGAACATCTAGAGGAGGAAAAGTTTATTTAGAGCTCATGGTTCCAGAGATCTCCCTCCATAGATGGCCAACTTCTTCGGTCTAGGCCCAAGGTAGGGCATCATGGTGGGGTCAGGATGCAGAGAGAGGGTGAGGAAGGGGCCACAGGGAAGTTGAACCCTTCCAGGGCTAAACTTCAGTGATCCACCTCCACCAGTCATGCCCCAGGTGCCTGCACTTATGACCCAGTCTGTTCAAACTAAGAAGGATGGACTAGGTTGACTAGGCTATAGCTCTCATGATCTAACCATTTTACTTCTGAATGTTCCTTCATTATTCAGAACTTTTGAGGGGGATACATCATATCCAAACCATAACACTTGTTTACCATTTATAATACCCTCGATTTCATGCATAGATTTAAAAAAGTTAAGTATAATAGAAAAAGATTTAATATGCAAAGAACATTATGGAAGGGCCAATAATATGATTTAGTTTTAGAATACTTGTCTAAACAGACCCTGGTTTCAATCTCTAGCACCATAATAAAATTAAAAAGGAAGATTGAGTGAAGATAACTATTTATTTAAAAAGTACTGAATTTAAGTTTAAAATTTCACTGGGGATGGACTATTATTGGCCATAAAATGAATTAAATACCAGTTTATGCTACAATATAGATTAATCTTGAAAATAATATGCTAAGTATACGAAATTAATCCCAGTTCTGCAGGCAGCTAGCTTAAATCACAGTCCAGGTAAGTTCTGCAGGCAGCTAGCCTAAGCTGTAGCAGCAGAAACAGCAACAGCTTTGAAGTCTCTTCCGTTTCCCAGCCGAAGTTTCATCCAGTTCTCAACAACACTGTAAATTCTTCCACCTTTGTTTTCACCGGCACTGGGATGAAGGCAGGAACTCCGGAAGGCTAAAGAAAATCCTGTCAACCAATTTGGAAAGCAGTATGGAGATTCCTGGGAAAGCTGGGAATGGAACCACCATTTGACCCAGCTATTGCCCTTCTCAGACTATTCCCTGAAGACCTTAAAAGAGCATACTACAGGGATACTGCCACATCGATGTTCATAGCAGCACAATTCACAATAGCTAGACTGTGGAACCAACCCAGATGCCCTTCTATAGATGAATGGATTAAAAAAATGTGGCATTTATACACCATGGAATATTATGTAGAACTAAAAAAATGACAAAATCATGGAATTTGCAGGGAAATGGATGGCACTAGAGCAGATTATGCTTAGTGAAGCTAGCCAATCCCTAAAAAACAAATACCAAATGTCTTCTTTGATATAATGAGAGCAACTAAGAACAGAGCAGGGAGGAAGAGCAGGAAGAAAAGATTAACATTAAACAGAAACATGAGGTGGGAGGGAAAGGGAAAGAAAAGGGAAATTGGATGGAAATGGAGGGAGACCCTCATTGTTATACAAAATTACATATAAGAGGTTGTAAGGGGAATGGGAAAATAAACAAGGAGATAAATGAATTACAGTAGATGGGGTAGAGAGAGAAGATGGGAGGGGAGGGGAGGGGGGATATTAGAGTATAGGAAAGGTAGCAGAATACAACAGTTACTAATAGGGCATTATGTAAAAATGTGGATGTGTAACCAATGTGATTCTGCAATCTGTATTTGGGGTAAAAATGGGAGTTCATAACCCACTTGAATCTAATGTATGAAATATGATATGTCAAGAGCTTTTTAATGTTTTGAACAACCAATAAAAAAAAGAAAAGAAAATCCTGTAGTATTCCAGCAGGCACCAAGAAAGCAACCTTCTAAACAATTTAGTACATTATCTCATTTTTTTTTTACATTTGAAATAAGTCTTAATGGTGCTCATTACTCATTAGCTTCCAGGTGTGGGAGAACCATTGTAGTTACTGGCCTTGGAAATGATTAAACTTCAGGGATGTGGGCCCTCTTCTGCCTGTAGCTTCCCTGGGCAGCCCCAGATGGCCCGGGGGAGAGTCCTGAACTCAAACTGCTTCCGGGCACAGGGAGCAAAAGCTTGCAAGATTGTGCCTCCAGGTCAGGTCTAGATTTGGGCTCTCTCAGTGGCGTCCAGTTCCCCCAAACAGGGGGGCGGGGAAGAGCCGGCTGCACCACTTGGAAAATCCTTGTTGCCCTATGACCGGCTCCTGCATGTGGCAGCCGCCATTGAGCCGATTTATGCACCATCTGGTATTGAAAAGTATTTAGTAATAGCCTTTTGCTGTAACTTTTTTCCTGATAATCCTTCTTCTTCTGAACTTTCTTTTTCTTTCTGACTAGAGTTCCTGGGCTTTTATCAACACATGCCCTAATTGCTCTTGGTTCCACTGGGGTGTTCTCTTTCTTTAGTAATTTACTTCTCACCCCTTCCATATTTTCATCACAAAGACAATACAATACATGGAGACAAAACAAGACACAAACATACTTTATCAATCTTCTCCATTTTCTCAAAATGGCCATTTTTCCTCTTACCCTATCTGCCTAGGAACAAGTAGATTGTTTCCGTCCTATCTATGGATGGGCAGCTTTTTTTCTTTTTTCTGTCACTTACCCCTGAGTGTCCCGGGGCTCTCCATATGGGCCACCATCTGTCCAGTCTGGCTGCAGCAAAATAAGCGGGGGGTGACGGGTGACGAACAACTTGTGTAGATTGATACAGTGGGAATAGAAGCCATTTATTGAAGGACAGGAGGGGTATTTATACATTCCACACAGCTTATCTACTTAGCATAAAATAGATACAGCAGTCAACCAATAAGAAATCTCCACACATAATGGCTCACTTTTGTTACTTCACAAACCCCTCCCTCTGGCATTTTGCCAGGCACCATCCTTACTTGTTTACAGACTCTAACACCTTGGGTCCACAGCTATCTATGGATGGAGACTTCTGAAACTGTAAGCCCAAATTGCAAATTTTCCTCCTTTAAGGTGTTCTTTGTTAGGTGTTTTATTCATAGCAACTTAAAAATTAATGATAATAGAGTATAATACAATTAAATAATTCTTATTTCTTTGCTTATAGAATTTCTATTTTAATAATAATTGAAGAATTCACCTAGAAGTAAAATTAATTCACCTAATCAGGTACTATTTTTGAAATATATTCAATATGCTGATAAGAAATAGGAGGTATTTCAGAGAGCCAAATAAAAATACTACTTTTAAAATAATTAGACAGCATACTATACAACAGAAGTGCTATTGAGTTTTCATATTTTATCAAATATCATATGCTTAAGGGTAAATATTTAGTTAGCTTCATATATTTTTCTTGCCTCAACAGGACAATACTAAGTTAAATGGCTTTCTATTTTTAACTGCATTGATGTCATTCTTGTCCTGATTTGTGGTAAGATTCACACAGCTTTACCCACAATCTCCATTACACCATAGATACATGGGCAGTGAAAAAGATAAATTACACAATGTATTGGTATTATTATTAATGTAGTGTAACCTGCATGGAAGTTCTTTGAAACCCCTCCTATCCTCCTAAAGAGTTTTGGGAACACCTCCCCTGAGTTTCAGTGGACCAAACTTTGAGACTTACTGGTCTAAATCACAGCCCATAACAAAAGAAAGAGATCATTGTAAAATGCTAAAATAGCATTAATTAACACAGGAAACTATTCTATATGGGAGAACTTAAGAGAGTGTTGGAGAACCCAGTACTTCTCTCTGTTTTTTGTTGTTGTTGTTGTTGTTGTTTGTTTGTTTGTTTGTTTTTTTAGGAGTCCAGAGCTATGCTCGATGTATCAAAATGCATATTGGAAGGTGAAAGGAGGGAAAATAAAAATATATCTTGGGAGAAAAAGTTAGACAGAAGTAAACAAAATAATTGTCTATGACTCAACCACTTCCTTAATCATGGGTAAAATAAATTTATTTCATTGTCACAATCATTTCAATAGGTACTATACCACTTCAAGTATTTGTATGGTATAAGCTACCTCTGCAAACATGAACTGCTAAGCTATAAAATATGTAGATGGCAGCATTTTAATATATTTATAATAATCAAAGGAAGTTATAAAACATGATTAACATTTTTTTTGGATTTCATGTACTGTTAGTTATTTTAGATTTAGTTAAATTTAAATGTAACTTGTGTTTTTTTCTCTTTATGTGTCCCAACCAAATCATTTTATTACACACAATAAAACAACACAATAGTTGATTTGATACAATGTGCTTTTATTTTGCTATATCATTTTACAAGAATGAGTCAAATTAGAAGTGCTTCTGTCAGTTTCTAAATCAAGAGCATAATACAAAGCTTAGTTTTTCCCCACAATACTTGTGGTATTTCTTCAGTTTCCTTGAAAGTATAATTTTTCCCATTTTACTCTCCTAATATCTTTTTTCAAAGTATACAGTTTGTCCCTAGAGTGCTGTTTTTTTAACTAATTGTGTATAATCCTCATACTTCTTTTAAGAGGTTGACTCACTTTCTTGACCTACTGAACTCTAAGCACATAGTTCTATTCAAGCATGCCATTGTGAAATCCTGATATGAATGCATTTTTAAAATTTATTTTTTTCTTATTTGTGTACTTGACATTTCTTTCCTAAAATTAAAAATGAGTCTCTTGAAGATAGCATATTATTGGGTCTTGCTTTTTGATACAATCTGCGAGTCCATGTCTTTTGATTGATGAGTTTAGGCTGTTAACATTCAAAGTTATTGAGATATGATTTGTATTCCCAGTATTTCTGAATTATTTCTAGCTTTTAATTTGACTTAGTTTCTCCTTTGCTTGAATACTCCTTTAGTGTAGATCTTCCTTTTACTGGCTTTCACTTTTTTTTCCACTCTTCCTCATGAAATATTTTGTTGAGAATGTTCTGTAGAGTATGCATGATAGTTATAAATTCTTTTAAATTTTTGTTTATCATGGAAGGTTTTAATTTCATCTTCAAATCTGAAACTTAATTTTGCTGTATATAAAGTTCTTATTTGGCATCAATTTTATTTCAGAGCTTGAAATATATTATTTCAGGTCCTTCCAGCTTTGAGGATCTGGGTTGAGAAATCCATTGAGATCCAACTAGGTTTCCCCTATACAAAATTTTATTTTTTCTCTCATGGTCTTTAAGAGTTTGTCTTTATTTTTTGTGTTAGTAATTCTCATTATAATGTATCTTGATGTGGATCTGCTGTAATTTTGTACGTTTAGGGTCCTGTAGGCCTTTTGTATTTGATTTTTCATTTCATTCTTTGAGTTTGGGTAATTTTCTGCTATTATATCATTGAAAAGATTGTGTATTTCTTTGGTTTGTTTCTCTGTTCCTTCATCTATTTTGATAACTCTTAAATTTGAACTTTTCATGTTATCCCATCATTCTTTAATATTCTGTTCATGGTTTCTTATCATCTTCTCTACATGGTCAACTCTATTTTCAAGATTATATATTTTGACTTTATTGACTGAGGTTCTGTCATCCAAGTGGTCTAGTCTGTTGGTGATGTTCTGTTGAATTTATAATTTGGTTTATTGATTTCTTCATTTCAAGGATTTCTGCTTGTTTTTTTTTTGAAAAAAAAATATGTTTATTGAAGTGATCTTTCACTTCCTGTAATTTTTTGATTGATTTTAGTCCTCATACTATTATTTATACACAGATCAATTTAACTATGTATATTCTGAACTCCTTTTGGACATTTATTCTACTATGGAAACAGTGGCTTCTGTCATTGGAGCATCTTATTTTGTTTGGGGCACTTTATTCCTTCTTTTTTTCATGTTGTTCATGTGGTTTCTCATTTAGCACTATGTATCTAAGGCAGCACAAATTCTACCCTGTAGACCCTGAAGGTTTCTGGCACCTCACCTTTAATGGTGAGACCAATAGGACCAGCATCCAGTATAAACAATATATAGCCTTAAGCTTAGTAGGTCCCATTAAGGCATCTACTGCTTTCTCACATTAAACCAAAATGACGAGTTCAATAACTATTTACAGTATAAACAAAATTTGCTAAAACAATTTACAATTTCAAATGGTGGACGAGAGAATAGACATAGCATAATATGCGATGTTTTCAAGGGAGGAAGACAGAAATTAGAAGCAAAGATTTACCGAAAGAGAAGAAGAGAGGCCAACAGAGATTGGCAGTTCATTGGAGAAAAGTTGGAAAGAGACTCAAAAACAAAACAAAACAAAACAAACAAACAAAAAACAGACAAGTGATAGGAAGAATACAAAGAGAAAAAAAAGTGTAAAAATTCAATAAAAATGCAAAACACCATAAATATATCATTGTCTTCCATATATTGATGCATAATACACACCCTGATCCAAATATGGTAGAGATGTTAGCAAAGAGAAAAATAAAATAAAATAAATCTTTATGGAAAGTCAAACTGTCTCCATCAGCATTCAAAAGTTTCTCAGTTATGTCTCTGATGTCTCATGGGATCACCAGGCCCAGATCTGCCCTCACAAACCCAGTCACTATCCCACCAATCTGGGCTCCAGATACCACTGGCTTCAGATACCACATGCAGCCAAACCTGGAGTCTCTCTCGCAGTAGTCCTCTAGTTAGTGGTAGCAGTCGTAGAGGTGGTGGGTGGTGGCAGCATGCGGAGGGTCAGTAGCAGTGGTACTAAAACAGTGTCTGCTATGGAGACTGCAATGTTCGCTGTGGGGGCAGCATAAACAGGCAATCTCTGAGAGGCAGCAGCAATATGTGTTGGGGACAGCAGTGTCTGCAGTCCAGTAGTGGGTGGTTGCAGCTACATGGGCAGGAGCACCGAGAAAGAAGACTTCCAGGCGACCTCGGGTAGCAGCACTGGTATCAGAGGCAGCAGTGATGATGGCAATGGTGCAGGTGGAATTTGATGGGAGAAGAGACCTTCAGGCATCAGCAGCATCGACCTCAAAGGTAGAGTTGGATACCTAGCATCAACCATGCCCAAGAAAAGACCTTTGGGCATGGCAGCAGTGTCTGCGACAGTAGCAAGGGACTCACCTCATGGGCAAAGACATCCACAGTCTCAAGGTGAAAGGATGGGAAAAAAAGTAACATTCATATGGATTGCATAAATAAGTAGCAGTTTCCATGCTTATCTCAGATAAAGTATTTTTCAAGCAAAAGTTAATTAGAAGAGACAAAAATGGACATTTTATACTTCTTAAGGGAAGTATATATCAGCAGAACATTACAATTATGAATATTTATACCCCAAACAATGGAGCATCTACCTACATCAAACAAACCCTTCTTAATTTCAAGAATCAAATAGACAACAACACAATAATACTGAGTGACTTTAACACAGCTCTCTCAGCACTGGACAGATCTTTCAAACAAAAATTAAATAAAAAAAATACAATCACCAACTTAGACTATATATATATAATATTTCATCTATCAACAAGTGAATATACTTTTTTCTCAGCAGCACATAGCTCCTTGTCTAAAATAGGCAATATAATATGGCACAAATGAACTCTTAGTAAGCACAAGAAAACAAATATAATATCCTGCATTCTGTTGGATCACAATGGAATTAAATTAGAAATTAATGATAAAGGAAAAAAATAGAAGCTACTCTAACAAATGGAGACTAAATAAAACACTGTTGAATGATGAATGGATAGTAGAAGAAATCAAGATGAAATAAAAAACAAACTCCTAGAGGTAAATAAGAACACTGATAGAACATATTATAACCTCTGGGACAGTCTGAAGGCACTACTAAGAGGAAAGTTTATTGTACTGAGCACATTAATTAAAAGAATAAAAATTCAATAAATAAATGACCTAATACTGCATCTTAAATCACTAGAAAAAGAAGAACAAATCAATACACAAAGCAGTAGAAGACAGGAAATAATGAAAATCAGAGCTGAAATCAATGAAATTAAAACAAAAGAAAAAATTGAAAAAAATTGACAAAACAAAAAGTTGTCTCTTTGAAAAAATAAATAAAATAGATAAACCCCAGACCATGCTAAAAAAGAGAAATGGAGAGAAAACTCAAGTTGCTAAAATACAAGATAAGGACAAAAATATCACAACGAACATGTCTGGAATACATAAGATAATTAGAAACAATTTTAAAAATTTACACTCCAATACAATAGAAAATATAGAAGACATTGACAAATTTCTAGAGACATATGACCTACCCAAATTGAATGAGAAGGTCATACATGATTTAAACAGATCAATTGTAAGTAATGAAGTAGAAAATTCCATCAAAAGCCTATCAACCAAGAAAATCCCAGGACCAGACAGATTCTCAGTCAAGTTCTAAAAGTCTTTCAAAGAAGAATTCACAGGAATACTCCTCAAAGAATTCCATGAAATAGAAAAGGAGGTAACCCTTCCAAACACTTTCTATGATGATAAAATTACCCTGATACCAAAAGCAGATGAAGACACATCAAGGAAAGAAAACTTCAAACCAATTGAACATAGATGCAAAAATTCTCAGTAAAAATTCTGGCAAATCACATATAAAAACATATTATAAAGGTAGTGTACCATGATCAAATGAGGTTCATCCCAGGGATGAAGGGTTTGTTCAACATATGGAAATCAATAAACATAATTCATCATATTAATAGACTTAAAACAAGAATTGTATGATCATCTCAATAGATGCAGAAAAAAACACTTGACAAAATAGAGCACATCTTCATGTTCAAAATACTAGAAAAACTAGGGATAGTACGAACATACCTTGACATTGTAAAAGCTATATATGCTAAACTCAAGGCCAGCATCATTCTAAATGGAGAAAAATTGAAAGCATTTTTTTTAAAAACTGGAACAAGGCAAGAATGTCCTCTTTCACCACTTCTATTCAACATCATCCTTGAAATTCTAGCCAGAACAATAGGATAGAAGAAAAAAATTAAAGGGATACAAATAGGTAAAGAAGAACTCAAATTATTACTATTTGCTGATGACATTATTCTATATGTAGAAGATCAAAAAATTCCACCAGAAAAATTCTAAAACTAATAAATGAATTCAGCAAAGTAGCAGGATATGAAATCAATATTCATAAATAAAATGCATTCCTATACATTAGTTATGAATCTACTGAGAGAGAAATTAGATAAACTACCCCATTCACAATAGCCTCAAATGAAATAAAATACCTAGGAATCAATCTAACAAATGAGGTGAAAGACCTCTACAATAAAAACTACAGAACACTAAAGAAAGAAATTAAAGAAAACCTCAGAAGATGAAAAAATTCTCTCATGCTCCTTATTAAACAGAATTAATATTGTGAAAATTGCCATACTACCTAAAATATTATACAGATTTAGTGCAATTCCTCTTAAACTCCCAGTGACATTCTTCATAGAAATAGAAAAGGCAACCATGAAATTCATTTGGAAAAATAAGAGATCCAGGATAGCCAAAACAATATTTAGCAAGAAAATTGAAGCATGAGGCATCACTATACCAGAAATTATACTAAAATACACAGCAATATTACAAAAATGTTATGATATTGGCACCAAATTAGACATGTAAACTAATGGTACACAAGAGACGACCAAGAAACAAACCCACATGTGTATGGATATCTCATACTACACAAAGGTGCTGAAAATATTCACTGCAGAAAAGATAGCCTCTTCAACAAATTATACTGGCAAAACTGGAAATTCAAATGTAGCAAAATGAATTAAAATCTCTATCTCTCACCCTGCACAAAAATCAACTCAAAGTGGATCAAACACTTAGGCACTAGAACAGAGACCTTGCGCCTAATAAAAGAAAAATTAGGACCAAATCTTCACCATGTTAGCCCAGGATCTGACTTCCTTAACAAGACCCTAAAGGGCAAGAATTAAAATCAAGGATAAATAAATGGGTTGGATTCAAATAAAAAGCTTCTTCTCAGAAAGAAAAAAAAATCTATAATGTGAGACAATAGCCTACAGATTGGGATAAAATTTTACCAATGCATCTCTGATAAAGCGTTAATCTCTAGGATATATAAAGAACTCAAAGCCTTAATACCAAATAATCAAACAACCCAATAAATAATTGGGCTAAGGAACTGAACAGACATATTTCATAGAAGAAGAAATATAATCTATCAACAAATACATGAAAAAGTATTCCACATCTCTGGCAATTAAAGAAATGAAAATCAAAACTACACAAAGATTTATCTCATTCCAGTCATAATGGCAATCAAAAATACAGGCAACAATAAATGTTGGTGAGGATGTGGGGGGAAAGGTATACTCATACATTGCTGATTGGCCTGCAAATTTGCACAACCATTATGGAAAGCAGTATGAAGATTCCTCAAAAAACCTGGAATGGAACCACCATTTGACCCAGCTATGGAACCACCATTTGATCCAGCTACCCCACTCCCAAAGGACTTAAAATAAGCATAATACAGTAATGCAGCCATTTCAATGTTTATAGCAGCTCAATTTACAATAGCCAAACTATGGAACCAACCTTGGTGTCCCTCAATAGGTGAATGGATAAAGAAAATATGGCATATATATTCAATGGACTATTACTCAGCTTTAAAGAAGAATGAAGTTATGGCATTGCCAGTAAATGGATGGAGTTGAAGAATATTATGCTAATTGAATAAGCCAATCTTAAAAAAAAAAGTCCAAATGTTTTCTCTAATATGTGGATGTTAATTCACAGTAAGGGGTAGGTGGGTGGGTGCTTGAGAAGAATTGAGTTACTTTAGATTAGGTAGAAGAAAGTGAAGGGAGGGAAGGGTAGGGGATGTGGAGATAGGAATGATAGTAGAATGAAACAGACATTATTACTATATTTATGGATGTGACTGTGTGACCAATATGATTCTGCAATATGTACACTCAGAAAAATGAGAAATTATATCCCATCTATGTATGATATATCAAAATGCATAAATGCATTCTACTGTCATGTATAACTAATTAAAACAATTGAAAAGTTAAAAAAGTTTGTCTACTCTGTTAAATTTTGTAATTCCTTATTCATTTCTGTCTGTTTTGTGTCTTTGTAGCATGACCAGACAATATGTCCAAATGCTTTTAACTCATCTGAAAATAATAGAGATTTTCAAAGCTTTCCTTTCAGTTCTAAATCATGTTTAAATATTAAAATACATGTAAGAGTTAAGTGCACATATCATCTTCGTGTTTTCTTCAAATCATCCCATAGTTTTCTTTTATATGATATAAAGTTGTTACTATTCCCCATCTCCATGTATATGAATGTTTGTTTTTGTACATGGATGAATATATTACTTTCAGAATATTTTCAAAAAGAGCACTTAGCTTGCATTAGTGGCACATTTTTATTAAGAAAATTTCTCTTGATATTAATAGACAAACATCTAATACTAGATGAATACTTCTGCATAATATCTTTAAATGAACATATTTCCAAAGTGATCCAAATCTGGGTAATGATGGCAAAAAACACCAACAAAAACAATCAAATCAAAACAAGAAAAAAAATGAGCATCTAATTTATCTACCTCCAAAAACTACTAACACCAGAATCAGATTTAACAAAAACTTAGTTAATCTTGACTTTAGGGTGTTTAATTGCCTGGAATGCTTTCAAGATCCCTTGTCTAATTCTGTATTTTATTCAGAGTTTTAAAATATCTTTAAAAAGAATATTTAATTTAAAACCACAGTTTTCTTTTACAGTGAAATAAATTTTACTCTTTAAGGCAAAACCCTCAGGAGCAAACAAAAAAGGAAAGAACTGCATTAAAATGGTAAGAAATAAAAACCAAAAAAATGAGGGACAACTAACTCAGGATAAAAAAAAGATAAATTTCAAATAGGCAATAGGGAAAACCATAGATCAAATAATTGTATGAGCCAACTCCTTATGATGAATCTCCTTGTAAGTGTCCTTGTTTTTATTTGTTAAATAACTGATATATATGAGCATCTAAAGAGAAGATTAAGTAAAAGTGAAAGTATGGGCTAAATTACTGATTCATAACAACTTAAGCAAATATAAGGTAAAGCAACTCCAAAGAAAATTAAACGTATGAAGATACAAATAAGTAAATCATATGTATGATGTGGCTTATAAGTGAAGATAATTTACTAAATTTATAGCAATATCAGCATTTAATATTGACCTCAGCAACATAACAATATATTCATATTTGCAGAATTTTTAGATGGACAATGTATATCTGTGAGTTGGGGTTAAGGGGGAAAGAGAAAATTAAGTCTTCAATTTATATGATGGGAAGTCAATAGACAATGCCTTAAGAATCAATTTAAGCACATTCTCTAAACCCTGACCAATATATCATTAATCAGAAATTTACCCTGTATCAATTATAAGGATATTTTAGGGAAAAAAAAACTAATAAAATGAACTTTAACTTGCAACTAATTCACATGTGTAATGAAAGAATGATTATTCAATGAGAAAGGTAGTTGATAAATCAGAGAGAACTGAATATGCTTGTAAATTCTTTGATGATAGATGGGTATTGCAGTTAGCCTGAAGTGGTGTTAATAAGACCACTAGAGAAATGTGCTGTGTAGAATTCCCATTCAAGTATCAGTGAATTTGCATTTAATATTTTTTATTCGGTCAATTCTTTGTTCTTTTCACAGAATGAATCAATTTTTCTCAAATAAGGCTTAATGTACTTTTATAGAGTGGAAGTTTGTTTTGGGAATTTGTTTCTCTTACTCTGTCCTTTGGCTTTTTAAAATTTTAATATATGGAAATTTTCATTTTATTTTCTGTTTTTAACTTTATGGAATCTGTATTAAAGGATTTTGGAAGTCAAATATTAGCACTTTCATAAGAATGTTCATTGCTAAGATATGAAATTAGTGAATATATAACAAGGCAATGAATTTAGAGGATTTTTCACATATTTATCAGAAAGAAATTATTTATATCTCTATCAGATGAATAATATATACTATACACTAACATATGACTTCCCTAAATTCAAGTTCTTTAACCAGTGGTCTATCATTGAATTGATTCTGTCATCAGAGAGGAGGAAGTTTAGGATCCTGATAAAATTTTTATAAACATATATTTTAATCCCAACATAAATTCTCTCCAACATAAATTCTCTCCATATTGAGTTGGGTGCATTTTCAAAGTGGCTACATCTGAGCTATTTCAGTTCTATTGTAAAAAAAAAGAAGAAGAAGAAGAAAGAAAAAGAAAAAATAAGAAAAGAAAGAGAGAAAAGAAAAGTTTAAAAGCCTAGTTTTTCAGAATTTTATGGTTCAATACTATGATTAACATATTTTTATTTTTGGACAATGTATATATGTGAGTTGGGATTAAGGGGGAGAGAGAAAATCTCTGATCTCTAATGAGGAAAAAAGTCTTACATGTCATACAAGACATACAAGTCTTACAAGTCATACATGTGGGATGTGGCTGATATGTGACACAAAGAAATTCCTCGTCTTTTAATTTTTCTGCTCAATATTTTCTGACTTCAGAAAAAAATTGCTTTATTACAGAACAAAACAATAGATAACTCAACAAAACTTAAAAATCCACAAAGAGTAAAAAAAATTGTAGATGTTATCGCTTAACTCTGAAAGTTTATTTAGTAATCATATTTAGACTGAACTCCTTGGTTGCTGGTTTTAGATAAACCTTTGTCTTATTTTCTTCATACAAATTCATCATATAGATTATTCCAATAATTTTTTTTCCTTAGGAATAATGTTATGATTTAGATAGTAGGTGTTCCCCAAAAGCTCAAGTAAGAGACAATGAAAGAAAACAAGTTTAAATATGAATAGGTGTAGTGATGCATGCCTATAATACCAGTGGCTCAGGAGTCTGAGGCAGGAGGATCACAAGTTCAAAGTGAGCCTCAGAAAATCAGTGAGGCCCTGAGGAATTCAGTGAGACCCTGTCTCTAGAAAACATATTACATGGGCTGGTTGGGCTGGAGACATGGTTCAGTGGTCAGATGCACCTGAGTTCAATTCCAGTACAAAAAAAAAATTAGATGTGAAATTATTGGTTTTTGAAATTCTGAACCTAGTAAATGCATTAATTTCCTGATACATATTGACTGGGTGGAAACTGTAGGCAAATAGGGAATGGCTGGAGAAGGGGGGTCCCTAGGGAATTGCCATTGGAGCATATTTTGTCCTTGTTGAGCAGAACTCTCTCTCTCTGCTTCTTGGTGTCATGCCCTGAGCCACTTTCTTCCACCACAGTGTTCTACCACCATGTTCTGCCTCATCTCAAGTCCCAAGGAGTAGAGCCAGCCTTCTATGGACTGAGACCTCTGAAACTGTTAGTCCACAAATCAACAATTAGAGGATTTCTTCTCAGGTCTTTTGGTCTTAGCAGTTAAAAAAGCTGACTAAAATAGTTGGTGGGAAAAAAAATACTTGCACTGTTTTTTTTAAATTCTTTTCTTTTTTTGGTGTGTGTGTGTGAGTGTATGTGTGTGTGTGTGTGTGTGTGTGTGTGTGTTTGTGTGTGTGCGCGCACACCAGGGATTGAACTCAGGAGCACTTGACCACTTAGCCACATTCCCAGCCCCATTTTGTATTTTATTTACAGACAGAGTCTCATGAGTTGCTTAGCGCCTCACTTTTTTTCTGAGGCTGGCTTTGAACTCATGATGCTCCTGTTTCAGATTCCTGAGCCACTGGGATTACAGGCCTGCCACATCTTGCCTAGCTAAATTATTGATCAATAATGTTAACATGACTATTAACTGAATTGTGCAAATATAGAAATTGCTTATTAACAATGTTTACTGTATTTCACTTTATCAAATTAAGTATTCATTGACATTTATTTGCCTGATGCATTTCTCATCAAGACTGGTAGCTAGAAGTTTCTATTAAGAAATAACAGAAAGACATAGAGTCAGTTTAAAAATAATCCAAGGAAAAACAGCAAATGAAATAGTTTTCCACATAATCAAGTATAGTTGAAAAAATCTGAATTAGGATCATATTCTAATCTTCCTTATTATAAATATCTCTGTTACAAGAAGAAACCTTGAGATAGTTTTCTCTAAGTGAGTTGAGGATTATGTATAGAAAATTCATATTTTAAAGAATAGATTCATATGTTTAACAGAGCTTTTAGAACATATTAAAATAATTTCTATTAAAATGTAGACACATTTTAATGAATATTATTAATGAATATTTAATAAAATATGAAGTGATTGAATTAATATATAGGATTTGTAATGAAGATTCAAGAGTCATCATTATATATTTTTCTGTTTCAGAATTTTTTTTAAGAAGGAAGGTAATCCCTGACATATTTTTAGTCTTTCTTTATACTTAATAATAGTTCTATTCTGTCTCCAGATTTTGCTTTTTTTTTTCACTAATTTCAAAAATATTTTCTTATTTTTTATTGATTTCTAATATTTTATTATTTCTACTTTTCATCATTGTGAAAACTAACTAACTGTAATTTTTGTGGTTCTGGAAGCAATGTTAATAAAACATACAAAGACATGACAGTGTCCTTATGTCTTCAGCTGAAATAGCAAAGCCTTTTGTTTTTATCTTTTATTTAAAATTAACCTGTAAATCAGAGTGCATGGACAGAAAACATCTCTAACTTTGTTAGAAACAAAATAATATTTTCTGTGTTTTGTTATTCAGTTCTTCTTGTTCACAATCATAAAAAAAATTAAAAAAAAATTCTTATGATGTGTTAGAGTCTGTAAACAAGTCAGGATGGCACCTGGCATTTTGCCAGCGAAATGATAGAGTCTGTAAACAAGTCTGGATGGTGCCTGGCAAAATGCCAGAGGGAGTGGTTTGTGAAATAATAAAATCGAGCCATTAAGTGTGGAGATTCCTTATTGGTTGACTGCTATATCTAGTTTATGCTAATTAAGATAAGCTGTGTGGAATCTATAAATATAAATATCGCTCAGGTCCTACAATAAATGGCTTCCACTCCTGCTGTATCAATCTACACAAGTTCCTCATTACCCCCCCCCCCCCCCCCGGTTATTTTGCCCAGCCAGCCGGGCTGTGGCAGATGGTGGCCTGTACAGGGAGCCCCGGGACACTCAGGGGTAAGTGATGAAAAAAAGCTGCCCGTCCATAGATAGGACGGGAGCAATCTGCTCTTCCCTAGGCTGATAGGGTGAGAGAAAAAATGGCCATTTTGAGAAAATGGAGAAGATTGATGCAGTATTTTTGTGTATTGTTTTGTCTTGAAATGACCACCTGAGCTGTCAGCTAATGCCAACTTGGAAGCCAAGTGAGAGCATCATTTAAGTCTATCCTTCCAGCTGAAATTTGGCTGAAACTAAGTAGAACAATAGATAATTGCTATTATTGGTGAATTTAAAATATGACTTTTGATAATAAATCCTTGGATATTAATAAAGAGTAAAAATACCCTAACATACCTTGGATAGTTTTAAGATAAATGAATATGGATATTGGCATAAAAAGTCATGTGTTCTTTTGAAAGCATGGTCCTTCTTAAGCTTATTTTCTTAAGACAATTCACTTAATTTTTGTTTATTTCATTTCATGTTTTCATTTCAGAAAATCTGCCTTTGTTATTCTAATTATATTTATTGCTGTTCTGAGTTTTTATTAGTTCAATAACTTGGAACTTTTTCAAAGTCTCTGTCCAAGTGGTACATAAATTATACTAAATACTAACAAAGATAGCATATATAACCTTCTTCTGTAGGGATATATATATATATATATATATATATATATATATATATATATATATAGTTACTTTTAATTTCTTCTTTTCATATTAACTAATCTTTTTTTTTCATATTTTCTCTGACCATTTTTCCAATGTTCTACACAATACCTGTGTAAAGTACTGAACAGCTTATTGATTCATTGGGAGAAGGATTATATATTTATTTTTTTCCTTTGCTAACAATTGTTAATCATCACGGGACTTTGTTACTTTATTTCTTTGTAACTAGTTACATAAACCAAACCAGAATCCTTTGTTAAATAGAATATTCAACGCTTATGCTTATAACTAAAAACTACATACTTTGACATGCTTAGCTTGTAGCTAAAATCATAAATTGGGTACATTGCTGGAGGTAATTATTCTCTTTATCCAATGTGTTTTCATTGCTGAAAATAATTTATTTTCTTGGGTTTTAGGCTTAACATCTAGTTATGGCTAAATTTAATAACCATCTTTCCTGGAAAGAGTTGGCCAGAAGCCATTTTAGTTATTTCTATCAGGGGACAAAAGATGAATTAAGAGTGTCAAAAAACCCAATTTGTGACAGTGCATTGTTGAGGAATAAACACATCTTCTAATTGGTAATTGACAGCTTTAGCATTAATTTGAACTAATCATTGATAACATTCACACTAGCCTCTATTTCCGCAAGCTCTAATAAGTCATTAAAATGCCATGACAATCTTCTCCACAGGTGTTGAAAACCAGATCCTTGCCTTTGGCTGACTTAATTAAGATAACAGCTGGATAGTTAAGCTCAAAAAAGAGAAATCCAAGAGATGACAACATTTCTCTAAGGACCCAAAATGAAAAGGCTAGCAAGGGAGTTGCCTGGTTTGTTGCTATCCCAATTTTCTTACACAGGGATTATGTATTTTATAGGTTCTTGTTGATGCCAAGAGGAAGAACAACGAAACCACATGAATCACATCATGTTCTGGGAATGAAGCTGTCACTAGCTTGTAGAAAGTTGAAAAAAGGTCACAGTATCATGTTTTTCCAGGACAGAAGTTGCCTAGACATACTCTTGGATATAGCAACATAAGATAGAGATTTTTAAAACCTATAAAATATATACAACCTGATTTCTTACAAACCATTTGGCTTTCTTAGCATAGGTCTAACATGAGTGAATATATTAAAATTCATCAATTCCTTATAATTGTTCAGTAGAAAATTGGCTTTCTTTCTGTAATCTATACTAAGAGAGTATAGGGAATCCTTTAATATAATCATATTTTTGAATTAAATCTGATTTTCTAAAAACTTCTAAAACATATGCAGTGCTTCTGATTCATGTCTAATTTTTCTTAGACAAAAGCCAAGAGAGTTAGATACTATCACAAACTTTTTCAAACATATCCACAGCTTTTCTTGACCAGTCTTTCCCTGTGAATAAGAATTTCCTTGTCAATACATACAACTTCTGGCAATTTGCTTCAAAAAATCTCCATTTGATTGTGCCCTATTTTCGAATGGACCTACATTATCTGATAAGATATCTACTCTCTCCATCTATTAAATAATTAACACAGCATATGCCTTATTGTTTTTTCATATTTACTATTTTTAAAATACTTTTTAAAATTTTCATATCTTATTTATAATTGTCTCCAGGACCTAACATGTTAAGTGAGTATATTAAAATTTATCAAATTCTTATAGTTGTTAAGTAGAAAATTATCAAAAATATGTTGTATCATATCATAAATATCTCCAAGAAATGTCTTTTAATTAGATCAACAGGTCACTCCTTAACATGGCCTAGGGTTGTTCTTACTGTTGATTGTCATCCATTGTAATGCCACAGGCAATGTTTGTGAGAGAGGACTGGGATAAAGGAGAAATAAAAGCAACATTAGGGTATATAGAGTGTGAAAACAATTTCACTAAGATTTCCTAAGAGTACATTCCAAATTTCAAATGCATTAATCATGAAATGAATTCTTTTTCATAGTAAAAACCTGCTTTTCATTCAACCCAAACCCAAATTTCTAGAAACAAGGTTAGTGGAAGATATTTGGGCTTTAAAATTAAACGTATCTTGAATAAAATCCTATTTTGCCACTCAGTAGTTAGCATAATTGGGTAAATTATGTACCTACTGCCTTTCTTTATCTCTCATGTTCAAGATGATCTTGAGGATTAATGAAGATAGCCCATAATAAGTCTTGCACTGCCCTGGTAGTTTATCTGCACATGACACAAGGCTTATTATGTATTCATAGTAATATTAGTAGATTATCCATGCATGATGCATGTACTTCATTATTTTATTCTCCATAGCATCACTGTTAGTACTGTTTGTATAATGAACTCCTATCATATAATGGCATAGGTAGTTTTAGGTAAATCACTTCCATGTTCATGATAGCCATATTTAGACTTTCCAATTGGATTTGCCTGAGAAATGCTCAGTGTAATGATATGTATTAGCATTACCTCATTTTATTTTAGAGAACACAAACTCTCATCCATCTTGTGTCTTATTTAGGATACAAATCAAGTATCCTGAAGATAACCAAGAAAAAGACAAGTATCAATTTGATGATTGTGTACATAAAAATCATTTTACAGATAAAATGACTTTTAAACTTTGCCTCCCACAAGTTGAAATAGCTTTGAATATTCTTTATGCTGTTATTTATTTCTAAATAGAATATAAGAAGTTTTATAAGTATTAATTTAGCAGGAAATAAAGCAGAACTATGACCATCTTCTTGTTAGTATTAAGATTTCCTACTTCCTAATTCTCTATACAAAATATATTAGCACAACCTGAAAATGGTCACTTTCTAGACATCAGCAATATTTCTATAGAGAAGCACAAATTATTATTTTAAACATTATTTTGTCTTTGGAATGAATTTATTCATCTGCTGAATAAAAACTTTTTCATTTTATTATGTGTATATGTATTTTTGAATTTATTTTTATTGTTGCATTATACCTTTTCTCTCCACTTCTCCCTTCCTCTGATCCACTTACTCTACTATTGACTCTATTATATTAACATATTATCATTCTATGTATCAGCAAGGATTCGTTGTGGTGTATTTGTGCATGCACATGCATAATTTGGTCAATTTCATATATGTTTGAAAAACTACTAATGTAGAAATTAATTTTCAACTTACATCTCTTATTTCATCTCTATATGTATCTCTTTTTTTTGGATGATTTGTCTACCCCAAATTTAATTAGTCATAAACTGAAAACCTCCTAATAGACTGCATTTTGGGAATAGCATCCTTAAAAAGGTAATTAAGCTTAAATAAGGTGATTAATATGTGATTATAAAAAGAGGGACTCTGAACACAATTTACAGAAGGAATTCTACCGTTAGATTGCTTTGGACTAGAGCTCAGTTGCAATACTGACTTTCCCTGGATCCCTAGCCTGCAGGTCTGCTATCTAAATCTGTAGATCATAGACAGACCTCCATTCACAATTATGTGTGTCAACTGTTTAAAAGTTCCACCTTTCTTCTCTCTCTCTCTCTCTCTCTCTCTCTCTCTCTCTCGCTCTCTCTACACACACATACCCCGCCACACAATTTTTTCCTGTTTCTGTGGAAAATGCTAGTATTCTATTCATATGTCTGTCTCTACCTATTGAGAAGGAAGCAAAAAGAGTTTTTGTTAAGATAAAATGAGTACTTTTAAGTATATTATGTTTTGCAGGTATTTAAACATAATATAGTAGGATAAAATTCTGTAAGAAAAGTAAAATTAAAATAATAATTCCATGAATAAAATAGAAATATATCAAATATGCACAATCACAAAAATAGCTTCTATATATAGATTAAAATATGTGAGAAGGGATGCAAACCATAAAATATTTTTTAAAATGCATATGATGATTTTTCTACCAAAAAACAATTAAAATGGATGAAGATTCTGTTTACTTAGTAAACAATTCATTAAATAATCATTCCAAATTGAAACAAGTGTTTCTTAATTTTATAAGAGCAGAAATCTGATGTGAGAAAAGCCATCTGAAATTTATGTTTACAAATAAATCACTGATGTTTTAAATAATTATATTATGGTTCTTTATTCTATTTCTTCATTTTCAAATCCACTGTTACTGAAAAATCATAATTTAAAAAGTATAATTTATTAGTATGGAGTAAATTCTAACTATAAGAACTTTTGATTTGTCTTTGAAAAATACTGTTTAATTATCATCAGCAATTTTTTTAAGAGTATAAGGAGATACTGAAGTGTCTATTTGAGTAATCACAGATAAGCTGTGGAAAGAAGAAGCAATAAATTATCTATGTCCTCAAAGAGCTTACCTATAAGAATCAAAAATTAAAATATAGTATAAGTTGTGAGGCTTGATGATATTGGAAACACACAGCAGGATGCTAAAACAAAAAGAAGATATTCAAAAACATTTCCCAGGCAACAGATAAGCCTTGAACTTCAGATAAAAATAAGCCAATAGCTAATAATTAAGAAAACAGAATACTGAATCAGACAAAACCTAAAAATGTATAGAATTCTGCACTGATATGATCTCAGTATAGATGGTGGATCTCTGAGAAGTAATCCACTGGGGTAGTGAATATCAGTTATTATCATTGAAATCTAAGGATGTTTTTCACTGATAGTTATCTCAAGCTTAATCAAATCATTAAATTGAGTTTTAGAAAATCATTGCCAGCACCAATTTTGAACATCTATTAGTAAAGTTAAAACAACAATAATAACTTAATGAATAAAAGTTATTATTATTCAGGGGTGATATTAATTGACCCAACAGGTATTGTGATCACTTTATTTTAATCAAACATTTTGAATAGAAAGAGAGTTATATAGAATTAGGACAATATTTAAAAGAGCAGATGAAGTGTATATATTTTCTTCAAAAGTCGTAAATCACACAGTTTTAGTCAGCTTTTTGACACTGTGATCAAAAGACCCAAAAAGAACAATATAAACTAAGAAAAGTTAATTTTGACTAACAGTTTTGGAGGTCTCAGTCCATACATAGCCTACTTCATTGCTCTGTGCTCGACTTCAGGTGAAAACATCATGGTGGAAGGGCATAATAGAAGAAGGCAGCTGAGGACATGGCAAATTGGAAACAGAGAGTGTTGGGAGTCTTTCTGAGAACTCCCCGGGCCTTTCAAACATGGTGGTGGGCAAATTGCCAGTGGGCAGCTAGAACTTCCAGGGCCTTTCAGATAAGGAGCCTCTAATGCAACACGGCAGTGGGCAAGTTGCCAGTGGGTGGATAACAAGTTGTTTTGAAAACCTTCTAATTGGCCCTCCCATCTTCCATACACGTGGACAGTTCGTGCCCCCCATGAATCTTATGCAGGGCAGACGTGCGTGCACTGTAGGTGATGAACTGACCTTTACTATGATTGGCCCCGGGAGCTTCCTGGTTTAAGATAACTGACTCTCTATATAAGCTAGCAGCAGTTTGCAATAAAGTGCTTCATCTTTGTCACTGCTATCTGTGTGTGTGCATTTTAATCTCCGACAATGATCCTTGGCCTTTCAGAGAGAGCATCACTGTCCAAGGACAAGATATAAATACAAAGGCACACCCCAGTGACCCATCTCCTCCAGCCACACCCTATCTTCCTACAGTTACTACCCAAATAATCCCTATTGGTTAATTAACCCACCTATTAAATTATAATGCTCATAATCTAATGATCATTTAAGTGTTCAATATTCTTGTATTATCTCACACATAAGCTTTGGGCTCACCTCATATCTAAACACTAACACTAATAATTTTATTTATGGAGCATTTACATTTTTGAGATCATACTAGAATTATTTTAACTAATTACATTTTTATTTCCTTAAAATGATTTTGATTTCTATTTCTTCAGAGTTATATTCAGTTCTGAAAATCTGAATACCTTCCAGTTAGGAGTGGAAGTCTGTATAAGCATCTTGCAGTTGTAGTTCGACCACAATACATAGTTAAAATTATCAGTTAAGAAAATGCAATAATAAAGCATGTAGCAGGATAAGTACACCCATGGATTTACCTTTGTGGATTTTGAAATATTCATAGCTACTTATACACCATAATGTAAAAAAATGAGATGAGATTATTTTTAAAGAATTTCTTCAAATGTTTCTGAAAGACTCAAAATCAGCCCAGGCTGAGTTTTTCAATTCAAGTGTTTCCATTTCATCTTTATTTTGTTTTTCTTTTTCATTTCTTTTATTCTCATCTTTTAATTAAATCTTTTCTATTTAATCATGAGGAATACTGAATATTCTACATTTTATTCAAAACTTAAAATGTTTTTTTCATCATTTTCAGGACAGATTGTAAAATTTGTTTTGAAATAAAGTTTAATGATTTTCACACATTGCATTCTGTTTGAGGATTCAGCAGAAGACATTTTTTTTAAACAGAATATTTTTAATTTTTGATTTATAGTATTTGAGAGCCCTTAATTTTATAGATCTTTATTTCATATTATAGAAACTGATAATTTTTTGTTTTGAAAAATATATTCTAGCGAAAATTGAAAAACTAGTTTTTATATTGTCAAACACTTGATACATATTATTTCTCTTGTCTAACTACACATACCAAAGAAAATCAAGTATGCATAGATTTTTGTTTTCGAAGATTAATGTACAAAGTTTTCCTATATATTTAACTAGAGATATTTTATGATAAAGAGATTCACTTTTTTCCAATTTGTTTTCATAAGACTAATTGAAAAATAATTTTAATTTTTATTGACACATTATTATTATTGTACATACTTATAGAGCCCAATATGTATGTGTGTGTGTGTATGTGTGTATATATGTATATATAAAAGAGAGAGAGAGATTGAGAGAGAGCACATGGTGTTCAAATTAGGGTAATTAGCATATCTATAATCTCAAATATTAATCACAATTTGATGAGAACATTCAAAATTCCCTTTTCTAACTATTTAAAAATATGCATTACATTTTTACAGCTTTAGTGATTCTACTATGTATCAAAGCACCAAATGTTATTTATCCTATTTATTTATTTAAAGAGAGAGAGAGATAATTTTTTTAATATTTATTTTTTAGTTTTCAGCAGACACAACAAGCCCTATTTATCCTATTTAATTAGAACTTTGTACCTGTTGCTAAACCTTTCCTCAATCATCCTTTCCTTCTCCCCTCCCCAGTCTCTATTAACTACTCTCCTACTCCCTACTTCTATGAAATAAACTTTTTTAAAAATTCCACTTATTAATGTGATCGTGAAGTACTTGCCTTTCTGTGCCTGGCTTATTTCACACAGCATGATGATCTCCATTTCCATCCATACCCACAAATGACAGGATTGCATGGTTTTTTATTGTGGAATAGGATTACAGTGTGTAAATGTGCCTCTGTTTCTTTATCCATGCATTGATTGATGAACACTCAGATTGTTTCCCTTTCTTGGCTATTGTGAATAGTGCTGCATAAACATTGGCGTGCAGGTGTCTCTTTGAAATGCTGATTTCATTTCCTTTGGATATATACCCAGTAGAGTGATTGACAGATCTTATGGTAGCTCTGTTTTTAATTATTGAGGAACCTCCATACTGTATTCCATATACCTTTACAAGTTCTCACTCCCACCAATAGTGTATATGGGATATGTTTTCAGCACATCCTTGCTAGCACTTATAATTGGAATGAAGTGATAGCTCATAATAATTTTGATTTTCATTACTTTCATGATTAATGATGTTGAGAATTTTTTCAGATATCTCTTGGTCATTTGTATATTTTTTAAAAATTTGTCTATTCCAATATCTTGCTCACTTTAAAGTACAGTTATTAGTGGGATTTTTGGTTTGTTTTGCTATTAACTACTTCCTTATATGTTTTTGATATTAATGCCTTGTCAGATATACAGTTTATAAAAATTCCCTTCATTCTGTAGGTTGTCTCTTTACTCTGTTGATAGTTTGTTTTGCTGTGCATTTTTTTAACTGTAACGTTATTTTATTCCTCTGTGTTTGCTCTTATTGACTCCTTTATTGAGACATATTCTAAAAATGTTATTCCTATGATTTCTTCTAGTAATTTCATAATTTTGAATGATACATTGAGGCCTTTAGTCCATTTTTGGATGATGTCTGTATATAGTAAAGAGAGGGGTCTTTTTTTTTCTTCTGCAGGTGGATATTCACTTTCTAATTTAAATACCAATATATTTAAATACCAATTTAATTACCAATATTAAATAAATAATTAATAATAAATATCCACAACTCTGTTAATTAAAAATACTTCCACTTTTTTGCTCCATGAAAATTAGATGCGTGGGTTTATTTCTGGGGTCTCTGTGTTCCATTCTATTGTTCTGTAGGTCTGATTTATTACAGTACCATGCTGCTTTGGTTACCATAACTTCATTATATACTTTGAAGTCTGGTAATGTGATGCCTTCAGCTTTGTTCTTACTGCTTAAGATGGCTTTGGCTATTTGGAACCTTTTTTGATCCCATATATATTTCAAGATAATTGTTCTTTTTTTTCTGTAAAGAGTGGAATTCTTATTTTGATAGAGATTGTGCTGAATCTGTAGATTGATTAAAGTCTAAAAAATGTAATGCCATTTCCACATTGTTTTAGAGCTAACATATTTTGCTTTTACCTTTAAAAAAGAAGTTTGTACGATATTATATTATGCAAAGATACCGAAGAAAAACAGAAAAATAATTATATACATAGCATAATTATTTACCAAGAATACTATTAAGCATTTATTTCATGGAATGATATATATATATATATATATATATATATATATATATATATATATATATAATGTTCACTTGCATAGTTAGATAAATGGATAATTAAAGCCTCAGAAAATAATCTGTTTTTATAGCCCTGTATTAATTGAGCAAATTATTAAGAATATAATGAATTTATATACAGGGATAAATATTAAAACTTACTTTATCATTATTTAAATGCACAATGATGATATTTGATTTACATGGTTTTAAGATTTATAAAATTACATAATTTAAGCTTACTGTACAATAATAAGTGTAATATACTAATGGGTCATAAGTCTTTTTTATTCTTATGCTCATCATTTTTAAATTTTGCTTCTGTCCTTAACATAGCATAATAATTGGATTCACGTATAAGAGTGAGCAAAGATCTTTAATACACCAAAAAATATAGAAAGTAAATACTCTCAGATGTATTTTTATGTCATTCATAAACTTGAATTCTTCCCCTATTTGCTTTTTGCCCTCTTTATAAACAAAATAATTATCCATCCTTTGGAAGAAGCTCCTAAAATCTGACAACAGAAAACATAAATAAAATAGGATCCTGTTAATAAATAAAAGGTGGGACAGACACAAAATAAGTATTAGCAATATCTGTAATATATACAATGAACTCTTTATTGTAGCTTTTTTGACAGTTCCTTGAAAATTTATTTGAGATTCTTTACTTAATACTTAATTACAAAGTGTAAAATAGCTCATACTCTTTGAGGTATTGGACCTTGGCATATATAATGAAATAGGACACATGTAGAATTAGCATATCACTGGTAAGCAATAGTTAATTAATGAAAATTTCAGACAGTTCCATTTTTTTATGGTTGCTTAAATACAGTTAGCTTCCTCAGTCTTGGTCTTTATACCACTAGGTTTTCCAAATTTGCACTACTGCTCTTATCCTCCAAATAACTTTTCTTGATTATGATTAGTGCTATATTTGGCCAGAAGATGCTGGGAATTAACTTTTTTGAATTGGTCACTAATGCAATTTAAGAGTTGAGTTGCATAGTAGATCATTTAATATACTCATTACTTTTCTTGTTCTAGAAAACCTTCCTGAAAGACCACTTTATTCACTATTTCTAAAGTTGATAAGGATAAATTTGGTAAATTCGAATTACAATTTCAATAGCACTACATTAATAGCACTATTTCTGGATCCACATTTGCATGAAGTATTTTTTGCCAAGGAAAATCAGAGCAGAGAAAGGATCCATTCCTCCAGTACTTAGATAAGGAAAATTAAGTATGATATTGTACACAGACTTGGATGGAAAATTACATATAATATATGTGGTTTAATGAAGTTATTAAGGAAGGGGAAATTCTAACAATCTACTATCTATATTTTTAGCCATTTAGTAACAGGTAAACTATGAGGATACTTTCATTTCCACCACTCCATGCTTTCTCTTGTTTATTTAGCTTAAGACCTCATTAAAGAAAATATTTTTTATAAAATCCTTTAAGGTCTTCATGTATATAATGCATATATAATGAAGAATGATTATTTGTAATTATGTTTTTGTGAAAGGTTTTAAAAGAAGGATGTACAAATTGAATACTAAAATATCTGTGCTAGCTATTTATAAAAACTAATAACTGATATTGTATGAATACTCATATATAGGTGCCTAAATTATCCTAATTCATTCATATACTTATTCAGTGTATAAAAAAGTTTTCTATTTTTCTGCTATTTTATTCTCTTATTTTGCTATTATTTATTTGTTTTATTTAATTTTATCATTTTGGGTTATTAATATACACCATTACATTTACTGTAAAACTTCATTAATTCTGTCCTTGTGAAAAAAAAGTTAATACCTAGTAAAGATTATGATTATCTTAAAACTCTATTGCTTTTACATAAAATATAAGCCTGCACTGCACAAAGGTTGAGCTGTGGGAAGTTTTCAAAAGTATCTCTAATCTCCACTCATCTTGCATTCTTTCCAACAGAAACCCAAACATCCTATCTTTTATAAAATTCTGATTGAAGTCATATCTATCTTAGAAGGTTTAACATCTTAAAATATGCTAAGAGGTTAGAAACTTATGATCAAAGTAGCTATCAAAATGCAAAATATTACTGTCATTGTTCTCAGAAGGTAAATGGCAATCATTCATGGGCTCTGTACATTTCCCTCCATTCACTGTGATCTGATCTGCTGTATGAAGCTAGTTTGCCATTGATTAAATGCTCTTCTCTCTATTGTCAAGTTAATCTTGTGTGGCATCCAAGCTTTTATTTTATCTTCTTTACACAGTTTCCTTCAGGCTCTACAAATGTGAGTAAACTTTAAAGGAAGCACAAAAGAGCAGTCATTTTTTTTTTCCTTCTCAACAAGTTGTTTTTCATCAAGTACTCTGTAAGTCACCAAGTTCTCTTTAGATATGCACTTCCTTTTCTTCAAAACCTGAAAATAACTTTAAGGTATTAGAAGATTTTGCTCTCCCCATATAAATGTTATAAATAGACACTTAGCCAAGACATTAAATGATGGGCTCATCTCCTCACAGATAAGAAAAGAGTGGTGATCAGAGAAAAGTACAGAAGTGCAGGTGCTGGTCATGGATTTTGATAGTCTGTATGCCATAATAATGAATTTGATGAAGAGGGCTGTTTTCAGTGTGATGTTAGATGTTATCAATACAAATATTTAATTATTTAGCTAATGCTCATTTATTTGTAGAACAAATTAAAAGAGTCCTTCACAGGATGGCCTTTTACTTTGGCAAAATCGAGTATTTGCCAAAAACCAGTATTGGGTTTGAAGTGCAATGAGATTGACCTCTATAGAGCCTATCACATTGTTAGGTGTAGGGGATTTATTTGAGGGTGAGTTAACAGGAATCTCTCTACTCCCTCTGAGGTCCTTTCAGCTTGTGATAGACCCCACATTGATGTTACTAAATGTCTCACATCCAGCATAACATTCAAATAATATTTAGAACAATATTAATTAAGATGCATTACCTGATCTAGTTTCAGGACTGGGCATGAATCTACATTTGCATTTTAACTATGCAGTGATAATGTGGATAAAAATTATTTTCTGCATTAAAAAGGAAGGCACCAAGAAATATAAGCTTGACCAGTTTTTATATTAAAAGGAATATATTAGATAAAGGCTAGCTAGAAAATTAATACATATTAGAGAATATGCATCACAAACACATAGATACTATATTCACAAATAAAACAAGCAGAAAATTATTATTTAAAATCTGGCTATTTCAGATATCATATTTATCTAAGTTATTAGATAAATTAATTCCAATGAATGCTCAGATACAGAAATGAGGTTGGCCCCATTCTCTGACTGGACTGCAATAAGACAAATAGATAATATAGCATAAAAATTAGCTAACTGAAAATTAAAATATAGGAACACTTATTTAATTACCTAATGAATTAAAGCTAATTAAAATTATAAAGTTGAAATACATACAATATTTTGCTAATGTCATTATTTCATATAAAATATGAAAGGTAGGCTCAGCTTTCAAAGAAGATACATTCCATGCATGCTATTATCATATGCACTAGGTCACAGAAAAGAATGGGGTTCACTCTAGTCCTACAAATAAGAAGATAGACATGTATAAAAAATACAAATCCCTTTCATTTTTCTCTCATTCTCTTTAGCCTTGCTTTGACATAAAAGTCCAGTTAAAAGTTACCAAAAAGTACTTTTCTATTAAAATTGAAATGATTTACCTTTGAAATGGACAATACATTTTAACTTTGTCACAGAAAAACAATACAATGACTTCTGTAAGGGCTTCTGCATATTGAACATTGGCTATTAAAGTGTCTGCATTTCCCATTCAAATTACACTGTATGACAATCAGATATTCTGGAATGGGAATCATTGTGGAGACCATACAGTGTACTGATAAATTAAAAACATTGTATATTAATAAGAACTTGTCTTGAGGAAAATATATCTGTGATCAGGATATAGATGTATACATATCAGAAAGGAAAAGTTAAACAGAATTTTTCTCAATTACAGTCATATACCAAACTATAAATCAAGGCAGCTTAGAAAACACTAGGCAAAATAAGTGCCCCAAATACTACATTTAGGTATCTCAATTTCAAACCACAGAAAATCAAATATAAATAAAAATTTTAGAAGTCTATAGCGGAAACAAAAACTCCTGCCCATTAGAGAAATAATCGTAAGAACTACATCTGATTTTTTTTCTTAGATGCAATGCAAGCAAGAATAGAGTGAAATATTTAAAATCTTTCAAACACAAAGGAAGCCTAAACTTTTTATTTGCAAAATTATCTCTCAAAAGAGGAGGAGAATTTCACTCTTTTGAACACTAAAGTGGATGTGTCACTATGGTATTCTGATTTTAATTCTTTCCAATAAATACCAAGTGGAATAGCTGAGTCATATGGTAGTTCCAGGCCTAATTTTTGAAGAATCTCCACATTGCTTTTCAAAGTGGTTCTACAAATTTGCAGTCCCAACAGCAATTATAGGTGGACCTTTCTCACTACTTCCTTGTCAGCATTTATTATTATTTGTATTCTTGATAATTGGCATACTAACCAGGGTGAGATGAAATCTCAATTTAGTTTTTATTTGCATTTCCCAGACTATATAGGGATGTTTAAAGTTGATTTATATTTCTTGATCATATATGTTTCTTCTTTAAAAAATGTCTGTTATCATTATTTTGCATGTAGTTTTGCAGTTTGTATTTAATTTGTTGTTCTGGAGGAGTAGATGTCAAAGATTTTCTCCCATTGTGTAGATTCCCCCCAACCTTCTGCCTTTAATTTCTTCCTTAGCTATGCAGAAGCATTTTAATTTGATGTTGCCTAATCTATTGATTCTTGGTTTTATTCCTGGAGCTTTAGGATCTTGTTATGGAAGTTGGTGCCTGTGCTGACGTATTGTAGTTTTGACCCTGTGTTTTCTCCTAGCTGTTACAAAGTTACTGGTCTAATTTCCAGCTCTTTTATGCACTTCAAGTAAACATTTTTAGCAAGATTAGAAGCAGTAGTCTAGTTTTATTCAACTACATATGGATAGCCAATCTTCCCAGTGCCATTGATTAATAAAGCTATTTTTCCCCAGCATATGCTTTCAGCACCTTTGTCAAGTATCATATGGACTGTATCAATGTTTTGTCTCTGTCTAGTAGCACAACTCACAATAGCCAAGATATAGAACTAGACCAGGTGTCCATCAACAGATGAATGAATAAAGAAAATATGGTGTGTGTGTGTGTGTGTGTGTGTGTGTGTGTGCATGCGCGTGCGTGCTCATGCACACACGCACATGTGCAAAATGTAGTTTTATTTAGACATAAAGAGTAGTGAAATTAAGGCATTTGCTAGTTAATGGAAGGAACTCAAGTAAGGTGAAAAAAGGTGAAATAAACAAGATTCAGAAAGTCAAGGATTAAATATTTTCTCTCATATATGAAAACAAGAGCAAAGTAAGGGAGGAAAGATGGAAGGAACCCATGCAAAAAGAAAGGATATCAATGAAGTACAAGAAGGAAATTGAGAGACATGAGGGTGGGTCAGGAAAAGCTAGAAATTGTGGAATGGAATTGAGCAAATTTTGCTATGTAAATATATTAATATTCCACAGTAAATTTGACTTTTATGTATATTATAATTGACAAATAAAAAACAATAAATATATTGAAGGAAGTTCGGTAAAAAAGAGGAAGTGAAACAAGGGGAGGAAGAAAAATAGAAAAAAGGGAATTACTAGGGATTATATGGAACAAATTATATTCCATGTATATAGAAATATGTCATAATGAATACCACTGTTATTTAATTCTATAATTTACACTATAAAAGAAAAAGGCACCAATAAAAATGTGTAAAAACTATCCTTCCCCCAAAGAATGAAGAAGAAATATAGACATTCAGAATTTTCTCCGAGAAAAACGGTATATTGAAACTCAGACCTTCATTATGAGAGGAAGATTACTACAGGACAAATAAAGTAAAATAAAATTTTCATTTTCATTCTCAATTGATCTAGAAGATTGAAGCTTGTTCAAATGATACCTGCAACAAAGTATTTGATTATATACATATATACACATAGGCATAGTTTATATATTCTTATCTGTAAATTTATTTAATAAGAGCAATAATAAAAAGGAAAGTTAGGACAGAATTAGAGATTTTTTACAAAAATTATGAAATAACTGAACTATCAATAAAATAGTATAATGTTTTAAAATGTACTGAGGTCAACAAAAGTATTCTGTAAACACTATGCAACTCTTAAAAACAATTTTCAAAAAGTATAATTGCTATCCTAAGAAAAGAGAGAGAATAGAAATATTGAAAGGTTTTATTAAACCACAAATAGGAGAAAAAAGCAAAGGACAAAAATAGCAAGAGAAAACAAGGGAAATTAATAGAAAATATTAATAAATGTAATAGCAATCAAGCCAATTGTATAGTTGATCACTTTGATAACCAATTATATAAATGTATCAATTGAAATATGAAATTACCAGAATGTACAAAGTAAACAAATTCCAGCTATATATTGTCTCCAGGAAGCTCACTTTAAATATAAAGATGCCTATAGTTTAACAATAATAGGATCTGAAAATATGTATCATGCTAACACTAATCAACAGAATGCACTGTGTTAATTTCAGACAAAGAAGACATAAGAAGTAAAGTTATTAAGGATAAAGAAGCCTATTATATATAAAAACATTTCATACTCTTCAAGAAAATGTACCATTTCTTCTTATGTCTGTGCCAATAACAATGTATCAAATATGAAGGCAGAGAGAGCACTAATCTTCTGGATATATAAAAAGCTCAAAAAACTCAACACCAAACAAACTACCCAATCAATAAATGGGGTAAGAACCTAAACAGACACTACTCAGAAGATATAAATTGATCAACAAATATATGAAAAAAAATGTTCAACATCTTTAGTACTCTAAGATTTCATCTCATGCCAGTCAGAATGGCAGTTATCAATACAACCAACAATATGTGTTGGTGAGGATGTTGGGGAAAAGTCACACTCATATATTGCTGGTAAGATTCCTTAGAAAACTTGGAATGGAATCACCATTTGACCCAGCTATCCCAGTCCTCCAATTACACACAAGGGCTTAATTTCAGCATACTATAATAAATCAGCCACATCAGTGTTCATAGCAGCTCAATTCAAAATACCAAAATAGCTAAAGTATGAAATCAAACTAGATGCCATTCAATAGATGAATGGATAAAGAGACTGTGATTTTATATATATATATATTACACAGCATTAAAAGAAAATAAAATTATGGAATTTGCTAGGAAATGTGTGGAATTGGAGATTAACATGCCATGTGAAGTAAGCCAATCCCCCAAAACTAAATGTTCTCTCTGATAAGTGGAGGGTGATCCATAAAGCGGGAAGGCATGGGAAAAATGGAGAGACATTGATTGGGCAAAGGGGAGTGAGGGAAAAGGAAGGAAGTGGGTGGGGGTAGGAAATATGGGGGAATGAGATAGACATCATTACCCTAGGTACATGTATGACTGGACATATTGTACAATGCTACATCATGTAGAACCAGAGGAATGAAATTTGTGACTGCAGTTGTGTGCAATGAATCAAAATGCATTCTGCTGTCATCATATCTAATTACAATACATAAATATTTTTTAAATGGAAGCAAAACCTGATAGAATGGCAAAGAAAACAGGAATTTGCTCTAATAGCTGAAAGTTTCATATCTTGCAGAAATGAGCAATCTGACTGACAGGTCACAAGTTAGTAAGGACAGAGATGAATCCACCATTAAAATCTCTCAAGATGATATAATCGACATCTATAGAATAGTTCATCCAACAGTGGTATAATGCAAGTAGACTCTTCTCAAACCTACGTGTAACATACAATATTAATCATACCCTGGGTGGGGGAGGATCACTTAACAAACAGAAACATCCTATAAATTTGATAGCATAGATGAAATGAACCAATTACTTGAAAGACAAATTCTGCCAAAATGCACATGAGAAAATAGACAATCTGAATAGGTTTATGTCTGTTAAGGATATTGAATCAAAAGTTTAAGAAGTGTCTGGTGGGTTCAATTTTGAGTTTTACCAAAAATTTAGGGAAGAAATTCTATACTAATTTTGAACACTTTAGAAAATTGAAGCAGAAGTAGTACTTTATATTTTATTTTACAAATTCAACCTTATGCTAGTCATAAAAATAAAAACAAAGACTTTATAAGAGATTCACATATTTTAGTTTTTTTAAAAAATCTTATAATTTAACTAATGATGTTTAATCATCAAAATATACTAAGCATATTATTTTCATTTATCATTCATCTTTTACTCATCTAACTAGAAACATTATATAATCATAAAAATTCTATCTATCTATCTATCTATCTATCTATCTATCTATCTATCTATCATCTACAATCTGCCTGCCTTTGTACTTGTCTATATACTATTTACACATCATTCTATTATTTATCATAGTCATGGATATCTTGTTTTGTCCAATAATATAAAAAAACTTTGGCAAGATTCACAGTATATCTTTAGGATAATATTGGATTCTTTTAATGTTTTGGTGGTAGAATAAAAAAAATTTTGATGTTTTTTTTTCATACAACCTGACTTAGGATTCTATTTTATGTTCTTAAAAAATAATAGAACTTAAAATGACTTTGCATTTATGTAATTTATATTTCCCTTTTTTCTATATTTCATTGTGAATAGACAAGTAAGTACACAGAAAATTTCTATCAATTCTTGAATGCAACAGTAAGAGCATCCATGTTCAATAATACTGGACCATCAGGATGAAGCAGAAATTACTCACTCTTGGTTTCCACTTTTGTGATTCAATCTGCAAAGTTGGTTCTGAAAACTCTATTTTATAGATACTAGCCCATTTTTCCCAAGTTCAGGAACACTTGTGATCCATATGACTGTTTTTGGGAATATTATCTAATATCATATAGAATCAGGCATTATGCGTATGTGTCTTTTTATAACATACTAACACACACACACACACACACACACACACACACATACACACAAAAAAACATGGAAATCACCTAAAAAGACATGCATAATTGCTTTTCCTTGAGAAATGGGAAATGAGAGCATTTGGTAAAGTTGTAGGGTGATGCATTGACTGTTTGTTGCTCTTGTTATATTTTATTTTTTGTTTATTTTTAATAAAATATTTTCTAGCAATTTCTAACCAAAAACATGCTGGATTTTGAATAGCTCTTTCAGTAATAAGGTGACTCAAAATAAGTCTCTGCTTCTGGTGACTAAAGATAGAAACATACATTACAGATGAAATTATGTCCCCTTAAATTCATGTTGAAGCCCCAATACCCAAATAAAACTGTATTTGGAACTAGAGCTTTTGAAGAGGTTATTTATATTAAATATGGTATAAGAGTGAGACTCTATTTGGATATGACTACTGTGTTTATAAGAAGAGGATGAGACACCAAGGATGCATGTGCACAAAGAAAAGGCCATGTGAGGACACAGCAGGAAAACAGCTTTAGCAAACCAACAAATGAAGCTTCTGGAGGAAACAAAGTTGATGCAATTATGATCCTGCATTTCCAGCTTGCAGCCTTTTCCGAATTTCCTGTGAGAATATAAAAAACCTATGCACAGTCTATCATATATATATATATATATATATATATATATATATATATATATATATATATATCCCCACACACACATACACATCCATGTCATAGATTTTATGTGGAATAAATAGAGTTAAGTAGCAATCTTTGATGTGTGTGTGTGTGTGTGTGTGTGTGTGAGAGAGAGAGACAGAGAGAGAGAGAGAGAAAGAGAATCAGACCCTGGACCCTGGGAAGTCTGGGTTCCTAGTATAGTTGTGTCTGGCCACCAGAACATGGATCCCCCAAATTCATCAAAGTTTGCTACTTCACTCCATGTATGCCACTTAAAATCTGTGACAACCATCCTATCCAGTACCACTGACCTGATAGCATAAATAAAAATATTGAGCTATCCAATTTATGTGCTTTGTGATTGTGTACAATAAACAGGCAGTGGAGCAAAAGTAAAGATGGAATTGAAGATCTAGAACTTCTCTGAGAGTTTGTGTGTGAACACAGTCCACTCTGATGTCATGAAGTCCCTACAGCAGAAGCAGGATAGTGTCTGTCAGGTGTCACAGGAGGATGGTGGACTTTGAGCTGAGTAAGAGCAAAGGCCTTAGGAGTTTGCGAGTTTCACAGCATAACTTCATTAATCCATCATTCTACAAAGACTAAGAAATGATTTGAATTTGGTCAAAAAGTACTGGTGGTTTTCTTCTATGGTTTATCTGATGTTTATGGAATGATCCTGAGCTTCTCAGAGTCAAAAACAATTTTATATTCTCTTAGTGAAAACTGAACTTAGAGGCAACAATAATCATTGTTTCTAATACTCAAAACTTGTTTCAATCACTTTAGGAATTACTAGAAATTTGTAACAGAAATATATTTAACTTGTAGATTTTCTTGTCACACCTTAAAAGTTTGCCCTCAGATATGATTTTAATTTACAAAAATTAAGTTGCCCAAATAGGCTGAATTTTATTTAGTTTTCAAATATTAAGGCATAAATTTAAAAAGTAGTATTTTGAAAATGTTAAAATGCATATCTTAAGATCCTCCTTTGAAAGATAAAAAAACCCATCAAGTAAATAGTTCAATAATATTTATATTATTTGACATGTTCAGTAAATATTATAATTGAAATATTTCTGGATAGTAATGGTGAATAAAGGCCTTATTTCCATATCATATAATAAATATACCTATATGCATAGTATTTTCTGATTTACTTTGTGAAATAAAATCACTTTTTAAAAGTAAGATATAGGGTATATGTGTTCATTCTGTAATTAGACTGATTTATCATTACAGACAAATGTAAGCAAAGTGATCATTGACATTAATACTTTTCATATATTTTATTGCCTTTGGTTATACTAACATTTTCATGATACAAACTTAATTAGATACTTATTGAAGTCAGAATAATTATAGCATTCTTAATGCTGATAAGACACAAAATGAAACTTCAGATGTTAGAGTTGCTATTTTCCTGATTTCATCTAAATATATACATGTTAAAGCCCAGAGAATAAGCAATTTTGCTTCATTGCTTTCTGTCTAGGTGAAATGTAGTTATTTGAAGCAAATATTAGCTGCTGGAAACTCAAGTCAGTTCGCATTTGTCACTTTTGTACTCTATCTCAGAAATCAAAATTACTTTTAATTTTTTTAAAAGAGATTAATTTTCTTATATATCCTTATAATACCAAAGTATTAATTCCGGAGAAAATTGGGATTCTCTAATTGAAGACCCCAGGACATACTGACCTAATAGTATTGATATTATTTCTATCTGAAGCCAATTTCATATCATCCCTCAGTATCTGAAGTCTTGCCTTTACAGAAGTCAGTCCAACCACTGTGTTCAAACTACTATTTCATCTCTTCTCTCAAAACTCTTTTTTTCTATAGTTTTAATTTTCCCTTTGTTTTCAAACTCCTTAAATGTTATTCTTTATTTACTGAGTTCAGTTCTTTACTGTAAAATTCCCTTTCAATCAGTTGCCTTTAAATATATCCATATTATCTATTCCAATTTATGTGTGTATGCAGTAGTACCTGTTTTGTACTATTGTCTATACCCTTGCATAAAAAACAAAATGCAAATTACATTAGTTTCCTTTTTTCCTGAAGATGTATTTCCAATTATTTACTTATCATGATCTGTTTGTCATATCTTTGCTATTTGTCTTGGTCTGTTTGACCTACTATCACAAAAATCCCACAACTGGTTAGTATATAAATCTCAAAAACTTATTTCTCACAGTTCTGGAAATGGAGTATTACCATAGGTAGATCGGAAATAAAACACCAAAGGTAGTGTTACTTGCTTAAAATTATAGTCGTCCTTTGTGCCAACAAGAGTTTGGAAGAACATGTTATTGATTTCTACAACATCCCCAATTAATTACCCTCCTTTGACATGTATAAATTTATTGGGGATATGGCTTTAAAACCTTACAAAATCAACTGGGTGATTTTGGTAATTGCTGGTATTCCTTCATATTACGTCTTTACTGAAACATTTAAACTCAGTTGTGAGTATCATGTAGGACATTTATTAACCTGGCATGTTTTCCAATGTGATTTGAATTGCTGTGGTAAAATATCGCACACCTTGCTATCTTGATCTGCGGTCATGTTGACTGATTTAGTATGCTCTCAGTAATAAAATACTCCCCAAAATACTGAATGATCTTAACAGTCTAAATAATGTCTTCTTGGTCTATTATGTTGAATAATAAAAATAATAATCGCTGGTAAGCCTGGAGTAGTTGCATTCTGGATGACTAAATGTTTTACATACATGCCAAAGTTCAGTAAGTAAGTTTTTTGACAACAGATCTGCCTGGAAATTTGGTAAGGATTCTTAGAATCCAGTAATCTGGGTATAAGGAAATACCTTTTTTAAAGACAGATACAAATTGTATCACTTTAAAACACTAACAGTGGAGGGGGGGAAAAATTGGTAGACCCTTCTGAATGTTGGGAGCAACCAATACATAACCTAAGCAGTCATGTTCTAGGTTTTATAGGGCCAAAAATTAATAAAATTTCACAATACATTTTAAATAAAGTAACTACAAGTTTATAAGGACTAAATTAAACACACATGTCAATGTCCATTTAAATACTGGATACATAATTATAGATTTTCTTTTCTGTTTAGGCTTTATAGTTGATCTATAAATATAACTGGATAAATTTTTATGTAACATTTTATATAGAAAATATTTGAAAATATTTCATTATATATTTTATACATTTGCTGATCAGAAAAAAATATTTTCAAAAACCAGTTTTTAGCTTTGAATATTTCAAACAATTTTATGTCATTTATAAAAAAATGAGTTTAAGTGAGATATAGCTAGATAAAAGTGTAGAGATTTAGGAAGGCATTTGTGAAGTGATCATGTATAGAATCACATGGTGAAATAAGAAAAACTGACTAGGGTATCTTTCACAAAATCCATTGCTATAGATTGGGGCTAAATGGGATGCAATGAGCACTCCACTCACATATATTATGTGGTAATATAATTTCAAATATTTGATTTAATTTATATTTAATTTTAGAGCTTCACATTTGAAATTTCTAATAGTCAATATATCAAAGTTCAGGACTTCCATCAAGGTATGTGATTTCCCAGGAAATTATTTTTCATATTAACCTTTATTCTATAAACTATTTGATTTAAAAAAAAAAGTTAAAAAAATATTAGCAAAATATCTGACTCAATATGACCTATAGTAAATTATCAATGAAGATTTAGAAAAATGTGCACAGAACTAGTATGTATTTAGATGATTCCTGGTAGTCTCCAGCCACAGTTTTCCCATTCACATCCAGGAATCAAGCTCTTCAATCATTAAGCTTTTCACTTTTAAAAGCACAGTTACTGGAAAAAATTTGTTCCATTCCAGTATAGTATTTAGTAATTTTGTTACTATTCATAACTCTATGGATCTAATGACAGGTTTATATGAAAAAATATATAGAACTTTTTTTCTCTGAAGTTACTTAATGCAACTTCTTTTATGTTGGTCACATCATTGTTTATAACTCCACATTATCTTCCATCCTTATCTAATTATTGACATCCAATTACTTACTCAAAGGTAGTTAATGTACATAGTTAATAACGACCTCAGATGTTACTCTTACCCTGAGTATAAAAATAAATCGATCATTTGAACCATATTTGTTTTCTGGTTATATTTCTTTCTCTTTTAAAATATTTATTTTTTAGTTTTAGGTGGATATAATATCTCTATCTCTATTTTGTTTTTTTGTGGTGCTGAGCATTGAACCCAGTTCCTATGTTTTCTGGGTGAGCATCCTACCACTAAGCCACAACTTCAGCCTTATATTTCTTGTTTGAAGTTTTATGACACAAATATAGAACATGTTTTCCAAGTATATCTTCTCTTGAATTCAGTCACATCTCTGCATTACTAGAATGTAATCTCCTTTTATGTGAACAGAGCACGGTCTTCCACATGTCACTGTCTGCCTATTGGCTATACCAGAGGTACATAGACTGAACGAGAGCAGTCCAATTTTAACAGAAGTGTTTGATGTCATCCAGCAAAGATTAAGAAATACATAAGGGAGTATGATGCTATTATCTCAAAAACGGCAGAAGGATGTATACTAAGGGTCATTATTCAAAATTATGATAAATTTCAGATAACAGTGTCACAGAATCACACTGAGAGTGGGGTCCTTCTCAGAGCAGTGCCCTGAGATATTGCTCAAGTTACATATCCATGAAATTGATTCTAATTGGAGAAAGCATATTGATGAAATGGCTCTTTTTGCATTCTATCTATATGGATGAGATTGATGAGGCCACCCCCAGATAATCTCCTGACACTAGAGGCAATTTGGTAATCCTACTAGGGGTCATCAGTGGATAGGAAGTGAGCATAGGATAAGAGATATATCTTCCCATTACTGTGACATTCAGGAGTGACACACCACAGGTAGCACCCCCAAAAAAACAATCTGAAGCATTGAAAGCCAGTGGAAAGGCCCATACATGACTTGAGACCCAGAGATAAAGGTGATTGTCTCTTGTGATTTATTACTGCATTCAATAAATGATCATATACATTCTGACTTTTAATTTCTTCAGTAATTTTTGGGGTCCATGAGTGAGGTGGTTAAAAAAAAATGGCTATGATATCATTCACAATAGTGGACAGGCCCACAGACATGATTTGGAACCAGCAGAGGGGCCCACACAAAAATCTGAGACCAAGAGGCAGAGGTAGTCTCTAGGTGGTCTAGAATTCTGACTGCTTTGTGTGTCTGACATTACTGAGAGTTATCCAAAAATATTCATTTCAGCCCTGTTTGTACAGCCAATCACAGTAAGAAATTTTCCACTTGCTGGAGGTACAAGTAATCCTCTTACCAGCTTCCCTTTTGGAATTTGGCCTGGCAAGGGACCCTGACTCAAAAAAACAAAAAAGCACAATTCCTGGACCTTATTGGAATATTTGATTGATTATAGGTAGAGATACAATGTCTCAGAGTATCCCTATATGTAGAAATATGAATTTTGAGTACAGGAGTCTGAGTTTAGGCTGCCCCATCTGGTCATTGCTGCTGGTTTTGACAAGTCCCAAACCTTGGAAGGTGACTACCCTATTGTGAGAAAGGTATGTCAAAACCAGTGGCCCATGAGGGGTTGGGTTCATGCTGGTGCTTCTGCTTTCCCAGTCCTAGGAACTTACAAAATATTAAGTTCCCTGAATTACTCTTGAATCCTGATTATATCCATATAGAATGTTTTTAAATAAAATTCCTTATTAAATAAAGTCACAAATAATTAGCCATTTAAAATCTCATAATATGAAAGCAATTTCAAATAATTAAATATTATCTTGAAGTTCAACCTGAATATATCTGAATCACAGATATGACAGCTACAATAATATAGTAGTTTATAAGATAAAATTTTGTAATCAAGATATTGAAAATGTTTTTTCAAAATACCAATTTGAAAGTATTTAATAATCAATCTCCATTATTAAATAGTTATAATATTTATTGTGAATAGTTCAAGTACAATGCTGTTTGTGAGACTACATCTGCAACCCATCAAAAATATTTTAAAGAATTTGAAGACGGAAATATAAATGGCTATAATCTGCATAACCATATAAGTCTTAAAAAAGTATTTTAACTTCATCATATGCTTTCATTCTCTCAGAAATGTTAAGTGGTATAGAAACTTTTATAAAGTATATTTAACCATTTCTATGGAAAATAAACAACAGAAAGCCCTAAAATCTTCATGTGCCTTGAAAGGAAGAAAATAAACAAAGAAACATGTAGTATACTTACTATCATTTTCTCCACTCTGTCCTTCATTTTCAATCGCATATTTTATTCTGTTTGATATATTATATCCCACCAGTAATTGACCAATAATTTTTTTCCTATATATTTCACATATAATTTAGTTCTTAAACTAAAAATAATTAGTCAATTACTGGTGGGATATAGTATATCAAACAGAATAAAATATGCTATTGAAAATGAAAGAGGGGGCTGGGGATGTGGCTCAAGCGGTAGCGTGCTTGCCTGGCATGCGTGCGGCCCGGGTTCGATCCTCAGCACCACATACAAAAAACAAAGATGTTGTGTCCGCCAAAAACTGAAAAATAAATATTAAAAATTCTCTCTCTCTCTTTCTCTCTCTCTCTCTCTCTCTCTCTCTCTCTCTCTCTTTAAAAAAAAAAGAAAATGAAAGAGTAGAGAAAATGATAGTAAGTATACTGCGTTTCTTTAGTTTCTTTATTTTATTTTCAATTTTCTTTATTTTATTTTTAATTCTCTTTATTTCATCTTATTCCTGGCCTGCTCACACCTTTTGGGACAGATTTGCCTCAGTTGTCAAAACACTGCTTCACAAAACACAAATAGATCATGTTATTTCTCAAACTCTTCAATAAATTCTAATATCCTTCAAATTCAAAGCCATTCATCAAAGGTAAGCCTGGCACACATAAGTGATCTGGCCCATATTGACTTTTCTTGTCTCGTTCTATTACTATATCATTCCTCTGTTCTTTGAGGATTATGGACCACTGCTTTTCTGTCTGGGATAAAGCATTGTCAAACACTATTGTTCTTGTTCTCATGTGACTGATCCATGAGGTATTGGAAAAGATAATGGAAATAAAAACAAGAAAGATATTCTTAAAAATTTGTTCAAATCTTTAAAAATAATGAAATATGGCATTTGATGGTAATGGAGTTTAGGAAAGAGAGATAGCTTAATAAAGTTTTCTGAAAACAGGACATCTAAGCTTAAACATAAACTGAAATAGCTACAACACTGAATTAAAGATCTGTTCAGTCAAATAGAAGATGAAGTTAAAAGACCCTAAAGCCAGGGCAAGCTTGGTTTGTTCAACAATCTGGAAAAATAACAGTCAATCAGAAGTATATTTAAGGGGAGCCTGGGAAAAACAGAGGTTCAAATGAAAGTCAGGGACTGGATTATGCAAAGCATACTTGTACTATTACAAACTAGTTATCCTTTGTATAATTCTGCACATAGGATTCTCCCTTGGAATTATGTTACCACACCAAATCTTTCTGTTTGTTGTGTTAGAAAAATCAACTTTGTGTCATTTATTTTCATAACTAGTAATACTTTTATGACTTGAATATCTTGCTTAGCTTTTTTTTCTGCTAGTCATGGTGACAACACTTAATGTGATGCTCCTAAACATGAATTTCCTTGTCTAACTTTGATTGGAATATCCTTAAGGGTTAGAATATTGTCTTAAAATAACATGCATTATTTAATTTATGTAGACCATTTTTAATTACTCTGAGGATCCTTAATAGTTCTGGAATCAGAAAACCAATTAATTAATATGCAAAACAAAGCAGAAAAAAATAAAAGGTAGTGAGAATTTGCCATACAACAACTTTGTTATGACTGCATTGATAAAGCAACTCATTATCTTGATTTTTTAAATTTTAAATATCCTTTTTTGTAATTTGGATGCAAATATAGTTTGTGATACTTTAAAATTTTTTTTTCATTCTTCAGTAGCAACTCTTCAGTGCAAAGCACAATGCTGTTATGTGATTAAAATCACTCCATATGTATAATATTACTGATGTTGGAGCACAATGACGTTTTGAGAAATTAGTACCATACCATATACTCTTTTAAGTCTCCATACTTTAATGCATTTATAATGGATTCACCCAGAGGCTTCTTTTTCTATAAATCCAAGAACAAGTGATCAAAATTATTTTTTAAACAAAGATTCCAGAGGTTATGATAAACATTGGTCATATTAATGAGTACTTTTTAGGGATTAATACATTTTGGGCTTAGTTTCCTAAAATAAAATATGAAACTAATCATGAAAGCCATCAGAAGGAAGAAGCTATAAAGTATAATGTCACCTTCTTCTGCATTATGTGTGTGTATTATAAATGGCTGCTGATGTCATTGGCCCCTTACCAGGTATTATATATGTTAATCACATAATAATAGTAGCAGCATAGTAATAACTAATAATAAACAGTAACTAGTTAGTGTTTTGATATAATAATATTTTTCATTCATCAATTAAATTATTGCTTTAGCAATTATTTATTTTAGACAACTTGATAAAGAGATGTATAAGAGTCTGAGCATGACATTGGCACCTAGTAAAAATTCTCATTTCAGATTGATGGACGCTAAGCTATAAGAAAATTGACAGTGTGTTTTGTTTATTTGTTCACATCATGTTATTTTCCAATCATTTCATTTCAGAAGAAAGTCGCTCTAGGCTCTGCCTCTAAGTTATAGAGAATCTATCAAAAATGTTATTAAAAATCTGGTGTTCAGATTAAATTACAATTTGATCAAGTAGATGGTAGCAGGGGACATCTTGTGGTCAAAGCACCAAATGAGTGAATTTGTTTGAATAAAATGAAGAAATCTCAGAAAATAATCATTTTATATATAGAAAAAGTGAAGTAAATTTAAATGTATGAAACAAAGTAAATTAAAAATATAATTGTCAACTATAAGAATCCTTCTCAAAATTTTTGATTTATACAAATTGGTAGTGACAAGAAAAGCAAAATTACCAAAAAGAGGAAAACAGTCTTTTAATCTATAATATTGCACTTTTAAATGGTTGAGTCATGTATTAAACACAGTATATGTTTATCATACCAATGCTTTATAAACAGGGTCCAACACAAGGTTGAGACACATTGACAATAGACATAGGGCTGAGAGTCAATTCCCCAAGCCCAGTATCAGTGAGTGTTCATGCTGGATTCAAAACTTAAGATACAGAAATAAGTCCAAACCAAGTCACATGACCCCCCCCCCAGCCACTTTAAAGAGGGACTCAAATCCATGCTTGTGTTTCTCAATACTGGTTATAATATAGGTAATTTAAATCCATATGTGAGGCTGGGTGAAACTTAGCAAAAACAGCACAACGTAGCAGAGCTCAAAGTGCAATCTAGAAACCAAGAAGCAGCTCAAAATTCATGCCAAGACACAGGCAAGGAGCCAATCAGCAAGGAGGTGAAGCATCTCTGTTGGATGTCACCACCTAGAAAGCTTTATTGCTATACCCAGTGTTGCAGCCACTCTTTATAGGATAGACCGCTATTCAACATTTGGTTTAGATACAGAGTTAGTGCATTCCACACACAAACACACACACCAACCAAGAAGAATATACAAAGGAAGTGTTTCTCACAAAATGAAGTTTTCAAGAGAGAATAGGGTGGCTCATAAGCAGGTCCAAACAATGTTTAAGAGAGCAGGGAAGGAACACTGACTTTGGGATCCTGTTGTTGTTAGCAGGTGGGGCCAGCCTGGCGGTTCTCAGGTAGTCATTCCCATGTGCACAGGGCTTTGCGTTGTTTGCAGTTGCCACAAGTGCCAAAAGAGGAGCAACCTACTGTCAGATTTCTTAGATATGGCACAAAGGGAAAAGCACAAGGGTGAAGAACAAACTATGTTAGCAGTCAAAGAAAAATGTTTTCAGACTATCAATGATGACTGAGTCTGGAAAATGGACACTGTTAATTTCTACAAAGTATACATAGTCATTAGTGATTTTGAAATTAGATTTTCAAAAGAAATATAATTTATTCTAAAGAGAAAGGATACATGAAACTAAATTACTTCATTGCTGTGATATAAGCATGAGTGTGTGTATAATATTATCAATTAGCTTCCATATCTCATGTATTTCTGAAAATTAAATGTACCATGTGAGTACATATAAATACAGCATAGGATTATGAATACAAATAATTCAATCTTTAAATCTTTGAATTATTCTATGAAGGTGAATTTATAATCAAATTATTTAGCAATTTTGGAAACATTGTTCAGAAGTGGTTAATTGATTTGTTATCAGGAAGAAATAGAAATATAAGAGTCTCAGTTTATTGTACTTCTAATACTATTTCTTGGAAAATGAAAATAACTTTACCTCACTAGAACACTCAATTCCTTAATTCTTGTGATGAATATGAGTTGCACCTATGTTATTTCCATATGTAATAGAAAAGTCATCTTGCACTGATACTACATTGAAGAAATTAATTATATAAAAAATATGTGCAAAGATGTTAAGCCCAGGCATGATGTAGGGGTAGGGAAAAACTCTAATATAAAAAATGTTAAAGAGAATTTATTCAACACATAAGTATAAAATTTGCTATCTCCTTTTAATCAGCAATAGTAATCATCTTACCTTATAATACATGTGTTTTTGTTTTAAAGTACTCAATATTAAATTAAATTATTCATTCAGTTACTCTAAGCATACAATGACATGCTGCCTAACTTAATATTAGGCTTTTTATTAGTTCAATAAAATAATTCAATATCATAATGTGTTCAATTAAGAAACAGTTGTATTCATTCACAAAGGTACATTAAGTTTTACTATAAACTCAAGCCCCACTTAAACTTCCAAGCACAATACATAAAAGTAAAATCCACAGACATACAGTCTATATTTCATAGTCATTAAGTAATTCATCAGCATTCAAAACTACTCATGAAATACACTAGTAAAATAAGGAAAATAAAACTGTGGCCAGTTAATTGAACTTCCTATTTTCTGGGCTCAGAATATTTTCTTATTTAAGAACTGATCAACTTCTACTTTTCTCATTGTAATTCTCATGTAACTCAAGAGTTATTATTTGCATTTTTGTTGCCCAGTGTGATAGCCACTAACTACATGTGGTAATTAAATTTAAAGTTGCCTATAATCTCAGCAGCTTGGGAGGCTAAGACAGGAGAATCAAGAGTTCAAAGCAACCTCAGTAAGTTAGAGAGCCCCAAGCAACTTAGGGAGACCCTGTCTTATAATACAAAATAAAAAGGACTGAGAATGTGGCTCAGTGGATAAGCACTCTTGAATTAAATTTCTGGTACCAAAAATAAAAATTAAACATTAAAAAAATTAAGTTTAATTATTTAAAATTTATTTATTTATTTATTTATTTTTGTGGCACTAGGATTAAAATCAGGGCCTCACATATACTAAGGCAAATGTTTTACCACTAAGAGATATCCATAGTCGTATTCTAAATCATATTTTGTATCAGGTTCTTACTATGTTGCCCATGCTACAATCAAAGTTGTGATTCTTCTACTTTATCCTCCCAAGTAGCTGGGATTATAGGAGTGTACGTCAGTGCCCACCGTATTTATTGAAAATATAAGTCAGCTTTTCAATCACACAAGATATATAATATTTTGGATATTTCATTAATTTATATGAATATATTAATTAAATTTAATAAACTACACAAGACAGTAATCTTTAAAATTCCTAGGTACAGAAAGAGTTGATATTAATTTGTTGGAGTATTTTCTTTCAGAATGTTGCTTTTCTTAGATAATTAAAAAAAAATAGTTAATCGTTTCTAACTGAACATAAAGTTTCAAACATTTTATTTATACTTAAGTATATATAAATACCAGAGTACTAAAAAAAAATTTTCAGAAAAAATTTTACTCTTACCTATATCACACAGCTATACTCACATTGTATAAATTAATACAGATTTTTAAATTATAATTCCAACAATAGTATTCCATCACAATTAAATTTCAATAAACTCTCAGTTTTTATAATCTTAGACTATAAAATAACAATAGTAGAAAACATTAGCATTTATTTGAGAAACATCATTTATAATCTGATTCTATTTGCATATCTTTGGAAGAATGCTCATTTGAAGCAATGGACTTCTTAAAACTATTCTGCTAATGAGATTAATTCCTTGTCTGAGTATGTGATTTCCTATACTTCTTTAAGAATACATTAAAAGTTAGGAGCAGCAATTTTTACATTATATCCCCAAAGTATGAGGTATTACTACACTTATATGAAAGAATGAAATTTACAACTGGGTTATTATATCTGTGAGTAAGAGATAAATTCTGGATGTGGCTGAATGGAACTTTGAACAATATTTTATCTTTAACTAACTACCTTTTCTTTTCTTTCTTTTCTTCTCTCTCTTTTTTTTTGATAAAGAGTATGAAGTGAGGTATTTGAAATGCATACAAAAAAGCAAAGCCAAATTCTCATTCTGTTGATATGGACATACATATCCTAAACCAATTTTGTAATGTATATTTATCGCTATATTGTCTATAATAGTAGAGACATATAAATTTGATTTTCTTCAGAAACAGCTCTGAAACAAAGACTGATACAGGTATATTTTAGCAAATGATCCAGGAAGTATAAGTCAGAGAAGGAAAAAAAAAATAACAAGGGAAAGACAGAAAAGCCTATAAAGGGAGATTTTATGAGTGATCTGATTTAGATAGGCAACTGAATTTTCAAAGTAGAATGCAAGTGAGAATTTCTCTAGAGATAGGGATACTCAGTGTTTGACTTTTGCCCTTTACCAATTGAGTATTGACTCTGGAAACAGTTTTAATCATTCCAGGGTACCCAAATGATGGACTAGCTTCCTCATTTCTGTATGAAGTCCTCAAAGAACCAGAAACAGAGACAAAGGGCTTCTGGCAGAAAGCACTAGAATTCTTGTAAAATGTCTCTTTCATTTTCAGCTGAAATCAGATATGATTGACAACATGGACAGCAAATCTAGGTTGATTTCCAGTGTCCAGCCATTTTGCCATTCGAGTCTCTTTGTGCCCTACAATGGGTCCTTCTGTCATGGAGGCTTTAAACCAACAGGATCCTGAAAAATTATGAGTCTGGAGACCTACCCACAGGCTACACTCCTCATGAAGAAAGTCCTCCCAAGGCTGTGACTATTATTTATCTCATTTTCAGTCAACCACAGCCCATCTCCCTTGGGTAACACTTTTACTGTTTCACTTGTGTCAGTACTTTTTGAGACACCTCCATGCACTTCAGTGAGTCCTTCTGGCTGTTTAAGACACCACAAGCACTGTAATTACCAAATGACATTTACCAGGATGTTTTGGAGTAAAGTGTAAATAATGAGGCCTTTTATCATAACCTCAAAATTCACACACTTAAGTGAAGATGATTAGCCAAAGATCTATCAGACTGCGTGAGAAAGTGACAACTAATTTCTCTTCTATCAATAAATTTCAGAAAACAATGTTCTCCCTTAAAAAAAGAAAAAAGAAAAGAAGAAAAAGAAAAAAAGAAAAAAAGTGCTATTTTGTTGCAGAGTAAGCAATTGGTAAAATATCCTTTACAGCATAACATTTGCTAATTGATATAAAATGTCTCTGTTGTACTTTGATGGTCACTTGAATTGCTTTTGTTTTTGTTTATTTATCAATAGGGCTGATACAAAAATCTTTGTTATAAATAAACATTCAAATAAGTTCTCATTAAAATGAGAAAACTTATCCATAGAAAGCCAGGTGAACTCTGAAGAGCACAGGCATAGCAGGTATGAGGACTACTCTAAGGGAAAGCCACCTCTCTGTATTTGAAAATGAGACCTTTTTGTGAGACTTGCCTGTGACATCATCGCAAAGAAGTTGCTATGATACCACATCAATGAGACTTAATTTAAATGTTTTCTTTGGAATTCTCCAGACATCTACCATCAAGAGTTGTAGGGTAAAGCAGTTCATGAAAAGTTTCTCTGGAAGCACTTTCTATGTAATTACCTACCCTAAGGAGGGTGTCATGAGGAGGTGCTGGTCTCTGCTGGCTACAGTGTGCTATAGGACCTGAGACCCAGAGAAGCTGTGAGTACGGCAGGAGCTGGCTGAAGGCATGTTGCTAAAAAACGGCCCAGATCAGGTGTTAGAGCCACCTTGTTTTCACTGGGTGCTACTGGACATAACATAATGCTGTGGAACCAGGCACTGGAGAAGCTGTAGGCACTGCAAGACCCAGATACAGATAAATTCCATGTATATTGCATAAATTTGCCAAGAAATGTACTAAAACAAAGGAGCAGAATTTTTTCTTTCTTAGGTTTTAATATCTCACTAGCAGTACTAAATACATTGTCACCTGGCAAAATAAAAAACATATTTTAGGTGTTGTTGTTATTATTATTATTAGTGCTACCAGGGTTTAAACTCAGGATTCAACCACTGAGCCACATCCCCAGCCCTATATTGTATTTTATTTAGAGTCAGGGTCTCACTGAGTTGCTTAGTGCCTTGCTTTTGCTGAGACTGACTTTGAGCTCATGATCCTCCTGCTTCAGCCTCCAGATGAAATTATAGGCATGCACCATGGTGCCCAGCTAAGGGGTCATCACTTTTAATAAAGTAGGTTAAAAGAGTAAACCTGGAAATAAGAGATAATACATTGATAAGAAGCATACTTATCTATATATACATTGAAATGGGATATTTCCATCTACTTTTGAAATATTTTATAACAAAATAATATAGATCTGGCTCTTCCTGAAGTATGAAGTTTTTAATGCAGTATAAAAGGCAAGACTAATTTTATGCACCTTATGTGAGGGAAAAATAACTTACAAGAAATGAAATGGAATAACTTTTCCAATAGGACAATGGTGGAATTTAATCTTAAGAATGTATTAATGAATTACATCTAAAGATGCACTCCTACTGATTTTCAAATTTGAACAATTGAAAGCAATTTGTTATGTAACTTCAAGAACTATATCACCTTAATTGTTACATTTTTAGTTCTTGACAGAAGTTTTGTATTTAAAAAGATTGATATATTTTGACAGCTTTCAAACATTTTAAGGCATATACTAAATATAATGTGGCATAAGGTACTTTTCAGAAATATTTCTGAGTTAATTCAGGAACATTACTTTTCCACATTTCAGATTGGATTCCCAATGGCTATAAAAACTGTTAGAATATACACAGTATCTGATAGCCAAGGTCACTAATAACATTTTCTGAAACAGCAGTAAGAACTGACAAATATTTCTTTGGGTGGGAGATTTCTAACATATACATATGCATTTATGTTAGAACTTCATATAAGGCAGTTATGATGTTAATGATAATTTTGTGAATTGTTAAAGGCTTTTAAATCATGTCATTTTTGAAACAAACACATACTAAATCCAATATAATTTTAAATTAATGAAACACATTCCAATTCTACTGTCATCAGAAATTATACTGTAGATATTTAAATTTTCCACTAACAACTATGACCTTCTGAAATGAATTTTGGTGTTCATAATAATTTATGATGCCACAGAAGGCTAAGTAATTATTTTTCAAAAGTGGATATTAATGGATTAAATATATTAATTTATATTTTTCTAAATATTTCATCCTGAAATACAGACTTACACATGTTGAGGAAGAATTGACAAAATTTCAAAAAATTTTCTGGATCATTTCCTCTGCAAAATCAAATCCAATGTTTGATGTAAGCAATTACCTTAGCACAGAAATACTCTTAAGTTACCTTAAAAAATAAATTGTTATCTTTTATAACAAGTTGAAGTATTATTGAGATGTGACATTATGGTCATATACCTGAATGCTACATGGAATTATCATAGTAAACAGAAACATTCTTATTAAATTAATCTTGACATGAAGCATAAAATGAAATAACCTTAGATATATTGAAAATGCAATCACGCCAGCTTATATCTCTCTTGATATGAACACTTATTTTTCTTTTTTTTAAAAAAAAAATTACTGTTTTAAAATCATCTGCATTGAATTTTAGATTCCAGGCAATTGGGGGTTAAAATTTCTCCTTTGACTTTATGCTCTTGATTACAGAAATGTATCCATTTTCTAAGTTTAAAACTTCCTATTCTCTTAATATATAAAACTAAATCATTTGCTTATTGTATGAGTCATACCATATTTTAATCAAGTGAATCAGATATGAAATTAGTGAGAATTTGAATCAGATTATAAAATCATCAAAATCAAGAGATGGCAAGAAAGAAATGACAGGCACTAATTTATACTGAGGAAATGGTTGAAATAATTTTTGTGAGCTGGGGAATCACCAAAGGACACTGCAGCAGCAACACTTAAGCAATATTAGGGACTGTTACTCTCCTTAGGACTGAGGAGCAATGCAAAGGAACAGCAAGAATAAATACACAATCTGGCTTTTCTCCTCTTCTCCCATCAATTTATGATGCTATCCATTTACCAATATCAAGTATATGCCAGAGAGTAAGGGAACCCCAAAGGCAACAGTTTGGTATCTGTGTCTATGGGCACAGAGAAAAAGAAAGGTAGAAATTATATTTAGAAGATAAAATATGGAAGATTCAACAACATACTTGGCTCTTTGGAGGAAGAATAGAAAAGGGAGGTAGGAAATTTTAAAAAGGCTCTCTCATATTTATAGGCTATAATGGTTTCTTAACTTAAATATCAAGATTATGTAAATATTTCCAATACTTTAACTTGCCATGCAAAACTAACCCTAGCTAATTATATTCCAAAATCCATTACTGTCCTATGTAGTTGCAATTGTAAAGTTTCATCTAGAAAAAATGATACATAAAAATAGAGTTAAAAAGTTAAATAAATGGACTACTTTCAAAATTGTGGATGAGGAAAGATAAAATTGACAAGGGGTAGCAATCACTGAAATTGCCAATTCCAGGGACCAGAGGGATGCAGAAGAAATGGTCACATAATTTGAAATAGCAGGTGTATGGTAAAGGTCATTGAGAAAAAATGGCAACTTCAGTTGCAAGACACAGACAAGTCATAACAATAGTACAGAAAAGTCCCAGATAAAAAATGCCCTGTTTTCATTTTCTTCTCATTTTCTTATATTAGTTGTTTCAGGTGACTGAATCTAGTGACAGTCAGAAGGTAGAAGACTTAAGAACACTTTGCATAAAAGTCAGTTTCCCAGGCCAAACTACCTCTAAAGGATAGAAATTACATTTGGATGAAGAAACAAATTACGCTGCACACTATGCTGATAGGTATTGTAATCTTAATTTCTAACTTAGTAATACTATTAATAGAGATATATTAAATTTGGTAATTTTCTTTAAAAAAGTCATCATTCCAAAGGAAGAAATCAGCCAGGGAAACTAATAATACTCCCACTTTGTACCATGAAAAAAACATGTGTTCTCAAAAATAGAATTGAAAGAAAGTTAATAGGGAGTGATGCAGAAACATTGAGAGTTGGAGACAAAGAATAAATCTAAAATTAAAGAAGCTATCCAAATTCATTTTAACAAATACCCAGTATTATGACAGGTAATTTCAAGTCATGGCCCTTATAAAAATTTGATGGACAAGAGTTATCTGAGTTAATTTCAGAATGTTTGAGAATGAAATTCTAGAACTTGACAAAGTTAAATGACCCCTAGCTTCTGGCCTAAGACAATTTCTCTTTAAATCTCTGTGAAAATCTTGTGTCATTTTTGTACAATAAATACAGAATTCTTCTTTATTTTTCCAAATAAATGCTTTAAAAATATGTTTTCTTCTAATTAATGCTTTTCTTTGAAGCATAGTTTATCAATAGAAGTTAGCATCCATCTTTTAGAAGCAATATTGGTATCAATTTGAACTTATTTTTGAAATGTAAAGAGAATAAAGCAAAAATCATTGTTACACTGAAGAAAAAGTAGAAATAAAGACTCCAAATTAATATTTTAGCACATTGTATTTACAACAATACACTAGTCTTACAAATACACTATCAGGACACAGAAATTATAGTTGAAATTCTGAAATTAGAATAAGTATACTAATGTGATTCCATTACAATTATATTCTTTCTATACTTCTATTGAATTCATATCTGTATTAATACTTTATGTTTGTTGAAAAAAATGGCATAAATACATATATATGAATACATATGGATATCTACGTGTGTGTGTGTGTGTGTGTGTGTGTGTGTGTGTGTGTGTTATGCATGGGTTTCTGTATATAATCCATTCCACTGAAAAAATTATGATACTGAGAGCAGTTAATTTTGTTTTTCATAAGCATATTTCTTTTTTTCTGTACCAGGTATTAAACACTGGGGTGCTTAACCACTAAGCCACATCCCCAGCAATTTTTATTTTAATTTTGTGACAGGGTCTCACTAAATTGCTTAGGGTTTTGCTTATTTTCTGAGACTGGCTTTGGACTTGTAAGCCTCTAGTTTCAGCCTTCTGAGCAACTGGGATTTTAGGCCTATGCCACCACATTCCACCTTCATTCTAACATTCAAAATTATTTGAGTTGTTATTGAGAAAACAATTTTAAATGATGAGGAAATCATGTTTTGTTCTTAAATCCTTTCAAAAATATTCACATATATTTTAGTTGTTTGTTTAAAGAAAAATAGATCCTAAAATCTTAAAACTTCATTTTCTACAGATAAGTTTGTGTGTGTGTGTGTGTGTGTGTGTGTGTGTGTGTGTGTGTGTGTGTTTCATCTGGGGAACTTTTGTGGTTATTATACAAAATTATAATATCTTCCAATGTCAGAATTAATCATTTTTATTTTAAAATATCAGGATTTTAAATATTTATGTATAGATATTTGAAACACATTTACCTGGCTTCAGCTCAATTCACTTGACTTTTAAAAAGCTAGTATTATAATCAGGCAAAACAGAAGTATAACAAAGTTTCAAAAATTTACCATGTAATGTATTCACATTTTTTAATGGCAGAAAGCACAATGAGTATATATTTTAAATGTTTTACCCTAGATTTCTAACATTCTATTAAAGGAAATAAAAACAATTTCATTAAATTGAATGTTCTCAATATGTCCATATGTGTATTTTGGAGGAAAATCCTTTATAAAAAACTTCATAGAAAACCTTACATATTTGGGAAATATGAATAATGGGCAACTTGATATAATGCTCAAAAGCAAGAAAATTAAAAATTTGTGGTTTTGAACACATATCACATAAAATGTGTAAAATAGCACCAGATACATATTTTCCAGATTTAGCTGCCTAATGAAAATGACTACACACAATTCAGCACATTCAGGAATATTTGCATTAAATTACACATGTATGTATTGATACGTACAAACACACATACACACTTATAAGTACATATTTATCATTGTCAAAAAATAAGTATGTAACTACATAAGAACAACTAAGCAAATAAAAATCAAACAACATAAATGTCATCTAGCTTAATATATTACTTTTGGAATCAAGCAAACTCTATAGCAATTCTTTCTTTGAATGAAGCTTAAATTACATAAATTTTCATGAATCTGTAAGGAGGAAGAAAATTTAAAACACAACCCCAATGCAGCAATTTAACAAAAGTGATTTAACTAATTTCTGCATTTTAAACTTAAAGCAAATAGTAACAATTGTAATAATATTTCTGCAGAGAAATGGATTGTCACACCAAGTGGCATAAATTAAGATTTCAAAAACCCTCAGTTTAATTTCGGTCAGATTTTGTAACCAAATAAATTCATATTTGGGCTGTTTTTCTTCCAAATGAGTTATGGAAAGCTTTGTGGTTTATAGACTTATTCATTCCATATTTATTTGAAGTTTTGGACAAAGCATTTAGTGTTCAGTTTTGCTTAGATTTGGGGATTACCGATAAAGGATTATAAAATTACTCATAATTTATCTAAAAGCTATTACATCTGTCCTTACTATATAGGTGAGGAACCACTACGGGGTAGCAAGTATCATTAGCTAAATAGTCAAAATTAACACAAAAGAACAGAAAATAAGGATTAGGACCAAAAATGGTTTTCAGAGGTCCAACTCAATCACTGGGTTATGCTGCCTGCTTAATATTATTGGGAATCTTCTGAAATAATGTTTTCAAATTTTTTATAACCACTAATCTATGGAAAGGCATTGATAGAATACCTCTCTCCTTCTTTTATATTCCTGTTTCTATTCCTCACAGCTATATCAGACCACCTCCACATATGTTCAAAAATCTAATTTTGCAGAAACACAATCTTCGCCCTGCTACTCCATTGTGGCCACACTTAAGCCCTGCTAGTCTAATGGTGGTAGATATGTGCTTTCTGTGACTTGGAATCATCTAGCTCTACTCATTGACAATTCAGTGGTCAGAGCCCTCTTTTTAGCAACATCTTCTAAGTATGAATGTAATCACTAATTTCAATTTAGAAAACAATGATGGGAAACTTAAGACAAATAAGAAAATACACCTACTGAAAAATGTTTGCTCTCTTGATAAGGAGGGAAAACAGGAAACAGGATCTCATATTTGTAAACAAAGTTTGTATCTCATTAAAATTATTTTTATCTTCTCTTGTCTAAAAAATGTCAAAAAAAATCAGAATTGAGGGAAGCATGTAAATATTTTGGTTTCCTGAAACAGTATTATCATTTATAAAATAATCCTGAACAAAACATGAATTTTAGAACATTTAAAGGTTAAAATCACTCATTATTTGTATGTATAGAATTTCCCCAGATTTCTCAGAATGTAGAAATTATGATCCATAATTTATTACTGAAAAGCATCATATCATTCATTGATTTCAGTTGCACAATGTGTATTATGACATTCCAAATAATTTCCAATGTTATAGTCATTAGAAAACAGTTATTTAAATGTGAGTCATGAGATAAAATAATGCATGGAAAAGACATGATAAAAGAAAAACTTGATTTAAATATTATCTTTTATGTGAAATTGACTTTCATTCAAATTTGTCTATATGCTGTTTCATTGCATTTACTTAACATAGTTACACAACAACTATTGTTTCAGAACAGAAACTAAATGGTTGTCAGTGGTTGGAAGTACAGAAAGAGGTTGACTAACTGAAACAAGAAGAAGTTTATGAATTTTAGTTGAGTCAATCAAGTATTTATAAAAATTGTTTTAAAAATCTCTCTTCTTATATTCAAACAATGGAAGTAGAATGAATTCCTTCTTCTTTTTCGTGTTTGTCTTTGTGCCAAATTTGCATTCTAATAATGAAATAAGTGGGGAGTACTGAAGTTCATGTGGCTAGGGGATAAATATGTATTTCAGGTTGACGGTTTCATGGTAGTGATGGAGATATTATTACAGTATTTTGATGCAAGTGAAGTTTAAGTGGTTCAAGATATTATACAAGATTTTCTCTAATGCATCAAAAATGAATTCTAAATCATTTATTATAGAATATAATTAAGTACTCATTATAAGAAAGTGAAAATTAAAGTAGTTATGCTCTGCAACTATTAGATTTTGAGATACATGGTAATTATGACTTTTAGATTTACAATGAGTATTAGAAGAAGAACTTCTTAGGATAGTGTACAGAAAAGAAATACATATGTATATCAAGACTAGCTGTTTTATTTGGACATCAAATTCAGGATTCTGATTTGCACCTTCTTACCTAACAATCCTAGGTAAATCTTTGCCCTGTAAGATACTAACTTGTAGATCAAAAAGAAAGTTAGCATTAGAAATGTTCAGTATGTTCACAAGTTTCACCAGTGGTAAAACTTGGGGCTAGTACTCTTGAGAAAAGTTTGCCTTAACGACCCTGATTCCAAGTTTGTATTCTTGATATTAAGTGGAATTCTTGCTCAAAGCTCAGATTCCAACCCACTTCTCTCATAAACATAAATCCTATTGTAAGTCTATAGCCCCCTCAGAAGTTGTAACTTTCTTGGTATCTTTCTTTTCTTGTCTTTTTTCTTTATATACCTTGTCCTGATTTTCTGCTCTCCTTTACACTTTGCTCATAGTAACTATTACCAATTTCATAACATGTTTTATCCCAGATAACAAATAATAAGTGATAAATGCAAGTTCCCAAATCACTATCTTTACTCTAAATCTTCAGATTAATTCTTAAACTTTTTCCACCATAGGCAGCTGAATTATATCTACTATACCAGTGGTTTTTTTGATTTTAGCTTCTGGGATAATGCTGCCAAAAAGGATTCCATCATTAGGGGGATAGAATACAAAGAGGATGTTACCCTATACCTCCCTCCCTGCAGAGCTGTGGGGTTCCATGTGTCTCTTCTTCCAGAGTCATAGCTCTTCTCAAGCTCATACTACTGACACTTAGCTTCTCAATTGCTTTGGTGACTTTCTGCCCTATTGTATAGTCTTTTGTGCTTAGAAACCTGAAATTTTTTACTACACAAGTGGAAATGCATCATCATTAATTGTATTCCTACTCTTACTCCCAATTGTCTAAATCCTCCTCTTTATTTATTTTGTGTGCATGTGCGTGTGTATTTTCTGCCATTTTACTCAGTCATGTGGCAGAATCAGAAGTTTTAACAGGCAGCAGAGGCAAAGGCAAAACCTATAGAAGAAAAATCTAAAATTGAGGAAAACCACATGCATTAATTATATTTTTCTACAGTAAAAAATGACTATTAACTTTGAATGTAGGACAAGCAAGTCTTAATATTAAGACTTAACCATCAGAAAGACACAATGATCACTAATCAAGTAGTCTTTCTGATGTGTCTGAAGGTGTCCACTAACTTCCCTGATCCCTGGAAAGAATAGAGAAGACTTGAGACAAGGACCCAAAAATCTTCCAAGAAAGGAGTCCCAATTAAAAGAAGGATGCACTAGAGGAACATTACATGGAGCCCTAGGGATACAGGTGGCAAGCAAACCCCCATCAGCGTTTTGAGCATTAGAAAATCCCTTTCCCTTTTCTCTTTCATTCCTCCTTGATAACTATTCCTTCAGCAAGAGGTATGATACAGACATTTTGGGAGAAAATTTGGTTAGAGAATTCCCACAAATGGGTTGAATTATTAGGCAAAACTAACACTGAGGATCAGAGGAACAATGAACTTGAGGCTTAATATCAGAACTCTTGAATTTTTAAATTTGTTTTGCTCTTATCTTTTCAGTGTATGCCCTGTGCCAAGCTATTTCCAATGTTGAGAGGTGATGCTGATATTTTAAAGTAAGAATTTAATGGAAACATTGTCTTAGATGTTATTACAAAGGAATTACACATTAAGAATCAAATGAATGGTCCTTTCTTAAAATAACTCTTAAAATTTATCTTACAATGTATGACCTTCTGAAACTGCTGGGATAATGACTCATGCATGTGGTACACAATTTGGTCAAATTAATATACTATAAATAGTAACATGATTCTTAATTTTGATAATCAATCATTTCCTATAGTATATGAAATAAAATAAATTATTTACTAATGACAGAAGAATATTGAAATCAAAACTGGGTCAATAGCATATAAAGTTTATTTGAAAAAAATGAATGGGTGATACTCTATATGTGTAATATGAATTGTAATGCATTCTGCTGTCATATATAAAAAACAATAAATAGAAGATATATAGTTACTCAGGAATACATGTATTAATATTAATTACATATATGCACATTCATAGACTTTCTTTTGCCTGTGTCCTGGCTTTTCTCATAATTTTTTTCTAAGACTTGATATCAAAAGTCTGGAACAATTATGATCAATCAGTTTATGTGTTTAATTACTAAAGAAATGAATAATAAATGAAGTCTCTGTTTGAAACATGCAACTCTTACTAGTAAAGAAAAAAGAAAGAAACCACTATTGTTTTGAAACCATTTTCCAAATATTCATTAAAATCATCTTGAGCTAACATCAGATGACATGATTTTTACTAAGAACTATAAACATAAAAAGATACCAAACTGGTGTTTTCTAAACATCCATAAATCAAAATGTAACATTGTTTCATTTGTGTTAACTCATTTGTAAGATCTAAATGCAAATGGACTACTTTGGGACATTAAATAAAACTTATTCACCCCTCATGTTCTATCTCAGCACAGTTGTGAGCCCCTCTGACTGACATGTTGATTTCCTCTCAGTAAGGGAGATATAATTAATGTGACCTTTTGATAAGGTGGGAGATACTGGGTGAGACAAGTGCTCTCCAGAGAGCTATTAGTAGCTTCTGAGCAATTTGCTAATAGTAGAGCTACCTTTATTAAAATCATACAGTTAAGAAGATAATTAACAACCATAATAATGAGTGTGTACAGGGAAGAAAAAGAACATCAAGTAAAGTGGAACTGTTAATTACTTAAAAATGGATGAACTTTCAGTGCTAAGTAAACTGATTTGGAAATTTGGTTTTGAAGTACAATGAATGAAAAACCCATAAGAAATCATGGATCTATCAATTCTGGAAAATAAATTAGTGTTATTTCTACTCTCTGATCCCATATTCATGAAAGAAATATATATATTTTTAAAGTTGCATCATCATCTAATGTCAGGTTGTAGTGATATTTGTATGTAGTGTAGGCATGGAAAATTGATAGCAATATATGTATTTTAGAATCTCCTTTCATACTAAGCTTAAAAAAATCTAATAAATCTAAAAACTCATGCAATATACTTTAAAGTTAATCTATCATAATGAACAAAGAATGATGAAACTACATGTATATTGAAAAGTTTCTTTTTTTTCCAAAGTCAGAATATGGCAATATAAAAATAGTACAAAGATGCTTATCCTAACTATTATAATTCATTAGTGTGCCCACTAAATTATCAGAAGCCCCCTGTTCATCCAGATTACATATTTAGATATTGTTTTCAATTAGTTATGAGTAATTAAAAAGGCAAAATTATGATTGCAATGAAAATATGATGTTTGAAAACACATGAGAAACTACAGAAGAAACAACAACAATAGCAAAAAGTAACAGTGGAATGGCATCATTATCTTTGTTTTTCAACAAAGTAAATATAGTTTTAGTAAAAGTGAATGTTTTGACATTTCAAGAGGCAAGTATCCATATTTTTATTTGTCTAGATTATTGATGGTACTAAAAATGTGGTTACCACATCATTTAGCTGAATATTTATTTGGAATGATTATCCTTAGCAATCCAAACAATATCTTTTCCTGGGCATGTTGAGTATTTGAGCTTTCAATAAAGTAATTCATATTTATAGGCTAAAATTGTATTTTTGTTTGTTGGGCATGTAATAGTAACTTGACTAGGAACCATTGATACCTTTCATGTTATACCATAGAAAGACCACCTCACAATATCAATCCATGACACCCTGGATATAAATGAATGACTACTGCATGTGAATGATCATATGATCCAGAAAAGTAGCAAAACTATAATTACCATTCACAAGGTAAAAAACTATGTGCCTTTGGTAGATTTCTTTCAATGTGTAGAATTTAGAAAGCTGAGTAAATCTATTTAATTTTTTTCCACTATACATATTATTTTTTTCAATTAATTAATTAGTTAATTATACAGTAGAATGCATTTTATCATATAGCACACAGATGGAGCACAACTTCTCATTTCTCTGGCTGTACATGATTCAGAATTACTCCAATACTTTAAATATATATTTACAGTATATTATATACTGTATATGTGTATACACACACACACACACACACACACACACACACACATGGTAATAATGTCTGTCGATTTCCATTTTAATTTGAGAAAAAATTCTGGGAACAAGATTATAAAATAAATAAAATAATGTACTCATGGGCTCCCTAAAATCGCCAGAAGCATGAGATTATTTTCAAATGACACACAGGTGGAACATAGGAATGTTAGTGCTTAATTCACATTTTCTCTTGGAAGGTTAAGTCAGTCAGTGGAAGAAATTTCCAAACCATTTAAAAATCATGAAATATCCTATAACTGGCCTCCTGCACATTTACTCCAACATTCAACATGTATATCATAAATCCTTACCTTTATTGTCACATTTTATATCATTTCTATTTCTTCAATTTTTTTATTCTTATTTAGTAAGTTTAAAATGACATTCACTGTAAGATCCTCATAATTGGTATTGAATATATAAAAGTATCATAAATTATTTAAAGGGGAGAAATATATATGACATAAAAATTAGTGTTTCTCTTTTCCATTGCCTTACAAACTGCAAGTCCTATGATCTAAAATGGAACTTAATTTAGTTTTACTGCCTATTAACTAAAACATAGACTTTAAATACACAACAAGAACATATAAACAATATGATATTTCATCTATAGTTTCTAATTTACCTGTGAATTACTAAGATGTTTGTGAAAATCAAGAAAACCAGCAAACAAACATGCAAATGCCTCACTAAATAAATAAATAAATAAATAAATAAATAAATAAACAGCAAAACCACATAAGTGATAAAACTGTACTAAGCATATGGTACTATTTTCTTAACATGAAACTGTATATAAACACTCTTTGGAAAAGTTAAAGCAGTTAAAATCTATTTAGCAGCATCTGCACAACAGACAAGACACACAGAGAATAGAAATGCCTTAATACATAAATATTAATTCACATAGCATCTGCTACATGTCAGTGTTTTAAGTATTAATATACAAAGATAATTAAGACTGATTTTCTAATTGAAAGCAGGTGTCAGTATTGGGGACAGACATTTAAAGAAATACAGACTTATGAAATATTGAGGATAATAATAGAGCAAGTACAATACAATTTTATTGCTTGTGGAGATCTGGAAACTGAAGAGACCTTTTTAATTTTATTTTTTTAATGGAGAGCATAAGAATTCCACTTTAGAATTATGAACCTATATACTGAATTTCTTGTTTGGTAGAAACGGAAAATGCATTGCTCTAATGTGATCTAGCATGGAACAATGATGATGAGAAGCCAGGATTGCATGGACACAGGTAATACAATTAAGGGTTGACTTTGATAGGATGGAGGTCATTCAGGAATGATTTCAAGAAATGTCATAAAGTGAGTATATGCTGTCTGTGGCTGATCTATATTTTGTACCAACCATGGTGTAAAGAGGGCTAAAAGTGACAGGGAGTTTGAATGAACAGAAAGAGACACATGAGTTATATCTATAGGAAAACACAGTTTTGCTATTTGAAATGAAACCACATCTTTCTCTAACTGCCTATTCTCACTGTCTCCTGATGGTACAATGTTTCACACACATTCTAAAATTTAAAGAAGCAAACATTTCCACAGTAAAGAAGCAGATCCACTGGTATATTGTGCAGTACATGGGACCTTAATACTGATACTATATAATAAAAGTATAAATGCATTTTTGGTTCTAGAATATAGAGGAAATTTTGGAGTTAGGGATGGATTTTCTCTATATCTTGGCAGAAGGATTTATGACTGGAGAGGAAAAAAAGTCAACAGAGACACAATGGAACAGTTGCTCCTTCTTCCCAAACAAAGTCAATTCAATAAAATATGGAAAACATTGATAGTTATTGATAAGCTAAATATTGAGGAAATATCATTAACTTTAGATACCATTTAGATTCCCAAATCTTATATTATTTGAACTATTAAAAAATAATGAAATCTACCACATCCCAAAGTGGATAGTCTAATAAGAGAAACAGTGTATGAAATTGCAAAAGGTTAAATTCTAAATAAACAATCTTCATATATTAGATTTATATTGCTATTGATGGGTGATGTGGGGGTCAAAGTGTTAAAGTTGGTTTAAAGTGCTCTTCAAAAAAATTTTTTTTTGGTGTTTGATCAGAAAAGCAATCCTTTCTACAATTATGCTAAGTCAAAAATTATTCTTGTTTTTGTCTCGTGCTTGAACTATCACACACCAGAACAAAATGATAACAATGAGCAGAACCAGCAGATACAAAAGACAGCAGGGATTAAATCTATCAGACCTTCAAATAGAGTTAGGCAAGAAATGACACAAAACTAATATGTTTACTGTGTGAATTTTCTGGGAATTCACAAATGAGTGGCTTAAACAGTGGTGATTACTTTCTCACTGTTTTGGAGGGTGGAAGACCACAATCAAGTTTCTGGTAGGCCTCACATCCTCTAAACATCTCTCCATTGCTTACAGGTGACACTTTCTTGATGTGTCATCACAAGGTCTTCCATACATACTCCATACATACTCACCTCATATCTTTCTTTGTGTATAATCTTTTTCTTCTATGGACATTGACATATTAAGTAGGATCTGCATAAATAGCACAATGTTAACTAAATCTTTTAGCAGTTTATTTCCAAATATAGTCACATTCTTATATGTAGTGAGAACATCAAGACATGGATTTGGAGGGCCAAAATTCATCACATAACACTAACTAAATATAAATACAAAGAAAATCAATCCTAATGTTTAATGATTAGCTTAGATCATCCTGAGCACAACAAACAATTAGATGCATAGAAGAGAAATTGAAAGCACTAACTAAAATGTTACACACAGTCAACCCAGCCAGCACTATGTATGAAAAAGGATTTTGAAATTTAGGTTATGCTTGAAAAACCTGTTCTATACTGAGGACGTGTGCATGCTTGGAAGTAAAAGTGATGACCTGGAGTTGGTTTTGTAAATTTCAACATGAAGATACAATTCCTTTTTGGTTTTGGTACCAGGGATTGAACCCAGGGGCTGTAACTATGAGGAAAATAAAAAGGAGACACAGAGACAAGATAGAGAAGCAGAAAAAAAAGTGGCTGCCCCGCCAAACAGCCTTCCCTGTACACTTCCAAGGTCAGAATACCTACACTTAACCATTGAAGCACATCCACAGTCTCTCTCTGTGTGTGTGTGTGTGTGTGTGTGTGTGTGTGTGTGTATGTGTGGTGTGTGTGTTATTTAGAGACAGGATCTCACTGAGTTACATAGGTCCATGCTAAGTTTCTGAGTCAGATTTTGAACCAGTGATCTTCCTGCCTCAGCTTCCCAAGTTGTCGGGATTAGTCTTGAGTCACTGCACCTAGCTACAATTCTTGAACATAAAGCATGAAGCCTGACCAAAACTGGGAAATCTGATAAATCCAAAGAATAAATGGAAATTGGACTAAATCCAGCTCTTATGTAAATTTTTTGTTTGCTTTCACATTTTATTGATTGTTTAAGGAAATTTGAAAATTCACACTTTTAAAAAGACCCCATACCTGTAACACAGCAAGGAGACTGACGGCAACAAATGCAACTCTTCCCTCCACACCAGAAAATGTTATTGCAGAAATGTATGTTCATCTGAGTTCAATTATAATTTCTTCAAAAGCATTTTAAAGCAAAATGTGTGACACACAGAAGCAATAAACAACATACAAAAAAACATGAACACAAGTAAATAAAAGACAACAGTATTAGATCCAGGGACCTATAGTTTAAAAAATTCCTCAAAAGAATTCTGTTTTCAAGTCAGAAACATATTATTTTAAAATATTTCTAGAGAACTGAAATTTTCAAATTAGTTATAGCTTTTTGAACACACACACACACACATACACAAACATAGACACATACACATATGCACATAATTACAAAACTAAAATTTGTAACATGAAACCTTAGACTTGAAAGGTAGTCACATCTTCACCCCTCAAGTCCTGAGGTCTTATCATCTTTGTTATTATTCTGAATTCTGAATGTAACTTAGACATAGATAAAGTCCAAGTTCATAGGTTAAAGTCCAGAAATAACTCTGCAAGATGAAACATAACACACTGAAAGGAAAATATCAAAGAATATATCAAAGGAATGGAGCTTTCACTAGAACATCTGGACACAGAGAAGAAGGGAAAATAACTGTTAACAGTGAATAATTTTCAAAAAATTTCAAGACATCTGTGCAAGACATCAAAAAGGCAACAAAGGTGAGACTTCAAAACTAAAGGAGTGAGGAGATCTTTCTTTTGACTATTTCATAAAAGCAGATATTTGGGGATAGGACTTTAGTTCAGTGGTAGTGTGCTGGCATAGCATGCAAGAGGCCCTGGGTTCAATCCCTAATACAGAAAAATAAATAAATAATGAAAGCAGATATTCTTTTATTCCAAACATATGTTTTTTTGGCCAGATCTTGGCAAAAACTGTTAGAATTAACTTTTTAGGAACCCTGGAAAATTACCCAAGGTTTGTAATAATCAGAGCAACTGTGGTCTAAGAAAATAGCACCACCAGAAATAATTCTGTTGAACCTCTTTGGGAACAGGCTGTGTTGTGCTGCAATTGGACCTTGCTTTCAAAGTTCTCTCTACAATTCTATGGCAGTCTTGAACAAATATCAGCGTTTGACCATCAGAAGGTGGAAGGAAAGCGAGGAACTGGGAGATGGGGGAGTGAGAAATGAAAAAGGGATATATATTTACAATTACCTTGAGAATACTTTCACTCTATGACATTCCCTTCCCCTCTCCCTAAAACTCCCCGTAGGGTCACTGTTTAGTCTGCTTTGGAAGAGCAGGAGTTTGCTTCTGCAATTGAAGCAGCAATCACAGAAGGAGCTCAAAAAGAATTGAGCATGTATTGTTCCTTCTTTTATCTAGGCTACCTACCTACTGGACTGTGCTGCCCACACTTAGAGTAGGTCTCCACCTCATTTGCTATCTTATTTGTCAATCATACCTTGTTGCCATACTCAGAATACTCAAATCTTAGGCCTCTCAATCCAATCAGGTTGGTAATTCAGATTTATCATCACAGTTACTATTTTTTTTCTTTAAGTACTTGAAATATATCCTCTCAGACATAGATAAAGTAATATCTATTATTGGATAATAATAATAATATATATTATTATAACTAATAATAATATCTATTATTAGTTTAATATGATTGCCCTCTTAGAGAGTGATTGAAGATTTTCCCTTGCAGATTTAAAAATTCTTCCTTTGCCTTTCATTTTGGATTTGACCAAAGTATGTAATTGTTAAGAACTTTTCTGATCACATCTATTTGGGAATCAATAAGATTAATGGACATGGATATCCATGTCTTCACTAAGATTACAGAAGCATCTGCTATTATTTCATTAAATAAATTACCTATGGTCTTAATTTTTATTTATCCTTTGTATATGTTAATAATATTGTATTCTATCGTTTTGAGCTCTCTTGCATTCTTTATCCTTTTTTCCTTTTCTTTCTTATTTGAATGACATATCTCAAGAGCCCTGTATTCAATCTCTGATATGCTTTTTTTTCTGTTTGATCTATTCATTTTTTCAAGACTTAACTGAACTTTTGGTTTGATTTATTGAGCATTTCATTTCCAAGATTTCTTCGGTTTTGTTCTTTTTGTAAATATATATCCCTTTGTTAAATTTCATTCATATTCTGTATGGTAGTTTCAATTTCACTTAACTGTTTATTTGTATTCTTTTAAGTCTCATTGAGACTTTTAAACATTATTCTTGCAAAATCTTTATCAGGCATTTTATCTACTTTGATATCTTTGGAATTTGTTTTACGGGTGAGTTATGATCTTTAGGAGTGTCATTTTACTTTATTTTCTCAAGATTCTTATGTACCCATGTGAAAAGTAGTGTTTCTGGTAAAATAGACTTTTCTAACACTTAATAGGGTAGTCTTCTAAAATGCTTCTTGGGATATTGGTTTGTTAATCAACACTGTTTATTTCCAGATGGGCACCACCATGTAATCTCTCCATATCTTATTTGAATGTGATTAGTGAGTTTGGGCACCTTGAATATCAGAGTCAGAAAATTCAGTGTTTCTGTGGGTCCCATAAGAGTAGACCCATCACCAGTTTAGACAGGTGTGGTGTGCACACTGTGTGGTTTCTTTTACAATGGAAGTGGTAGCCTCTACAAACTAATGAGATTTCCTCAAACATTATTGATAACGGCCCTGTTATTTAGGGATATTTTGTACTGGTTGAACCAGTACAAAACCAGGTAGCAAGGGGCTTAAAACCCTCATCATTTGACTTCACACTAAATCACAGGTGCCTCACAGGAAAAAGTAGAGTCTATAATCCCAGCATCCCCTTCTGTGGCACACTAAGATTTGTCAGCAGTGTGTGATCAGTCAAGTCACAGGGGCAAATCCTATTGAGGACCTGCACATGTATTGAGGCAGGAGAAATTGCAGTATTCCTAGTGCTGCTGCTACCATGGGCTTGACTGCCCAGGTGCAGGAACTCAGACTTACCTTTGCCATGCACATCTAGAGATGGAGCCTTTTCTTCCCCCATTCCTTTAGGTAGAGTGCCTCAGGTTCAAGTGGCAGTTGGTCTCAGCTGGAGTTGGGCAAAATTCCTCTTAGCTAATATGTTCATGAGAGAGAGTGAGAGCAGGATGTCCCTGGCACAAGGCAAATTTTCTCTCCTACCCTTCTTAGGTCACATGCCCCAGAAGCAGGATGACACCCACAGCTGTCATCTTGCCCTAGACAGCACCAGCATGCACCTATTGGCAGGGAATCAGTGAAACCACAGAGTTCTTTGCCAAACTCGTTAGTAACAGGTGCCTGTTTGCAGCTTCAGGGAAAGGAGTACATCCAGGGAAGGCAGCAACTGCACTGGTAACTGCCTTCAGTCCTGGCACCATATGACTGTTCACACCTTGGTCTTAGAGGATAGCTCCTACATTCTTTGGTTCTTGAGGGATTCACCCTCCATTTTCAGTGTCATTAAACTCATTCCTTTCAGTGCAGCATTTACATTTTGTGTCAGTTACTCTACTGAGCACTTTTAGTTCATGAGGCAACAGAATGAGAGACATGATCCAAATCAGCACAATTTTAAATGAATAATTAGATCTCACCACAGATATTCTGAAATCCAGAAAATCGCTAAGGATAACTTACAACAAATTAGAAAATCTAGATGATATTGACAGATTTCTAGATTCATTTTACCTACTCAAATTGAACTAGAAGGATATAGAAACTTAAATAGTCCAAAACTAAACCTAAACCATCATACTGAAGCAGTGACAAAAAATGTATTCCAACAAAACAAAGCCAAGAACCAGATGGACTCTCTGCTGAACTCTATCAAAAGTCTAACAAAGAAATAATGTCAGTCCTCCTCAAATTATTCCATGAAACAGAAAAGAATGGAACACTCCCAAACTCATCCTATGAAGCAAGTACAACCGGGATACCAGAACCAGATAAGGAAAAAACAAGGAAAGAAAACTACCGACCAATATCACTGATGGACAAGAGGCAAAACTCCTTAATAAAACATTAACAAAAGACACCCAAAAACACATTCAGGAGATTGTACACAATGATCAAGTTGGTTTCATCCCAAGGATGCAAGGTCAGTTCAACACATATAAATCAATAAATGAAATTCATCATACAAATAGATTCAGGAACAAAAAATCACATGATTATTTCAATAGATGCAGACAAAGTCTGTGACAAAATTCAGCACTGATTCATGTTAACAAAAAACACTAGGGAAACTAGATATAAAAGGAGATTACCTCAATATCATAAAGGCTGTATGTGGCAAAACCCAAAGCAACATCATACCGAATGGAGAAAAATCGAACTCATTTCCTTTAAAGTCAGGGGGAAAATAAGGATGCCAATGCTCATTCCTTCAATTCTATATGGTAGTTGAATTTCTGTCAGAAAAATTAGGGAAGAGGAGGAAATTAAAAGATACAAATAGGCAATAAGTACTCAACCTATCTGTTTGCTGATGAGGTGATTCCAGAACTAGAGGATCCAAAGAACAACATAAGGAATGCAAATGGTCATCAAATATTTGAAAAATTGTTAAACATCTTTGCAATCAGAGAGGTGCAGATCAAAAACGTACACTGATATTTCATCTCACCCCATTTAGAATGACAATAATCACAAATACAAATAATGATATTTACTGGCAAAAATGTTGGGGGAAAGGTACATTTATTATTGTGAATGAGACTGCAAATTAGTATAACATCTTTGAAAAGGAGTATAGAGAGTTCTTGAAAGACTATGAATTGAAATACAATATGACCCAATTAACTCACTTCTTGATATTTATTTTTTAAAAAAAAGAAACTAAAATCAGCATACTGTAATGAAACAGGCGCATCAATGCTTATAGCAGCACAATGGCAATGTATGTATGTAAGTCTATATACACATGACAATGACACATGCATTTACATACACAGACAATAGAGCTCAATTGAGACATAAAAAAGAATGAAATGATGTTATTTTTCTGGTAAACGAATGAAACTAGAGAACTTCATGCTAAGTGAAATAAGCCAAATTCAGAAAGGTAAGGCTGAAATGTTTTATTTCATGTGCTAGAAAGGAAAAAGGAAAAACAAGATCTCCTGAAAGTAGAAAGCAGATCAGGATCTGGAGAACAGAAATGAGGAATCAAAGGGGAAGGAGGAGAAGAGGGAAAGGGAAAGAACTGAGAAATAGAGTTGGCCAAATTATACCAGGTGCACATATTAATACATCTCAAGGTATTCATACATAGGGGTGTGTGTGTGTGTGTGTGTGTGTTTGTGTGTGTGTAAAACAAAATAAACAAAATATAACAATTGAATAAAATAAACAAAACCATTACTCTATTGCATTTTATTAGCCTTTACACATTATCAATTAAAGTCTAAGAATATATAATATATATTATACATGTAACTTTGATGTATCATTTAAAATATAAATAAATAAATAGAATGAAGACCAGTAAAGAGAAAGGGGATATAGAGAGTGAAGGGGGAGGGAAAGGGGTAGCATTGCACATTGAAATGAAATATACATTTATGATTATGTTCCAAATAAACTCCACCATGATGTATAAGTATCATGTACTATTTTTTTAAAAGAATGGGACACACATTTTACAAATAGAACAGTATTAAGAAATTCAAAATTAAAAAAAAGAAAAAAATCTTCAGTATTTTATATATACATGAGAAATGTCCATGGGAATGTAAATTATACAGTAGGAAAATAGAAATTGATATTAATGTGTAATAATAAAATTTTTAATTGAAATTCATAAAGGACTTTATTTTCTTTCCACAGAACATGTCTTCTCAATCACAACAATTTAAAAAAGAAAACACCTCTGTTATGAAGAAAAATAAAATAAAATTTCTCCATATGGACTTTCAAAACAGCTGTAAATCAACAGAAAATTTTACACTCATAAATTTTTCCCTAGGTGGTTTATATTTTCTTATATTATTATAGTCATCATATAACAGAAAAAAATCTGTTTTTATTATGATATAAAGTGGAAATGAAGCAATAGAATAGTTTAATTCAAAATGAAAGTAAAACATCAATCATACTATATATGCACTCAACCTATGAAATAACTGACATAAGACCTAGCAATAAATGAAGAAATAAACAAAATCATAACTGCATCTACTGCATTTTATTAGCAATTATGCATTATCAATTACAAAAAGTAAAATATGGAGCACTGAACAAACTCATTGTATTATAGAACTATTTGTCAAGGATCTACTATTACAATTTATTGAATATTTATTACATGCCAAGCACTATGTTAAGCAATTTACATATCTCACTTAACCTTTTACTAACTATATCACTTTATAAACAAAGTCTTATTTATTATTTCAAGAAAAATAAATGGAATCAAGACCTCAGTGATTAGGCAATTTTTCCAACATAGCAAAAACAGTAATAATTGAGAATATCTCTCTAAATCTGCCCCTCCTTTTGTTCTTACTGTGCTATAATGTCACCAACAGTGTAAGCTGAAAATTAGATCTGTGTAGCATATTAGTACCCCAAAGAAATGTTCTTTGATATTTCTGATTAATTTCAAACAGAGAGAAAAATATAATTACAAAGTTACTTATATTATACCCCAATAAATACACATAGCTCCTTGCACTTTCCTTATTAACAATGCCTCTGTGCTCAGGTAGATAATCTTCTTGAGCTAGCCAAGGAACCCTAATGTAAAGTAGGGAATTACATTAATTGTTTTCCAAAGTATATAGTTTTTATACTGTAAAACATGACTATCAACCACTATTATTTTGATTTTTATTAAAATTTCTTTTATTTAGAATAAAGCAACTGTGCTATAATCCAGTGCTTGAAATATAATACAGGTGCCTCTACTGGAAGGTTTATTTCTGGCCAAAAGTTAAAGGAAAGGAGAAAAATAAATTTTATTTGCATTTTATTTTTTGCATTTAAAAGTAGTAAGAATTTATAAATAATGATCAAATTGGTAAATGTGTTTTCAGTTTTATTTAGGATCATAATCATTCTAATGAGTTTTAGAACTTGTGCTTAAATAAATTACTAGTTTGAATTGAATTATGTTTCTAAGGGGATTATATAACCACATGTTTCCAGGCCACTGCTAGATTTGGACTTGTCCTATCAACAAAATTCTTGCAATGAAAATAGTTCTATTATCTTTTTTTATACATTTGTATCTCATACACTTTTGATTATATTTAAATTTAAAATACTTTATTGCCACTGCATTAAGACTTTTGGATCATGTTTTATGTAACAATTTCTCATGTTAAAAGTAAAGTAGTGAATACATAGATATTTTATGTAAAATAAAATCTAACCTTCATAGTACTTCCTTTTTGCTATTTTAATTATTTGTCAAAATATAACTCCTATGTTTGTTATTTGCATTTATGACAAGTACAACTGAAGTACTTCAAAAAACTTAACTTCATCAAGGTTTCCACATTCCAAATTAATGTCAGTATAATTCATTTAACAGAAGTTCAAATAGATAAAAGTTCTACTGCAGCATTTATACTTGAGGAAAAATGCAATGTGCATTGCTTTATGTCTTTTCATACAACTTTCAGATCCTCATGACATTGTACTTCAAAACAACCTCTCCCTTTTCACTCAATTTTCTGCTTCTCATATTTAAGGCAATACACATTTTTCTCTGTTGTTTTTTTTCTTATTCAGCCTCATTAAAACTGAACATCTCTAAAAGTTATCAGCAATCCAAGTGTCAAGAAGCAGTATATTTAAAACTAAATATTGTTGCCCATAATCTTATCATACATACTTATAATTATTATTAAAATTATGATAGATAATATTACTGAAATTATAATGATTCATAGAACTAAAAGCAAAAGCTGGCTGAATTGGTATTGTGTTTGGGAAGGACTTAGATTTTAGTACTCTGCATTTTAAATTGTTATGAGATGATATGGAAATTGCTATTTACTCTTCATTGACCATATATAAATAATGTAATATATATACTTGAATTCATTTTATTCTGTGTGACCATTTAACATTTCAGTATGACTCCTTGATGTAACTGTGCTATTTCATTGCTAGTCTTAAGCATGACTAGAACCTTTGTATATAAGGAGAGATCACTGTTGTGATTGTATTTTAGCAGAAATTTTACTCTTATTATTAATATCTCATAGTCACTTGACTTTGAGTTAAATGACAGGGATATTATCTTGGATGGGTAACACTCATAAGAGGACTCAGAGAGATTTCTTATGCATTCATAGAGAAGCAAGATGGCACATTGTCAGAATCCACATATCAGGGAATGGCGGAGGTAAGGATATTTCCTATTGGCTGAAAAACCGATAGCAGTTACCTCTGTCCTACAATCACAGAAAATTAATTCTTTTAACAAAGCATGTACTTAATGGAGACCCCTAAGCCTCAAGTGAAGTTGAAGATGTGTCTGAAACTTTGACTTCAGCCTGTAATAGCCTGAACAGAGGATCTGGTCACTGAGTACCTACAATTTCAACTTAGAGAACTGTAAAAAAATGAAAGCAGCTAAATGTATGTAATTTGTTCCTCAAAGTGGAAAACAAACATTTTTCTTATTTTTGGATAATTGTTAAAATAGCCATAGAACTTTAATAACTTCTTATTACACTCCTTATAAGTGCCATAGAACTTGTAAGCTGATTATCACATTTATTTTGTCACAACAGCAAAAAGCTGACTAACACAGCAGCAAATGCCCACTGATGGAAGATAGCTTTGCAAGTCATCATCCCAACTTCATTTTTCTGGTGCATTTCAGGACATGAGAGAAACTAAAACAGGTCCTAAATAGAACTTAGGCTGACTGTGATTGCTATGAAGATGCTGATGTGAGCCCAACTCTCAGCTCTCTTCTAAAGGAGGAATCCCTGGAGGAGCTATGTAAAGAAAATAAGAAATGAGATGTTAAGTACTGCCTGAATTGACAGGTTTGCAATGAACTGATGTGTTCGTTGTGGCTTTAGAATGAAGCAGAAGGCAGCCAGTCTCCACTATGGCAGGATACAACAGTGAGTGATGAGGCTCTGCTTTTTCATTGACCACCTATACCTTGGCCTGCTAACATTCATCCACCAACCTTCAGTTAATCTCTGTCAACTCAGCCTTCACCCACCATTTGCTTTAGACAATGCCAGCCACAATCCACCTGGCAAAGATTTAATGCTCCGCTCTATAGGTCCTCATGAGTAAAAGTAGGACAACAATGTACCTCAGTGCTTTAAACAGCTGGGAATAATGAGTGGGGTCAGTTAACCCTGATTAAGTTTGTATATTGCCATCCTTGAAACCATTGCAGCTTATGAATTGAAATCCAATGTGTAGTTTTTTCTAAATCCCATTTCTTTATGGGGGGAAATGTCTGAAACCCAGAGTTGAGTAAGTGGGAAGAAAACTGATTGAATATGCTTTTGGGGTCTTGAGGATTTTTACACTATGTCATCAACTCCAAAACCTCAGGGAAGATTGGTATGGGAATGCAGCCTTTTATCATATGCATTCACTAACAAGTAGCCAAGAACAACAGGAGATTATGAATTCATGGAACTAAATATTATGTTTAAAAACACAATTACTTCAAGTGAAATATAATACTGAATTATAGCCCCCGTAAGAAGCAGACATATTAGAATAAATGCAACAATAGATTCTGTCATTCATTTTGGTGCAGCTGGAGAGTTCAAATGGGTGCTATTGATCATAATATATGAACAGCAGCTACAATGTAAGCAGCCCCATATAAGCTGATCTGTAGGGAGCCACTATTAAACATACTGAAGCAGATAAAAAAAGGTCTGAGCACTAGTAAGAAAAAGTGCTGGACGACAAAAAGTAACAACGGACAACATTAAGAAAAATTTACTTGTTGAAAGAAGGAAAAAAGAAGATAGATTGTCTTCAATATATGAAAGGTTTTTGTAATCAGACAGCATCTCTCAGCTTTTATACCTTAAAGATATTAGTTTTACTGTATAACATTCTTTTTCATTTGGAAAACATACCACAGCTCTGTCTGTTGCCTCTTTGCCAGGTCATGGGATCTAACTGGAATGTAAAAAAAAAAAAATTCTTTTCCTGTTAATAATCATCTCCCATTTATTGCACATGTAATAATTTCTAATTTTAGTCATTAATATGAAGTATTATTTTTTTAAATGTGCTTAAGTAAAAAGGAAAAGAAGGAAGGAAGGAAGAAAGAAAGAAAAAAAGAAAGAAAGAAAGAAAGAAAGAAAGAAAGAAAGAAAGAAAGAAAGGAAGAAAGGAAGTAGGCTAAAGAAAATATAAAGTAAACTTAATGTGGATAAAAAAGAAAATTCCAAAATATCAGCCAATGATTGAATTTTAAATAAACAGTTCAAGCAAAAATTGAAGAAAAGTAAAATGTATGACCAAGGAAAATAGCAAACAACAACAACAACATACAGGAAAAAAAAGTATAAAAAGTGAAAAAAAATATAGCACTGAAACTAATATGTGTTCAAGTCACAAGAAATAATTTGTTATAATCAACATATAAATTGCCTTGGGAGCATGGCAGGAAATAAAACCAAGCAAGAAAGAAAAGATAGATTATTGCAGGTCTGCCATCTGTACTAAGGATTCTGTATTTTATTTTGAGTATCATGAAATTTTTGGAGTGGGGGAGTGACAAAATTAAATGTGCCAAATGCTGTGGAGCACACCTGTAACCATAGCTGCTCAGGAGGCTAAGTCAGGAGGATCCAGAGTTCAAAGCCAACCTCAGCTCATCTGTGACACAGGAATTTGGAGTGCTAAGCAATTCAGTGAGACCCTGTCTCTAAATAAAATACAAAATTTAGCTCAGTGGTAGAGTGCTCCTTGGTTCAATAACTAAATACCAAAAAAAAAAAGAGAAAGAAATTAAATGTGCTCCTTTAATAAAGATTATCTACTAGCAAAATGCAGCAGAAAACAAAAAGGCATGATATGTTGGAGATGCTAAGCTCCATCTGGAGACCATAGTAGTAGTTACAGCAATGTAGGACTTACTGTTTTGCAATTCTGTCAAAGAAAACGGAGAGGTGATAATAAAAAAATAATTACAGAGGTAAAAATGGGTACATCTAAGTGGTTGATGGGACATGACCCGTCAATAGAAGACAACATCTAATTTGAATCCCAGATTTCTGGTCTTGAAGACTGGTGGAAATATCTTTACTATTATTACTATTTGTTCTTATTCTATTAGGTAGTAAATTTTTTTCTTGGCAGCAAACTGTGTACTGAGCTATGTACTAGGTACATTTCCTTTATTACTGCATGTGACTAATGCTCAGAATTGACTAAACTATTTTGCCTATTGTACACCCAGAAACTAAGACTTAGAATGATTAAGTAGCTCACCTGTTATAAGGAATTTGAACCTAGGTTTCCTTACTCCACCAGCTGTAATTTTAAACTCTTTGCTTGATACATCCTTCATAATATTTTATTTTTTTCTATGAGTTTTTATTGATTCTGTTTAGTTATACATTACAGTAGAATCCATTTTGATATGATTATATAAACACAAGATATGTCTGACCCATTGTTGTGAATGTACATAATGTTAGGATCCATTGAGGTGTATTCTTATCTGTATATAGAGAAATTAGGTCAGATTCATTCCACTGTCTTTCCTTTTCCTATATCCCCTTTATTCCCTTCATTTCCCTTTGTCAAATTTACTTGATTTCTATTCTTCACCTTCCCCCAGTTATTGTGGGTTAGCTTCCACATATCAGAGTAAACATTCCACTTTTGTCTTTTGAGGATTGGCTTATTTCACCCAGCATGATAGTCTCCAGATCCATCCATTTACTGACAAAGGTCATAAAATCATTCTTTTTATGGCTGAATAATATTCCATTGGATGTATATATTACATTTTTTAATTCATTCTTCTGTTGAAGGGCACCTAGTTTGGATCCATATCTTAGCTATTGTGAAGTGAGCTCTATGAACATTGATGTGTCTATGTCACTGTAGTATGTTGATTTTTAAATCCTTTGGCTATATATGGAGGAGTAGGATACCTAGGTCAAATGGTGGTTCCATTCCTCATTTTTATAAACTCAAGCTTACATAAAAAATATGAGAAAATTGTGGGAGATAAAGAAACTCTTGATGAACATTCTGAGTTTTAAATGCTTCTATGACATACCCAACACAGATTTTTAATTGGAAATGTTAGAGGAAAAGGTAATATTTTAATATTCAATAGTAGATGAAATAGAGCAGACTATTAAAATTTGGGAATTACCAGTAATCATGTAATAGCAGGACATGAGGGTGGAAAAGATAATTTTAAGCATATGAAGTACCTTAGAAATTCAAAGTCGAAACAGATTACTATATTGCAACACATAGAAGAGGAATAAAGAGTTGAAACTGGAAATAGGAAAAACACTGAGGTGAGATTACCAGGCATGTAAAATGTGTTAGAATCAAGACATTTAGCACCCAAAATGCCTCACAGTGGCCAGTGAAAATGTATATTTATTAATGAACTTTTTTTTTGGGGGGGTGGGTACCAGGGATTGAACTCAGTGGCACTTGACCACTGAACCAAATCCCAAGCCCTATTTTGTATTTGATTTAGAGACAGAGTCTCGCTGAATTGCTTAGCACCTTGCTTTTGCTGAGGCTGGCTTTGAATTCTCTATCCTCCTGCCTCAGCCTCCTGAGCGGCTAGGATTACAGGCATGCACCATTGCACTTGGCTGATAATGCACTTTTTAATTGGTATTTACACACTGATGATATAGAAACAGGAGATGAGGAGGCAATAGGTAGATAGGTTACCATGGTGAGTTTTTAGAAGGGGAAAATGTATCAGTTGATCTATTGAAATAATGTGTGCATGCTTGAGGGAGGAATAAAGTAATTATAGAGGGAAATGTAGTCGAATGGCTTTGTTTTGAAAATAAGGAAGAGTTTGGTACATCTTAAGAGTAAGGAAAAATACTAGGAGAAAAGGTCAGATGGTAAGTAGTGGAAGAAGGAAGTGATAATGATGGAAAATATTCCTGGTGAAATACTAAGATGAGGATCCAGCACATACACAGGGTTGGTCACTGATTGGCAGAACAAAACATAACATAGGCTCCAAGGAAGGCACAGGGTAGATGTATGTTGGAGCCATGTATGAATTATAGGTTTGTCTGAGCACTCAAAGACAGGGAGGTTGCTTTTCTGGGAAATCCTGGGTTAAATTCCCCAGTTCAAGAAAAAACAGATCATGCTGGTGCCCTGCCTTAGCTCACAGCTCTAAGTTCAAATGGAGCAGCACAGAGATGGGTGTAACCTGCCAAGCCCTAAACAACCTGTTTTCCTCATTTTCATCCTGTTTTCCTGAAGAAGCTCCTAACTGAATCACTTGAATGTGTTATGCTACAAATAAAGCATCTGTGGGCTTTTGTCTTTGTTAGGATCTGACCTATCAGGTCTCTTCCCAGCCATCAATGCCCCCACCTTGCAAATATATTTCTTGCCTTTTGTGTTGAGTTCTTAATATTACTTCTCTGGCTTTTATTTCTAGCTGGCCCACTTGCAACAGTTACTTATTCCCTCGCCACTCAGGCTGTGGCCAAGAGATGTCAATAAGCTTTAGGCAGAAGGTAAGAATTTTGAAAGATTCTCACCCAGTGATTTCTATTTCTTCATGAAACCTAAAACAAAGTTATTTTCTCTCTGAGAAGCAGAAAGTTGCACAGGAATGGGAGGTAAACTCTGTGGAAAGTTGTAGAGGTCTGGAAAAACTTCTCAGTCAGTAAAGAAGAAAGAAACCTGTCAGAAAGACATTTACAAAAACATTTCTCCAGTGGTGTGGGTTGGCTTTAAGAACAGAAAAGGGAGATGGTGGAATTGAAGCTTTGGAATTGGGGGAAGGTTGAATCTTCAGGTGGAAATTCTTGCTGAAGAGGAAGCTACATGTAGAATCACCCTAAAAGGTGGGAATTATACATAGTAAACCATGCAAGTGGACCTACTAACATGTGAATGGGAAGGGTCACATAATGAAAGATCAGTTTTAGGTCAGGACAATTTTCAGCTGGACTGGCAGTGAGTTATACAGGTTGAGTAGCGATGAAGGGCTTCAAGTCAAGATTGTAATGGGCACTGAAGCTACACAGCAAATGATCATTTAAATTGATGCTGTGAATCACTATAAATACAACATGAGTTGATTAAAAATCCAGGTGGAAAAGACCCAGAGAAATCCAATTTTCTAGCAGGGGAGAGAATGAGGAGGTGGGATTTCACAGGACTAGATGATAGGTATGTTTTGCATGAAGGTGGAAGAACACTACTTTTGAAGTGGCAAGGATTTGATTGCCACTTCTTCACCTAGCCCCAGGATACTAGGGAGAAATGATTATCATTGCTTATGCTGTCATTGCAATTTTAGGGCTGTCTTAAGATAAAGTCTAGGTGACAAATAGTGAAACACCAATAGGAAAGTACTAACCCTGTAATTGCATATTGGTGATGGCAGCCCTGGCTGATCACAAAAGCATGCTAACTTGTGCTGATGCCAAAGGCAACTTCCCCACCTCAGAGATTTTCTCAGGGAAATAGTTGAATGTATGCACAAAAATAGAAACCTTAACTACTCTAGTTAAAATATTTTTAGAATTTTATCACGGTTTATTTTTTGACTTCTAAATTTAAAGTTTGGGATAATGCTCATCTCAGCAACTTAATATCCACAGCCAACATACATAAATTAGAACACAAAAACCCAGGCAGCTATATATTGGGTGGGAAAATCAACCAGGACGAGGGAAAAGAGAGCAAAATGGAGTGATTGTAAATTACATATTTGTGTGCAAGAAGTTTAGTTGTGCAAAATATGCTATTCCATCAGCAAAACTCATAGTATTTATAGATCAGTAAAACAAAACATCTTTGAGCATTCTTCAGATATCTAGCTTAGCAAAAACTTGAAAAAAGCACACCATCATATATTTTTGTGCTTGATAGTAAAGCCTATGAATACTTCACAAGGCAAATTTAATCTTCATGTTTCTGTATCATCTATGTCATACCCTATCCAGGCTGAACTCATGGAAAATATTGCCATTTCTGTACCCTACCTTTATTTAGAAAGGAAAGATTATAGGATCTCAGAGCTGTAAGGGTCTTTAAATTCAGGATCCCATCCACAAAACTAGATGAACTTTTTTTTATGTTTAAAGTTTTTGTCATAATAACCCCAGTTTCTAACAGAACTCCTAGTCTCCCCATTATCTAAGTAAACAGAAGCACTAGGGGACTTGTAGCCTCACCAATCCAGCACAGTCAGTCATAGGGTAATTAGGGTAATTGATTTAGGTTGACTTTGTAGTGAGAAGAAAATTGATTGGCTGTTATGGGATTAATTGTACCCAACACACACACACACACACACACACACACACACACACACACACATATATATATATATATATATATATATATATATATATATATATATACACTGAAGTCCTTATCCTTTTCCTCTTCAGATTATGACTGAATTTGGATACAGGCAAAAAGGGGAAATTAAGTTACAATGCGGGGATTGTATGTTCCTATCCAATGTGACTACTATCCTTAGATAAAGAGGGTATTAAGAAACAGACTTTCACATAAGAAAGGTTTTTGAAAATACAGGGAGAAAACAGCCATCTACAAGCCAGGGAGATAGACTTCAGAGGTAATCAACTCTTCAGACACCTTGATCTTGGGTCCTGAGCCTCCAGAATAGTAAGAGAACACATTTATGTTTTTTTGACCAAGTCTGTGATACATTGCTCTGGTTGAATGAGCAAATTAACATATACCCATGGTATTGCAGGAGGTTCTAGGTGGGTCTGTCTTATATTATGCTCTGCCTTGCCACCTGCTCATCCTGACACAGAAGAAAGAGAAAAAGAGTTCTCATAGAGGAATCATGTCTGCTGAATGACTCTGTGTCCTAAAATTCTGACTTTTTGTACTGTTTTTGCCACCTCCCATTTCAGAAGAAGAGTTTGAAAAACAAATTTAGCATTCCCTGTGGTAAAAAGGGGTGTGAAGAAGAAAGAATTTAAATTACCTGCTAATGAGTAAAACTCCTTGGTGTATAAAGCTAAACTTTAAGTTACTAATTCAAAGATTTTTTTTCTTTAATGTATGATTTCAGAATGCACTCCAATTTAGTGTTTAGGGCATTAGGAAAACTCAGAAGCATAGCTTGAATGTATTTTAATTATAAAATTAAAAGATTGGATATTGATTTACTTAGTATGCCACTTATATATTTTCAAACAATAATGAGTGTCTCAAAATAAACAACAGTCTTCTAAAATTCAAATGAATGATAGTTGTTATGGTAAATGCAAGTAAAATGTTATTTCTTTATCTGAAAGGCAATGTGTAGAAAGAGAGAACACTAAATATTTGTTCACAAGTGTCAATATCATATAGCTTAGTGAACTTTTGAGGGATTACAGAACTGATAGAAAATGACACAATAGTAAAATAGAAAGTTTATATTAGTAATATCTTTAATGGATAAAACATTTCATTCAGGTACCTTGCTGTTACTGTACAATGTAGTGAAGGTCCTGCAGCATTCCCCACACAATTAAGCTGTGGGAACCTTGGAAGTCTCGTCATGGTGCACAGAGGAGGTCCAATTGCTAGAAGATGACACAGAGACTAAATCTATTCTGTGGGCTGTTTCTACTGAGTCATTAAGTAGTCATTAAGTAGCAAATTAAATCTTAATAATTAAATTTGAAAAATATATTCAGGTTTTTAGCTGTAACATGAAAGTCAGTAGGATGCTTTATAATGCTTTTTGCCACTGAACTATATCCCAGAAACTGAATAGAGTAGGCTATTTAGGAGAAGGAGGGAAACAAATAAGAAAGGAAGAAAAATACATGAGAAGCCGGGCACAGTGGTGCATACTTATAACCCCAGCAGCTTGGGAGGCTGAGATAGGAGGATCGCAAGTTCAAAGCCAACCTCAGCAGTGGCAATGCACTAAGCAACTCAGTGAGACCCTGTCTCTAAATAAAATACAAAAAACAGGGCTGGGGATGTGGCTCAGTAGTCAAGTGCCCCTGAGTTCATTCCCCAGTTCCAAAAACAAAAAAAAAAAAAAAGAAAGAAAGAAAAAGAAAAAGAAAAAAAGAAAAGAAAAATCCATGAGAACTGAGAACCCTCTTTCATTGACTTCAAGGACTCATCAGCAATGGCTTCTACAAGTAATTTTCAAAGCTAATTCTTTTGCTTCAAAACCTACTAATTTTATATTTTTTGCTGAGTAAACTTAGAATTGGTTATGAGACATCCCCAAAAGAGTAACTTTGAGCCTTTTGGGTGGTAGTTAATTTTGACATTATGATATACTATAAACATTTTATTTCTTTCAAATAAAAATGTTCTAGCATTTGTGATGGATTTCACAGTAGATATATTGTACTTAATTGAGATTATTATTACATTTAAAATATGTATGGTTTTTGTGTTATTTATCTTCCTCTTTTACAACTTGTATTTCAAGATTAAGTATTATCGCCTAAAAAGCTGACTTGTTAAATAGGGCTAAAAGTGTAGTATCCCTTCTTTGGAGACTCTCACTGAAATGCCATATATCAGTATAGAGTTGCTAACTCTCTCACTCACTTCCTGGATCAAGGTTGTTTTAACACCATCCAAGGACTTGATGTCAAGGTAGGAAAAATAAATGAAGGCCTTTGTTGATATTGAAAAATACATCAAAAGTCCTGCACCATTAACAAAATAGAGCAACATGAACCTTCACAGTGGCTGTTGGAATGAACAATATAGATATTTGGTTTGTGTTTGCATATTGATTCGAGTTGGGCAGTTCCCATCACTCTCACCACATTCCCTGAGCCCCCACTGACAGATCTGAACAACCTGAAGTGTTTTTCCTCATCCCATTTGATGGGAAAATCAGTTACAACCTCTTGTTGGAGAACTGAGTCAGAACAGACCTGAGAGGCAGAAAGGCACCCTAGGGGACAGGAGAAATGTAAAACATCTGAGCAGACTATAGTGGATTAAAGGAAGAAGGAAGCAAATGAAACACAGAAAGGGGGGGGTTCCTGATGTCACAGGTCTCAGTGTAAACTAAGGGGACTCAGAGGGGCACTGAGGGAAAATATCAATAGCAAATGAGAAACGTTTCTGCAGCATCCTCTCCCTTCCATGCATATAATTGATCTTACAAAATTGTACTTTTCACTTATGGAAATAACGGATTCCTCGCTACATCAGGGACACCATGAGGGATTCCACACACAAGTTCAAAAATAAAAGGAACTTGGTATCAGAGGTGGAAAAAATGTGATAGCCCCAAGAAATAAGAATAGAGACTAATTTCTGAAGTCAAAAAAGCATATTGGAACAACTCAGTGATAACAGCAACAGGGCCAAGGAAGGCGCATCCACAGACTGTGTTGACAATATCATAGGAAAGTGTTTTTCCCTTAGATTCAACACACATTTATGCTATCAGAAGCAGAAGCAGTGGCAGAAGAAAGAGAATTCTCTTTGGTGCTATATTTTAATACCTAGAACACAGAGCTGTCCACCCATCTGCACCACAGCTATCTGAGCACAGCAGGCCTGTGACGTGACGCAGCAGCAAAGGCTGAGGCAATAAGAGAAACTCATTCAGAAGAGGTAATTATCAGAAATTTATTCCCTGGCATTAGAATTGTTTTTACTATGGAACAGAAAGGAAACAATATTCTCATTTGGATTTAGGACTAATAATTCACCTATGAATGTTGCTTAAAATTAATTTGAATATGTGAAGCAAATTTCAAAATATGCATAATCAGTTTTCACTGGGCATTTAAATAAAGTCAATAATGTTTAATGTGGCATCAAAACAAATTCCCCCAAAAAATGTTATAGAAGAAACACTTTAAAAATAAAGTACTGGGCTGGGGATATAGTTCAGTTGGTAGAGAAAAGTAATATACTTAATAACATAAGAAATAGAGCTTGCACACTCCTAATCCAAAAATCTGAAACTTTTGAGTGCCAACAGAACACAAGTGGAAAATTTCACATCATGCAACTTGGATTCATATACAAGAGTATCTAAAATATTGTATGAATTCATAGTAAGTTTGCCCATACAAGGTCTATAAACACAAATTAATTTATATTTAGAGTGGAGACCCATCCCCAAGCAATTGCATTATATAAATGAAAATATTCCAAAATAAAATAAATTAAAAATACCAAGCACATCTGTTTCCAAACTGTTTTGATAACGGATACTCGATCTGTATGTGAGAATACATCTATTTTATCTGTTAATAAACATAGAATGCTAAGGAAATGTAAAAAGGGAAAAGATAATTTCCAAAACAAAATTAAACCAAACATCACTTGAAGGCTTGTGGTTCTTAATTCAAAATGCTAAGGATTTAAGGGTTTCAAAATTTGACAAGGGAGAGTCATAGAATATCTAAAAAGTGAAAAACTAGACACTATGTGAAGAAATGCAACAGGCATTGATAATAGATTCAAAAGCTTCACCCATTTAAAACAAAAGAAGAGGGAGAGAAAGAGGGGAAGAGATTACATAAATTGAGAGGAAGACATGAAATTAATTCTGCCTAAAATCTTTCCCCCGATTATATACATTTTCACATCTAATTTTTATGACACATTGTATGCAAGTTTATATTATTATATGAATGATGATTCAGACTTTGGAAAGGCTCAACCTTATCTCCTTGTCACTCAAGTAATAGGCTGAGCCTATTCAGAGATGTGGCTTCTTTAACCTAGATCAGATGTACATTCTGTCATACTTGATGCAAACAACTACTGGATGCTTAAATAAACATGGCATGTTCTACTGCATTATAATACTTAAGTATACATATTAAGATAATCTCAAGGAAGCGAATTCAAGTCTCTGAAACATACAACTGTTACACATTAGCATATATTTTCAGAATAAACTCATTTTCTCTGCTGGTTTAATATTAGCTTCATATCAATTACAGTTGATGTGCCAGAACTCGGAATTAAAATGAACTATACAAATAATACTATCTATTGTCTTGCTAATGGCTATATAAATTCTATTACTGTTCATGTGATTTTGAAATTATACATACTCTAGGGAAAATAAAGCCTTTGTTTCATGAATTTTTGTTCAGCACTCCACATGACTTTGGTTTTGCCAATAGCAATCTCATAATTTTGCCATTTATTTGACAGTTACATCTATTTATTGGTTTTCTGGAAATAAGTGAATCTAGACTAGCACAATGACAATATTTTATATGTTAAAATGTTCTTGAGAATTCTTTTTAGAGCACAATTTTGTATATCTTTGGTTGTATACAAAGTATATTCACACCATTCATGTCTTCATACTTGTACTTAGGGTATTGATGTCCATCTCATTACTGTCTTTCCCCTCTCTTCTCCTCGCACCCCTTTGCCCTATCTAGAGTTCAGCTAATCCTCTCATGCTCCCTTTCTCCACCCCACTATGCATCAGCTCCTTATATCACAGAAAACATTCGGCATTTGGTTTGGGGGGATTGCCTAACTTCACTTAGCAACATATTCTCCAACTCCATCCATTTACCTGCAAATTTCATGATTTTATTCTTTTTATTGTTGAGTAATATTTCATTGTGTATATGTACCATGTTTTCTTTATCCATTCATCTACTGAAGGGCATCTAGGATGTTTCTACAATTTAGCTATTGTGCATTGTGCTGCAATAAATATTGATGTGGCTGTGTCCCTATAGTATGCTGTTTTTAAGTCCTTTGGATATACACCAAAAAGTGAAATAGCTAGGTCAAAAGGTGGTTCCATTCCAAGTTTTCCAAGGAATCTCCAAACTGCTGTCAAATAAAATATAAACTTGGCTGCACCATTTTTCAGTCCCACCAACAACATATGAGTGTGCCTTTTTCCCCACATCCTAGCCAATACTTACTGTTGTTTGTATTCTTAATAGCTGCCATTCTGACTGGAGTGAGATGAAATCTTAGAGTACTTTTGATTTGCAGTTCTCTAATTGCTAGAGATGTTGAAAACTTTTTTTCATAAATTTATGGATTGATTATATATCCTCTTCTGAGAAGTGTTTGTTCATTTCCTTGACCCATTTTTTGTTTGGGTTATTTGGGTTTTTCTGGTGTTTAGCTTTTTGAGTGCTTTATATACCGTAGAAATTAGTGGTCTTTCTGATGTGCAAGTGGTAAAAATTTGCTCCCAAAATGTATGCTCTCTATTCACCACATTATTGTTTTTTTTTTTTTTTCTGAGAAAGCTTTTTAGTTCAAATCCATTCCATTTATTTATTCTTGATTTTAATCTTGCACTATGGGAGTCTTATTAAGGAAGTAGGGGCCTAATCCAATAAGATGGAGATTTGGGCCTACATTTTCTTGTATTAAAAGCAGGGTCTCTTCTGGTTGAATTCCTAGGTCCTTGATCCATTTTGAGTTGAGTTTTGTGCATGATGAGAGATAGGGGGTTAATTTCATTTTGTTGCATATAGATTTCCAGTTTTCCCAGCACCATTTGTTGAAGAGGCTATCTTTTCTCCAATGCATGTTTTTGGCACCTTTGTCTAATATAAGATAATTGTAATTTTATAGGTTAATCTCTGTGTCCTTTATTCGGTACCATTGGCCTACCAGTGTGTTTTGGTGCCAATACCATGCTGTTTTTGTTACTATTGCTCTATAGTATTATGGTCTGATATAATGATGCCACCTGCTTTATTATTCTTGCTAAAGGTTGCTTTAGTTTTTCTGGGTCTCTTATTTTTCCAGATGAGTTTCATGACTGCTCTTTCTATTTTCATGAGGAATGCCATTGGGATTTTGATTAGAATTGTATTAAATCTGTATAATGCTTTTGGTAATATGGTCATTTTGACAGTATTAATTCTGCCAGTCTAAAAACAAGGGAGATCTTTCCATCTTCTAAGGTCTTCTTTAATTTCTTTCTTTAGTGTTCTGTAGTTTTCGTTGGAGAGGGTTTTCACCTCTTTTATTAGGTTAATTCCCAAGTTTTTTTTTTTGAGGCTATTGTAAATGGAGTAGTTTTTCCAATTTCCCATACAGAGGATTTGTCGTTGATATACAGAAATGCCTTTGGCTTGTGGGTGTTGATTTTTGTATCCTGCTACTTTGCTGAATTCATTTACTAGTTCGAGAAATTTTCTGGTAGAGATTTCTAGGTCTTTTAGGTATAGAAACATATCATTGGCAAATACTGCTAATTTGAGTTCTTCTTTTCCTATCTGTATCCCTTTAATTTCTTTCATCTGTCAAATTGTTCTGGCCAGGGTTTCAAGAACTATGTTAAATAGAAGTGGTGAAAGAGGGCATCCCTGTCTTATTCCAGTTTTTAGAGGGAATGCTTTCAATTTTTTCCAGTTAGAATGACGTTGGCCTAGGACTTAGCATAGATAGACTTTACGATTTTGAGATATGTTCCTGTTATCCCTAGTTTTTCTAGTGTTTTGAACATAAAAGGGTGCTGTATTTTGTCAAATGCTTTTTCTTTGTCTATTGAGATGATCATATGGTTCTTATGATTAAGTCTATTAATGTGATGAATTACATTTACTGATTTGCATATGTCCAATGAAACTTGCTTCTCTAAGATGAATTCCACTTGATTGTGGTACAATACCTTTTTGATATGCTTTTGTATTCAATTTGCCAGAATTTTATTGAAAGTTTTTTCATCTATGTTCATTAGAGATATTGGTCTGAAGTTTTCTTCCTTTGATGTGTCTTTGCCTAGTTTTGGAATCAGGATGATATTGGCCTCAAAGAATGTGTTTGGAAGTGCTCCCTCTTTCTATTTCCTGAAATAAATTGACAAGTATTGGTATTATTTCTTCCTTAAAGGTCTTGTAGAACTTGGCTCTATATCCATCTGGTCCTAGGCTTTTCTTGGTTGGTAGGCTTCTGATGGTGTCTTCTATTCCATTATTTGAAATTGATCTGTTTTAATTGTGTATATCATCCTGATTCAATTTGGGCAAATCATATGACTCTAGAAATTTGCCAATGCCTTCGATATTTTCTATTTTTTTGGAGTAGAGTTTTCAAAATAATTTCTAATTATTTTCTGTATTTCTGTAGTGTCTGTTGTGATATTTTATTTTTCATCCTGTGTGTTAGTAATTTGAATTTTCTCTCTCTTTCTTTTTATTAGCATGGCTAAGAGTTTGTAAATTTTATTTATTTTTTCAATGTACTAGCTTTTAGTTTTGTCAATTTTTTCAATTATTTATTTTGTTTCAATTTCATTGATTTCAGCTCTTATTTTAATTATTTCCTGTCTTCTACTGTTTTTGGTGTTGATTTGTTCTTTTTTTTCTATGTCTCTGAGTTGTAATGTTAAGTTGAACTTTCCTCTTCGTACTGCCTTCATAGTGATCCAGAGATTTTGATACATTGTAACTGTGTTCTCTTTCACCTCTAAGAATTTTTTAATCTCCTCCTTGATGTCTTTTGCAATCCATTGTTCATTCAGTAGCATATTATTTAGCTTCCATGTGTTGGAGTAGTGTTTTTATTTTATTTTATTATTGATTACTAATTTAATTCTATTATAATCTGATATAATGCAAGGTAATATCTCTACTGTTTTATATCTGCTAAAATTTGCTTTGTGGCATAATATATGGTCTATTTTATTTTAGAGAGGAATCCAGGTGCTGCTGAGAAGAAAGTATATTCGTTCACTGGAGAATGAAATATTCTATATATGTCAGCTAAGTCTAAGTTATTGATTGTATTATTGAGTTCTATAGTTTCTCTGTTCAGCTTTTGTTTGGAATATCTACCAGTGGCAAAAGATGCGTGTTAAAGTCACCCATAATTATTATGTTGTGGTCTATTTGACTCTTGAACTTGAGAAGAGTTTTTTGATGAATGTTGACGCTCTATTATTTGGGGAATATAAATTTATTATTGTTATGCCTCGTTGATGAGTGTTTCCCTTAAGCTGTATAAAATAATCTTTCTTTGAACCTTTTGATTAACTTCAGCTTGAAGTCTACTTTACTTGATATGAAGATAGAAACCCTTGCTTGCTTCCGTAGTCCATGTGAGTGGTATGATTTTTCCTAACCCTTCACCTTCAGTCTGTGGATATCTTTTCCTATGAGATGAGTCTCTTGGAAGCAGCATATTTTTTGGGTCTTTTTTTTAAAATCTAATCTGCCAGTCTAGTATTTTAGTTGGTGAGTTTAGGCCATTTTTATACTTATCTTGACTTGGTTTCTCCTTGATTAGTTTTTCCTTTAATGTAATGCCTCCCTTTGTTGATTTTCATTCTTGATTTTCAATTCCTCTTCATGGACTATTTTGCCAAGTATGTTCTGTCATACAGGCTTTTGAGTTGTAAATTCTTTAAAGTTTTGTTTATCATGGAAAGTTTTTACTTCTTCATCAAATCTAAAGCTTGATTTTGCTAGATATAAGATTCTTGGTTGGCATCCATTTTCTTTCAGAGCTTGATACATGTTGTTCCAGATCTTCTAGCTTTCAGAGTATAGGTTGAAAAATTTGCACATAATCTTATTGGTTTCCCCCTATATGTAATCTGATTTCTTTATCTCATGGCTTTTAATATTCTCTCCTTATTCTGTATGTTAGGCATTTCTATTATAATATAACTTGGTGTGGATCTGTTGTGATTTCTTACATTTGTTATCATGTTGTACTCCTGAATTTGGTTTTCCAATTCATTCTTCATGTTTGGAAAATTTTCTGATATTATTTCATTGAATAGATTGCTCATTCCTTTCACTTGGAACTCTATGCCTTTCTCTATCCCAATAACTCTTAAATCTGGTATTTTTATGCTATTCCATATTTCTTGAATATTCTGCTCATGGTTTCTTACCATTTTCACTGTGTGGTCTACATTCTTTTCAAGATTACATATTTTGTCTTCATTATTTGAAGTTCTGTTTTCCATGTGGTCTAATCTGTTGGTAATGCTTTCAATTGAACATTTAATTTGCTTTATTCTTTCTTTCATTGCAAGGGTGTCTTTTTGAATTTTTTTAAGAACCTCTATCTTCCTATTGATGTAATCTTTTGCTTCCTGTATTTGTTTATGTAGCTCTTTGTCAAAATTATTTTTGCTGCTTGTATTTGCTCCCTTATATCACTTTTTAATTCACAGAACATTTTATTCTTGTACATCCTAAACTCCTTCTCTGTCATTTCTTCCATTGTATTGGCCATGGATTCTAATAATGTGGTATCTTGATTTACTTAGGGCACTTTCTTCCCTTGTTTTTTCATATTGTGTGTGTGTATTCCCTTCTAGCACTGTGGATCAGAGGCATTATTATTTTTATCCTATAGGTATATAGTACCCCTGTAGGGATCCAATACCTCTCCTTTGAGGTGAAGGACAATGTTATACGGACCAAATATAAACAATGTACACCCTAAAAACAAATGTTTGCTATTAAGATATTTACACTTTGGTCACAATATGCTGAAATGGTGAATTAAATTATTATTTACAATATACTCAGTAGGTTTGTAGAGGGATTACAGTTTCTGATGGTGGACAAAGAATGGAGAGTGAGGATTAGGATAATATGCTGCAAAGGTAAGAGGTGAGGATATACAGTTATTATATATTAGGAAGTGTGAAGGAGAACTCTAAAGAGGAAGATTAGTAACAGCAGGAACAGGGAGACGAAATAATTTTGGGTAGACAAGTCAGTGGGAAGACAGTAGAGTATAAAAAACAAACACACGTATATATTAAGAAAAATTTTTAAAAATGTTAAGAATAGAAATTGGTGGGAAAAAAGAAAAAAATGAATATACAATACAACTCTATTACACTATTCAGACATCCCAGTCCTCAAAATCTCAACTCTTTCAAAGTACTTGGTTTTACATATGTTGGGGATGTGAAGGTCAGAGAAAAGAGAGGGAGATGAAAAAATAAATAAAATTTGAAGGAAGAAAGAGGGTTGTTCTGGTTGAAGATTAGTATCTTTTCTTCTTCCCTTCTCCTCCAATAGGTGGTGTCCTCTGTTGTCAGCTGGTATCAGCATGCTCTGGATGGTGAAGGTAACCAGGGTGTCACTGTGCTGGGGTAGTGGCTGCTGAGGAGAGGGGGGAATTAGAAACTGGGCACCTGGCCAGCCGGAGTTCCAAAATGGAAGTTACCCACATAGAAGATGTAAATAAAGGTGTTCCAAGATTAAGGCACCTGCTTTCAGCAATGGGATGTCAGGTCAAGTGGGGAGAACAGGGCCTTGGTGTTAAATTATGCATTCAGAAACAAGCTCTGTGACATATAGTGTGTGTCTGTCAGCTGACTTCAGAGCCTGTGTGAAGTTCTCAGGTTGCAGTCAGGCTACTACACACAAGAAACTATCTCCTTTGCTGCAGAGTCCCAAGATGACAGCAACTGGGGAGCCCCACATTAGTAGTGAGGGGTCCTGGTGGCTGGATTCCCTGTGTGTGGGAAACTCCTGGTTGTCCTGCATGGGAGTGGTGTCAGTCGTTTTTGCTCAGATGGGTGTCCGACAGTTCTGCATAGGTGCTATTGCCTGTGGTTCTGCTCAGGTATCTGGTAGTCCTGCATGGGCATGTAGCTGGAAGACCCACCCTGATGCTGAAGCTTGGAGCCCTGGACAGGCACAGCAATCATGATTAAGGCATGGGAGCAGGAGTATCGCTCGCAGAGAAGCAGTGAAACTAGAATAGCACTATGACTATATTTTATATGGTAAAATGTTCTTGAGAATATTTTCTTTGTGTGCTAACATTGTATTAACTTCTCATTGAGTCTGTTTCACTATCCATTCTTTAGTTAAGCAGCAAAAGATTAGATTTGGGGTCATATGTTCTTTCATTGTGTTGTGTTTTAAATGGAGGATAGATTACAAAAGCTACATTTTGAAATTTCAGCATATTTCAACCGTAATGAATATTTGTTTTTCTTTTATGTATATCTATTTTAACTCTTTTGCAAAACAGCAAAGACTCAAGTAGAAATATAAAGTTTTGCTTTCTTACTTTTTGGCTATCAAACTGATTTAAATAAAAAATGAATTCTCAGAAAAGCATTTAGAAATTTGAGAACTAAACACCTACTGAAAAACATGGAACAACTCTGGATTCTTCTCATATGTGTGGTTCACTAAATCACAGTTTCTATTTTATGTGAATATTTTCTTCTTTACCTATAATATGGAACAATGTAGCCTTTTGTTTTAAGTGTCAATGCCATTATGTTATCCCCCCGCCCTCGCCATAAGTTAAAAAAATTGGGCCTGGTGTAGATCAGAAATAGAGTGCTAATCTAGCTTGCATGAGATCCTAGGTTAAATCCCAGAACTGCAAGAAAAAGTGAGAAAATGTACACTGTTCAGAGAAAACTGGAAACTCTTAAGAGGAAAACAAATGAGCTGGTATTTTGGAAATACTTGTAAAAGATACAGTGTTGAGCATTTTATATTTTTAAATCACACAATATGTTCCGACATCTAGAACTCCTATTTTATAGACCATCTATCAAAGATGCATTGAGAAACCAAGAAATCCTTTCAGTTAGTGGCAGAGCTCAAATACTCCAATACTCAGGTCATGGTAACTCATTCAAAAAATAACTGTGCCAGGACATTTGGGGTGGGCGGGAAATAAATTAACTGAAAATATCAGAATAATTTTGCTTTTTCTTCATTCTGTCTCTCCTGAACAATCACAGTCTGCCAATTCGCCCAGCATGAGCACAAGCTTAACAGGGCATATATACAAGAGTGGGATAAAGAGAGTAACTGGGAGAACTGTTATCGACAGTCTTAACAAGCTCTGATCAATTTAGTTATATAGAAAATCCAATTAGACCTGGCTGGTCCTAGTTCTTCTGACATTAGCATGAAGTTCAATTGTGAGCAGAGCTTCTTGTTAGGATCCCTCTTGGCCAACTGAATTGATGAAGCATTTAGACCCCTTTTTGTTTATATCTGATGATAAAGATAATAAAGATACTTCTATCACTTATTCATATATATTAAAAGCCAAAGTAATGAAAACAGCATAACAAATTTACATTTGATAATAATTATCATGTAATTGTGTTTCTATATACCTATAAATAATAATAAAGTATGCTATCATTTTTACTTAAATTTTTATGAACATATTATATCCAATTCTATAGAAAAGGTCTAAAAAAGTGAAAGAACATATTTTCGTGGACTTCATTTCTAGTTTTAAAATTATTTTAAAACACTTGTCCTCACTAACTTTAAAGTGAGTCTTATTTAAGTCCAGTCAATTTTATTTTCTTGGATATACATTTTTTATACAAAATCATAATAAAATACTACACCATAAATTAAAAAAAAATGTAGACCTAATGAATACATTAGCCATATTCTTTTAACTTGATTTTTATATTCTTTGATTCATTAGCATTATTTGTGACCAAGTTTGTTTTGGTCCCAAAGCACGAAGAATGTCATTCAGCTTCATTCTCCATACAAGATCAGAATAGTTCATCTTAATTATGCTTTGGTATTTCAAATGCAAATTTAGTAATTTTCTTTTTTTTGTAGATTTTTTTATTGGTTGTTTAAAACATTACAAAGCTCTTGACATATCATATTTCATATATTAGATTCAAGTGGGTTATGAATTCCCATTTTTACCCCAAATACAGATTGCAGAATCACATCGGTTACACATCCACATTTTTACATAATGCCATATTAATAACTGTTGTATTCTGCTACCTTTCCTACACTCTACTATCCCCCCTCCCCTCCCTTCCCATCTTCTCTCTCTACCTCATCTACTATAATTCATTTCTCTACTTGTTTTGTTTCCCATTCCCCTCACAGCCTCTTATATGTAATTTTGTATAACAATGAGGGTCTCCTTCCATTTACATGCAATTTCCCTTTTCTCTCCCTTTCCCTCCCACCTCATGTCTCTGTTAAATGTTAATCTTTTCCTCCTGCTCTACCTCCCTGCTCTGTTCTTAGTTTCTCTCATTATATCAAAGAAGACATTTGGCATTTTTTTTAGGGATTGGCTAGCTTCACTTATCATAATCTGCTCTAGTGCCTTCCATTTCCCTGCAAATTCCAAGATTTTGTTATTTTTTAGTGCTGTGTAATACTCCATGGTGTATAAATGCCACATTTTTTTAATCCATTCATCTATTGAAGGGCATCTAGGTTGGTTCCACAGTCTAGCTATTGTGAATTGTGGACTTCCAGTGGGATGGATCATATATAAACCTAATATTAATCAAATTCCTGTCCCTATAGCATTAGAATTATGTGTTCAGTAACAAAAGGCTTTGAAACTACAAAAACATTTTATGACTTTCTTAGGTTTGTGCAGGTGGTATAATAAACAGAATATATCAGCTCCTTGTCCTCAGGTTGGTGTTAGAGTCTGTAAACAAGTCAGGATGGTGCCTGGCATTTTGCCAGAGAAATGTTAGAGTCTGTAAACAAGTCTGGATGACACCTGGCAAAATGCCAGAGGGAGTGGTTTGTGAAGTAAGGCCAGCGAGCCATTAAGTGTGGAGATTCCTTATTGGTTGACTGCTGTATCTAGTTTATGTTAATTAGATAAGCTGTGTGGAATGTATAAATACCTCTGTTGTCCTACAATAAAGGGCTCCCACTCCTGCTCTATCAATGTACACAAGTTGTTCGTCACCCCCGCCCCCCAGTTATTTTGCTGCAGCCGGACTGCAGCAGGTTGGCTCATTTTCTAATACTTGTATTTCACACTAGATTATTTATTTTGGTCTTTCATATACATATTGTCCTTGTATAGTTAAAAAGGTAACAAAACAAAATATATTGCTTTCCTACTGGGTAACTTTGTATTTTCTAGCATATGATCACCTTCTTCTTAATCTATTTTTGTTATTTAAACTTAAACTTGATCATTTCCTTGTTCAGAAGTAACCAATACAGTGCTTGGCACAGGTATGTGTTTAATGTGTCTTTTTTCAATAAATTTAGGGGATAGGTAAGTGCAAGAACTATATGCTATGAATTGATGGATATCTATTTATTGCAGGCTTGAAGAGGGTAAGGTATATTGAGAATATGTTTGGTCTATAACATTTTCTTCATTGCAGGTACTTAAGAACTGACACCCCAAAGTTCTTGATATTTGTTGGAGGAACAAAAAACTGAATAACTAACATATTGCATATAATGTCCATTGTCTAAAATGATTAAAAAAATTCACAAAATTACATCGTGAGAAAAAATTAGTTGACTACTATTGTTGTCTTAATCTATTATGTACTCATTAGTTTGAAAGTTTTCTTATTCTCTAGAATCTCATTTACAGAAGAGGCCAGAAATGAGAAATATTATTCCAATGATCCCTTTAAAATGTTGTCAAATCTAGGTTTTCTGATCTATTCAAGAAATCCATGAAGAAGTGGAAGTTGTTTAGCCATAGCATTTGAATAACTATAAAATATAAAGTAGTAGATTGCTAAGTACAGTGGCATCTGAGTTTGAATAAATAAATAGTTTGAATAACTTACTTCAAATGGCAAATTAACCTCCTGTGAACAATGAAATGTAACCCTGGAGTGGCTTTCAATTTTTCAAAAAATAGTCACTGAAATATCTTTAGATATTAGAGATAAAGGAGGAAAATAAAGATCAGAATGCAAAAAAATAAGCAGAACAGGACTGTACTGCTAAGAAAATAGAGTAAGCAAAACAAATCAGTGGAACTTGAGACTATTATGCTAAGTGAAATAAGTCAATCTCCCCAAACCAAAGTCAAGTGACTGTTTTCTCTGATATGTGAATGCTAACACACAATGAGTGGGGCAGAAGGAATAGAAGGTCATTAGATTAGATGAAGGGAAGTGAAGGGAAGGGGAATGGAAATAGAAAAGATGTTTTGAAATAAATTGGACATAAATTTTCTATGTTCATGTATGAGTATGCCAGTGAAATTCCATATATATCATGTACAACTGAAACAGTGGGATTCTGATTAGAATAATTTATACTCCATGTATGTGTAATATTCCAAAACTACACTCTATAGTTATGTATACCTAAGAAGGACAAATTAAAAATCAGGAAAAATAGTCCAAACAAAATATTTTATTAAACTTTCCCTTGATATTCTTTCGAATCATTATGTGGTTACCTAGTAGATTCTATGTCAGGAGACTTGTTTTTTAAACATTATTGATGGTGATATTATATAAAACAGAGTAGAGAAACTTCATATAAAATTATGTTCAGCAAATTTCCAAATATCCTAAAACAAATTATTTTTGTATACTTGATCTCATAAAAAATTACAGCAATTTGATATGAATCATAAGGAAAAATTCAAAGGAACACTTTGTATGGTTCATTGTTTGGTTTTGTATTTACTTACTTGATATGCTCTCTCCTGACTTAACACATGGTTTCCCAAGTTTTTTTTTTTTTCTTATGTGTTTATATGTGTGTGATGACTTTATTTTTATTTTTATTTTTAATTGGTTTTATTTATATATGATGGTTGAATCATTTTTTTATCTACCTATACAAGCATGTAATATACCTTACTCTAGTTAGGGCCCCATGGGTTTACAAAGTTCTAACAAGCAAACCTGAATATATATTCATTGGGACTCTTTTGAGACAAAGGGCTGATAAAGTACAATGGAATACTATATATGCAAGTATGTATGCATAGATATTCATATGTGTAGAGTCATGCATTGCTTAACAAGATGAATGCTTTCTGAGCATCATCATTCCATAATTTCTTCATTATGTCAACATCATAGAATACACTTGCACAAGACTAGATGCTGCAGGTCATTCAATGTGAGCAATGAATTGCAATACAATTTATTATGGATACCAATCTCATTAGATGGAAGTAATTCAATTCTGTTATAGTCTTAAGGGAACACCATCATTTATGCACATTGTCATTGACTAGTATATCACTGTGTGACTCAGGACTACACACACACACACACACACACACAGACACACACACACTCATATTCACACCTAATTCTTTTTTTTTTTTTTTTGAGGGGAGGAGGTATATTGGGAATTGAACCCAAGGTTGCTTTAGGACTGAGTTACATCCCTAGACCTATCTATTTTTTTAATTTGATACAGGAACTCAGTAAGTTGCTGAAGCCCTCCCTAAATAGTTGAGATTGGCCTCAAACTTATGAGCTTTCTGCCTCTGCCTCACAACTATATCATTATGCAGGTGCCATAGTCTGAATGCTATGTATCTGAGAGTGATGGTATTAGTGAGTTGGAGCCCTTGGTCAGTGAGAAAGTCATGAGGGTAGAGATCTCATGGGTGGCATTTGTACCTTTATAAAAAGACCCCAGAAAGCTCCCATCCTACTTCCTACCTATGAGTACACAGCAAGAATGTACTGTGTACAAACCATTAAGCAGGCACTCACAAACAATGAACCTGCTGAACCCCTGTTCTTGGACCTCCTACACTCTAGAATTATGAGAAGTTTACTTTTGTTGTTCATTAACAACTTTATAGTATTTTGTCATAGCAGCCCAAAGGAGTGAACCCAACTGGTAAATTAACCTAATGAAAAACAGCTTTGTGAATCTGCATAACATTTGTTCCACACCTTCAGTGACTGACAGTCATACGATTTTTTAAATGTGTGTAATGAAAAGATGTTTATGTAAGTGAACAAGTTTTGACTATCACTTATGAAAGAAAAGGTTAACATATAATTCATCCATTTACAAAGCTGATTTTTGTCACAAAGTTTCTGACTGTGAACACAAACATCTGAATCCAAAGAACTCACATTAATAAACTCCTATGTTTATACAAAATAAGGCAAATAAAATCAGTGGAAAATAGAAAATTTTAGGTCATATGCAACAGCTTGAACACCCTGCCTCTTGCCCAGCTGAGCAAATGTCAAGGTGCCCTCTGTCAACCTGCTCGCATTCTAGCTGGACAGCTTGGGACATCCACTGATGACTAAATGAAGAGGCCTTTCTCTAGAGAAGGGCCAGAGGGCTGGCGGGTCACTGGCTACTGACATCATACTCCAGAGGACCTATCCTCTCAAATTTCACTCACAAACTGTTGAGTGACCTGTTAGATTAACACAGACTATGATTTCATAACAGCCAGAAAAAGACAATAAAAACTATAACCTAAATAAAGTGCCCAACTGTTAATAAGACCAAATTCTTATTTACTAAAATAAATTTAATTCCTTTTTTAAAAAAAAGAATTTAATCTACTCTAGTCTAAGTTTTTTTCTTTTATTTTTTGTAGTTGTTTTTAATGTTTTTTGAAATTAACTTTTCTGCAATTTGATGATCAACAAGAAGATTATTTCTTTAAACAAAAGGATTTAATACTTTAATGTTTTAAAATTCATGCTAAAATATACTCTTTCTCTTATTATACTACTAAGGGGGCAATTTCCCTCAAATTTGCTCATAAAAGAAAATGATTTTTGCAATTTTTTGATTCAATGAGATATGGCCTTACTTCAAACCAAATCTACTCATGACCATAAATATGGTTATTACCTGTGTAGCATTAAGAACCTAATTCCTGGTTGCAATTGTGGGACAATAGTGCTGAGATTTGAGTGATTTTTGAGCCATTTACAAGAATAAGATTTCAGGGAGTCACATATTTTTCAGTTTAGTATATTAAAAACAAATCCAAAGTGATTTATTTTGTCACCATATGTCATAAGTGAAATATCAAGAAAGTAGAAATAGGAGGTACCAGATAATGGCAGTTTATCAAATCATCAAGACTCAGTTTTAAAGAAACACTATCTATATCATATATTTTTTTCTGGCTTTAATGAACATTCCACCACAAATTGATACTTTTTCTAAATTTGTCAGGATTTTGAGGAGTATAGGCTTTGCCCATCCTGAAGTCAGTCTATAGATATTGAATACCTAGTTACTTAGAATACCAAAATATGCCTGTATTACCTGGTGTTGATTATTGAATTCAATTATTTCACAGGCACTGTACTTATTTTCTATGTCATAGCTGTAAAAACTAAGAAATCATTATTTGTTTATTTTTGCTTTTTCTATTGCTTAACATATGATCTGTTTCTCTTACTTTGAGGAGTGTGATTTTATTTTTATTTATTTTATTTTTTTTAAACACACAACAACAGTGGAATGCATTACAATCCTTATTACATATATGGAGCACAATTTTTCGTATCTCTGTATATAAAGTATGTTTATGCTAATTTATGCCATTATACATGTACCTTTTTTTGCATTACAATTCTTAATTCACATATATACCACAATTTTTCATATCTCTGTTTGTATAAAAGGTATGTTAACACCCAAATCTTCATACATGTACTTTGTATAATGATTATGATTTTAGATGATACTGTTTTTAAAAGAATGATAGAAATATAGCAAATGTATTCAGAAGCATCTCTTCATTTGTTAGGTCCATTAATACAGGGGAAAATAAAGGTTTGCAATTTATAGAAAGAACCAGAACTTAATCTATTTATGTAATGAAACTGGTTCACCAAGAAGACCAGTTGAAAGGATTTGGATTCAGACTTGGATTTTTCTCACTTCTAATGGGCAACAACTTGTTTTCCTATAGATGATTTCTTTTTACAGATATCTTACACAAAACTTAGCAACTATAATCCTTATGTGCCTTGATTTTTTTCACTTAATAAAAGTATCTTGAATATCTTTCCTTGTATGTGCACACATGTAACTTCATTCTCTCTTCCACATTTAATGAAGTATAATAAGCCTAAAAATGCCTAGCTTTATTTAACACATATGAAGTCCCCGACTGGATTTGTTTGACACTATATATTGTACATTTTTATATAAAAGTATGAAATTCACATTAATATTCACAAGTGATTTTGTTTATTTATTTATCTGGTCATGGGATGTTATAAAATTATTATGGGGTAAGAAAGTTTCAATTTGCATATTATTTAAGGGGAAAATAATTATTCAACACAGTTACTAGATATTTCCAAGAAATCCCTATTAAATAGATGGATCTATATATCGGAAGTAGTGACTCAGAGTCTATGTAGATCTTGCCAGGAATAAAGAGTAAGCACAGACATACTTATGTATAAAGTAAATAACTAAGACAAACTAGTAAATCCATATGTTCTAAAATTCTGTGTAATTTTATTTAGACTAATGTTTTCACATTTACTGGAACATATGCCTTGTTTACAAAGTCATTCTGCATTTACACCCATGTTTCACATTAACATTCAAGAGAAAACATGATAGACTCATAGCTGAAGTAAGATAGCTTAATGGACAGGCTCTATGGTTAGACTCTGTGTCTGATCAACTTTAGTTGAGTTCCAAAAACATCATTTAGGGATGTGTGATTTAGAAGAAAACAACAACAACAACAACAAAAAAAACCTTTTCTGAGCTCTAATACTCTGATTTGTGAAATGAGCAACTTGTTTCATAATAATATTGTCATTCTTACATAAAACTTATGTTAAAAAAAAACTGAAAAAGAGTGTGCTCACAAAAGTAACTTAGCATAACGTTTATGATGGTGATGATGATCAGTGAAAGCTGCAAAGAAAGGAACAGATATATAAATAGAAATAGTTAAAGTCAAAATAAATGTAAAGTTTAATTTTATTCCTTGAAATAAACATTTTTTAAAGAAACTGAAATTAAACTTTTGATTCAGATAAAAACTGAACTTCTAACATCTATAGTATTAGTATGAAATTATCATTTTGTTGATGATTTTGTGGTATTTATCAATGTGCTTGTTGTACAAAGTGTTTATTTTTTAAAAGATCTACTTTATAATGGTACTGATGCTAACCTATAGAAGTGCCAGAATTTGTATAAAGATATAAAAAAATAATATGTCTAAATGTATTTATAAATATCATACATATTAGACACAGATATTTATGTATATAACATATAAAATTCTATTTCTGAGATTCAAGAAAATGAGGAAATATCAATGTGCATTTTATTAGACTCTGTTGTAAAGGATTTATTTTAGATCTCCATTATAGTATTTACTTTACCATGCTTTTAGTGTGGTATGTTAGTAATAATTGCTTATGATCTTTAATATAGTTTTTTTTTTAAATATGCACCCAAGGAAAACATGACAATGTACTTTAGAAGTATTTTGAAATTTTCATTAAAATATCTTACCCACAGACTTTGCTAACAATCAGACATATTTAAGAAAATGTTTATTGACTTCTTTCAAAAACAAATTCATCATGAAAATAATATCACTCTCCCTTTCTCTGACCCTCTTTCATTTAACCTTTCTCATAAATAGCTACTGAATCTCATGTCAAACTCTCTCTCTAAATAATCCCTAGGTATGCTTCTCCCATTCTTTATAATTATGATATCTATTAATTTTCACTGTACCTGATGATCTTGCTTTAATAAAATTCTATTCTTTGCATCCATTTTTTAAATAAAAGTTTCCTAATAAGATTTGAATTGTTGTTTTGGTCATTTTTATAAATAAAATAAGCTGATGTCTGGCAGAATTGTATTAGACTTTCTCTTCCACCTACTATTTGAATGACACTAGGCAAGCTATTTCAATCTATTGGGTTTTGGAGTCTTCCTCTGAAAAATATGGTATTCTGTTTAATATCATCCTATAAAGATAAAATCAGGTTATGTATATTAATCTTTGCACATAGCTCCTGAACACAGAACAACCTTATTACATAGCAATTTTTTACAATTATTCATTCAATTATTTTCTGTAGTGGTTGGGAATACTGTAGCTCTAGATTGAAAGAATTTTATTAGGTGATATGCAGCTAATACCACCAAAAAAAGATATAGTCTCTGTTAAATTATTGTACAGGCACATTGAAGCAAGTTTGCTTATTGCTATTTTTGAGAGGAGGGGGGCAGGGGGTGGTACCAGGGATTGAGCTCAGGAGCACTCAACCATTGAGCCACATCTCCAGGCATTTTTTGTGTTTTAGAGAAGGGGTCTCCCTGAGTTTCTTAGCGCCTCCCCTTTTGCTGAAGCTGGCTTTGAATTCAGCATCCTCCTGCTTCAGCTTTCCCAGCTGCTGGGATTACAGACCATACCCTCCACCCCGCTTCCTGTTAATTTTTCTCCTACTTTTTAATGACTGCTTCTCTCTGACCAATTGCAAGAATGAGAAAACAGTACAAAGAACTAGAACCGTGAGATATATCAACTTTTCTGGCCGGATGCACCAGGGAAGAAAATCCTGGGATCTGGAGAGCATGGGATGAAGGAGTAAGGACCTAGGAAATGATGAACCCTAAATCTACACGAGCTGACCCCAATTCTCAGGATTGCACCTGAACTGCACATGAATCAAATAGGTTATTAGTAGCAATATTATAGGTTTGTATAGTACTATTTGTACAGAACTATTAGTACTTTATATAGTACTAATATAGTACTATATAAAGTGCAGCCCACAGTTCAAGTCTGTCCAACAGCAGAGGGAATTTATTTTTTTCTTTTTTTTTTAAAGAGAGAGAGAGAATTTTTTTAATATTTATTTTTTAGTTTTTGGGTGGACACAACATCTTTGTTTGTATGTGGTGTTGAGGATCGAACTCAGGCCTCACACATGCCAGGCGAGCGAGCTACCACTTGAGCCACATCCCCAGCCCAGCAGAGGAAATTTCTGAGCCCAAGAAACACAGCTCATTAAAGAAACTGAAAACACACAAGTATATCACTGGACCTTAACTGAAATAAAATAGAGATTAATTAACACAAAAATAGCTGGAAAACATCAACTATTTGAAAAGTGAACAATGTGACACAGGTAATCTCTGAGTAAGAAAGTAACCCTCAAGGAATATTAGAAAATATTGTGATCTAAATAAATATCAAAATAAAATATATCAAAATTGTGGGATGCAGGTTAAAAGAGTATTTAGAGGAAAAAGTGTGCTAAAATATTCCTAAAATAGAAATGAAGAATATTTTCAGCTAAATAATGTAAGATTTAACCTAAAGGAGCTAGTAAAAAATCTTCATCCAAATCAAACATTTTTTTAATGAAAATGAGGAAAAAAATCATTAAAAACAAAACAAAAAATAGACATGGAAATAAAAATTTTAAAAAAGATAAAAATGGATGAAACCAAGCATGATTAAACTGCAAGATATAGCCTTAAGCATTGTGGAATTATCAATCAGTTAAATAGTAATCATAAAGAAAAATGAAATGTCACAGGGAAAAAAATGATGGTGGAGTTGCTATGGCACTTAAGGTATTGAGAAGGAACCATCATTGATTGTCACCTTTAGTCTGACATTTTCAGATTTTCAAGAGAGAATTCATGGAGGAGATAGAAGTTAACTTACATTTTGGGACTGGCCCAGTGGTGCACACCTGTAATCCCAGTGGCTCAGGAGGTGGAGGCAGGAGAATTGAGAGTTTAAAGCCAGCCTCATAAATTTAGTGAGGCTGCTAAGCAACTCAGTGAGACCCTGTCTGTAATAAAATACAAAATAGGGCTAGGGATGTGGCCCAGTGGTCGAGTGCCCCTGAATTTAATCCTTGGTATTTCCCCTCCTCCCCCAAAAGTTAACTATCATTTTGGATATGATAGAGAATGCAGCATACCTAATTTTCCTGAATCATGGAAGAGTGAAATTTGTACAGAGTATCAACTTTAGAGTTTATTGGTAGAGATTATGTGCAAGCTAAAGGGTGAAAGATCTATTTTTTTTCTATTCAGGAAATGTTTATTAAAAGATGCAACAAAACAGATACAACTACAGGATAATGTCTTTAATAAACATAAGTGAAGAATTAATAAACATAAATGAAAAATTATTAAATAAGCACCAGCAAACTGAATCCAACATCGTATTACAAAGATTTTTTTGCCATGATAAATAGGATTCAACCCTGATTGATGAAGCATGGCTCAGTAGATGCAAATCAGTAAGCATAATACAGGACATCAACAGAATGAAGGATAAAACCATATGATCAACTCCCTAAATGCAGAAACTAAATTTGATAAAACTAAATATCTCTTCATGATAAAACCATTGAACATATTAGTTACAGAAGGAAAATTCCTCACTATATTGAAAACTATTTATAATAACATAATAGCTAACATTATACTGAATGGGAAAATGATGAAATTTCTACCTTAAGATCTAGAATAGGGATCAGAGGAAGGCTGAATTTCCTGTAGCTCCCTAGCTCAGAATTCAAGCAAGGAGATAACTCCTCTTTTCGTGCTGGGAAACACTGGAGCATTGTATGTTCACAAGGTAGAGATTCTATTCCTAAGCTAACTGCAGCCAAGAGACAGTACGCTTTACTCCACACACAAACTAACCACACTCGAACTTGCACAATAATGTAAGGAATCGAGGAGGCAAAAACTCCAAACTAATGACGAGTCACCAAGTAGGAACAGTTAGGCAGAAATCTCAGGTGCCCCTCATGGACATCCACTCCTACAGCACAAACAGAGAAAATTCACACAAAGGCTGTAGAACCATACCAATGAGGGGTCTTAATCTAGATCATTCCCATACCCCTTAAAATATTATTTTAGTTAGCTTTTTCTGCACTGTGACAAAAAGATGTGACAGGAATCATTTTAGGGGAGCAAACATTTGTTTGAGCCTTATGATTTCAAACGTCTCAGTCCATCGATGGCTGACTCCTTGCTGGGTTCATGGAGGCAGAACAGCTTGGCAGAGTGCATGCCAGAGAAAACCAGTCAGGATGTGGCAATCAGGAAGCAGAGAGATTTTCCTCACCAGGAACAGAATATATACCCTAAAGTTATGCCCCCAGTGACTCAACTGCTCCAGCTACCCCTTACTTACTTATAGTTACAATGCAATTAATTAGTAAATGTAGATTAATGCACTGGTAAGTTCAAAACTTACATAACCCAATAAATTTACCTCTAAACTTTCCTTTACTGTCTTACATATTACGACTGAAGAAGAGCAATCACAGAGGGTTTATCTCACATACCCTCTTGTATACAACACAGGTGCCAGATCTACCAGATGGACACTACTCTTCTGTGATATATACAGACAGTTGAATCCTCAAGCTATGGCATGATATGATGTATTGAAATAAATTAATCATCACAAAAGAACTGTGTACGACAAAACCCATTTGGAAACATATTGAAAAAGTCACAAGAAACTGATATCACAGAACACATTGGCAAGAGACATCTGTGCCCTAAAAAGGCCCACAATAAGAGTAGAAGAGAAATTTATCACAACAGAAGCTTAAAGACCAACACAAGAATGCAAGGAATATTAGGAGAAGGAGCTAATACAATGCCTCCTATTATTAATAATTCATCAGCAATGACCTAAAAGATATTGAAGTGGGTGAAGTACCAGATAAATAATTCAAAAAAATTATTATTAAAATGAGCAATGAATATCAAGAGAACACAGAACAATAAATGTATAAAGAAGCCAAAATATGATATGAATTAAAAACTTCAATATGGAGATAGATATATAGAAAAATAATCAATCAGAAATCTTAGAAGACACAATAAATCAAATAAAATGGTCAGTTGAAAGTCTCTGTAACAGAACAGATAGGGCTGAAGATTCAATACCATTGTTAATAAACAAGTAGAGAGTCTTTGAAACTTGAGACAAAATTAATGAAAAGAAAATAAGTAACCTTAACCATAATTTAAAAACAACAACAAAAAAACAACTCTGGCACAATGTTTAGGGACCACATTAACGAATAATTGGAATGAAAGAGGAATATGGGATAAAGGCAAATAATAGCAGCTGCTCTTCTGCTATTTGGGATAGCAGATTACTATCCAGAATTATATAAAGAACTCAAAAAACTTAACATCAGAATAAATAAATAAATAAACAAATCAATGAATGAGCAAAAGAATTAAGATACATTTCTCAAAAGAAGAAATACAAATGGCCAAGAAACATATGAAAAAAAAGTCCAATAACCCTAGCAATCAGAAAAATGCAAATAAAAATTGTACTGAGGGCTGGGAATGTGGCTCAAGCAGTAGCGCGCTTGCCTGGCATGCGTGTGGCCCGGTTTTGATCCTCAGCACCACATACAAAGATGTTGTGTCCGCCGAAATAAACCTAAAAATAAATAGTTAAAAATTCTCTCTCTCTCTCTCTTTCTCTCTCTCTCTCACTCTCTCTTTAAAAAAATTGCACTGAGATTTCATTTCAATCCAGACAGAATGACAATTATCAAGAACACAAATAAAAATAAATGTTTTTTAAGATATTGGAAGAAAGGTACACTTGTACATTTTTGGTAGGACTGCACTTTACTGCAACCATTCTGAAAAGCAGAATGGATATTCTCCAAAACATTAGGAATGGAACCACCCTTTGACTCATCTATCCCACTCTTTGGTATTTATTCCAAAATCATCATATTCTGGTGATAAGTGCATTGCAAATTTTATAGTAGTACAACTCACCACAGCCAAGTTATGAACTCAGTCTAGGTGTTTACACATGAATGGATAAAAAATGTGGTATGTAAACACACACACACACACACACACACACACACACACACTCACACACACACAAATGGAGTTCTACTCAGTCATAAAGAAAAATGAAATTATGGCATTATCTGGTAATGGATAGAACTAAAGAGCATCATGGTAAGTGAAATTGTCCAGACTGAGAAACTCAAAGAGTCAAGCATTTTCTCCGATATGCAGAAGGCAGAGAGAAAAAATAATAATTTAAAAAAGGGGAGAGATCTCACAAAAATAGAAGAGAGACCAGTACAGTAGGGCAAAGAGATCCAGGGGAGGGAGAATGGAAAGGAAAGAAGAGGGAGAAGGAAAAGGAAAGTGGAGGTTCTAGGGAATGTAAGAAAGCAAATTATGTTTTGTGCACATATTAATATGTAAAACTCAATCTCACTATTATGTTAATCATAATGCACTAATAAAACATAACTTTAAGAGAGAATGAAATCCTGTCATTTATTACAATTTGGATGGAACTGGAGATCATCCTTTTACATAAAATAAGTCAGGCACACAGAACCACAAATACCACCTGAGCAAGGGTTTTGAATATTTTCACTATACAGAAGTAATACATATTTGAGAAAAACAAACATTTAAAATGTCTATTTCAGTGCATACATGCAGTGTCATACAGTACCTTATTAATGTATACAGATTTTTTTCTTCTTTTTTAAAAAAAAATTGTTCTAATTAGTTATACATAACAGTAGAATGACCTTTGACACATCATACATAAATGGAGTATGACTTCTCATTATTCTGGTTGTACATGATGTAGAATCACACTGGTCATGTAGTGGTATATGCACACACAGTAATAATGTCTGATTCATTCTACTATCTTTCCTAACCCCATCTCCCCTCCTCTTTTTACTCCTTACTGCCTAATCCAAAGTAACTCCATCCTTCCCTAACTACCCTCTGTCTTTATTGTGAATTACTCATATCAAAGGAAACATTCAGCTTTTTGTTTGGGGGGATTGCCTTATTTCACATAACATGATATTCTCTATATTCAGAAGAATGAAATATACACATTTTTAATGTTTTATTTATTATTCTGAAATAGAAATATTTATTATTTTACATTCTGGAACTAGAGAAATAATAAAATAGTCAAAATAATTTCCCTCATGGAGCTAATAAATACATGGGAGCTAAATTAAAAACATATAAACCTATACATTAAATTGCTAATGACAGGCCTATGAAGAAAATTAAGCAATCATATAAAATAAGAAATACAAAGGATTGGTGAAAATTCTTATTTTATGGTATTTGGAAGGTGTAGGATTGTTTAATTAGGTAAAATATGAGCAGTAATTAGAAATAAAAAGAGTTAAGCATAAAGGTATCTGCCTGCGAAGGATTAGAAGCAGAGAGAACAGCAAGTCTAAGTGTCCTGTGGTCAGATTATACTTGACATATTTGGGGACAGAGATGATACTACATGTGCCTGAAGAATAGGAAATGAGAAAGATGAACAAAAGAGCCAAATGGACCATGCTTATCCTGGCTTTTACTCTATGGAAGTTTTCCAATGGAGGGATGATGCAACTTTAGATATCTTCTAAAAGGATCTTTTGGGAATCTTTGTGAGTAGGCTGGGGAAATCAAGGGAAAGAGATCCCTATAAGATTAAGTTCAGAGACATGGGTGGAAAGTGATGGCAGTTGGCTTAAACTGTTTAAAAAGTACTTTTTCATAAAGGGGAAAATATGAGCCAGGTACTAATGGAGTGGCATGTGATGTGAAGCGAGTGTCTTCATTATTTTTTACAGGGAAAATAGCTCAGCTAATATGTGTTTTTAGGATGGTCCATTGTACCATAAACGCTAATGATGCAGAATATTGAGGATGAGGGTTTACTGTAGTACAGAGTCCTCAAGTTGTCAGGGCAGAGAGCTGGCTGGAGACAGCCTCAGGGGACACCAGGTTACAGGAGAAACAGATGTAGTTGCACTTGTAGGGGTTGGTTTTGATGTGGTATTGGGAACATGAGGGATTTCTTTTCTGATTGTTTTCTGTTTGTTTTCTTATTTGTTTCATGTTTTTCTCTGTGGAGTTGGAAATAAGTTGAAAAGCAAAAATTTTATAGAGTAGAGGAGATTTTAAGTAGAGATAATATAAAATTATATTGTAGAAAGATGGAAAATTTGGTAGAGAAATGTGTGTGTGTGTGTGTGTGTGTGTGTGTGTGTGCAACAGAGAAATCCTCAATAATAATAATAATAATAACAAAAATCCTGGTTTATATCATGGTCTTACCCTACCACTTAATAACTGGCTAGCCCTGAACAAACAATAAAAATTCTTGCCCTCAGTTTCTTAAATTATAAAAAGTACTTATTTCACAAAGTGTTATAAGAATGAAATGAGCTAACACAGACATACACACTTAAAATAGTTGGTGACAAACTTTAAATGCTTAATATAATGTAGTTATGCTTAATATAATGTAGTTAAGATTTACTGGAATATTACCTGCTATTTATATTTTTTCTGTAATGTAGACCTTCTCCCCATACACAAAACTGAACTCAAAGTGGATCAAGGACCTAGGAATTAAACCAGAGACCTTGCACCTAATGGCAGAAAAAGTAGGCCCAAATCTCCATCATGTCGGACTAGACCCCAACTTTCTTAATAAAACTCCTGTAGCACAAGAATTAACACCAAGAATCAATAAGTTGGATGGGTTCAAACTAAAAAGCTTCTTCTCAGAAAAGAAACAATCAGTGAGGTAAATAGAGAGCCTACATTTTGGGAGCAAATCTTTGCTACAAGCACATCAGAGCACTAATCTCTAGGATATAGAAAGCACCCAAAATTCTTAACAAATAAACCAAGCAAATAACCCAATCAATAAATGGGCCAAGGAACTGAACAGGCACTCCCCGGAACAGCATATACAATCAATCAACAAATATATGACAATATGTTCAGCATCTCTAACAGAGAAATGCAAATCAAAACTACTCTAAGACTTTATTTCATTCTAGTCAGAATGGCAGCTATTAAGAATACAAACAACAGGGGCTGGGGTTGTGGCTCAGAGGTAGAGCGCTCACCTAGCATGTACAAGACCCTGGGTTCAATCCTCAGCACCACATAACAATAAATAAATAATATAAAAGTGTTGTGCCCAACTACAACTAAAAAATAAATATATTAAAAAAGAATACAAACAACAATAATTGTTGGCGAGGATGTGAGGAAAAACGTACACTCATACATTGCTGGTGGGACTGCAAATTAAGGCAGCCAATCTGGAAAGCAGTATGGAGATTCCTTGGAAAACTTGGAATGTTACCACCACTTGACCCAGCTATCCAGCTCCTCAGTTGATACCCTAAGGACTTAAAAACATCATACTACAGAGACACAGTCTTATCGATGTTTACAGCAGCACTATTCACAATAACTAAATTATGGAAACAACCTAGATGCACTTCAGTAGATGAATGGATAGGGAAAGTTTGGTATATATACACAATGGAACATTACTCACCATTAAAAAAAATAATAATAAGATCATGACATTTGCAGGTAAATGGAGGAAGTTGGAGAATATAATGCTAAGCAAGCAAGCCAATCCCCAAAAAAGCAAAGGTAGAATATTTTCTTTGATATGAGAACGCTGATTCATTATGTGGGGGATATGGGAGGAATGGAGGGACTTTAGATAGGGCAATGGGGGAGGGAGGGGAAAGGAGGGGGCAAAGGAGTAGGAATGATGGTGGAATGTGTTAGATATCACTATCCTAAGTAAATGTATAAGATAAGAATGGTGTGAAAATACTTTGTGTACAATCAGTGTCTTGAAAAATTGTGCACTATATGTGTAATATGAAATGAATTGCATTCTACCATCATGTGTAACAAATTTGATTAAATTAAAAAATAAGGAAAAAAATACTCTGCTTCCTGGTGTAACTAGAAAACAAGATGCACGTTTGATTTTGGGCTTTAGCTGGCTACCCATACTACCTGGAATACCCTAAAATATTATTAGTCCCAGTTTTCTTCTCTATAAATGATAAAAAGCAACATGTGCTGCCTTAGCTAAAAGTACTTCTTAAAAGATCAGGTGGAAAAAGTTTGAGAAAATTTCTTTAACACATTCTTCATACATAAATTCTTTTCTGCTATGGACTGAATGTTTTCTCCCCAAATTCATATGTTGAAACTTCACCTCCAATGGGATATTATTGAGTTGGGCACCTTTGGGAAATAATGAGATCATGAATGGGATTAGTGCTGGTATAAAAATAATCAAGGCAGTCTGTTCACCTCTTCCACCATGTAAATACAGTCCAAGAAAGCATCATCTTTGAATCCAACAGTAGCCCTCACCAGACACCAAGTCAGATCAGGTGCTTTGCTGTTGTACTCCCCAGCCTTCAAGAACATTGAGCAATAAATTTTTGTAGGTCATAAATTACTCACTTTAAGGTAAAAATGTTAGAGTACTCTGAATGAACTAAGACAGTGTTTTTATAATTATGGGAAAGAAGATCGGCATTTCTCCTTGTATATATTGTTCTACAGGATTATTTTTACATGGAGCTAGATTATCATTGCTGGTTTGGGAAAATCACATAATTTTTTTAAAAAAATAGGGCCCCAGATTTAATTATATATAGTTATTATTTTTCCCTTTATCATATTTGAAGAAAAATGTAAAATTAATAAAATGTAAAATTAATTAAATGTTAAAGTGAGAAATGTTATTGATTAACAAAAAATTTTAGTTAATTTAGCAACAAAATTCCATTGAATCCAGTCTCAAAGAAAAGTAACAAAAGACATATTCATTTTAAAACACATCTTGTCTGTCTGCTGAATACTTTATTCTGCTGACATGCACCTGCCACACAATACCCACAGTGGAATGATTAATAGGTACATCTCACAATTCTTTCTATATGATGGGCATATGGGGTTCTAGTCATTTGGGATTTATTTGACCTCAGTTTTGTGACAATCTGGAAAGAGCTGAGGATAAAGAACAGCTAAAATCACAAAATTCTACAACTTAATAGAAGAGATTTTTAAAAGTAGCATTCATATCCCCACAATACAATAAATATCTCGGACTGCTCTTTGTATTTGATTCCAATAATGAAATCCATAAAGTGCTAAATTAATAAAGTCATTTAGCAGTAGAAACAAGAACATTCCATCATTTGTGGTTAATGATACTTCTATGGTCAAATTTTTTTGTCTATGTGAAGAAAATTAATTATTAAATAAAATAATATTCCCATTCTAGTTATCTTTCTTAAGATAAAATTTAGTCACTTTGTTCTGCCATTATTAATGTTGTGGAAATGAAAAGTTGGTGATATATAGAGGAATTACTATTGTTTTCTTTATTCCTCTATTGCTCTTGTAAAATTGCATTTCATCTTCTGTTTTATATTAAACCAAATACTAAACTGTTTTCAAATTACATGTACACAATACACACACATACACACACACACACACACACACACACACACACACACACCTGTACTCACTTCCTTACAGTATAAGCCAAAATGTGATTTATATTGTTCAACCAAATAACCTCTAAAAATGTAAATAATTTGTTACTTAGGGCCTCCCTTAATTGCTGAGGTTGGCTTTGAACTTGTAATTCTCCTGCTTCAGCCTCCTGAGTCACTGGGATTATAGGTGTGTGCCAGTATAACCAAAAGGAATTTTGACTTCTTTTAAGTTGAATAAATAAAAATAATTGAATTTGGATTAAGGTTGTAGCTCAGTGATAGAGCAGTTGTCTAGCATGTGAGAAGCACCGGTTTCAATTCTAAGCACCACATAAAATGAAATAAATTAGTTTTATTTAACTGAATAAACAAAACAAAGGTGTTTTGCCTATATACAACTAAAATATAAAAAATAATAATAATTGAATATATCCTTGATCATGTGTCTACCACTCTTCCAAGAAAAAAAATTTCAAAATAGTATAGGTGATGTCCTACTCTTACATAATTTCTCTCATGGTATTACCTCCTTCATTAGTCTCTCTATGCAGCGTATTTCATACACTTCTAAGTGATGTTTTCACTTTATCCAGCTGGCATTGTTTTCATAATTTGTTGTATACATGAGATTGTAGTACCTTTTAATTTTTTTGAAATTTTCCTTTGTATTTTGATATAAGCTGCAAACGTAAATTCCTATCTGATCTCTACCAACTCCCACCTCACAAAATACCAAACAGTTCTTTAAGGCATATATCAATTGAAATTTCATGTTTTTCACTTATACTTATCCACCCTAAGACTCCTTTAAGAAAATTATATTCAATAAGAGATAATAAGGTAATAAAATTAATATTTATTGTGTTCATACTATGTAGCTAATATCTCTTTACAACATCACTACTAACTAGGATTTATTACTATCATTATTTTGCAAATAAGAAAACTGTAGTTACATAACTGAATAAAATTCCCCCGTGACACAGTGCTAGCAAATGGCAGAGGTTGGCTTCAGTTCTACATTGCTCTGAGTAAAAAAGCATATTATTCTCTATGCTTCATGTCACCACTGAAGCTCTTTATGGGTCTTTGTAGAAAATCAGCTTTCCATCTTGAAAAATTGCAATATCTCTCATGGATAGTTCTCCCTACTTGGAATATGATTTCATAGAAAATAATATTTCTTTCCAATCAGTTCTACTCTTCAAAGCCCTACAAGGAGCTCAGAGACCAAAAAGACACGAAATAAATATGAAGAAGTACTCATGTAGTACCTTGAGGTACTTATTACTGTGTTAAAACCTTATATATAAGTGAATATTTTTTATCTGAAGTCCAAATTGTATATTAATAATATCATAATTGAGATAGAATTGCATGTCACTGCACCATCATAGAGTACATTGAACTATGAACCATACATAACCATTAACTGACTAAATAGAAGCATGAGCTATGATTAATGTATGTCAGTTCTTTGAGTTCATGTGATTGCTTTTATTTTGTCCTCTCAATTCCAATCTCAGAAAAGCCAATTTTATCCATTTTTCTTTAAATCTAATATTTATCTATGGTTAAATTTGGAGACAATATTTGAATCTCATCTTTTTCCTTCTTGTTTGGTTTTATGACATGAGATGGTTGGTGAGAATTGGTCTCTAGATCTTTACTTTTCCACATTGGCCTCTCAGGTCTAGTAATTTCTTGTTGACTGTTTTTTATCCTCCAACAGGCCAGTGAATCAAAGTCTATTGCTTTTAATAGAGATATAATCTCTCTGATGGTAACAAAGATTATAAGGTCTCTCTGAGCTCTATCAGAGATAGAATTCACAAGGTTTTATAGAATACAATAGAAGAACACATTCACATTTTTTTCATGCTAAAACACTGGATGATTATGACTTGGTTTTTCCAAATAAACTTTATAAATGTTTCTATAACCTCTTCTTTCTGGTTCATCAAAGGTATTCAAGTTACACTCATAAAATGCAATTACTTTACTCTTCATTTGTTCATTCATTTTTTTAAAATATTTTTTTTAGTTGCTGATGGACACAATACCTTTATTTTATTTTTATGTGGTACTGAGGATCAAACCCAATGCTTCAAATGTGCAAGGAGAATACCCTACCACTGAACTAAAACCCCAGTCATCATTAATTTAAGTTTAATCTGTGTTTGCTGATAAATGGGCAGGTGAAGGATTCTGTATTTATTTATTCAATTATAATTATAGAATTGAATAAAATAAAAGTAATATATATGCATGAAGTCTACATAGTTGAGGAAGAAGGTCTCTATTATAATATTAGCTTGCGAACCTTCAGCAAACTCAAGAATAGAGATGAGGAATCTTCTGTAGCAATACACATTTTATCTTTTTTAATAACATCAGGCATGTCCACTTCATCATCATATCTGTAAATGCTAAATCCCAGATATGTCACTAATTTTTTGTACCTATCCTACCTTCCCTCTCCCTCTACTTGGATTGTAATGGTATCTTCCTCATAGATTTATCACTTTAACTTTTAATTTCATCCTCAACCAGTCATATTACCACATAGAAACCAAAGTGACTTTTATCAAGCCTGTATCAAGTCATGTTATTCTCCAGCATAAAGGATTTCAAAAAATGTTTCCATGAGTGGTATTTTGGTACTAAGATCTGAATATTTGTGTTTCTTTAAACCCCTATATTGAAACTTAATCCCCAAGTGATAATACTGGGGTGAGGAGGCTTTGGATGATGATAGGATCATAAGGGTGAGACCCCAATAAAAGAGACAGACCCAGGGAGCCCACTGGCTTATCAACCATGTGGGGACTCAGAAAGAAGGGGACATTTATGAGAAAGCAGAACTTCACCAGACACAAACACTGCTAGCAACTTGATGTTGGACATTCAAATCCCCAGAACTGTGATAAATAGTTTTCTGCTGTCCATAAGCTATCTAGTTATGGTATTTTGTTATAGATGCCCTAACAGACTAAGTAGGAGAAGAATAAAATATAACTTTTGAACCAAGATATATGTTATCTATGTTTAGCATTCTAATTACATATCCTGATGTTCCCTGTTTGATTTACAGATTCTCCCTGCACAAAATGCAAATTCCATAGCTCTTGTTTACAGTGGTTTCTTCTCAACATTTCTGTTAGATAATATATCGGGAGAACCTATAGGATTAATTGGTTCTAAGTGTAATAAAACAAATTTAAGAAAAAGCAAATAAATGCATGCATTAGTGGACTTCTAACATAATATAAGTAGACAAGTTAGAACCCAGACGGGGACTACTTCTGTTTTGCAATTTTATTATCTGGGGATGAGGAAGGGTTCTATTTTAAAGGTCTCAGAGCAAAGAAGGAATTACTCATAGCTGAATTTGTATCTTAAAAGCAGGATCCCAAAAGTCCCAAATAACATTTCAAGTATTTCTCTTTGGCCTGAACTTTAAACACTTGGCAAAAATAATGAGTAAATATATTTTTAAGTGTGAAAAATTAAGTCATAGTTCTAATGAAAGAAATTGAAAATAGATGTGGGTCATAAATTATCATCTACTATCTTGTGCACCTATGCATCACTATTATATGACAGAATTTTATTTTTATTTTTGGTATAGAACCTCACTTATCTTTCTATTGTTGTCTTTATTTTTATGTCATTTGAAAATCTTAAATCACCACAAATATTATTAAAAAATGCATAACCACGAATAAATCATGTAATAAAATATGTTGAATAATCTATACCGAATTTAGCCTGATTTCTATTACTATAACAAATACTTGGGACAATCAGCTTATAAAGAGAAAAGGTTTATTTTGGACTACAGTTTTGTAGGTTTCAGTCTATGTTTGTTTAGTCCCCTGACTTTGGGCCTTGGGCAAGAGAGTACATCACAGTTGCAATGCATGGAAAAACCATTCACCTCATGGCCAGGATGTGAAAAAGAGATAATAAAGGAGACTGGAGTCCTATAATCCCCTCAAGGCATGTCCTTAATGGACTAAAACTTCCCACTAAGCCCCACCTCTTAAAGTTGTCACCAACATGGATTAGGGATGAAGCCCATAGCACGTAGGCCTTTGAAGAAAGACTTTGTAACCAAACTAGCAATAGGGAAGATGTTCTGTTTTTGTGCTTGTGTATTTTTGTTGTTTTTTTTCTTTTAATTTATAATAACTAAATTTAAACAGTATTTAAGAAATACCCATGTTATATCAATTTTTATAACTAACATTTTGTTGTTGTTTCATAAATCCCAAACACAAAAAACCACCTTTATTTCTCACTATGTTGCATAAAGAATATTAATCCCCACAGAGTCCAAAACACATTATATTCATTATCATGTACCTGAAAATCATGGTAGTTTGTAAATGACTAAAGTTCAGTTCAGACCAACTAGAAATACAAAATAATGCTTCCCCATGTGATGGATAGAGAGGTTGAAACACCATATTGCAGGGAGGGTGGTGTTGCTGCTGGGACTCAATAGTCACTAGAAATGGGAACATGGATTCTATTGTGACCTCAGCACACAGATGTCATCCTTTGGAGCAAAAGGTAACTTGCTTTAAATGGAGTAATAAGATTTCCAACAAGTTCAGAAGTTAAAAAAATGTGTCTCCTGTGTGGCAAAATGCAAGTAAATAATGATGTCACCAAATATACCCGGGATCAAGATCATGCAAGAACGGGAAGGACATCCAGAAGTCTTACGGCTAGAATAAAAGATACCTAATCTCAGAATATGGGAAATTGGGGGGGAGAGAAAATGGGCAAATCAAGCAGGTGGGCATTGAGCCAGAGAACAAAATATTTGACTATAATGGAGAGCATACTATTGTGTGCTATTATAAAGTTAGCCTGCAAGATAGATAACAGAGACTACATCAGTTTAAAAAAATTGTTAAGAAGACACATAATGATTTAAATAGCATACCATCAATATATGTGTGTTAATGCCTGCCATGTTTAAAATAAATCCTGTGTTCTCTATATAGCAGCAAGTTGCCAAATTATTTATTTGAGTTGCCTGTATCTATATGTTTAAACTCAGGAGAAGGAACAGCATTAAGCTTTGCTTGCAATAAATGCAAGTTTATCTAAGACAAATTTACATGAAATTGTTAAAATGAGTCAAATAGTAAGGTAAAGCCTTTTTGAATTTGTCAAGTGAGGATTAAACAAAAATGACTGTTGATGTAAAAAAATAAATAAAAGTAACTGACTTTTATCAGAATATTGAAAATAGTTTTCTAGTGTATAGCTACAGAACATTTATCTATGCAATTATATAACAGTCTTACATTTTTAGTTTACGTATTTCAGTAGTTCATGGGCATTAATAGTACGTTTTCACTTCTTTCCTCTTCTTTCAGCTATGTATTTAAGGTTGTCTCCTTCAGGAAACTAAAATTCTTTGCCAGCACTTTGATTTCCTCCCTCCACTTTACTGCATAACGCATCCTGCAAAGAGACCAAATCCATGTTTAAATACTAACGTGATTAAAATGTATTTATCAGGGAATGCAATACACTTTCTTTGAAATCAAATTGAAGGAGACATTTCAAATTTGTGTGGTATAAGAAAGCATCATTTGCAAATAATAAGAGGAGACTCTCCAGAGCATACTGCTGTATGTCAACTGGAGGCTGGATTTAAATGATTAGTGAAATCTCCATTTGTGTGCTAGAAATGTGATATTTTACTCTGCACATTACTGCTGCAGAGATCAAATCCAGAAAGCTTGTCTTCCAGGGACTTTAAGATCCACCACCTTGATTGAGCCATTGGGAAATTTTGCCTTCAGTCGAGAGTCGGAAGTTGTGTTGGTGTAAGTGAATCATTATCTGTGAGGAAGAAACAAAATTAACAATCTCCTCCAGGAGAAGCAAGACTTACTAATGAGCACAAAACACTAGTCAGAGCCAATTTTTTTTTCCTGTTTTTAATCAGGGGATGTGGCATAATCTTTTTACAAGTCCACACTGTTTTATCTTGGTGCAGGTTCACTCAGGATGCGGGGGGATTGGTAATGAGGTGGCTCTGGGGAACCAGACACACTGCTTTGTGACTTATCTAGAAGTTCCAGCAGGGAATGGAGCCTGAGCATTTACCAACTAAGTAGAACTTCAAGTGTTTTGAGCTATGAAAATAATGAAGATGTAGGAGAAATCTATCAAGTCCCGCCATCTCCTAAAGGCATGATTATATCAAGAGTGTTTTCAAACTGGAAACTCAATGGACAACTACTGAATTGATGTCGATATTTCCTCAGCTTAAATAAATCAATTTTTCATAATTCTTGAGACTTGATGGAAATAACCATGAAACTTTTCTTTTTACTCCAGCCTGCCATTTTTAACCATTAGCTTCACAGGTTTAAACCTGCCATTGTTTTTTCCATATTTCTTATTTATTTATGTTCCGGTCTATGCATAAACACTACCTCCAGCCCCTTGCAATTCATAAAGTATTGATAAAATATTTAGGTGCCCTCACATCTCCATCCTGCCTTTACCACAGTAAATAATTGTTTGAACATTGACTAGTTTCCACAGCATTATTGGGAAATAACAGAATAAAAGATATATTTTTGTCTTTCCAGACTTCTATTTTTATATCAGACATATAATTTTAGCACTCTTTTTTCCTATGACAGGTTGTGACATGAGTCAATCAATACCAGACTCATCATCACTTCCTTGCTTGCTTGCTAGCAACTTTAGTACAATTGAGCTACACTATCTATTGTATTGCTCCACAAATAAATGGAAGATGGTTGACTTGAAAGTTTTGTGGTACTGTAGAAATTATAAAATGGAGCCAAAATTGCAACGATTTCAGAAGACCATATCTCAGAGACAGTAGACATTCTTTCAGTTTATACAAAAAAGGGAGTAGAGCACCAAGGTCTAAATTGTCCTTAATCAGCAAATTAAATCCATATATCCACACATCAACTGTTGTAACAGCTAGGGTCTTGTTTAAATATTAGAGGATTGATATTAATAATACTGATTTTTGTGAAGCTAAAACTGAGAAAAGTGTGACATAGGAAAGAGTCTTAGTAAAATCCTAGAACCTATCACTACCTTAGCTAGGCATCCTGTGTAGAATGTGGTGTAAAAAAGTGATAAACTGGGCTGGGGATGTGGCTCAAGTGGTAGCGCACTTGCCTGGCCTGCATTTGGCCCAGGTTCGATCCTCAGCACCACATACAAACAAAGATGTTGTGTCCGCCGAAAGCTAAAAAATAAATATTAAAAAATTCTCTCTCTCTCTCTCTCTCTCTCTCTCTCTCTCTCTCTCTCTCTCTCCCCCCTCCCTCTATCTCTCACTCTCTCTTTTTTACAAAAAGTGATAAACTAAAAAAAAAAATAGATAAAAAATAGGGATCCATTCAAATATGAAAAGAAACCATACAGGAAGAGAATGTAATAAGCTGTTAGTCCTCTACCTAGTCATTACCCACACACTAAGTAAGAAACCTGTGTCTATTAATACTAATGAATAAATTGTGTCTGCTGAGTGTTTCCAGAACAAAGAAGGTGTTTCCATGTTCATGAGGTAACTGGTGGCAAGTTCAAGGCAAAGGATGACAGGAGGACTAAGGTGATGTACAGGGTAATGAAAGCCCCAAGCTGTGAAATAGAAGGACTCCAGTTTCTTTATCAAGATCAGCTGTTGGAACAACTTACATAATCTGAAGGATTTGAACGAGTAATTTTACAAGAATTAATTATCACAGACATCCAGAAGCTGACCCGTGTCCCTTTGTTTGGCTAGAATTCTTTTTTTTTTAAAGAGAGAGTGGAGAGAGAGAGAGAGAGAGAGAGAGAGAGAGAGAGAGAGAGAGAGAATTTTTTTTTAATATTTATTTTTTAGTTTTTCGGCAGGCACAACATCTTTGTATGTGGTGCTGAGGATCGAACCCGGGCCGCACGCATCCCAGGCGAGCGCTCTACCGCTTGAGCCACATCCCCAGCCCTGGCTAGAATTCTTATCAGGTAATTACTGAGAGGCTGTCAAGGGGTGACATATCTCATGAGTGTAGTTCTTCCCCTACCAAAATCTCAGCAGATTATTACCTCAGATGCACCAAAAGTGATTCCGCAGTTTGATCAGAATTGTGCACTCAAATCATAAAATGTACAGAAATCATGTCTGTTGACACTGAAAATAATGTCCATATTTCTCCTTTCAAGGAAGAATTAAGTTTTTCTTCTTTCAAGAAGAATTTTAATTTTGAGATAATTTTTTTCTTCAAGTATTTGTTATTATATTACTAACACCTCACTGAAGCTGTTTCTGTGCACATTCATGGGTGTGCATAATAAAATATTTACTTACAAGTCACGTGGAATTGCTCCCAAAATTTGGACTCCCAAATCAAATTTTTGTGCAATTCAAACTTTAACAGCTAAGTCCATAAAATCAGGAGGAAAATATTTTTTTCTCAGTGGACTCGTCAAGTTCAAGGTGTATGTGAAATGCTTGATACATATTATTAAGTCTAAGGAGATGGTCTAGCTCAAGCAAACCTGTTAGCAATGGTGTGTCTGACCTTCCTGAGAAGGTAATTAATTGTTCTTTTACCAAAAACAAGGGTACCAGCTTTCAAGAAAGCTTTGGAAATCAATGTGTTTTATTAATCTTTTATATGATTTTGGAGAAGACTGCTTCTGTTGTTGTTGTTGTTGGCACAATTATGTAAAGGTCAGTTACATTCTAACTTTGTTCTCCAGTCTGTCTTTTTATTTCTCTAAACTATTACAGTATTAACTCAATATCATTGAGAAACGTGTTTCTTAATTCTAAGTTAAATATGGATTGATTGCAGATATTACTGCCTGAATCTTTAAGAGATATAATACTCTTCCAAGGAATTATAGAATAATGGATGTGGAAGAAATTTATAAATTATTTAACTCAGTATTCATGAAATTCATACACATATATAATGACAGTCAATAATGATGATCAAGAAGCTATTTTCTAACTACTGCTTAGGCAAACACACTACTTATCATTCAAATATATTTTGGGATTTCATATAAATGATTATTTTTGTCAAAAACTCCTACATCTCAATGTTGGGTTTTGAGTTTCAATTTCTTTTGCTTCTTCAACAGAGATCCCATGCCCTCCTAAGTAATGATCAAGTGATTCCAGTTTTTCAGGATTCTATTCAAACATCTCATCTTCACTACACGTGTGCATAACTTATCTACATACCCCAGATGTTGGTAGATCATTTCCCAACTACAGAATCTGGGATGCAAATTACGCACATGGGCATGGGACTTAGCATCTTAGACCTGCATGTCCACAACAGCATTCTGTAATGTTATAATGATTTTGTGATAGAAGAAATTATAGAATATTTGGATTCAGAATTTTTTTAAAAATCCAATCATGTCCAAGACATGTAGTAAATGTACCTTCAGATGAAGTAAATATTTAATAACAATTCACACGCATTCTCATTGACATTAGGGTTATAGCTATAGAGTTCTACGCAGCTATTACTTACTTGAAGACTTACATCTTACCCAGTGGGCAAAGGGAAACCAGTCTAAAATTATCAGACCTCAAGGAAGTGGTCAAACCCAATTTGTGTATTAACTATGATGTTTATAACCCTTGCAAAATGAGTTGTACTTATTTCTTCTGGATTGAATGTGCATACTAACAAGGGCATTTGAAATTATTCTTTTCTACCAAGAGATAATCTATCTAAAAGACAAGTTGGAAATGTCCTATATTCATATATGAATACACCACAGTGAAACTCAACAAGATGAAAGCATCAAAAGATTCCTGCCTGCTGAGGGCCTTTTTCCTCATAAATGGCACCTACTTCATGTGTCCTCATATGGCCAAACAGGAGTGCTAGCTCCTACAGATCTCTTTCATTGTCCTATAAAGAGACTAATCTCACTCATCCCCAAAGGCACTCCTGGTAACACTACTTTGAAGATTAAGTCATAACATATGAATTTGGAAGGAAACAGCATTCAGACCATAGAAAAAGCAAATTGACTTTGGGGCATATTTGAGGATTTTACCAATTTAGTATCACTTTACTTCCTGACTGTTTGGCAAAAGCAGAAATGATGTTTTTTTTGTTTGTTTTTTTGTTTTTTCTGAACAAGAGAGAATATAAGAGAGATACTTATTTATTATTAAGCAATTTCATTTGTAGTAACATCATAGTCTCATTTTTTCAGAATTCTCTTCTTACCTGGAATTCAATTGATGAATGATTTAAGTATATCTGTTTTCATGGCAGAAATGTTTCCTCAAATAATTTTCTGTTTTTTCCCTGGAAAAATACAATGCACAGGTAAAGATCTTTTTATATTCAAAAACAAAACTTGAAAAAATAACCAACTTACCCATGTAAAACAATATTAAGCTTCCCCATCCAACTGCAAATTTAACTTGAATATAACCTTATTTTTGATGATAAAGAAAAATTCCATTGCTCCATTTCTAAATCTATGTTAGGCTCCAAAGTCATTTCATAAATGCTCCAGAACACAGAGCACCAGTTCTGGTGGAAAGAATAAGATGAAAGTCTCTCACAGAAATTAGTCATTAACATACAATCAATCAACAAATACATGAAAAAATGCTCACCATCTCTAGCAGTCAGAGAAATGCAAATCAAAACCACCCTAAGATACCATCTCACTCCAGTAAGATTGGCAGCCATTAGGAAGTCAAACAACAACAAGTGCTGGCGAGGATGTGGGGAAAAGGGTACTGTTGTACATTGCTGGTGGGACTGCAAATTGGTGCGGCCAATTTGGAAAGCAGTATGGAGATTTCTTGGAAAGCTTGGAATGGAACCACCATTTGATCCAGCTATTCCCCTACTCGGTCTATTCCCTAAAGACCTAAAAAGAGCACACTATAGGGACACTGCTACATCCATGTTCATAGCAGCACAATTCACAATAGCAAGACTGTGGAACCAACCTAGATGCCCTTCAATAGACGAATGGATAAAAAAAAAATGTGGCATTTATACACAATGGAGTATTACTCTGCATTAAAAAATGACAAAATCATAGAATTTGGAGGGAAATGGATGGCATTAGAGCAGATTATGCTAAGTGAAGCTAGCCAATCCCTTAAAAACAAATGCCAAATGTCTTCTTTGATATAAGGAGAGTAACTAAGAACAGAGTAGGGACAAAGAGCATGAGAAGAAGATTAACATTAAACAGGGATGAGAGGTGGGAGGGAAAGGGAGAGAGAAGAAAAATTGCATGTAAATGGAAGGAGACCCTCAGGGGTATACAAAATTACATACAAGAGGAAGTGAGGGGAAAGGGGGAAAAATATAAGGGGGAGAAATGAATTACAGTAGAGGGGATAGAGAGAGAAGAGGGGAGGAGAGGGGGGAGGGGGGATAGTAGAGGATAGGAAAGGCAGCAGAATACAACAGACACCAGAATGGCAATATGTAAATCAATGGTTGTGCAACTGATGTGATTCTGCAATCTGTATACGGGGTAAAAATGGGAGTTCATATCCCACTTGAATCAAAGTGTGAAATATGATATATCAAGAACTATGTAATGTTTTGAACAACCAACAATAAAAAATGATTTAAAAAAAGAAATTAGTCATTAAGCGAAAACACAGGGCAAATAAAAAATGTCACTGCCGTGGTGGCTCCCAGGATCTCTTCACTGATTCCAAAAGCAAATTGTTCTCCTGATGTAAGGAGGCACTATCTTAGGCTTTGTGAGTAATAACAACAATAATAATACATTATAATTTGCAGAAGCTTCCTTCAACATCTTAAGCTTATACAAGGAAGATTAAACCTCAGTCTGTCAATTTTATTGATTTGATAAGCCTTCATTGTTTTCTACTTTGGATTCTTGTGCTTGCTTTCTTAATTTCAGTAGAGTTACTGAGCATACAATACTGTTATTTTACATAATTCATCTGCACTATTCTAAAATGTCTCCAACAGTTCACTGAGTAGTTTACAAGTGTTACATTAATTTTTCTTTAAATTCATTGATACTTAGGAAATCAAAGAGGTGGCATTTTGGAACTTTGGAGTGTATTTCTTTACTGTTACCTATTTAAGAGGTAAATGAAGGTGTTATCTTCGATGTTGTTTGGAGGGAGTTTTCTGACATGCCCAAGTCTTTGCATTTGAACTGCAACTGCTCTAACAAATTACAATCTTAATGGCTTACATCAACCAAAACAACTTTGTAAGCCAGAAGTTCAAAATTAAGGCATTATATTCCCTCCAGAGAGTCTAGGGAAGGTTTGTCCTGAGCCAAGTCCAGCTTCAGTGGTGACTGTTAACATTCCTTGACATGTGGCTACATTTACTCTGCTGTGTGCCTCCATTTTCCCAAGGTCTTCTCCTCTCCTTGTCAGAGACTCACTTATATGAGTCTTGCAAGGACACTTTGCTGTGGATTTTGGGTCTCCTGTATAATCTAGTTTGACCATTTATCTCAGGAGCTTAACATTTGCAAGAATCCCCTTTTCAAATAATTTGGCATTATTTGCAGTTAGTATGTGGACATACCTTTATGAAGGTCATTATTCAACCCACAACAGAGGTACAGAAAAACAGGGTGGTCTTGTTTAATTACAGTTTTATTTCAAAAAATTGAGATCCCAGATCAAATTTTTAAAACACTATTACCCTTTCTGAAAACCTTCAAAGATTCTTTCTGTAGAATAGAAATTTGACTTGGAAGGTGGGGACATGCATTCTTTTCTCTTGCAGGATCTAGAATAAGATGGTTTCAAAATAATTGTCAGAAAGTCAGCACTCAGTACCCATCTTTGGGAAATTTGTGAGTAGAACCATGTGCATTGAGTCCAAATCTGAAGAACCAACAGCCTCAAAGTTTATGTCTAGGTTATATCCTAAACAGATATTGGAATGATCAATACTTAATCGTACAGCTCTAACTTTTATCCCCATGCAAGATCATTTGTTGTATGACATCCTCAATTGGAGTGTCACAAAATACAACTCTGAGGCCAAATGTAGCCTGCCACCTATGTTTGGCCACACAGCAGAGGAGCAAAGAATGCTTTCACACTTTTAAATGATTGTAAGGATTGAAAGGAGAATAATCAAATTCTGGTGACCATAAAACAGGCTTATTAGAACATTCTCAAGCTCATTTTTATTCCCATTTTCTATTTGACTGCTTTCGCATTATCACAAAAGAGCTGAGTAGCTGTGACAGAGATCTGGAGAACATCCTTAATTTTGCCTTTTGACCTCCAAAGCCTAAAACTTTAAATGCTTTGTGCTTTGTTTGCTGAGTAGGTTTGCTGGTAACTGCTAGATACTGAACTATGAGATTATTTGATGGCCGCATATAAAGTTTTGATATTTCTTACATTTACAGTAATTTATATAAACAGTACCATTGTCTCTTGAATATTAATTAATTTATAAATATCAAGGTTATGTGTCTTGACTGATAGACTCTAATTGTCTTTGGTAAAATTCTGGCTAACATGCTCAACTTTTTAGAAATGCTGTCATATCCATTATTTAGAATTTAGAAAACAAATTACAAAATTGTATTCCAACATTCATATCAGGTATTCATTTCTATATTTGAAATGTCAGTGCCTAGGGATATTAATCTCAGGATTTCAAAATTTCTTAAATAAAATTCTATTTGTGAGTGTATGCATAATTTTTTTAAAAAAATCTCCAATTTCCTTCTCAATATTTTAATGGTTTTGGTGGGGAGAGTGGGTAACAGGGATTGGGGCAAGGGTATAGTTTTATGAATGCAGATTTCTGTTTTAGAAATTATTTAGAGCTATTCATTGTAAAAATGTTTTCTTAGTATATTTATTTATACTATATTCCTTAATTCAAGTAAATATCAAGAAAAAATTAAGAATAAAGTTTCTTACATCAATACCATATTTAGAGGTGGAGATAACAAATGCCTGGTTTTAAATATAAGATCTTAATTGTGAAATACTTTGTACATTTTCTACCAAAGCTTAATTTTAATAACTGTATAGATTTCTGACACAATGAAGGAAACCAGATAATTTCAAAATTATTTTTTTATACCTTCTGTAAGGAAAACTAAGTAGTGATCTCATTGTTAGTCTCTTTTCACCACTGTAAGAGAAATGCCGGAGAGAAGCTTCTTGAAAGAAAAGGGGATTTTTCACCTCATAGTTCTGGGAGTTCAAGGGTGTGATACTTGCATCAGCTGTGTTCAACTTCATGGTGGATGGCATCACATGGGGGAAGTCTGAGCAAGACAGAGAGACCATGTGGTGGGGCTGGAAGTCAGAATGTGGGGAGGACTCAAGCTTTTTTTTTTATATAGCAATTTTCTTGCAGATTACTCCTCTGTAGGTCTCTGTAGAGCTACTTTAATTCTTTTTTAGGACACATGCCCTGTGATCTAAAGATGTTCCACTAGGCCCCACCTCTTAACATATTCACATTGAGAACCAAGCTTTCAACACATGAACACTTACATTCCAAACTCAAACCACAGTGGTCATATCAAAACTGTCTAATTTATCAATAAATTATAGATTGCTAGCCAACGTTGGAGAGGGTGTGCCTTTTTTCAATGAGTACATAGTATGTATACTATGTATGTATGTAAGTGCATATGTATGTATGTAAGTGCATACATATGCACAAGACTTTAAATGCAAAGACTTGGGAATGTCAGAAAACTCCCTCCAAACAAAGGGGAAAAAAACACTATTTCCCTAATTTTAACAAAGATAACTTGGAATGAAATTTGTACATTTTGTATATTCTTCAGAAAAAAATAGCAAATAGCATTTACTATCAAAAGACAGCTTGGGCATCATCTGACAAAAATTAATGTGAAATAGTTCTACTCTCAAGTCTTCAATGAATATTCTTATGTTTAATTCAGAGACAAGAAGTAAAAGGTGTGTGTGTATACTAATATACCTGATAAAGGTATTTATTAATGTATTACCTTAAAAAGCAAAGCATTAGGAAAGAAAAAAAAATATCCATCAATGGATAAAGAAAGAAATGCATAAATAATCAGAGGCCTATTTTTACAATGAAAAAACATACAAAATTAAAGTTGAATGAGTGAGAGCCAGTCTTACTAATTTAAAAAAAAATGGTCAGATAATTAATGTTCTGTGGTCAAAAAAGCAAAAACCAAGAAAGTTATGCACATCTTCTATAAAACACCTAGACCAAAGTCTGACAATTTTTAGCTATTAAAATCCAAAAAACTAGTGACAATAGTTGAGTAAAGTTCTATAATACAGCAGGACTGGAATGAAGAGAAAACTGAAGGCAGGTCATAGACTGTGGCCAACAGAAGAACAAAAGCAGAGAGGCTCTGTGGAGAAGAGACAAAGTAAAGAAAAGAAAACAGACAACTACTTTAGCCAGAACCATTCCCCCCCACCCCCATCCCCCAGGTTTCTTAAGTGCTCTGCTATACCCAGACATAGAACACAGATTCCAGGATATTCCGAGTCGAAAGGTATATTGTGCAGGGACTGTTACTAAAAATAAAATGTGCATGTTCATTAAAAGGCTGGGTTTGAAGTGCAGGAAGACACATTCTGGTCTCTAGTACTCCAACTATTAAGTTCTACCATTGCAGCCTAAAAGCTACAATAAACTGTACATAAACAAATAAACAGCTGGGTTCCAGGAAAACTTCATTATGGACATTAACATTTGAACTTCACATTCTTCTTTCTGTTATTATTTTTTAGCCACTTAAAAATGTTGAAACTATACTGTGCAAAAACTTGTGGAGGCCAGATTTGGTACATAGACTTCAGTTTGCTAACTTCCTAACTAAAGCTATATGTGTCATTACAGACACTCAAAAAAAAAAAAAAAAAAAATATATATATATATATATATATATATATATATATATATATATATATATATATATATATATATATATCTTGAGTGAAAACACAAGCTTCATAAAGACAGGTGTGTAAGTCATTTTTTTAAACTATTTTATGCTCAGAAAACAATCTTAAATCTCAATGTCCTGCAACAACAATTCACTTATCATTCATGTCACACATTGGCAGTAGGTCAACTGTCATTCTGCTGGATATGTTCCTATGATGAGACCATGGCTGATAGGTGATTGAGCAGGAGCAGACACATGCAATGTTTTTTAAAGTTTCAGCTTGGACATAGCAAGTCCTAGGGAAGCTTGATTCCTATGGAGGAAAAAGTGCAGGGTAGCTCTGCATACCACACAGATGCATAATTCACTAAGAATCAGCACCCCATAGTGTAAGTAAGAATACAGTGATCCAAGCTAACTAGAGTAGACCATATCAAAAAAATAAAATATACCATATCCAGCTATATATACATCTAGTAGAAGCTAATAATATTGGCCATAGTGCAATATGATCAGTTTCAGTTTGGGAAATAAGAGAATGGATCTTGAAGGATTGACAAAGAAGTTTTAGTTTTAATAACCATTTAAAGCAAACACTTCAGGTTACTTTGCATTATTTGTCGGAAGAGTTTGAAAAGATGAGCTTGATTCATCTGTATCTTTATTATTAAGTGAAGAAATAATAAAATATGGAGTGAAGAAACATTATTATGGAAATAGAAAAATTGATTAATCATTCTTTTTTAATATCAATCATTGGACTTTAACAAGTTTACTTGAAAATTTTCTGTAATTTAAAAAATAATAATTTGCATTACATCAAAATAAGGAATCATTTTCATTTTACCATACATCAATATAAAATAAATGTTGTTAAAATAAATTTATTAGAATTAAATTATCTTTAGGGAGATGTCTGAATAGAATGATAACTGAGAGCTTTATTTTACCGCTTTATACACTATTGGTTTACAATTTCTAATAATTTGATCTAGAGAGTAAATTCAATAAGTGTTACTGTGATTGTGAAGCCAGAATTAGACAGGCAGTCAGTATAGATAGGTAAATCCAGTCAGGTCCAATCCAGGAGGCCAATTTTGAAGGAGTTCAGGAAGTTGGAAACTGTCCCCTGAGGAATTGAGATGTTAATTCCTCCAGAGCCCTTCCTCCACCCTTACCAAGAACCTGCCCCTGCTCCAACCTGTTGCTAATGTACCCTGTCCCAGGAATTGCCCCTCCCTACAGGGAGCTATAAGATTGTTTATGTGTCCTTGTCTACTCCATCCTGCCCCTTCAGCCCACCTCTTTCCCACCTTTGGGCCATCTCACTGAGCATTCCTGGGCTTAGTCATGTATGCAGGAAGGAGAAAGATTAGGGGGAAAAAGCAGGAGCACAAAGGAAGCCTAGGGCATATAAAAAGGGCAGACACCTCACTTCTTAGGATAACAAGATACCAACTGTGGCCCCCTTATCCCTCCTGGGAAAAGTCTATGTTACCTCTTTTTAAATAAACCCTGCTTTATATGCTTGGCTCGGTGTGCTTCTCTAATGTTCAAACTTTAACATGTGGGAGGGAAGCAGGACTCATTGTGGATAACCCATGGTATCAATTGTATGGAGGATTTCACCACTTTTATTTATATTCTCTTTCCGTAGAGTTCTATCCACTATACTATTTCTCTTAACAGTTCACAAAGAGAGCGTGAGTTGACTATTCCCTGTTACCTTGAAATGCATGTAAATAAAATAGCAATGTCCTACTAATGCTGAGTATGCCTTTCTTTTCTAATAGACAATTTAAAATTAATGATAAAAGCTTGAAGGTTATTATCGGCTGAATACTTAAAATATGTAGTGTGTTATATCATCATTTTTCAAAGCAAAGGTGATCTTCAAAGTTCCTTGAGAGAACTGATTATTCCAGGAGGAAGAGTGGATGTGTTTTTCAAGATCTTGTAAGGTAATTATTTCTTCTAAAACTTAGCCTGGAAATGGCAGTTGTGACACTCTTTTCCTCAAATTAGTAAATACCAGTTCTAAGAGTCATCTCCCAAATAGAATGCTTATGTGATGGGGCAAAGGCATATAAACATTGAAATTTTTTTCTGTAGAGCCAGGTTTTCACTCCACTTTACATCAACCACTATACTTAAAATTATAAAATTATTTTTTATAATTTTAAAACCAATGAGAAATAAAAGGCTGTTGTTGTTGTTTTTGCCACTGTCATCAGGTGTCCCTAATCCTATCCTGTTTCACTCTGCAGAACTATCCAATTTCCCATTAGAACTGGCCTCTTAGGAGAATCCTGCTCACAGGTCCACAGTTGAAGCTAGAGAACTGGCTGCCACCTACAGAACCAGTCCCAAATGGAAGTTTGGGCACTAGTGTGAACATTTCATCATTCTTTTTTCTTTGCCATTTTATCAGAATTTAGCACAGCTAGTGGCACATTAAAAGCACATAGTACCCTATAAATATTTAAAGAATGGACGTGTGGATGACTCTTTGCCTGTATTTACTACTCTCTCTAAACTTGGTAATGAGAAAATTGTTCAGTACATGATTATGAACCCTCATTTCACCTATAACTAAAACTATTTAAAAATTAGAACATGTGGGACAAATTGGATTTCATCTAATTTTAAGATTGCTGTCAGTGACTTAATCACTTTATAAATCATCAGAGGATTGGGAGAGGCTCGATTCTCTTAAGAGAATCAGTCAATAAACTTAATAACTTTAAGAAAATTACTGCCTTCTCCAACAATACTTATAAGAAAATGTTACTTTACATTCAAATATACCCAGGTGGTTTAAAAGTATTTTAATAAGTAAATTTTGAAAATAAACTTTTCTTGAAAATTATCTAGTTGAAATTTTAGAAAAGATTTCAAACAGCCAAGTCACTCTATATAACATTCTACGTAATTTCCATCTCTGACATAAGTAGAGCATAAATCTATAGAAAATGGTTAGCTTATTTTCAAGCTCAGCTAGAAAAAAAACAAGAAATAATTTCACATAGAGATTATAGGCTAAAGGCAAAAGTCTACTTGATAGCAAAAAGTACTCTCAGAAATCTGGAAAGAATAACTGTTTTGTTTTTCTAAAGTTTCTAAAGCCATTAAAAGATCAGCTTCATAAATAAGACTTCAGCAAAAAAGTCAAATAGGTGATTGGTTGGTAACATTTATATGGATATATTTCAGATTTAGATCTCGTTAATATGGTAAAAAATGGAAATCAGATTAAACTGATTATTAAGCTGGATTGTGTGTCAGATAGAACCAATCTATAAATATATTTTTGAAACAATAAGTTAATGCAACAAGTCCTGGTTTCCAGGCCAATATATTGAATCACTTCCAAAAAGTGTCAAAATTATAATAAAATAAGTATTTAAATATAATTAGTGGTATCAAAATTTCAAATATCTGGAAAGAATATACAAGGGATATGTCAAATTTTTGTAATAAAACTCGTGTAATTAATGACCTTCTAAATAAATGAGAGACATTTATAACCATTATTGGCTTTATTTAATTTTGTTCAGACACCACTATCCTCGAAATTCATTACTGTATTCAGTGTGATTTCTATCAAATTCTGACAGTTTGTTTATATCTGCAAATTTGGTAAGTCAATGGTGATATTAGTTAAAAAGACAAAAAAGCTGAAAAACTGAGGTAATCTTGAATATGAAGTAGGAAAACTTATATTACTAGATTTCTAGAGTTTGTATAATGCTAGAATAATTAGGAAAATGCGGTTCTGGAACAAAGCAAAGAAAAAACTCTATTTTTTTTCAAGAATAAAACCACACATTAGCCACTTGCCTTATGACAAAGGTTTATCTTTTTAATAGATTGCTCTAAAATAACTGGAAATGTACATAGAAAACAGAATCAAAGGAAAATAAAATGGTTTAAAGAAAAAAAGGGAATAATGAGTTTAGAAAGTAATGTATTAGCATGCCAAAAGTCGCCAAAAATTCCAACTACTTTTGTTGGGTAGGGCAATAAATCTCTGGTTTAGGATAGTAGAAAAATTCTGTGGCTGTGTTAGTAAAGTACAGTGGTAAAATTATGGTGGATTATGGGAAAACCAATAAAATAAATCAGCCCAAGGAGACTGCTTTATACACTTGAGTGAAAAAGCTATCAATAAAAATAATCAAAGTTATTGGATCTATATGACATGTAAGACCAATCTTTACAAATTGCCTCATTTGATCTCTTAAAAACCTATAGGATAGGTACATTATTTTAGTTATTAAAGTACATCTCTTTTAGAATTATGTATGAGATACTAATTTTCTAATGAGTCATGCCTCAAATTACTATTACTGCTTTATCAGTGCCAGGACCATTTAATAGATCCCATCTACTCATAGAGCTCAGAAACATTTTTTGAGAAAGTTAATTACTACCCTCTTCGGCTGTGTGAAATTTCATTACAGTTTCCAACATCAAGGTTGGTTTGTTTCTTTTTCATCCTCTCATTATTTTTATTTCATTCTTTAAATTTTGTGCTGGGATTTTCTTTTACTTGTGAAGGCTGTTGCTTTGATTATTTGGAGTTGATTTGCCTAGCATTTGCTATCTTCCTTCCTTCCTTCCTTCCTTCCTTCCTTCCTTCCTTCCTTCCTTCCTTTCTTTCTTTCTTTTTTTTTCTTTCTTTCTTTCTTTTTATTCCTATGTAGGTGCTGGGTCACTGATCAGTTACCCTTTACCAGGGACTGACAATTTCTGTTTTGGGGGGATATAAAGGAAGAATTATTGACTGAATACTCTGGAAATCCACATTCTGTTTGCAAGGTATGTTAATAAAATAATGTAGTTTTGTTTTACCACAAAATAACACAATAAAATTTGTTTTGAAAGCTATCATCTGATCATCCAAGTGTAGTCATAGAACTATGATTTGGGTGTTGTCTCCTGTAGGTTCATGTGCTAGAGGCTTAGTCCCCAGTTTGTAGGTGTAGAAAGTAGGTGGAATCTTCAACAGGTGAGACCTAGCAGAGGTGATGAAGTCATGCACAATAACTACTCTTAGAAGTGATTAATGCCATCTCAATGGAGTAGAATAGGTCTTGCCACTCTGAACTGATTGCCACAAGAATGGTTTATTATCAATTGAGTGGCTTTCTCAGCTCACTCTCTTGCTGTCTCTCTAATCTGTTGACTCTCATTCTCACACATGTTCCTGGTGTGTGATACCTTCTGCCAGGTATGACACAACATGAGATCCTCACAAGATATGGATGCATTATCTTGGACTTTTAGCCCCCAAAACTATAGTCAAATCCCCCCCATATGATTTTTTATAAATTTCCCAATTTCAGATATTTTGTCAGAATATCAAAATACAAAAGTAAAACCTTAAAAAACAATTATTATAGTTTGAAGAAAAAACTGTTAATATAAAACAATATAAATTGTTAATATCTTATGGATAATATACCCATAAAATTAAACTTTTATTAATTTATTTATTTTTACTGGGAATTGAACTCAGGGACACTTTATCCCTGGGCCACATCCTCAGCCCTTTCTTATTTTTTATTTTGAGATACGATCTTGCTAAGTTGCTTAGGGCCTTGCTAAGTGGCTGAGGCTAGTCCAAACTTGCTATCTTCTTGCCTCAGTCTCTCAAGTTGTTGGGATTACAGACGTGAACCACTGCACCTGGTCATAAAACTCAACTTTTTAAAATTAAACTTTGAGATTTGTAGGTGCATGTGTGGTTATAGAAACAGTATCATTCTTTTATAGTCTTTTGTCAGTTTCTCCCTAAGATAACACCTTGCACATCATATGCAGGAGATTGGCAATATATGAATAAAAGTCCAGGTTTCCCAAATGATCCTTGTTAAGTCCCTAGGCATCCTCACAACTGCTGGGCAGAGGTGAAAATTCTAGCTCCCCAAAATGCCTCCACTGAATACATTCCAGGCAAGGAATGCTAGTAGTGAACCATTCCTGCTCCCCTGTGACCTTCTATGACTCACTTAGGCGGAACATCAAGTTGACACAATGTCTTAGTAAGTCTTGACTTTCTACTGTTTTTTCTGAAACTCCTTTCCCAAAGATGATCAGGACATTTCCTGCAAGATGGAGTGGAAGTCCAAGATCCCCATGAGGTCTATACTGATACAGCATGTGAAGGTGTCTTTCTTACACCCCATGGAGTGATAATCCCAGCTCCCTGACTGTTTTTTTTTCCCCCTGAAATAACCAGGACTTGGTTTGAAGCTTAAGGGTTGAAGGATCTCTTTAAGATCACCAGGATATATGACAAAGATCTCTCTTCAAGCTTCACTGGAATGAACGGGGGTGAAGCTAAGGAGCTGGTTGTTGTTTGGCCTGAGTAGAGCAGCCAGTGTCAAACATGTCTGTTGGGCTTGATGACCTTTCCAGGGTTCTTTGTCTAGAGAGGAATGTTTGTGTTGGGGTTTTTCCTTGTCCATGTTCATTGACATTTGCAGGTTATTGGCTTCTTCAACTCCTACTTTGAAATGCATGAGGCAAAAAGAAAACCCGAGTGACACTACAGTGTCAGTCCTTGGGTTCTCTGATTTCTAGCCCCTCTGACTTCCTTCTGCTTCCCACAGCCTTTTTATCTTTTATGTAGAGGTTTTACTTTTACTCAACAGGAGGAAGAGGAAAAAAAGTACATCCATTCTATTTTCCAATAATAAAAGAAACCAAGTATTGAGGTTTTGTTCATTTTGCATGGAAGTGTTTTGTTTTGTTTTCTAAATAAAATATTTCCCTTTGGAAGCATAAAAACATGCAAATTTAATTAAAATTTAAGATAGATTTTTCTGCTTAAACAAAGTGATACAAGATTAAAATATATTTAGAATTTTTATTCATGTTCTTTTATTCAACAATTGAAACTAAGGTCTATAATTTGCATGGGACATTGGAAGGAATGCCTCTTCTGAATATGAATACTTTCTAGATTCAAAAATAAGAGTTTTATTTGTAGTTGTTCAGCTTAAAAACAATAGAGAAACATCTCATAAATTAAGATTTTGTAAACTCTGTGTTTGGTGTGTTTCTGAAGCTTTCTGGACAACTTTGTTAGCAGAGGCATATTGCACAGTAAGTTTTGAAGCTGTATCAAGAAATACTTAGTATTGTAGATCTAATCAATATTTTCTTAGTTTTTGGAAATAAGAATTTTAATGTTGGTCTTATTAATAGAGACACATTTTAAATCCTTTGTATATTAGCCAAGGAGTGGGACAACTGGATCAAATCATGGTTCTATTCCAAGTTTTCTAAGGAATCTCCATATTGCTTTCCAGAGTGGTTGTACCAACTTGCATTTCAACCAGCAATGTATAAGTGAATATTTTATTTTATTTTAAATTTATTCTAATTTGTTATATATCATAGAACAATGCATTACAATTCATAGTACACATATAGAGCACAATTTTTCATATCTCTGCTTGTACACAAAAGAATCACACCATTTGTGTCTTCATACATGTACTTAGGATGTTGGTTTCTGTCTCATTCCAGTCTTTCCTACCCCATGCCCGCTCCCTTCCCCTCTCTTCCCCTTGCTCTATCTAGAGTTCTTCTATTCCTCCCATGCCCTGCCCATTACCATTATGAATAGGCATCCAATATTTTTCCCCACATCCTCACTAGCATTTATAGTTACTTTTATACTTGATAATTGCCATTCTGAGTGGAGGAACATGGAATCTCAGTGTAGTTTGGATTTGTATTCCTCTAATCACCAGAGATGTTGAGCATTGTTTCCTATATTTTTTGATGATTTGTATGTCTTCTGTGAAGCCTGTTCAGTTCCTCTGCCCATTTGTTGATTGGGTTATTTGGGATTTTTTTGGTGTTAAATTTTTGAGTTCTTTAAATATCCTGGATATTAATGGTCCATCTGCTCTTCAGGTGGTAAAGATTTTCTCTCATTCTGTAGGCTCTGTGTTCATGTTCTTGATTGTTTCCTTTGCTATGGAGAAGTTTTTAGTTCGATGCCATCCCATTTATTGATTCTTGGATTTGCTTTTCTTCTTGCTCCTCAGGAGTCATATTAAGAAGGTCTGTTCCTGGGCTAATATGATGGGGCATTGGGCCTACTTTTTTTTTTTTTTTTTTTTTGTATGTGCAGGATCTCTGGTCAAATGCCAATGTCTTTGATCCACTTTGAATTGAGTTTTGTGTAGAGTGATATATAGGGGTACAATTTCAATCTACTACATATGGATTTCCAGTTTTTCCAGCATGTTGTGTTGGAGAGTTGATCTTTTCTAGTATGAGATGACATATTTATGTGGGTATGGCTCTGTGTCTTCTATTCTTTTCCATTGATCTTCAATTCTATTTTTGTGCCTATACCATGCACAGCCACAACAATGTTTATAGCAGCTCAATTCACAATAGCCAGGTTATGGAACCAACCTAGGTGCCCTTCAACAAATGAATGGATGAAGAAAATGTGGTATATAGACACAATATAATACTACTCAGCTATAAAGAAGAATGAAATCATGGTATTTGCTCCTAAATAAATGGAGATGGAGATATCACGCTAAGTGAAATAAGCCATTCCTCAAAAAACAAAGGTCAACAGTTCTGTTTAATATTGAACACTAACCAATAACAAGGAAGGGTAGAGAGGGGAAGCATAGAAGTTGATCGGATTAGACAAAGGGGAATGAAAGGCGAGAATAAAAATAAGAAACAGTAGAATGAAACTGAATTAACTTTCCTATGCTCATATATGAAAACACAACCAGTATAACTCCACATCATGTTCAACCACAAGAATGGAATTAAAATTGTACTGTGTTGCACCCAATGTATGTATAATATGTCAAAATACATCCTACTCTCATGTATATATAAAACAACATATAAAAATTATAGAATTAAAAAAATGAATACTATAGAAACATTAATATTAAGCAATAAAAAAGATGCATTGGTCTTGAGTTAAATAATTACACTTGAAATAAATAATTTTTAATAAAATTTTCTTTAAAATTATATCTTCCTAGCTCATCATGTGTTTGATGAAGTTATTCATTAGTAAAATACATGTAATGTACACTCAGAGTAACTAAATATTCTCTTAAAGTCAATTTAGCAAACAGGATAATAAAATTAGAAAAATATTTTTCAAAGAGAATGGGGTGTGCATGTATACTTTGATGATATACTGATAAATCAAATACAAGTTTCTCAATAATGAATAGCAAAATGTCTCCAATTACTATTGTGTGCTATGTTAATTGTCAGTTTTAATAATTAGAGTGGTTTACATGACTATCCACATTATGTCAGATAGTTTCTCATAAAATACAGCATTCACTAATCAGCTTTATTTTTCATTATTCACCAGTCAATTTGAGTAAATAATCCCCACTCGTTTGATATTCAATTAAAAGTAAACTAATTTGCAGTCATGCCATTTTACAAACCATAATTTTTAAAATATCAATAGGAGATTTAAAAAAATAAACAACTGAATCATTTGTCTACATTTCTACTGGTTAGGACAGAGCTTTGGTGGCATCTGTCAGGGAGGTTATGTGCTGGCAACTACATAATGAATGTCATTCTTGTTTACCTAAGGACAATGTCATTGACTTATAAGAATGTATATTTATTTTCTTGCATTTCCAAATGCATTTGGCCTTGATAAATAGATAATGTTATGACATAACCATGTTATCTAAATATTATATACAGTAATTATGTTTTAAAATAAAAAATGTGTATAAGAATATTTCAAATGAAAATATCTAAGAAGTACAATGGGAAAAATATTGTAAGGGACTAAAATAATTCAACATAAAAAGCACCAAGGTTATTATTTTGAAATTAATAACAATATTTATATTCAGATATTGTACATTTTTATATACAAAAGAGCTTACAAGAAGCTTAGGAAATAATACCAATAGTGATTATCACATTTAACCAAGTCAACCTGATCAAGAGTAGTGATAGAATATAAGTAATCTAGTAATGTGTGACTTTGATTTAAATCAATACAACTTTGTATAGAGGACTGTTTGATTACATATAATTTGAAAATGTTTCATAAATATGTAACAAAGCATAGAATAAATTACTATAAAATAGATAAGTATAAAATAAATACATTTGTTTACATATTATCAGCATTTTATAAATATTAGCTATATTTAATATTTTTAAATGAATATTTTAAAGTAAAATGACATGAATGTTGAATCTTCTTTTATAAAATTACTGGTTTTATTTTAATTAAAAACAGGATTTCAATGTTTTTGAAGATAAGTGATACTGTTTAAAAACATAAGCTTGCATGCATTTAAATGGATTTTATGGGTTGAATGGTGTCTTTCCAAATTCATGATCTTCATGAACCTCAGGTTTGACCACATTTGGAAATTGGGTCTTATCAGACGAAATTGAGTTGGGTTAAAATGCAGCCACTCTGGATTAGAGTATGGTTAGCATCCTTTGAAGTCATGTGAGGATACACATACACTCTGGGAGAGACAGAAACTAGGTTAATGAACCAGTTTTTTAACCAAGACACCTAGAATGGCTGGAAAACATCAAAAATTAAAAAGATACAAGAAAGAAACCTTCCATAGTACCATTAAGAGGGCCTGGCCCTGCTAATACCTTGATTTCAGGCTCCTAATATCCCAGGATGCAAGATAATAAATTTCTATACACATAAACCACCCAATTTGGGGTAATTTGTTCTGGAGCTCTAAGAAACTAAAGTCTTTAAATAAAGTTAAGAATCTATAAATGATATCTTAAATGATTTGTATCATAATGATAATCAAGCTATGTCAACCTCACTACCTTAAAAATATAATAAAATAAAATAATGATGGTACTGATTCAACTTTAATAACAAAATATTTCATATTATTTTTGAAACAACAAAATATTTCATATTATTTTTGAAATTGAAGATGCATTGAAACTTTTGGACATCTCTGCATTTTTACTAAAGTATTCATTATTTCTATTTCAAGTGTCGTAATTTTTTTTATTGCCATTTTTAAAAATTTCGTGAAATCTTTTACTTCAATTTGCTGAAAGTGTCATTCATTTCCCCTTTATGTTACAGAGTGCTCAATTGCATTGATTGACTTTCAAAATTAATAAATCTCATTAAAATTATTCTGAGTGAAATAAACCAGATGTAGAATGCAACATGGATCATTTTGTTTGTATAGATGCCCCAAATTGACAAAACTAAACTAAACTAAATCAAATCTAGAGGTAATGGCTACTTTTGGAGTGAAGGAGGTATATAAAAATTGAGAAAATGAAGATATTTTAGTTCTTGCTCATGGTTTGTGTTCCTTTCTGTATGTTGCACTTCAAAATAATTTAAACAATTTATGCTTGGTTAAGTATGACCTAAGCAGTTGTGGTTTGTAAAGTCTAAAATATACACAGAGACCACATTTTGTAATAATTTGCATGAGCTAAAAATATATAGATTTCATTTTCCTGAGTCCTTTTAAAACTGAACATTAATGATAGGCAGTAAGTGGCCTAACGGTATTTAATTTTAGATATTTAGGACATGATTGATATTAGTAAAAATAGTCATTTCCAAAAGTGAGAAGACTGATAATTCTTTTGATAGTAAAAGGACTATCAATAAGATTCCTTTGGTTCCATCCATTTTGCTGTAAATGACAGTATTCCATTCTATTTACAGCAGAATAATATTTCATTGTGCATATATACCACATTTATTTTATCCATTCATCCCTTCATGGGCACCTAGGTTGATTGCTTATCATAGCTCTTATGAAGGGTGCTGTAGTAAACATTTGCAAGCAGGTATCTCTTTGGTATGCTGAATGCATTTTTTTTCTGGATATATACCCAAGATTTGTATAGCTGGATCATATGATAGATATAGTTTTAGTTTTCTGAGGAATTTATATTATGTTAAGTAAAATAAATCAGACATGGAGAGATAAGTTATATCTCATATGTGGACATTTAAAATAAGTCAATCCAAATGTAGAGTAATGATTACAAAAGAAGGGAAGAGGATGAGGGAGGTTGGATAAAGGGAGGCTGAATTTCACCAGTGCACAATGTATGAATGCATTGAAATATCACAGAAAACAAACAATTAATCCACAATTAATGCATGCTGACCAAAGTAAAATAAGATTAAAATAATATGTAAAAGGTCAAAGTATTATGAAATTTGTGTGTGTGTATGTGTGTGTGTGTGTGTATAATTTTAACCCACATGTCATTGTTATCCCTAATCAATAAACACAGTTCCACCACAAAACAGAATTTGTTTCTAGTTTAAGAGTGACCTATATGAATTTTGAATCAGACTAATTAAATTAATTAAAAAAGTGCTTAGCTATACAATGAATGAAGGTTTTTAAACCTTTAGAATAATAACAAAATCAAGTAAAATCATTAAACTAATATGTTGTTATGTTGCAATAATCATGGCTCCCTCACCTCACTATGTGACTCCTAGACTTTTGGCATATTTCATGATTTCTCTGATCCTCTGTGTTCTCTTCTTTTAAGTTAGGAAAATAGTCATGAATATTTCATTGCACCATTTTGACTATTCCATTAGATAGTCCATTTAAAAGATAGTCTGCTTTACTGTGAGTGTTAAAAACAAGAGAAATAAAAGGAACACTTATTTTTGCTTGTTTTCTCTGCCCAGTTGATGATATTACAGTTATAAAAAAATGATAATTTTTTAAGGAACTGTCTACAAACAGATATCCCAAATCAAAATTTCTTTCAATCAGTAGCCTGATTACCTTCATCCAACAAAATAGGAGGAAATTAGGAAAATGTTGATGCAGAGAAAATAAAAGAACTATCACCAATTTTGATCTCAGTTTCATAGAATTCTAAGAAGAGTCTTTTCTGATTTCTGAGTCTTTCCAGTCTGTTAATGAAATGAAAACAATATTGAAGTTGCAATTTGAATAATCACCACTTTACTTCCATAAATAAGCATTAACCTAGTTCTTTGGAATATTGTATTAGTTTAAAAACTTCATTTGAACACTAGGTAGAATTTATATTTCTTATTTTAATCTGCCAAAGCTCATCCTTCTTAACTCACATAAAGGGAAAAATAAAACCTGAGGGTTTTTCAGAGCTGGCCATTGTGATACTTCTAAACAGCTTCTTCTAAGGAACTAAGATACTGTAATTGATCCACTTTTTCAAAATGTTTTATAAGCAAGATTGTCAAAATAGTATTTTTTTTTCATTTGTCAACATGAACCCTTAGAAAATATGGATTGATGAAATGAATAGAGTATAATTAGTTTAATAGCTGAAACCAAACATTTCTTGTCCATTTTCAAGACTGTACAATTCCATAAAAGCAAGTGAAGATTTGGAGCACTTCTTCTAATGAATTTGTTATGACTACTTAAAGCTATATTTTTTTTTACTTCATTTCTAAGCCAAGATCTGACAATACTGATAAAAAACTCATAAGTTTGGGTGATTATATAATTAATACTAAACCTTAATAATTTATGAAATAGGTTTAACTTTGGTCCAATTAGTCTAATTAAGAGGAAGCTGGGCAGATTCCTAAAGTTATTGAATCGTCCTAAGTAATCTAAAAAATATAGTAACACAAACTTCTTTTTCATTAATTGATAGACTGGTGTATTCAATATGCTTATGGTTTCTAGACTTTCACAGAGAGCTTAGCAAGAAAATATAAGTATGTTATACATTTTTACACAACCATAATTATTTCAAAATCTATTTGTATGTATATGTTAAAAAGTGACTTTGGGGGGCATTTGCATTTATCAAATATGTAGCAATGTTGAGCAGTTTTATGCATCTGTTGGAGATGAGTACACATATCTTCTTTAGAGAAATATTCAGATTTTAGTCCACTTTAATTCTATTAGTTGCTTGCTATTGAGTTGTTTTAGTTCTTTAAATATATATATATATAGTATATATATATATATATATATATATATATAACTATATATATAGTTATATATATATAGTTATATTTATAGTTATAGTTATAGTTATAAATGGACACAACATCTTTATTTTATTTATTTATATGTGGTGCTGAGGATTAAACCCAATGCCCCACATGTGATGGGCAAGCACTCTACCACCAAGCTACAACTTCAAACCATAGTTCTTTATATATTATAGTTATTAATCCTTTGCCAGATGCATAGTTTGCATTTTTTTTACCAATTCTTAGATTGTTTTTTGTTCTGTTGATTTCTGTTGCTTAATATATCATCTCTCCCCAATTAAGATGGCCATTGTCAAAAAGGCAGGAGAATAACAAATGCAGGCAACAGTGTAGAGGAAAAAATAACTTTTATATACTGTTGGTGGGATTATAGATTAGTATAGCTGTCAAGGTGGTGAGGGTCCTCAAAAAACTAGAACTTTTGAGTGAGCTAGCAATCCCATTCCTGGGCATATGTCCAAAGAAAATGAAATCAACATATCATGAAGATTCCTACATTCCATGTGTGTTGGAGCTCTATTCCTAATTGCCAGAATATGGGAACAACCTAAGTAACCCTCAATGGGCAAATGGATAAAGAAAATGTAATGCATAAGTACAGAGTGGAATATTTTTCAGATCACAAAAAAGCATAAAATCCTGTCATTTTTCAACAGCCTGGATGGACCTTATGTCAAGTGAAATAAATCAGACATAGAAAGATAAACATATAACCTCAATCATATATCAAATCTAAACAAACAAACAAAAAATGATCTCATAGAAGTTGAGAGTAGTCAGTGGCTACCAGAGACTAAGGAGAGTAGAGACATTAGGAAGGAGGAAAGGTTGATCCATGGACAAAATTTTGCAGGGAGACAGAAGGAGTAAGCTTTTATAGTCTTCTATGGCACACCAGGGTACATATAATTAACAGTAACACAGTACATAGTCAAAATAGTTACAGTAGAGGAGGTTTGTGTAAGTGTTCCCATGCACATATAATCTCCACTCAGCAAGCAAAATATATTCAGAGTTTTCTGAAGAATGAAAAATTCATCCATTTTATTCCTGGAAAGATAGCAATAAGATATTTCTAATAAGCATATGGTGCATTCTCTGGCAAGATTATTGATAGCACTGCAGGTACTGCTTCCAATTAGGAAAGATACTGAAGCAAGTTTTCAATGGAGTTCTGTTGCTCAAGCTAGTCTCAAATTCAGGGGCTCAAGTGATCTTCCCACCTCAACCTCCCTAGTCAGTTGTTCTGAAGATGTGGGCCACCATGTCTAGAAAGAACAAAGGACTTTGAATATATTCAGCATAAACAGTTATAATAGTATAAAGAGATGCATATGCTAAATACCCTGAGTTGATCACTACCCAACAATTGCCTTCAACAATCTTGCCAAAGAATGTATCATATGCTTATTAGAGATATCATATTCCTACCCTGACAGAGATAAGAATGAGTTTTCAATTCTTTACAAAACCCTGGAGTATATTTTTCCTCCAGAGCAGAGACTACATGTGCTTGGGAATACACATGCATGTATACATACATCAACATGCATACACAAAATCACTCACCAAAACCCATAAATCATTGGGATATATTCTAAAAAAACGTATGGAGGAATTTATTCATTCCTTATTTTTATTTCACCTACTAGAAATTATATTTTTTAAAACATATCTCTTATTTTCCCTATAAAATTATTAATCATCTTTGAGAACAACTAAATCATAGATGCAATAACTAATAAGAAAAGTTGCCTCCAGGGTTTAGGTATATTAGAAAAACATCAAGGATCTTCCTATATTCCTGAAGAAAAATAATATAGCAATTCTCTTTCTTTTCTACTGTCCAGAATCTACTTTAGAATTGAAATCCAAGAATCTGTGTAACTACTGGGCTACACAATCATTTCAATTCACTTTTTGAGAAATAAGCACCATGGGTGCTAAAAAGGTTTAAAAGGCATGGTGTTCACTCTGTTAATTTTTAAGTAATCATGGAGACCTGCCTTTAGCCCCCTCTCTTGGACACTTATCTGCTCTTATAATCATTTCACAAATGTTTATTGAATGTACACTAACTTAAAAAAATGACAAAAATAAATCATTAATACTGATTTTTATCATTAGTATCACTGTTATAAATTATTAATTCTGATCACTGTTTCATGGTTGAATTTAACATAATCTCAAGAATCATGGGGAAATATAAATAGTGGAAAATAAAGAATGGTAAATGCTGAAGGTTGGTTCTCTAATAACAGTTCTCTTCTTCCATAATAGTTTGCGCTCTGATTTTTTGAATGGTAAATCGCTATATATATCACAGTATAAATCTATGCTGCTAAGCCATACAATTGAATTCTTTAGAGAGATTTAAGCCAAAGAATCTGGGCCCAATTTATCAAGAAAACTGCCCAGTACCTTTTGTCCCCCATTCCTTTTTACCTTCTTTAATTTCTGATGGATGATTTACAGGTTCCTATTTGGAACTGGGGCCAACATCTTAACTCACAAGATTACTTGGAAATGTTACATATGAAGTGGCAACAAGAAGAGTAGCTCCCTACAGAAGTAGTAGAGCAGAGCAATCATGGGATGATAAATGTTATGTTTAAATGTGACCAGGCTCAGGGTTGCCTAGATATCTGGTAAAATTTCTTTTCTATTTGTGTCAACAAGATGATTTCTTAAAAGATTGGCATTTGAATGGATAGATGTAGCAAAGAAGACTGCTCTCACTAATACAGGTGAAAATTATTGAATCCACTGTTCAATCTATTTAGATGCAAAAGGTAGAGAAGGGATTTGCTCTGTTTAGCTGAAGTGTCCATCTTCTCCTGTGCTTGGGCTTCTGTGCTCTTGCTGTGCAGGACTTCATACTAAGAGACTTAAACTCTTGACTCCCCTGGTTCTTTTGTTCACAGGGTTGGATGAGGATGACAACAGTGGTTTTCCTTGACTTCTGGTTTGAAGATCTTGAGACTTCAGCCCCCAAAATCGCACAATTCAGTCCCATGTGGTAGATCTCTCTAGACCTGATTAGTTCTTTTTTTTTTCTGGAGAATTCTGACTAGTACACATAATAAGAATACTTAATATCTAACTGTAGGCTTTCCTGTGAAGGAATTAAATATTTTCGATGTTCAAAATATTGATAATTAGACTTCTTTCATTCACAAACCTCTTCATGCTTGAATATTTCTAAGAATATATAAATGTCCTCAAAAGATAGGTAATTCACCACACCCCTTCTCTCATAGTTGGTCAAGTTCCCCTTCTAAATTAGCATCAGAACATGTGTAATTTAAAATTTTTATTTTAGATGTTTTATTTATAATTAAAAATTATCATGTTCTTTTTTGCTTTTGCATATTTTCTTTCTTCTGAATTTATTTGTTCATTCTTAGTGGAACACAGAATGTGTTGGAATCATGGCAATAAATTTATGAAATATTCTACTGAGTGGACATTATATTCATCCTTCATATTGTGAGCTTCAAAACCATTTTTCTAAACATCAATTTATTTAATCAAACTTCTGTTCATTTCTTTGTAGAAGATGCTCATTTTTTTTGATCCAAACATTGATGACAATAGTTCTGAAATTACTGATCCTTTTTGCTCTATAGGTAATCCACATTTTCACTCTGCTAGCTTTTAAGATTTTCTTGCAAAAATGCACAATGCTTTAAAAATTGTAGGTTTTTTTTTTTTTTTTTTTTTTGCTTTTAAGTACAATTCATGCTCAATAAGGTCATTTAATCTGAGTACTGCAGAAAGAATCCTCTCTGGCTTTTGTAATCTCGCAGGAGTCTCGTGGAGTGGCAGACAGGAGTTCACTAAAAAGATGGAGAATACAGCTGCTCAGGACAGAATGGACAGGTCACCTTAGGAATTTCAACGTGGGCCTTACAAAACCCAAGTTTCTTAAAGAACTTAGAAGTCCACCCCTTCTGAAACTGAAAGATACAGATGATGGCCCAGGAAGTTTAGCTCCCTTAGACAAGCTAAGGAAGGCTCCTGGGACTCTGAACCCATTTAAAACCTGTGAAATTTCTGAAAGTGGAAACCTGTTTGAAATCTGTGAAATTTTATCCTTTGTCCTCATGCATTCCTCCCCCTTTCTAAAAGTTCTCTTCCTCCCTGAGCTTTTGAAGATAGAACTTTTGAAACAATGAGGTGTTTTGTTGTTTCCCTCCACCTTCCTCCAAAGCTGGCTTTGAATAAGACCCACTTTCCTACCAATTTGACTTTGAATATCTCTGGAGCGGAGAGCAATATGGTTTAGTTTTCTTTCTCTTGAAGCAAGTGTGCCCCATAAGGGCTTCTTTTGTTCTTGACTACTTTGATAAAGTTCTCTATTGTCTCCAGTCCTGTGACCTATAGACTCCCTTTGATGCAGATGTCTGATTTTTTCCCTGCAGGTCATCACCCTTTACTGTCCTTCCCTTACCCACCTTCTCAGAGTTGGCTAACCTACTAACATGAGGAATGTGTCTTCTTTTCATTGTGGGAAATTTTCAGCTTTCGTTACTTCAATAATTGCATCACTATCCTAATCTTTATTCCCAAATTCTGAAACTCTGCCAGAGAGTTCAGATCCTCTATTTCTATTCTTCACCTGTCTTTTTTTTTCCTATTTACTTTCCATTTTATCTTTATGTACTGTGTGCTAGGAAAAATTCCTCCCCCTAATTTTCCACACCATTAATTTCTGTTCAGCACTCAGCATTCTAGTACTCATCCCACCTATTGATGTTTTTCTAATTTCACTAATTATGTTTTTCATTTCTGATATCTCCAATAATTTTTTTTCTTAACTGCCACTTCTTTTCTTCAAAGATATATCACTCTGATTAAAATCGCAAGCAAATTGATTGAAAATTTTTTTTTCTTTTTTCTTGAGCTTAGCAATTCATTGCCTCTGGTGATCCTGGCACACACCTGAATGTTTTGGCAGTGAGTGGTTGAAAGCTCCTTTTCTCAGTAGAGAATATGTGCTAGAGCATGGTCTGTTATGGCTTTTAATTTCCACCTTGGTGAATAACAATAAGTACTTCTCAGTCTTTCATTCAGCTCTGTGAAATAAGAGATAGATATGATGCATGAGAGGATTCAGTCTCAAAAGCAATAGTTTGATCTTAATTTCTCAGTATTTTCAGACACCTAGGGCACTGTACTACCCATGAAAGTGGAAAAAAATGTTTCATATATTTCTCAACTCTTGGTGCCCCAGGTTCAACAGTCATCTGCCCAATGAAATATATCTTTCATATATTTATTTAGCGCTACTCTTGAGTAGATCTTGAAGAACACTTTCACTGATAACCTCACAGAGCGTCTTAGATTGGATTGTTTAGAAAGTGATTCTATTGAAGAAGAGGTGGTTGAATTTCATGACCAATTGATTTTTTTTGACAGTTCAGCTTCTGAAGAAAATCAAACACTTACATAAAAAAAGTATAAAAGATATGCTAACCTCTTAGCTAATGTTTCCAGAATAAAGTCAAACTTCTACACAACTGGCACATTAATATCCTGAAAGATACACACTCACATCTTCAATATGAGAATATTTCACAAGAAGATAAACTATATATCATATGGTAGCATGAACAGCTCTTGTTAATTAATACCATATTCTTTTATTTTAATATGGAAGTTTGTAAATAATGTTTTCTTCTTTATAATGCATGTATGCTTTTGAAATTCTACATGTGATCAATGTGTTTCTCTTCACATGTCCTTCTATTTTTTTCTTTTATTGGAAAAGATGGGGATGATGATTTTTTAAAAATGTGTAGATGTATATTCACATTCATTAAAATGCACAGATTCCTAATATATAGTCTGATTAGCTCTGACAAATATACAAATCAGTGTATCCCTAATCTTAATTAAGAAATACTGACACCCCATTTCCTTCACCCTTAAATTTTTTCTTATGCTCCTTGTATTTTCAGTTGGTCAAAACCTTACAGGCAGTCACTATCCTCATTGCTATTCCCATAAAAAAATTTGTCTGCTATGGAATTTACATAACTAGAATCATAGGAAGTGTGCACTTGTGTGTTTCTTTTGCTTCACATGACATCTTGGGATAAATCAATACTTGAAAGATAGCAGTAATTGGTTCTGGTCTATTGCTAAATGTTACATCACATTTTATTACATGTTAATGAAAACTTTACCCCCAATTTTGGCTATTATAGACATAGCTGCTCTGAAAATCATAAGGAAACCTTTGTGCTGGCATGTTTTTCTTTTTTTCTTTCTCTTGGGTAAATAAGAGAAAAAATTCTCGACCAAATGGCAAATGATTGCAGCTTTGAAAAAGAAAACTGCCGAACTGTTATCCCAAGTCATTCACTTAATATGAACATTAGCATAATGATATCAAGGTTTATTTCCTGTGCCTATGCTCCACTTGGATTATCCCTTTGGTGACACATCCATTTGTCTTTTACCTGTCACATGTCACATGTATTTGTCATTTTATCATTGAGTTATATGAGTTTCCTACAGACTGTGGAAAGAAATTATTAGTCAATGCAATAACATGCATTGTGTTTTTTCCCTGGTTTTTAGTTTATCTCTTTGTATATCTAGTGCTTTTGTTTAAGATTCAGTGTTTTTATAATGTCCATTTTACATTGTTTTGCTTTTTCTTTGCCAATTCCAATGTCTCAAAGATGACCTCCTTTGTTCTTCCAAATATCACCATTTTTACTGTTAATTTAGGTCTATGATCTATCTCAGTTTCTCTCTGTGATATGAAGATTCATTTTTTCTTCATTTTTGATATGGATATTCATTAGATTAAGCATTATATGCTATAATGTATCATCTACCCTCATTTCTAGCCAAGTCAGCATTACCAAATTATATCTTATGATTTATGGAACAAAAAGACTTATAATTTTGGCTTGATTTCTAGACACATTGCACCACCAAAACTGCAGGGAGCTCTTAGCACACATGTTTTATAAACACAAATTTCATGAGGTGCACTTTCCTTCTTTCAAGAATTTAATTCCATTCTACCACTTTTAATCTTTTGTTCATTCCAATAGAAAACCTCTGTTTTCAACCTATTATTTATTCTAATTTATGTGGAATTTAAAATGGTTGTTCACAATATGAGTATAATAAACACTACTCACTTTTATTAAATCTGAAATTCAAGACTGAAATTTCTTCTACTACACTAATATAATGGTAGTTTTACAAGTTTTGACAAGTAGAAAGACTCTTTCTCAATAATTTATACATATTAGCCAGATTAACATCTAGAACTCAGAAGGTGGTGCTCATATGATCTCTATTTCAGAGATGAAAAACAGCAAAAACTCTCTCTCTCTCTCTCTCTCTCTCTCTCTCTCTCTCTCTCTCTCTCTCTCTTTTGTAAAGCTGGAGATTAAACCCAGGTTCTTGTGCATGCTAGGAATACAATCTACCAACTGAGCTATATCCCCAGCCCTTCTCTCTGTTCTTTTAAACAATGACACAAGCTCTTAAGTGAAGTACCAAGACCTTTATGAGTGAAGTACCAACTCATAAATATTATTTTATACCCCATTTTTACACACACACACACACACACACACACACACACACACACGGCGCATTTCTCTACCTCTATTTTTTTTTTCCAAATAGGGTGACCCAAATGTTTTTCAGATGCTATTTACTTCTTTTGTAAAATGTATTCCATTTTCTTTTGTGGAGAAAATTTCTATTTGTCCTGTAAGATTTAGCAATAATGTTGCTGCCTCTGATATTTTCTTTTATGCCTTTGTGCCCCTTACTTCTTTCATTTGTTGTTTTTCTGATTGCTTTTAGTATCTTTATCAATGCATCTATCCCTGTATTGTAACTATTTGATTAATTTATTGAGCATATGCCAAGAAATATAAACAGAACTCTGGAGTCAATGTCATGAACAACTATCTCCTATCATTTTATTGCATAAATTCCAAAGGCAGATTTTCAATTAGTAGTTACCAGAAGAATAAAAGAAAAAATGCACAGTGGTGAATTTAATAAAGTAAATTAGAAAGTAATGGGCAAAAAGAATGAAATGTAGAGATTGGAAGTTGGGGCTCAAACAAAGAGTGAGGAGAGGCTCTGGATGACTAGGAGGAGGCTGACATGAGAAAGGTCCTCAGAGAGAACTTTCCAGGCAGAAGAAAGAGGATGCCTTACATTGCACATTGGTACATTCTTAGCTTTCTCACACAAAAAAGAAACCATCAAGACTGATGTCTAGTCAGAATCTCAGGTAAGCAAATCATATGAATTGACTATCCATCCCATGGTTATGTATGGGAATAAAGTCCATTTCAGAGTCTCTGGGCAACTGAGCTAGAAGAATCCTTGTGAATGGTGACTGAGAAAACAAGAGAACATTGACACACTTACCCATGAGCATCAGTGTTTTTTATAGGAAAAACAAGTAAATAACAAAAACTTCACTTGTGGAATATTAATGACATTTTCTTAGATAACATTATTAAAAAAACTCCAATCAACAGTGAAAATATATTATTCTTGTGGATGTTATTACTGCTGCTGCTGGTGTTGTTCCTTTTACAAGTAGAATGTTCTCAAAATCTGAAACCTATATACAAGGTAGATACTAGAGGTAAATTCCAATGCTAAGTTAGAGATTATTAAAATTTGATTAATTTTTGTCAAGGTAGGGTCTCGCTTGTAGAATAAGAATTAATTTATTTTATGACACTTATAAAAAAGTCTAGATTTTAGGCTTTAATTTAAAAATTTCATTTTGAATAAATTAATTTTTCATTTGTTCACCTTCTTCTGTCTTCAGTATGATGGTGAACTATTTCCTATGTGATGCAATGAAATCCATAATACAGATGAATAATTTTTTAAAAGCATAAAGTGTTTTACAATTAAGTAGAATATAAGAATGCTGGATCAAATATCCTTTCTTAAATATGAAGATATCTCTTTTACTCCAAGTCTTTATTCATGGTGACCCCTGTACCACATTGGAGGTCTGTGTTAATTAAAATTTTGATGTATTATGACTCTGAATGGACTTGGTAACTGCAATTAAATTAGAAATAGAAAACAAAAATCATAGAATAAAAATTTGGAGAGGCAATGCCATCTAGACGACCAAAAGGAATCAAAGAAACACTTAGGGGCAGTTTCCTAGAGGTCAATAGGCAGCATAACTCATAGACAATTAAGACTTGTTTCCGTATTGTTAAGATACCTGCATTAACATCCTGAAATGCTGATCATCTTCTGCCTTGTCTTAAAGAAACATCCTGACAAATTTATAATTAAAAATGTGAATGTGTAAAATAAAATTTGTTTTCACTGCAGCATTCTATAGTTCTTCCATAATCCAGGCCGTTCTTAGCATAACATTAACACAATTTAGATCTACCATGAAATGAATAAAGCATTAGCTTGAGCAACACAACTATTGCTTTGTAACTCCTTACCAAAGTCTAAGACAAACCTTCAAAGGTGTTCAAATGCTCTGGCAGAATTTTCAAATGTGAGTTATTTTCTTTGCAATGTGTTAATACTATCTACCAACTATTGATATGTTCTCTCAATTTTTTTACACTTCCCTTGAAGTTGTATAAAAGTGGCTTTACCGGGATTTTGAGACTAGTGTTTATTTTGTTTTGGTCCCTTATGCAAACAGCGAATTTATTGCTGACCATCTTGTTGCCATAATTTCTGCTAGAACTCTTGGTAGCCCTAGTGTGGCCACAACACAAGGGTGCAAGTATATGTGGTAAAGAAGAAGCAAGCTTTGAATATACAGTGCTGGCAGCTCACTGAGGAAAATAATTAGTGACAGATTCAGTTCTTACCAGAAGTACTTGGTCAAAAAGGCAATTTTCTTTTCTCTGGAAAATACCTGATAATGCAGTATTGTACAATTAAATTATTTTTTAAAAAATTTTTTCTTCATTTAGGAATATTTGATAGAAAATATCCCAAAATGGAATTTAGCCAGCTATATCAAATATACGAGTAAATCTATGTGTTTTATAGATTCTAAATATTAATAAAAATTTAAATTTCTATCAGCCAATTTAAAGAGAATTACTTCTCGGAATAATAAAATTCTTGTTTTATGCAGATGCCATCACAGCGACCATCCAAATGCATTAGAAAACAGGGTGACTTTACTGATCAATGAACACAAATATTACGTAGTTTTGATTTTTTATGCTGATGTTATATGACAGCATTCAATATTATTAACTCAGATTCACTTTTGAAACAAATCCTTTTGAAGCTTTATATTATTTTCTTAAAAAAAGTCTTCCAGTATTTAAAAATTTTAGTCTTTCTAATGCCTGAAATGACAACCACCTCATTTGAAATTACACAAAATAAAAGTATCAAGACAGATGTGGGTCTGGCTTATTTCACTTAACATGTAATTGGCTTCTAATTTTTATTCTCAATCCCTAAATTGCAGGATTTTGTCCTAGGATGGTGCCTTCTTACTTCACATTTTGATCACACTTTTTTGTGATATGCACTCTGACATTTTGGTGTATGAATCATTTTCACTTTTAGCACAATGTTTTAGTCAGAACTTTTAGCACAATGTTTTAGTCAGTCACTGCTATGACTAAAAGATCTGACCAGAATAACTGTAAAGGAGGCAAGTTTATTTCAAGGCTCACAGTTTGAGAGGTCTTAGTCCATAGAAGGCCAGCTCCATTCCTCTAGAGGGGCTCAAACTGAGACTGAACATCATGGCAGAAAAGTGTGGCAGAGGGAAGAAGTGCACATCATGATCAAAAAGCAGAAAAAGAGACTTCACTCTTCATATACAAAGTATATATCCCATAGTCATGCCCCAAATCAACCACTTCCTGCAGCCACACCCCACCAGCCTTTGGTTACCACTCAATTAATCCTATCAGGGATCAATTCCCTGATTAGGTTATGTAACCCCATCGTTTCTCCTCCAAACTTTCTTGCATTGTCTTACATTTCACCTTTTGGGGGACATGATGTCTAAACTGTAACAGCAATTATTGGTACAAAAATAGATGTGACAAATATTCAGATATTACAAGGTTCTACACTTATTCTAAATTTATCAACCATGGATGTAAGGCATATAACATTGCTCTTTTTAAAAGATGAAGAATTCTGAGTAGAAGGTTAACACAATAAATAATCATAGAAAAGTTTTGACTTTAGACCCTATCACACAAGTAAAGAGTCAAGATTACCTTTCCTAAATTTGAAAGAAAGTATTTTTCAACACTATTAAATTGAAGAGATAGCAATATTGAGTGCTTTTCTCATTGAGATTTTAATTAATTTATTCTCTGCTCATGTAAAAAAAGATAAAAGAAAATATTTTATATGACCTAATATGATCACTGTCTTAGAAATGGTTCCAATAACTTCTAGGAATTTATTATGGACTGAACACATTGCTATTTGAAGGTGTTTAGATCTTTAAATTAAAGATTTTTAGATAGCAATAAAGTAAACAGAGCTAAACCAGTTACAATTTCAGCTTAATAAGAAGAGGATATAGGGCTCTGTCTTTGAAGACTTGTCATATAGAAAATGGGGACCAGTTATTTTATTAGATAAACAAAGTCCAAAAAAATCCATCAATAAGAAAAAGGAAGTCAGATAGGTAGGACATATGGCAGTGGAGCAGCCACCAGATCAATGTGTCTGGGTTTGAGATTTCCAGGATAAGAAATACAAGAAGCCTTCAAGAATGTCTAGTTTAAACTCTAATTTTGCAAACATGGAATGAAAGAAGAGAAATGTCCATGTCTCTATCATTAGGAGCATCAAACTATTTCTCTGAAAAAGATGAAGCTATGTGTAGGATTCTGAAGATAAGTCGTGAATACCACTGACAAAATAAGAAGCAGATTTTTGACCTGGATTCTTTTGGACTCACAAGTGTTACTGCTGCATACAAAACTCTCAGTATTTATGTTTTGCCTTTCTTTTTCCTTTGTGTCAGTTCTTCTCAAATAAAAATATTGAAAGAGCAGATGGTTTTTTAGTTAAAATATCATGATTTAATTTTGCCTTTCTCACTAATTATATTTTTACTTACTTGAGTCTGTTTTTCCTCAAACACAAAGGTAGTGATGATAATCCTTTCCATTCAAATTGAGTGGACAATATATACTCATGCACCACAAAATGACATTCTAGTTAATGATGGACCAACCACATATAGGAAAGTGTACTCATACAATTTTAATAAAACTATGAGTTTCCTGTCACACCTAGTAATATTGCAGACATTAAAATGTCACAGAGCAATCTGTTTTTGGTGATGTTGGTATAAACAAATCACTGTGCTGGCAGTCAGAAAAAATATAGTGGATCCAATTGTGTGTTGCATATTGTTAGAGTCTGTAAAAATGTCAAGATGGCACCTGGCATTCTGCAGAGGGAGTGGTTTGTGAAGTAACGCCAGCAAGCCATTAAGTGTGGAGATTCCTTATTGGTTGACTGCTGTATCTAGTTTATGTTAATTAAGATAAGCTGTGTGGAATGTATATATACTCCTCCAGTCCTACAATAAACAGCTCCCACTCCTGCTGGATCAATCTACACAAGTTCCTTGTCACCCCCCGGTTATTTTGCTGCAGCTGGACTGCGGCAGCATATAATACTTGAAAATATAATAACTGAGGATGTTACTGGTTTATGCATTTACTACTCTGTACTACCTATTGTTACTTCAGCATGTATTTCTACTAATGAAGATTATTGTGGTTAAATTTTGTATTACCCTAGCAGCAGCCTCTTACCTCTCCTACTTGCTGCATCTCCTGTTTCATGAGATCGCCTTGAGTGGCTGATCTAGACCATATGCATTTGTGTAAGTGTACTATATGGTATTTGCACGAGATACCCAAGAATGCATTCCTCAGAACTGGTACCTGTCAGATGACACATGACGTGTGTGTGTGTGTATATAAAATGTCTATTTATATACAGAGGAGGAAAGAGAGAGAGAGAGAGAGAGAGAGAGAGAGAGAGAGAGAAGGAAGAGAGGGAGAGGGAGACATATATAGGTAGGCAGATAGTTATTTCTTTACCATTCCTTTACAATCAACCAAGAAATTACAAGGATATTTATAAAATAATATAATTACTTTTCTAAAGCAACAAATATTTATTAGCATCTGCTCAGTTATAATAATAGTAACTTATTGGCCTCAGTTGACCCAACAAACTAGATGTAATAAATCAATAAAGGGATCAATCTAGTCCATTACTTGCTACACAGGCAGTCTGAAGAGCAAAACACAGCACACTGAATATCCATTAGTATCATTTTTATCCTTGGGATTGCTGAGAGTGACTCACATGTTTCTATCCTATCACCTCATCATGTTAGTAATAATCTTTGTGCACTCTGGAAATTGGTTACATAGGACCAAAAATAAAGGCTAAATTTGTTGAAAATACTACTGCTTACTAAAAATGTTTTGAGAAAATCGGTGCTAAACCCAGGACAATTTTTTTTCCCCAAACGCGTCAGCAAATGCAATTCACCTTTGAGCAGTTATCAGTGCTGAAACTGATCCTGCTTAAGTGACATTAGCATTATCTTTGAATGTGGTGATAATTAGATCTGTGTGCTATCCTAAGGTCTTACATCTGGTAAATTATTTTCTTGACTGAGCTAGATTTCTGTGTCAGCAAGGGAAACAGAAGGTGCTCCATGCTGGAGGCCATATCATCTGGCCACTTATTTTGACCTGTGAACTCTTACCCAGTAGTATCTTACATTTCCACAAAGCTGCTCAACTGTGCTTTGGACCCAATTGTGACCTTTCCTTCATGAAATATGAATAAGCAATTAACAGGGCCTCTCATATCTATAATGTAACTAGTATATTTACATGAGTGGCTAAGGAAATTTATAGACCTGTTCTTCAAACTGTCTTTGTGAATGCTTCATTGATGGAGATGAAGAGGAATAATTTAAATATGTTTATGAATAGTAAATAATAGTTAAATAAAGCAATTTTTATGTCTAATTTTTTAATGTTTTCTAGTATTAGAGTGAGATCCCTCAGGAATTAGTGATTTGCCTTCTTTGAGTGAGAATTTATTAATGAATGTATTCATTTACTTATGTTTTTATATGTCCATCTTCTGCTTCAGAAATAATGCTTAAATTAGCTGCTTTTTTTGGCATTTTGTAGTCTCCATAATCCTTCAATAGGTTTTTAATGCAAATATTAGTTTGCATTAATGCACAGACATACCATGGTTTACTCAGTAATATCTGAACAAGAAACTCACTTGGGTGCTGCCACAAATGACAAAGTATGAAATGGAAACCCTAATATAGTTGACAAAACCTTATAGCTTGATATAATGAGATAGAATGGAATCATTTGTATGATTCTCTTCCAAAACTATTTGACTTTTTACAAAAGCAGAAGCCTTATTTATCCAAATTCCCTCCTCCTCATCATCATCATGCTTCTTCCAGAATTACGGATTGTGACCAGGAACAAGTTTGCAGTAAATAGAAGTCACGTCTAGCTATCAGAATTTTGAACCTTGAAATATATGAGGGTGTTCCTATGATGAACAACCTATGATGACATTTACATATCAATTTGAAAGATTTAAAATTCTCATTTTGCTAATAACTCAAGTTCAAAATTGAAATAAACAATATATGACTCACAGAGAAAAATGAATAGGTAGGGAAATAGAATAATAAAACATCATTTAAAGTGATTACCTATTCATGTAATTCTATGTGTCAAATTATAGAAAGACCTTTGTTAGCAACCCTGTGATTAATTCAATTCAGGAAATATCTTCAAGCATCAACTACAGGAAGGTAATCTGCTTGAAATTTGGCCATGAAGTAATTACCATAAGTTATATTAAAAAAATTCATGAAAATAAGAACCCCTTTTCTCACATGGGGGAGTCTAGTGTCACTTTAGAATAACAATCTAGGAACCAAATATTTAAAAAGAAAGAGAGAGACTAGAGCAAAGGGATCCCAAAATGGATAATAGGCATAAGAACAGGAAAACAGACTAAAATTGCTCATGTGTTCTTTCTCAAATTAGCGCATTTAGCCAAAAGAAAAGAGCTGATTGGCTTCTGAAAAATGTGTTTATTGTTGACTGAGCACTTCTGAGAATGAATGCTTCAAATCTTATGTACATGGTTCTATTCAACAAAAAATCAAGCCTAATTTCTGAAAATTCAGAAGAGCCAATTGTATGATTTCTCCCTAGAAATCATCAGATACATTGGGAAAACAAAAATAAATAAATAAATAAAACGAAGAAGAATATAGGCTAACATAATTTAAAATTCTGTCTGTACTTTGTGGTCCATAGCAATGATATCAAACATGAAGATGTTATTTGCCTGTGCCTGAATTTTAGCAATTGAGGATGGTGAAAGTTACGGTGAAGGTGAAAATTTTGTTGGTACGTTTTAATATCTAATGAATTGTAATTTGTACCACATGTTTTACAATTAAGACAATACTTTTACAATAGCCCCATAGCATTAAGAAACCATCTGTTTGTCTATTAAAATGCTTATTCCTGTAAGTTATGTCAAAAAGAACCTAGTTTCCTTCCTAAGTTGCTAAAAGATAGAAAACTTTAAGTCTGGAATTTTCATTTCTAGAAACATGTCAAGTAAATGGTGGGGTTAATACATGTCTTGGTACAATCATCAGTAGATGGGGCAGGTTGCAGAATAACATAAAACACCAACAGATTTAATCCACCTTAGTGATGTGATTTGGGATCCTCATACAGATCTGGCAATCATTAGCAATTTCTTTTTGAAAGCCACTGTCTAGTCATGGTGATATTCTCTTAAATCCAGTCCACCTGGAAATGGTCTTTTATTCTCCTCAAATCTATGAGACAAAATGTACCAGTTTTTTAAAAAGCACCATGTAGTGATTATGATATGACACTCTCTTTCACCTCTACATATCCTAGTAGATATTTACCAAAGAGAAAATCAAGGCAATCAGTAACTTTTGGTCAGTTCAATTAGAGCTCTACCAAAAGATGGTATTTTCATCTCTCTCTGTTTATAACACAATGCAGGTTCAGAAAAAAAAAATCACGCAAAGACTGACTATGTTACCAAGAGCCTAGACATAAGTAGATTGGACATATTATGCCTGATGACTCTCCATAGAATCTCTCTATGTGAAATACCCCCCATGGGTTTGAATATCCAGTAGTTGATTTATTTAAATACAGTAAGGTTGTCATTGACATTATAAAGAAACATCACACTTTCTTCTGAAAGTCAGATAGTTAAAAAGACATTCTGCAAAACAAAATGTGCATGACAATATTCTGAAAAACCTACACTCAGGAGAGTGGCAAGTTACAAGACTTAACATCCTTGCTGTGGAAGAAAGGGCTCTCAGCACAGTTAACTACAGCTAGTTACATACCCACCCTGGAATTATCATACTGCCCTGCAGTATGATCATAATAAAATGTGAGGACTTGAACATCTGTGATGTGACTCTCAGATGAATAGAATATCTGTTTCCATTTAAGAAATTTAGAGGAGAACAAAGTGAAAGTGTCCTAAAATTAAACTGAAAATAATTTTAATATCAAGCATGTTATCTTGAACATAAAAGACAAGTTGTAACTCCTGATTTTCTTTACTGAAAAGCAATAAGAATAAGTTTACATTACTGGAGTTGATAGTGAATTAAAAACAAAAAAAAAAGCCAGAGTGTGGGGGGGATATTTCCAAGATAGATACATTGTGTGGATTTTTAATACAAAATGTTGTTGAAGGCTCCATATATTTTAGTTTTCAAAATCATAATGAGCAAAACTAATGTGAATCTTAGAAGTAAGAAACGTGGAAGCCAGAGCAACTGTGGGTTTGGAGAAATTCTGTGATTTATTTTAAGAGTTTAACATGTGCAGCACATTACTTCTTCATACACAGAGAAAGCAAAACAAAGTTAAGAGAAGTGGCCCGCATGGTGTTTATTCACACAGTAAACATTGAGACCTGAATATTCTAGAGACGTAATTCACCAGACATCCTGGCCCCAAATGTTCTGAAAACACGTAACTGTAGTCCAGTGTGGGCACCTTTAAAATTAGCGACTACATTTCTCCAGGCAATTTAAACAGCTCTGGAGGTGTTGTAAATGTAGATTCATATGTTAACCCAAATAGAGTATTTCTATTGTTTACTTTAGAGGAAATAATTAAGTAAAACAAATAAGAATATTTGACATATGGTAAGAATGTAGTCTATTTATGTATTTACTGGCATGGAGTAGTTAGATCATATTTATGTTCTCTTGTAAATATTTTGGAAATTTTATATTGCTTTCCATAACCCTTACCATACCACCTTCCACATTATGTTTCCAAAAACAGTGTGCAAGAGTTTCCATTTTCCACATCTTCATCAGTGTTTGTTCTGTTTACTTTTAAATAGCCATCTTAATAGTTGTGGGATGATATCTTGCGATGGTGTCAGTTTGTACTTCCCTGATCATTAGCATTGAAAACCTTTTCATCAACCTATTAGATTTTTTCATTTGTTCTAATTAATTACATGACAAGAGAATGCATTTTGACACATCATATATAAATGGAGTATAACTTCTCTTTCCTTTGTTTCTACATGTTGTGGGATCACACTGGTCTTGTAGTCATATAGGCAATAGGGTATTAATGTTCAATTTGTTCTACTCTCCTTCCCTATTCTCATACCTCTCCTCTTTCTTCACTCCCTTCTGCCTAATCCAATCTGTTCTAATCTATTCTTCCCTAGCCCTCTCCCTTATTGTGAATTAGCATCTGTATATTAGAGAAAACATTTGGCTTTGGTTATTTGGGATAGGTGTACTTTGCTTAGCATGATATTCTCCAGTCCCATCCACTAATGGCAAATGCCATGATTTCATTCTTCTTTAAGGCTAAGTAATATTCCATTGTGTATATTTACCACATTTTCTTCATGCATTCTTCTGTTGAAGGGCATCTAGGTTAGTTCCTTAGTTTAGCTATTGTGATTTGAGCTGCTATAAATATTGATGTGGCTGTGTCACTGTAGTATGCTGTTTTTAAGTCCTTTGGGTATACAAACAACAATAAACATTGGCAAAGATGTAGGGGAAAAGGTACACTCACACATTGCTGGTGGGACTGCAAATTGGTGCAACCACTATGGAAATCATTATGGAGAATCCGCAGAAAACTTGGAAAGGAACTAACATTTGACCCAGTTATCCCACTCCTCCGTTTATACCCAGAGGAGAAAATCAGCATACTATAGTGATGTAGCCACATTAATGTTTATACCAGCTTAACTCTCAATAGTTAAACCATGGAACCAACCTAGGTTCCCTTCAAAATATGAATAGATTTTTGTACATCTTCTTTGGAGAAATACCAATATAAGTCATTGCCTTAACAGGTGTATTTGCTTTTGTTTGATAGAAATTAGTTATTAACATGCAAACACATATACTTGGGTCTTTTTTGGTGGTGTTGGTTGTTTTTGTTATTGAGTTATGGTAGTTACTTAGGTATATTTTGTATATTAACCTTTTATTACATTATGGTTTGCAGATATTTTCTTCCATTACTTAGACTGTGTTTTCATTCTGATTATTTTCTTCACTGAACAGAAGCTTCTCTGTATGATACAATCCTACTTGTCTACTTTTGTTATTGTTGCTTCTGCTTTTGTGGCTATATTCAAGAAATCATTGCCAAGGGCAATTCCATGAACCTATCCACATTTTTTCCTTATAGGAGTTTTGTAGATTTTGGTCTTTAATCCACTTTGAATGAATTTCTGTGTAGGGTAAATGGTAAGGACCCAAGTATATGTGTTTGCATGTTAATAGCTAATTTCTATCACCACTAATTAAGAGGCTATCTTTTCCCTATTTGGTATTCTTGGCAACCTGTTGAAAATCAGTTGTCCATGTATGTATACACGGGTTGATTTCTGAGTCCTCTATTCTCTTCTGTTTGTCTATACATATGTATTTGTGCCACTATAACATTATATGAACTATTGTGGTTTTGTGCTCTATTTAGAAATTATGAAGGATAGTACCTCAATCTTTGTTCTTTTTCAAAATAGCTTTGGCTATTCAGGGTCTTTTGTGGTTCTATAGAATTGAAATTAAACTCTTGAAGAGAATTTCCACTCCCATGTTTATTGCAGCATTAACAACAATTGTTAATATACAGTAATAACATAAGTGTTCATTGACAATGAGTGAATTTAAGAAACTGGTATATATTTCTTTCTTTAAAGCTAAAGAATATTCTTCAGTATAATGTGTTGCTGTCAGATGTGAGAACATGAATGAATCTGAAGGACATTGTGCCAACTGAAGCCGGTCTAAGAAAGACAAACATATCATGCTCTAACACATTTGAGATGCCAACAATAGTGAATCCATAGAAACAGAAAGGAAAATTAGGGATACCAGGGACTGTGGGCACTAAGCAATCTACATCTGCTGTCCACTGGGCATAGAACCTTAGTTATATGTTCCAGAGATCTGCTGTACAATGCTGAACCTACATTAAGTATACCGCAGTGCGCTGTTTATTTTTAAGTATAGCTCTTGTGTCAAAAATTATTAAACTAACATGAAAAAAATAGTATGTCTTATTAAAAGGAGTTAATTCTTCAATTCTAAGGGTCTTTTAAGAAGCCAAAGCAATATAAAATAAAGAATAATATTGTTTAAAAGTGAGATATTATTATTTTTATTCCTTCATATTCCTCTAGAAATTCGGAGATGTATATTAACCCCAAAATAATTAGTCAACAAATCTGCCACATTATATGAAACAGTTGTGCTTCCTTATTCCCATTTTGTGGATGAATAAAGTAAGGCACAATTTCTTCAAAGTTACTCATATAGAAAGCGTCAGGTATGGGATTTGAACACAAGTAAACAAATTATCTCATCTATGACTTGTGCACTATACCACATAAATTCATTAATTCAACTAGAAATAAATTATTTCTAACACTAAGAGCACTTTCATATGCATCAGCATTACTTAGGTCAAAAGTTACCAGAAATATCATTATTAAATAAAAAATATAAATAAAAAATAGATTTATTCAAATATGTAAGACCTAGATATAAATACAATATAAAATTTTACTAAATTTTGAAAAAAAAATAATACAGAATAAATTTTAAAAAGCCACATATTTACATTATAGCCCCTCTCTTGCTTTAGTTACTGCTTGACTCCAAATCCTACTTGGCAAATAGTATTTTAAATATTATTTTTGTCTTAGTTACATGATTTTTAAAAATAAATATCTTTCTTAGAATGGATTCCTATATAGCAATTCTTTTCAATACTATTTGGGACTTTGAGCAATTAAAAGATGAAATATTTGTTATTAGAAAAACATCTTACTGAAGTACATAAATGCTTAAATAAGTGGAAATAATGCTATTTCTGGATGAAAAGCTCAGTATTTAAAAATGACAAATCTATTCATAAATTCAATGCAACAAATTGCAAAATTAAGGATTATTTAAACATATAATTATTTTTTCCAGATTCATAGAGAAATGATCAAAAAGATTAAAATCAAAAGCAAAAAATATGACAAAGAAACCTGAGGAGTAAAGTTGAACTCATTGGTATGGGTCCATATGAATCTCAAATAATCTACAAAGTGAAATTCTGTTTCAGAAACACTTTTGGACACAATTCAGAGACAGACTCCTGAATAAATAAAAAGTCTATTAAATATTAGAAAATATAATATTTTATGCCAGCTAAGAAATAATATACTGTTGACTAAACTATTGATTCAATTGCAAACATTTGGAGTAAAATGTAGCTCATTCAATGTGCCAAAAAGTTAGCACTTATTATTGATCTACATAGGAAACAAAATGATAGACCCAAAAAACACATGAGTATTTCTTATAATTTCTTATTGAATAACTTATAGAACTAATTTATTTTACAATTTCTATATTTTTCTTTTTCATCTTAGATAAAATAGATGTTTGAAGAAGGGTAGCAACACTAGTCATTCTTCAGATTTTTGGACACCCAATGCAAAACAATTCTCTTCTATTTTATCAGATGAAGACAAAGTAAAAACGTAGGAGGATTAAGAAATCTGTTGGCTTTCTACCGCTGTGTAAAAAAAAAAAAATAAAGATGTTTCATAGTATTTAGCCATTTATAGGATTGTCTCTCTGAAAGAATTCCAAAGCTAAAATTAATAAGTGTTGAATTATCTGTCAGAGAGAGAAGATTGTATTGATTATAACACATAACTGAAAACTATCAGACTGAAGGTTTTAAAATCAAAAATAAAATAATTATATAGTAGTTCACCAATGACTATTCAAAACTTGTTTTGCATTTCAATCAATTACATCCTTGAAGGAAATCTTTCATTGTTCCTTGACAACAATTTTTTAACTTAAAAGGTAATTTTATTATTTGAAAAAAAATGTGAAGACTGAATTACTTGAATAGGTCTGTCATTGCTTAGTCTGGTCAGAATCTCAACTTTTCTGAAGTATATTTCTTTAACTGAACACTGTGGTCGGTAACTCCAACCCCCCCCCCTTTAATATTAAAAGAGAAGTATAACTGTTCCATAGTTACATTTTTATCTTAAATAAAATTTAAAGTATACCAGGAAATTTTAAAAATACATTGAATGAATATTTAGTATTTCACATTTTTCTATCTTCTGTTTTGTTCCTGAAAGAAGCTATTGTTTTACATTTCTTATCATTTTGATACTAGAAAGGACTAGAGGGAAATCTCAATTACTAGGATGTATCTTCAAACTTAGGTACTAGTAGTCCTCCAGAATTGTTACCCAAACTGTTATCTATTTTAATGCAATGATAACTCTGACTAGAATCATGGAATCACCAAATTCTATTGACAGTAAGATGTCTCAGAGATTTTTCTGTTGTCAGATGGGGAAATGTCACTATCTAAACCCCACACAACCATACTATTGGATCCTGGTCTAGTACAAGTATCCTGAATTTCTAGCTAGTGCCTGCAGTCCATATAGTGAGTAGAATTAAGTAGAAATCTTGGGAAAGGTTTGGGTTATACAACTAAATTATATTACAGTAGAGTTTGAAAACCAAAATTTAATTATACCAAATGCATATAGTTTTAAATTTCCCATATTTTGTAAATTAAAAAGTGTCTTAGTCTATTTAGATTCCTATAATAAAATAAAATATAGCTCATAAATAATGAAAATTTGTTTCTCAGAGTTCTGGAAGCTAGAAATCTGAGATCAGAGTACCAGCAAGCTCAGGTTCTGGTGAGGGTCCTTTTTGTATTTATAATTGGTAGCTTTTCACTGCAACCTTGTCTGGTAGAAGGGACAAGTTAGCTCTATGGTTCCTTTTATAATGACACTAATTGTAGTTATGAGGGGTTCACTATCATGACTTAGTTATTCTTTATTCCCATCCTCCTATGATTTTGGGGATCAGAATTTGAACATGAATGGGGGTTGGGCACAAAACTTCCATCTACAGCAATAGGCAAAATGGCTGATGATAACTACCACCTAATCTTTGCTTAATATGGAAAGGATGATACTTAAAACTCATCATCATTCCTTCTCCAGATGCATTATGGTGTCCATTTTATGAAATAAAAATTAAGAACTCCTCTAAGATAGTGCAGCTGATGGAACACAGGCAGCATGGTTGCTCCATATATATCATGTTCTTAGTGTGCTATGCTGTTTCTCTTCCAAAAATGACAGCAAAATAATTTAGGGAATGTCCACACAAATTTGACCTATATATTCCTTTTCCCTAATTTTAATCATATAAAATATATAAGATTAGCTCGTATTTATATTTGTTTCTTTTGTTATGTAGTCCATGATGTGAAATCAGATATTTTTTAAGATACTTAAGTGTGTATAGTTAAATGAATCTTAAATATAAGTGCTTCCCAGGGAATTATTTTGGTTGTACTTCTCACATGTTCCCTTCAAAATTAGACAATGTGTATTTCTTGAGATAAGGAAAGCTTTGTAATTCTCCACCTCAGCGTTTTTCTCCTGGGCTATAACTATGTCCAGCCTTAGAATAGAGTAGTTAAGCCAAATTAGTCATTTTTCCAAGTGTGACTTTTTTTTTACTAGCAATTGAAAGATATATAGAATTAATGAAAAGAGAGAAATTAAGAGATTTCCCAAACTTTCCTCTATTGTATTCCTAATGGATTTATATTTTCCTTCTTTAATTTTCCCTGTATTTCCTACTTTCTTTACCACATATGAATATATATTTGAATTTCCACTGTCTAAATAGTTTGAGATATTTGCTCAGGGGTAAATAATGTGCATATCTTGTCTATTTTCCTGAAATTTTGTCAAACTACAAAAATGATTTATGCAAGGCTGCTGTATCTGAAACTATTTAAAGGAAAATTAATAAGACTAATCAAATATAATAAATGGCTTCACACTTTGTAGAGTATAATTATTTCAAATTAGAGGAATTATAAGTTAGGCATATTACTACTCAGTTGATATAGAATATTCTTTTCTTTTTCCATCAGGCAAATAATACACCATAATTAAGTAATGTTAAAATGTAAATCTTTAAATTTTTAAACACAAGGAAATATAATGCAAAATTTGCCTGAAAGTCAAGTGGGAATTCACATTCCCAGAGAATTTCAAATAATACCCATTGTATTAATGTTAAGAAATAAGGCCTATCTCTTTCCCTCTAAGAATTAGATTGAATGAGAACAGTAGGATACCACAGTTTTTCCACAGATGGGACATCTTTTCATTTGGATTCCTTGGCTCTTTTCTATGGGAAATCATGGGGTATGATCAATGTTCAGTTATTCTGTTAAATCATATCAAGAAAACTGTTGTTTTACTGCTAATATTGATCATCACTACATGAGATATAATGGGCCCCATGTTGAATAAAAGATAGACTATCATAAAATAATAGGTAATAAGGGGTTACTACCATGACAAATAAAAATACATGCTGCAAATCAGAACATCTGATATGTTGGATCTACATGTCTGTTTCTTCTGATGAGACTGTAGCTTTTACAAGCAGGGAACATGCTTTTGTAAATTATATGTTCAATAAACACTTGATAAATTAATGCAAGTTTTTTTTTAATATATAGAGAGAGACCTCATAGTGAGTGACAGGAAGGCAAGCCCTGCAGCCTGTCACACAACATAGCTGCCATTCACTCTCAAGTTGCTTACTAAACTGAACAAGTGACTGAACCTCAATAAGTCACCACTATTCACCTAAAACATGAACATAATACCTATTATACAGAATTTAAAACATGACTAAAATAAGTAACACTGGCAAACTGAATTTTTGAATTCGTGAATTTTAAAAATCTTTTTTGATCTTTCTTTTTATGCTGCTTTAAAGATTCCCTTTCATAATACCCACTTACCAATAATGTTCTAGGTGTTCTTAAGTGAGCACAATATAAACCAGACACAGAGTGTTCATCTTCAGCTATGCCTTCTAAGCATCACTCAGACACTAGATTCTTCTAAAATCAGACACCCCTTACCAAGTCCATTTATTCAATATTTATTTCACACGTATATGCAGAGTAGGTACTATGTTTTGAAGTAAATAAACTCTTTAATCAATGTAATAACATATAATTTCATATTGCTTCTAACCCATTAAGTAATACAGATGGGATCATGTATGGTTATGAAAGTTCCCTGATAAAATCTCTTTCTGGGTACTCTAAAATGGAAAATTTCACTCCACTACACTCATCTCTACATTCACATTCAACTGAAAAATCAAGAGTAGCTCCTGATTGATTTTAGTAGTTTTTGATTCCATCATTGTAAAAATGTCAAAAATGTGAATGTAAACAACTACTGCAGTCCCTGAAAATATAGCCATGAATGTGGGTACCTCAGGAGTCTGTTTTTTATTGGAAAGGGACTTTGGAATTTTCAGCTGTAACTAAAAATAAAGTTATTTTAATTATCAGTTTTAACTAATTTCTAAACCAAAAATATGCACATTTTGATCTGGGACAGTGGCACATGCGTATTATACCAGGTTGAAGCAGGAGAATTGCAAGTTCAAAGCCAGTCTCAGCAAATTAGCAAGGTCCTAAGCAAATTACTTAGACCTTTCCTCATCCTAAAAACATGGAAAAAAGATTGGGGGGAGGGGTTTATGGGGACATAGTCAGTGGTAAAGCGTCCCTGGGTTTAATTCTCAGTGGAAAAAAATGCACATTTTAGAGTTAAGTCGAGTAATTTAGAAAAACAACTTACTCTAAGGTAATTATGAGGCATGAACATGTATCAAAAATGTTGCTCCAGTAGAATGACTTGGACATAATATCCCTATGTTCATATGTAAATACACGACCAGTGTAACTCTATATCATGTACAACCACAAAAATGGGCCATGTATTATAATATATAAAGAAACATTCTATTGTTATGTATAACTAAAAAGAACAAATAAATTTTTAAACATCATTTACATCAAGAAAAAAATCATTATATGTCTCAAACCACTTTTGCATCTAATGAATTGATGGCTTATTTTGCGAGATAAGAATGTCTTTAGTTTTTATATATCAAGGAAAATAATGAACAATTGGACTTTTTTTTAAAATCTATCATATATCTGTCTTTCTATATATCTATTCCGAAGAACATCTAAGGTTAACAAAAATGACCTGTCCAATCAGAAGGTGCTATAATGACTAATACCCTGCATTCATCCAACAAATAGACCATACAGAAAGTTAATAGAAAGAAGCAATAGGAAATATAGCTTGTTTTATCCCTTGAATCATCTTCTGCAGATGAGAAAGATCTTTGCCCCCAATTTAGAATGAAAGCAACTCAGGGCCTTCCATAACAAGCTCAGCCAATCTCAAGAGAGCATAGCATGTTTTCAAGATATTCTGTTCCTTTTCCAAATGTTCTACACATTAATTCCCCTGTACCCACATTACTTTGCAATCAACATCTGCCTTTTCTATTCAATACCCTTGTCTTCTACACTCGACTCACTTGGTTACTATATTGTTAGCAATTTAAGTAGCAACTATTGTGAATCCATATAGTCACAAGAAGAGTAAAAAAATAGACATTCACTATCAAGTGAAATGGAAAATACCAATAACAGTATGTTAAGAAATATGCAGACTTGTCACAATCCACAGAGCAGAGATAATTATTTGTACAGTTAAAAGGATCTAGTTACTTTAGTTGTTTTATGGCTGAATTAAATTCTTATGTAGCACAATCAAGAAAGAGGTAAATGACTTTCTTTAACTGAAATTTGATTAAATTTCTTATTTCAATCAAAGGGCACCCAGCACATTATTGAATGAAGAAAATAAAATGTTTTAAATATGAAGTATACTTAATTATTTATGTCTTATTTTTAGAAAAAATGCAAAATTCTTACAATGGTGCAAGATATTTTTAGTTTAAGACATACTTTTAATATAGACTAGTATATTCTAATGAAAATAATTTCATAGTTTAAATTAATGCAAGAAAATTTTAGACAAGAATCTGTCATTTTTCAAAGGTATTAATGGTTTAGATATGAGATGTCTCCCCAAAAGCTTTTGTGTTGATACAGCAATGCTCAGAATTGATTGAAATGATTAGATTATGAGAGCTATAACCTGATCAGTGAATTATGCTGTTTGATGGATTAATAATTTGAATGGATACCTGAATGGTAACTATAGGTAAATGAGGCATATCTGGAGGAAGTGGGGCACTGGGTGTATGACCTTAGGGATTATATTTTGCACCTGAGATCCCTCCTTTTCCTTCTCTCTCTCCATTTTTCTGCTTTTTGGCTGTCATGAACTCAGAAGCTTTCCTGTGACATGCCCTTCTACAATGGTATGCTCTTTTACCATGAAGTTCTGCCTCACCTCACTTTCAGAGCAATGGAATTGGTCAACAATGGACTGAACCACCAAAACCAAGAGTTGAAATAAATTTATCCTTCACTGAGGTGTTCTTATCAGTTATTTTTGTACAGCAAGGTAAAGCTGACTACACAAGAGTAGAGAATATTTATTTTTATTTTTTTGTACCAAGTCATTCTTTTTTTTTAATTAGTTTTTATTTTGAGACAAAGTCTCCCTAAGTGCTTAAGCCTTATGGTCTTGCTAAATTGATGAGGTTGGCTTTGAACTTGTCATACTCCTGTCTTAGTCTAATGGGCCACTGGGATTACAGGAGAGTAGAAAATAATTTTAAAAATACCTTAAAGCCAAATCATGCCAAAAGAAAAATAAAAATTCTTGTTCTAAATAGGGAAAGTAGCTGACATGGAAACGTTTTCCCATGTCATGAGAAAGGCAGATAATACTTTCTTTGGAAAAATTATTTCTCCTTTTTTTTGTGTGTGACAGTTTTTTAGATAACCATATTCAAATTTTCAGGATTACATTGACCATATCTAAGACATTGAGTTATGTGACTTATTCATTGCACATTTCCATACCATAAAATTCATAAAATAATTCAATACTTAAAAAGTAAATTATACGATTAAATAAAATAATATGTCTGTAGACAGGGTCTGGCACATATCATAGTCCATAACAAACAGCCTGGTATTATGAAGGAAACAATGTTTTTTTGTTTTTTTATTTCTCCTTGGGAAGAGGTGTGCTAAAAAAATGAATTTTTCTGCATAAATATAGTAATTTTTCCAATAATTTGGGCAGCTTTTCATCTAAAAACTAGTTTATTAAGTAGTATTAATTAGCATAAATTAGGGGAGACAGAACATGGAGAACAAAATACAATTCAGTAAGCCATCATGACAAATGGCCAACAAAAAATCTTAACTCAGTGATAAATTCATGGATATTTTACTGGAAAGACATTTTATTTGCCAAATAATTATACATTTATTCTCTCCTTGGGTTACAAAATTTATTAATTTTCTGCTTAAAAGAATCAGACTATTAATATGAAATGCATGCTTTGAGGATTAGCTCAAAAAGTTGCTACTCATTATTGAAATTAATTAATGGCTAAAAGACTATGAAGATTTCTTTTACCAGCAAATATTAGCTGTAAAAAGACAAACTGCTAAGAAGTTTATGAAGACAATTAGTATTTGCAACATTGTGAAACTTCATTTTAGTGAAGGATTTTGACATCAAAGTGACTTCATTACCGTGGAGTAAGGTAGGATCAGGGTTCCATTTTCATATCTATGTTCATTGATAATAAAACATCACCCACACAATAGGGAAGGAAGATGGCTGATAGCACTCCTCTGCCTTCACCAAGGAATGCTGACAGCTGCATTTCTGGAAACTTGGGGCAAGTTTCATGATTAAAAAAAAAAGGAAAAAATGCACTATTATATTTCTATAGGCAATTTAAAAACATATAAAATTTGGAATACATTTAATAGCATATCATCATAGTATTTCACAATACATTTTAAAAACTACCAGCATTTCTTCATGCTCAAAATTCATCTGAGAGTTAATTCCTCATGCTTAATAGCTAAAAGCTATTCATAGTAAAAAGGTTGATGATGCAGAGTGTTCTTGTGTTATATGAATAAATCCATCAATTCAGAAAATTATCTCAAAATCCATGGATATACACATATGGACTTTGTCAGCAAAGTATTGCATACATATTCAACACATTATGTTAGATATTTATGTTTATAAATATACATTTCATATTTAATTAAATGTGTAGTAATATCAAGGGCTCTATTAACATCTTTATTCTATCTAATAGAAAAAAAATACAAATGTGCTACAGTAATTAACTGACTTACATTATCGTATTTTTTGAGACTAAATCTAGAAAACGTTGCATATATTTAGACTCAAATGCAGCACATTAAAGAAGCTAACCATGTGCTCTGTGATACAAGGTTCCAAGGGAGGCAACACAGAATTTAAGAAAACAGTCTATTGGCTAAAGTACAATAATCTTGCCCAGGAAACTAGAAAATAGGTAGAACCCATTTTGTAGCATAAATACCTTGAAGCTGCTCTGCTGAGCTCAAGTTAGCAGCTGGCCCTGAAAACCTCTTCCCCTTCCCCTAGATCATAATTTCCTTTTACTCCTAGACTAGAAGCACATATGTTCAGCTCCGTGAGGAAGAGGCAACAAGACTGACGAGCATTACAGTTTGTCCTCCCAGATTTCCATCTCAAACTGTTGGGATCCCTGCTGGCGATTGTGAGGTTCCTCCCCGTGCTCACCTTCTGACTGACTGAAGATTTGTGCTCCAGTCATATGGGGCAGGGAATAGCCTTGCAGCAACTGCTTAACTAGTCCTGATCATAGCTTTATCTAGTTTCCTGCAATAATCTGTCAGTGTCCTTTTATTCTGTTTCTCTAATTGAATCCTGACAGGCACATGTCAATAATTTGGAGAAAAAAAATTTTTTTAACTAATTATTTCCTCTTTAGCTGAGTCAAAATTGATGTAATAAAGTAGCTAAATTCTTATATGGAAGTAGTTCTCCAGTGTTACCATTTTATATAACCATGGTACACTGTCCAAGACTAAAAGATTAGCCTTACACTACCAGCAACTAAATTAACAAAATTACATCCCTTATTGTGATGCGAATGATTTTTCCACTAATGTCCTTTGGATGATTCAAAATCCTGGACTTTCCAGTACATTCAGCCATCATGTTCCTTTTTTTTTTTTTTTTTTTTGGTAGTGTTGGGGATTGAACCCAGGGCCTTATGCATGCAAGGCAAGTACTTTATCAACTGAGCTATATCCCCAGCCCTCATATTCCCTTATTTTCTTCTGATTTTCAACTGTTTCTTAGTCTTTTTGTTTTGTTTACATTTACATATATATATATATATATATATATATATATATATATATATGTGTGTGTGTGTGTGTGTGTGTGTGTGTGTGTGTGTGTGTGATTTTTCCCTTTATTTATTTTCTCATAAACCTTTCAGGGAGAGTCAATGAAGAAAATTTTGAAAATTTCTTACCACACTTACTATAGAGCAATACTCAATCTAAGTAAACTGATTTATTTTTTAATGATTAGAGTGGAATTATAGGTTTCCAGAAAATAGCTCATGCCCTTACTTTTGTGTTATATCAGGGTCCATGTCAATATGACATAAACAACTCTCAAGTGAGGGTCTATACTATAAATTTACTAGCTTTCCTTTCCATACTCAAATCATCAAAAAGTGATCTTTTAAAATTTAAAACCACTATTATTTACCCATACTTAAATAGTCTCATATTTTTTTAAGTTTTCTAGTTTGTTGGAATTCTGAAATAAATACCTCCAAAATGTAGTTTGAAATAAATTCAACTAAGAATCTGAAAGTAAATATATTCTGTAACATAACTTTATATCTAATATTAAAGACATAGTGAGAAAAGAAAGAGGAAAGTGGTAAAAAGATGGAAACAGGAAGAAAATAAAATGAAGAGATAAAAGAAGAAGGAGGAAGGAAGGGAGAGGGAAAGATAGAGACCAAATAGTTTTTAAAAATCTACATTGCAGTTTATAATAAGGCACCCAATGACAAATCTCTATTTTCATTTATTCAGGCAGACAATCATTTTGCAGACGTTTCTTCATGGTCTATTCTACCTGATTTAAAAATTTTAAATCAGATGTCTACCTGATTTAAAAAAATAAATAAACAGATGTAAAAAGCAAGCACTCCACTATAATTTATGTCCCCTCAAGAAGTTCATGTGCTAAGAAACTTACTGATGACATCATAAAAACTATACTGAAAAATAGTCAATGTCAGAAATGAATGTCATTTTTTTTTCTTGAATGTGTATATACACACTCATCTACAATGGATGATATGATAATTCACAGATGGATGTTGTGATTCAGGATCCACATCCACAACACCATGGGCCATCACTCAAAGCCCAGTCAGGAACTGATTACTCATGACCCAGTTGCTGGCTGGATGGTTACTTGCTGACAGCTCACAGGGGTCCTTCACCAGATACCACTCTTTCCTGAAGTTGCCATCATTCTTGGGGGAGGTCTGCAGCCAGTGATTAGAGGAGATCACAAGAACCACTAGCAAATGAAGTGGCAAGTGGAGCTGCAGCAATGTCTCGAATCTCACTGAGAGTTTTTCTTTGTTGGCTGGGGTTTCAGGTGTATGATGTGAAGTAATACAGGTGGTGCTTTATTCTTTGTGCTTTAATTTACCAGAAAGAAGTGAAAGTCATTACTTGAGTTTCCTAAGTTTTGCAGAAGGACCAACATTCTGGAACAAAGTATTTCCAGGCATACTTTGTTCATAGATAAATTATCTTACTAGAATTTCCTTCACAGTTGTTTTCCAGAAAATTTCTCCTTCACTGGCAGCTTCAGAACATGGGGCAAAAAGGTTTGGGGGGGGGATAAAGTCAACTGTTTCAAACTTCTATTATCTTACATGGTTAAAAAAGAATTTTTTATAAAACATATTTTCAGACAATTTAATTCTTTTAAACTTTGCCTGACCCACTACATATGGATTTCAAAATCAATTCCTTTTAGAAATGCACTTTACAAATAAATAAAATGTTTTCAGATGACCCCTTTTAACTCATTCATGTTGCAACCTAAGAGCAAATTATTATTTGAAAGCCTCATTCTTATATTTCTGCTTCAGGCCTACTAAACTTCAATTTTTCTATTGGATAGTAATTTTGGTGGCATTTTATTTATACAAAATTTCTAACCTTCTTTTGCAGTATTTGTTTTTCTCATATTTCCTGCCATGTGATCTTTCTGAGTCTTTTGATGTTAGAGAAATAAAGAATGTGTGCAAGAGGATCACTAGGGTTGTATAATGCAAACTCCAATGGAACAGAAACTGAGATTAGGAAAGGTAGGCACACATACTCACAGAGTCGCTTGAGGCCAATAAATTATGACCACAACTGCAGCCAGTATCATTTAAGTACTCTTTAGTTTCTGATGATAAAGTGCTGGCTTATCACCATGCTGACAACTGCAAACCCCTGTGGCCCTCATCTTCTGTCTTTTCTATTTGTTACCTAGTCAGCCACATGGAATTTAACATCCCAGTAAAGCATATTTCCAAGTAGACCTCAAGAAAATAAATAAAACAAAGCTAGTAAGGGCTTGTGTCTTGTCATTTGAAGAAATTGTTTCTTCCATACAGGTTTCTTCCAGCTCCACATTGCAGAGTGAGAAAACAGACATGGAATTACTATGTTCCAGTGGCTATCTCTGCATTCTTATCTGTTATTACAGAGTAGAAAGCCCTTTGGCTTGAATTTGGAAAGTAAAAATTTCCTATTTAGTTTATCATTTTAGAATGATTATATATTTTTGTTTTTGGGTTGCTACTTCTACTTACGAGAAAAACAAAATCCTTCAAATCTGGACCATAAAGAAAATAACTAGCAAGACTCATTACTTAGTTTTAAAAGCAGTGATTTAAGTTATATATGTGCCGCAGTCTGGCTGGGCACAAAATCACGAGCCACTCACAGCTTTGTAGATTCAAACAGCAATTCTTTATTCCCGATCTCACACCGGCCTTCTACAAACACGTTCTGGGGGCAATCCACATTCTCTGCCAAGTTCCACATTCTGGATCCTAAATACGCTCTGAATCCTACGAGAACTCAATGGGAACTCCAGGAACAGGCTTGCCTGAGGCAGCAGGATATGCCCTATTCCCAGCAGGGTACACCTTAAACCTGGAACCACCCTAAACTCAAGGAGAGCCCTAAACCCTGATCAGCCCTAAACCCGGATCCACCCTGGTCCTTGAGCAAGGTCACCTTACATGCAATGTCACTACAAATGTCCAAGGCAAGTCCATTTCCATGAGTCTTTCCTCGAAGCAACATGGGGTACGCTGGCAAGGAAATTGTCATACCTACTTGGCTAATGGCTCTCAGCATATATGTATATTAACACATTATTTTCCAGTACTAGCATTTGCTATTAAAGTTAAGAATTATAGGAGATTCGGGCTAGCAACAGATTAAAACAAAAATTTTGGTGGCCAATTTACCTGCCATATTTTCCAGGTTTAAGATCATTATCCATTGCTCCTACAGGGCAATAAAACATTTAAGCAGTAAATATATTTATCATTCGGAATCAGGTAGGTATTACCACAAATGTTCAAACACCTGTTACAGTTTAGTGTACAGGTAACTATAAAACAGACAAAATATTTTTAAAATATGCTTCTTTTATAGGAATGTAAGATTTCCACACATATGAATTATTAACATAATGATGACACATGCCATATAACAATCTTAAGTAATTATGATGTATAGTTCCATTAAAGGAACATTTGAATATCCCACTAAATTTTAATTTCTCTCCATTATTTATGCAAACAAGTAAGTTGTATCGTGAAAGTTTTACTATAACAATTACTTTCTCACCATCCTCTAGCATATGTCTCATCTATTACAATTCTTAAAAATATGCAACTATGGGAGTGATCCTATTTTTAACTAATAGTCTCATATCAGCATTTTTACTTTAAAGTTTTTCAATTGGCACCAGGCAAAAGAAATTAAGATTAGAAGTGAAACTTATGCATTTTTTTAAATATTTGTACCAAACTATATTCTACTATTTATTAATTTAAGTGCTGCCTTTATTAAAGTGATAGAATATTATTCTAAAACATTTTTAATAAACTAGAATATATTCTAGTGCTTAAAGGAAAAAAGTAACAGAGAGAGGGTTAAAGCATGTATAATAAATTGGTATTTTATGCACCTGAAAGGAATTCAGGTGTTAGTGAGGTTTTGCTCCTTCTCCCCAGTTCTTTGTATGATCATTTTCTCACATCATACAATTTATTCTAACTGAATTCATTTTCTTTTTTCCACTCCTGCGGAAGAAACTCCAAGAATTAGTATGTAGGATAGTTAAACAAATGCATCAAATAAAATAAATTTGCCTAAAAAGAGATATCTACAAAAAGTAATCAATTTTTATTATCTTCATTACTTAGTCAAGTCTGCATTGAAAACTTCCACAATAAAACTGGGTAATCAACCTACATAAAGATTGTTCTGAAACTTTTCTACTGGTGAATATTTAGTGTCTCTAGTAGAAATTAAACTTTTCTCCAAAGACCCATGCAGTTAAAAGTGAATAGACATAAAATAATTTCCATATAATTCCAATAGGTTTGCAGAACCGATGGAGCTATCCATAGATCCAGATTAATTAAGTCCAAGCCAATTCTAATTAAATAAATTTAAAACTACAATAGAATCTTAGCACATATTCATTTACTTTATCTTTTTATTTCTTCAGGAAAGAGCAAACTGATCACATCATCAAGAAAATAATATTAGAACTATAGTTTTTAATTATTCATTCACTTGCTCTTTTTAGGTATACATGACAGTAGAATGTATTTTGACACATTATACATGCTTGAAGTATAACTTATTCTAATTAGGACCACATTTTTGTGTCTATACATGCCGTGGAGTTTCAGTGCTCATGTATTCATATATGAACATACATAAGTTATGTCTGAATGTTTCTACTGTCTTTCCTATTCCATCCCCAATGCCTTACCTTCATTCCCCTTTGTCTAATCACTCCAAACTCCCTTATTGTGTGTTAGCATTCACATATCAGAGAGAACATTCAGCCTTTGGTTATTTGAAACTGGCTTATTTCACTTAGCATGATAGTCTCCAGTTCCATCCATTTACCAGCAACTGTCATAATTTCATTCTTCTTTATGTCTGAGTAATATTTTATTGTGTGTATGTATATATACATACACACTATATATATATATATATATATATATATATATATATATATATATATATATATATATATCACATTTTCTTCATCCATTCATCTGTTGAAGGGCATCTAGGTTAGTTCCATATCTTAGCTATTGTGAACTGAGCTGTTATAAACATTTATGTGGCTGTGGCTGAGTCACTTTAGTATTGAGATTTTAAGTCCCTTGGGTATATACCAAGGAATGGGATAAATAGGTAAAATAGTGGTTGCCTTCCAAGTTTTCTGAGGAATCTCCATACTGCTTTTCAGAGTGGTTACAACAATTTGCAGTTCCACCAGCAGTGTATGAGTACTATAGTTTTTTAAGGGATGTGTAGCTTTTAATCAAAATCAAGCTTATCTATCTATCTGTCTATCTATCTATCTATCTATCTATCTATCTATCTATCTATCTATCTATCCATATCTGTTTATCTATGTATGCTAAATTGCCTAGACTGGCTTCAAACATGAGCTCCTCCTGCTCCAGTTTCCCAAATTGCTAAGATTATAGGCATGCACCACTGTGCTAACTTAGGTATTTTTTAAAGTGATGGAAAATAAAACTCTTCAGAAGAAGGTAGAAAATGTCCACCAATTATTTCTATTAATCCAACATTCAAAATCCCAAAGAAAATATTAGCAAGACTCTATACTAGGAGCAAATTAATCTGTTCTAGGAAGATGTGGTAAGAAGAACAATGGTTCTCAAAACCTGTATACACCTAGCACTCAAAAACCTGTGACAACTATCTGCTAAGTGACGAAAGGCTGTTTGCAGACTTGATTGATGTGAGGAGATTATCCTCGATTATCTGGGTTTTGTCAAATCTAATCCCATGGATTTTTTAAAAGCAAAAACTATTCCAGACTGGTCAGAGAGAAATTTGAATTGAAAGGAATTCAACTTATCATACATAGCATTGAAATAGAAGAAAAAGGCCAGGAGCCAAGAAGTGCTTGTGGCCTGTAGAAGATGGGAACAGCTATCAACACAGATGATCTCAAAAAAAAAAAAAAGGAATTTTAATCCTAATCCTATTACTGCAAGAGTATTTACATTTTTTAATAATCAGAATGAGAAGCAATCAGACCCCCTTCCACAGAGAATTCAGAATGAAATGCCCCTTCCACAGAGAATTCAGAATGAAATGCATATTGCCTTCTCCTTAATTTTATCCCTCAAAGACCTGTGCTGGACTTGTGTCCTATAGAATTATAAAGTAATATGCTTGTGTTGTTTCAGTTGCTAATCTTTTGTCAACAATAGCAAACTAATGCAGAAGGTGACAGCAATTTAATATTTGAAAATTTAAAGTGTAACTCAACACAAAGAATCAAACAGTCTTATAATCAGTAAAATAGATGTAGAAAAATGATTTATTTGATAGTATTCCATATTTACTCATACTTACAAAAAACCTTAGCCTATGAGAAATAAATAGAAACTATGTTGCTGTGATAAAAGTCTTTTCCTAAAAGTCTTTATCAAATATTTTCCCTATTAGTAAAATGTTTAAAGTGTTTTACTTAGAGAATTAGAATAAGGCAAGTATTTCCACTAAACCACTTTTAAATAAAGATATTTCTAGCCAAATGAGTCAGTATGGTAGATTGAGTACAAAATTTGCCTGGGTTCTCCCCTTTTCTCTATAACTATGTCCTTGCAATGTGGTATCTCTGCTTCTTCCATCAAAAGGTGGAGTCTATTTCTGTTCCCTTGAATTAGGAGGAGGTTTGTGAATTGTGTGAGCCTACAGAAAGTGGCAACAATGATAATGTGAGGGTATTGAGATAAGACTCCTGAAACCTCACTTGTTTCTACTCTTTCCCCTGTGGACTCTTGTTTTCACCTCGTAAAAAAGACTTAGCTGGTCTGTTGGACAATGAGAGACTGACTACCAAAACTGAGAAAACACATGACTAGATGACACCCAACTGATCACAAATTATATGGGAAAGTCCAGGTTTAGCATAACCACTTATCTTTCCCCAGATTACTACTCCTACATTCGTGACCTCAATAAGAGGGGAAGGAATTTCCAGGTTATCCATACACACATATGCAACATGTTGAATGGGTCATTTTAAGCCACTTGGTGTGGTGGTTTGGGATATGCACTATTACTGTGATGATGGATGATGATAGAAAAGACTAAGCTGTTTGTTAAGAAAACATGACAATGGGGCTGGGGATGTGGCTCAGCATGCTCACCTGGCACTGTGTGGCCTAGGTTTGATCCTCAGCACCACATACAAAGATGTTGTGTCCGCTGAAAACTAAAAAAAAATGTTAAAGATTCTCTCTCTCTTTCTCTCTCTCTCTCTCTCTCTCTCTCTCTCTCTCTCAAAAAAAAGAAAAGAAAAGAAAACATGACATTGATCTATTCTCTGATAAGTACTGAATTATAGCCACTCACTAGTATCAAAGTGACTGCTATGTGCATGTTTAATTCAACAGCTTAGTTAATACATTTATAAATGCATTAAAATTAAATCTACTAAGATATCCTCAGAATAACCCTAAGGCTAGGTGGAGTTTACTGACTGTTGAATTGGTACCCAAGTAACAGAAAAATTATTTTTTATGAACTTGCTTGTATAAACTACAAGGGAGAATAGTAACTGAGGAGTAATGGAGAAATAATCATGGTCAAAACAGTTGAGAAATTATGGATGATATAAGAAAAAGAAATAATATATTTAGCACAGATTGCATTTTCTAGTGCAGAAAAAAAAGGAGTTTTAAAAGTTGGCCTTTATGTTCTGTTAGCTAAGATCTGACAAATTCAACTTCCTTCAACTGTTCAATGCCCATTGTTCTTTGCCTCTCCACTACTAAATTTACCTTGGAGAAAGTAGAACCAAGGAAAATAAGTAGTCCCAGCCTATCCATCTTGATAACTTAATGCTTCTCCATGCCTGCAGCATTGCACATTAACGTTTTGAGTAAAATCTATAGGTCAATCAATCTCTTGCTTGAAGAAAACTGCCAATCTGTTATGTATTGTTAATGTACCCTCTCTCTTCTAACCAAATTTTTAGACCCTGAATTTATTTTTTTCCAGATGATTCTGTCAATGTGCTGCATGATAGAAAACAAATCATGTGTTAGACATGCTTGCACACAATCTGATACGCATCACCATAAACTACTACTTGATAGATGATCACATTAGTGTGCATATATCTTCATTATAAATTTATGGCCACAGGATCATTCAAAAACTAATCCTGACATCACATTATCTACAAAGAAAAAATAAATAAATTACAAATCCAAGTTTTAAACGTTCTCAAACATGTATAATATTTCTTGCCACTACTTCACAAGGACAACATATAAAAAATGCTTATGTAACTAAAAAAGTTGTCCCATACAATTATTTAGAATTATAAATAGTTGCCACAACATGTATTTACATTAATAGTTATTAGCAATACAACCTAGGGGAATGTACTTGAACTGTGAGTTTAAGTAACAGTTTCTTCTCTTGTGAAATATTCTAATGGCAGTTCAGTTGCTACATCCAAGAGAAAGTTGTAGACAAATATTTGCTTTTCCATGTATCAGATATCATGTTAAGCACTTCAGAGACACTGACTCAATTAATTTAAACTTAATTACCCTGTTATCTTGGGGTTGGGCTTGTGACTCAGTGATAGAGCGCTCACCTAACATCACGAGGCACTGGGTTCAATCCTCAGCACCACATAAATGTAAAATAAAGATATTGTGTCCACCTAAAACTAAAAAATAAATATTTAAAAAAGATTATAGTTTTATCTAAATGAAGTAAAAAATGTATGGGCACTTAATAGCAGAAAACTGATTCAATATACATGATACAGTGCTGGTTCCTATTCCAGTTCATCTTACTAGAAAGGTGACAAAAGTTTTAAATACCTGCTTCTATGGACATCTACTTCAACATTTTATGCTCAAAAGACTCTAGACCTTCCCGATCACTGCCAGGTTCGATCTGTTGCATTAGATTACCTTCACCTTCCATCAGGCTCATCGACACTCTTTTGTAGGATTCCTGAGAAAAGAAACCCCTACCACACAAATCAAAAGTCCATGCCATATGGCCAAACAGAGAACAGTTTAATATAAAAATTCTTAGTAATTTATCTTTGGTGTCCTGTAATTGTTTAGCTCAAATAAGAATGAAATATCACCACCAAAGTTGATAAAACTTTTGGCTGCCTTACAACTTTTAGATGGAGACTTAGATCTCACGGTCCAATATATTGACCTGAAATATTAAATCTGTCAAAACAGACTAACCGAACTCAACTTAATTGATATGCTCCTTTAGTTCATGCTACCCAGTGTAACAGTAAATTTTATTACTTCCTTTTTATGGTCCTGCAAACCCCTTAATCCTCTCTGTACATTTAATATGTTTCTTTCTTTCTCTTTTTTTAAAAAAATAGCAAAAGAAAAATCTGAGTGTGGCATTTATTTTTTTCAAGCCACAACAATATCTGTAAGCAAATTTCTCAGAATTTGTAATACGTACCCAAAGTTACAATAAGATAACTTGTTCAAAAATGTTTGGGCTTACTGTGAAAGTTGCCTTTAAAAAGTACTGCAGGACCTGTACATCTTAACAGTCCCAAATACAGTAATGAAACTATGAATGAATTTCACTGTGGACTCTTATATCTGAACTATGAGAAATAAAAGGAGTCAGAATGAATAGCACTTTGTGACAAGTATATTCTCTATACATTGTGAAAAGGTATGAAGCTGAGATCTTCTCAGAAAAACAAAATGTAGAGATAAAAGATCACAAGCAGAGGAATAAAGCAATGTGATTAATATAAAAATATTATCAAATAACCCCATAGTGGTCTCTAGGCTTATCATAAATATTCTAAAAGTTTTGCTTCATTGACATCCATAAAAATAAGTCCACCCCACAGAAGAGTATAAACTCCAATTTTGTCAATAATAATAATAATAATATTTAGTTTCTGCCAAGGTGCAGATTCTTTAAATGAGAATTTCTATACTTACATAGTATTATAATGGTCCACAGTAAATCACATATCCCAGGTTATTAGTACTGTTTTCATTCAATATGAAACTAAACAAGCCAATCATATTTTTCCTTCAGAGAAGGAATTACTCATACTTAAAGAAAAATTGTGTACTACACCATGCATAACTCAAACTTGCCATGCATCTCAAGGTTATTTGACATTCTTCACATTCATGGGAATATCGATAATTCTGTATCCATCTTTCTCTAAGAAAATAACAATCCTAATTTTCAGCTATTTTTCTATGTACTAATTAAATACAGAGAGAAGGCAAGATTTAGTTTAAATAGCACTGGGGAATGAATGATTATAAAATCACCTGTCCCTAAACAGTTTTTGTAATGATCTAAAAAAAAAAATTGCATGGAAATCAGTAGGTTTTTGTTCTGTATTTCCACAGTGCAGTTGTAGACATGGACTGTTTTGCCTGCACTGATAGTAAGCTCTCAAGATTATATTGTTGAGCATTATGATCCATGAGTCTTGTAAATGCCTAGCACTGTGGGTAAGTTCAAGCACTTTGAGTTTCAACCTCATGTGTTTCCTTTATAGGTCCACAAATATTGCCTCCGAGATCTAGTTATATTTCCCAGTATGTCAGCATTTGGTGTAAATTCACTCAGTTGTCAGCAGGTTGCAGTCATTGAGAGTGGGGTTCCAAGAACCCACATAGAGAAAGATGAACCCTCCTGTTTAGAGGTCCATGTGAACAATGAAGCAGTATAGCTCCAGCTTAGGTAATTGCCTTTGACCACCAAGCAGCAGGCTGTGGAAACTTCAAGCAGACAGCAGCAACAAGCAACAAAACTGCTAAAAGGAGATTTGCTTTGAGTTCAGCTGAATATGACCAGACAATATGAAAACAGAATAGATTTTCTTTCAGCCTGCCATATGTCACAATAAAATGGAACATTACTTACCAGACCAGATTGTACAGTATATATGTGTGTGTGTGCACAATAGTAATGAAATAAACTAGTATCTTAGAATACTGCAAAATATTTTTTAGCTTGAACAAAAATACTTAATTCTCTATCCTTGTTTCTAAGCTGATTACGAAATATATGATAATTTTTAAAAATTTTATACTAGATAATAAAGGCAACATGCTTGATGCATCTGTTTTTATTTTATTTAACTTTAAAAATTAACAAAAAATAAATAAAATAACCAATATCCTCTTATCCAAATTTCATTAAATTTTTACCCCTGCATGTGAACAAATATATTTTGACATAACTGTAACAGCAACAAATAAAAACCCAATATCTGTTTTTACCTGCTAGGCATTACAAATAATAAGTAGCTATATATGGGCCAGGTTCTATATATTGTTAATAAGATTTCAAAGCCACAAGAGTGTGCTAATAATTAATAAATCCTAAAAAGCAAATATATCTTAAATATATAATATAAATGTATGACCCTTTATGGCCATCATGAATATGGAGAAGTTTCAACCCTGGAGAAAAAGTAATTGGATTCAAAACCCTGCCCAACCACTTTCCAATAGAATTCAACTGGGCAACTTATAGTTAACCTAAGTATCAATTTCTTTATTGGCAAATGGAGATAATATTTTTTGCCACTTATTATAAGCAATATAAGCATAATTTGCCATTTAATTATTATTTATTTTAAGGAAAATCCAAGGAAATATCTGTATAACAAATATGTAAACAGAATTTACAGGAGCTGCTTGCTATTATAATTACAAAATGGCACTGGTGTTAGGGCAGAAAGAGATGCTGTCTCATCTTGTTTGTGATAAATACAGCATTACTGAAACGAATAGGCTCAGTGGAGTAAAGTTACTTTGCATAGCGAGTTCTATTTTTAAAAATAATAAACTATATGCAAGAAAAGGTGTTTTAAGTTTTTGGGTGACTTTTAATTTAATGAGAAAGATAAATTTTTTTATTATTTTCAGTTTTTTTTCCATTTCTCCCTATGGGCATCTTTTTAATCACTGAGATACAAAAGTAATATAGTCATTGATTTGTCTCTGTTTCCCAAGCTAATGTGCATCTCTTCCTGGCTGCTGCCTCTATTTTCTAAAGACCCCTGAAAAGCTTAAGCTTTCAAACAGTTAGTTCTTAGCATTGGTTTAGACGACACTAAAAATTTTATAAGCTTTACTTATAAACATAATTTGTGTAATTCAGAGAGCTTTTAGAAAATGTGGTATAAAATTTAAAAAATCAATCAATATAAAATAAGTAAATATACCAAAATAAATCATTAATTTTATCTCTATGAAAATTAGATTTAAAATAAATTTTTATATAGCTTTTTGATTCATATTTGAATAAATTTAAAAATTTTAAAACTTCTCAAGATTTTTTTATATTTCCAAGTTCATCTCATGAATTCATTGAAATATCATTTTGAGAACTAATCACCACTACATTATCTCGACTAAATAAAATATTTTCCCCAAGAACTCTGAATGCTAACCATAAATAAACTGTTTAAAACTTAAAAACAGCTGTTCAAGGTTTCTATTTCATGTAACCAAAACTAAAAAAAAAATAAATAAATAAGACTTGGAGGATAAGTATACACTTTAACAGTTAATGATACATTCTGAGATGTTTGTTATAACATTATTTTTCCATTTATTTTATAGAGCTAGTTTTAGGAGAAATGTTAGAATATTAATATCAAGCAGCAAAATACATATATATTTTTCAATTTTCTTGCTTCTTTGAAAAAATTAACATAAATACAAATAACATGATTTCAAGTAATAGAATAGAAAGTAATTCAAATAACTATATGCTTACAGACTTTTGGGCATTTTGAGCCATACACAAAAGTATAATCATCCAAAGATTTCTTGTAATTAAATAATAGATGTATAAAATTTTCTTAAAAATCAAATAATAGATTTGTATCCAATATGTGTGTGTGTGTGTATACATAAATCACATATTTGCACATATATATAATTTGGGAATTTGAATAAATAATTACTACATAAAAATATATTGCAATTATGAGGCTTCATCTATGTAAAATGGAGAGACATTTAATATATTGCACATTAAATTAACAAATATTCTTGAAATCGTCTTATCCAGAGTCAGTAGTGAACATGGGTATAGGAATGTTTGTAGTCTCAGTCTATTTTATTTATTACAAAGCAATTCAGTGTTGATCCTCTACTACATACAGTTTGTACTTAGGAACACTGAAACATCCTTCACCAAAGACATATCTTTCCTTAATGCTACACATTCTGTCAAAATGGTATCTTTTTAAAGAACCAGATGGTAAATGAAAGGCATTACATTTACACTCAAAAATTATAAAGACTCTCATATCGGTATGGGTTATAGCAAGAAATTAAGTGGCTAATTGTATAAGTCAACTACTTAGCATTATAGACTTTGGGACAAAGCTAAAACTGAAAACTACATCACTTATAGAAAGGTTAGTGGACTATTCAAAATTCAATGTATTTCTTTTTTTTTCTTAATAAAACAAAAATTTATTGTTACTGCAAAAGCTGGAAAAAAACCTGCAATGAATCTTCAAAACTAAGCCTTATGATATTGTAGATGTGTGTAATCTCTGGCTTGTTCTTCCCCTGCCCTCCTTCTTGCATCTGTTTGACCTTCCTTGCCGCCTGTTGGCCTGCCTCACCTGAGGTCCTCCTGGTCTCTTTCCCCCCTGGTTATTTGCCTGTAGTTCTCTGTTTCTGCACTGGCCTTTCTATGCTCTGCTCTGTCTTTCTGGATCTGGTAACCTGCACAGGGCATTTCTTTGCTGCCTGGGTGATGACTTCCTAATAATATTCAGTATCAGAAACAAACACTGGCAGAAGAACAAAGGGTGAAAGGAAGAGAGGAGACACCTTCTTCTGGTTCTGACCTGTGACACTGCCACCAACACAGGAGTCCCTAAGAGTACAACATAGGAGGAGAGGGCACAGGGAAGGGAGGAGCTGGCTTCCAGACTGAAGAAGCACTTCTTCAGTGGATCCAGAACATACCATGATAAAGTCTCCAGAACAGCTCTGAGCATGGCTTTGGAGACCCCAGTTTCTCATCCTGGGGCCCCACCATTTATTCCTGTGTGTCAAGGCAGGCCCTGCTCTGATCCACTGCATCCCTGTCCCTGCTTTTCTTTTATTCTACTGCTTAGTCAATTCCCTGTACTAAATTTTCTTTCTTTGAATTGTGTAGAATACTGTCTGTTCTCTCACTGTATTTTGTCTGATTATATTTCTATTCATTTATTATCTCTTGACACATTCCATCTGCCATTCCTTTATCTACATATTATTTCCTATTTCATAGAAAAGCCTATACAATGTAGACAACACTTTGTAAATATGTATACTCTTTTCATACCATATGGTGTCTTCACAAATCAACAGATATGCACTCAAAATGTCTTTACAGTACATGTGTGTAATTCCTTTGGTTGTTCTCTTATTGAACATTTACAAGACTTTAGTATTCTAGACAATATCATAATTGTATGGGAAATTTACTGTATACATAATTGTTTACTGCTAATGACCTGGAACAGGACTTACTATGTCAAAAGAAGTTATTTTAAACAACTTTGCTACATATTGACATTTTTCCTACAAAGGGTTACATCAAACTTATTCTTTTTCCTGAAGTGAATTGAAATGACTATTTCCCTTATACCATTACCTAAAGTATTCTTATTTTATTCTTATGGTTTTGTTGTTGTAAAATTCTTCATTATTTTGATCTCTGATGAGCCAGAATACACATAATTTAAATTTCTTCTTTTTAAATGGCTAGTAATGACATTGCTCATTATTTTGCAAATATGTTTGCTTTTCTTTCCTTATTTAAACTTTTAAATTTATTTCCAAAGCATACACTCACCAATATTTTCATTTATGTATATCTTTTTTAAATCTATTTTTAGATTTTCTTTTATTTTAAAAGTATTCACTCTTAAAATATAAAAGATATTTTAAGTGTATGTTTTAAACAATGCTACATATTTACATTTGTCTTTCTTCCTTACTGATTTTTGTCCTCATCAGGCGCAAAATATCTTTCAATACATTGACAGATATATAAACACATATTTATATAAAAAATTTATAAATAGATTTTCTTCTGGTTAACACCACCGTTAGGCTATTTTACTAAAGTCAGATGTAAGCGATTCTATTTGATACATTTGTTTACTTCTTTTTTCTTTTTTGACTTATATACCATTTTATGTAAAATAATATTTCTTGAGAACTACAGACCTTTTAAGTTCCCTTCTTTCTGAGAATATATCCTCTTCACTTTTTAAGAAATTTATTTATTTATTTTTAATTAAGTATATATGACAACAGAATGCATTTTGATTCATCGCACACAATTGCAGAACAACTTTTCATTTCTCTGGTTGTACATGATGTAGCATCACACCATAAGTGCAGTAATATATGTTCCTAGGGTAATAACATCCATTTCATTCCACCATCTTTCCTGCCCCCATACACCTCTCCTCCCCTCCTTCCTTTTTGTTCAATCAAAGTTCCTCCATTTTTTCCCATTCCCCCACCCCCCATTATGGATTAGCATGGACTTATCAGAGAGAACATTTGGCTCCCTTCACTTTTGATGTTGAAGATTTCAAGTACAAGTTCCACAAAAAGCTCAATCTCTTTAGGCTCAAAAACTAACCAAACCTTTTTTGAAAACTATCCTCTCCTCCTCAGTCCCTATGTTGGCTGATGGGACCACCTCTTGTCCTAGTTGCCTGGGTGTAGAATCACTTTCTAAGCTAAGTCATGTTGTTTTCATCATAGTTCTCAATTTAAGCCCTTATTTTCTGTTTCTGTTGCCCTAATCTTATTGTTCACATCTCACCAGAACTGTGACAGCTACACCTGCCTGGCCTCTTAGCTTTACCTCTTCCCATTCTGGCTCATTCCATTCCCTGGAACCAAGAAAAACATCCTCACATCTATAAGCTCTGAGGCTCCAATCCTACTTTGACTTGCATTTCCTAAAGACTCACATTAAAATTTCTTTTGTCCAATTCTCCCTTTTTTCTTTCACTACAAAATGCTTTCAATTTTATTTAGTTTGAATGTCTAAATTTTATATCAAATTCTTTTGATTCTATCTCCAATATACTTCTCAAATTTACCCAAACCTCATTCAACTGGCATCACCTTCTCCACACTATCTTTTATCCCCAGAGAATGCAGTAGCTTTTGAACTGGTTTCTCCCACTTTACCTAGCTTCCCAAATGCATTACTCCAACTGAGTAATCATATCACAAATAAAAATGAAAGGGCATCCTTTTGTTTAAAACCCTCTGCTTTAGTCTGGGTGTGCTCAGTCTCTCAAGGGTTCATTGTGATTAAAAGCTTGGTCCCCAGAGTGTTTAGCCTGGGAAATCTTTGGTGGAGCAGCTAGAGGAGAACCTTGGTAATTCAGGGCATGTCCTTAGAATATAGTTCTCATGGAAAACTTTTGTAGTTCTCTCAAAAAAGGTTGTCACAGAGCATTAATGTATAAAATATATTAAAAACTCAAAAAAGTCAACACCAAAAACCAATACATTCAATAAATGAGCAAATTAACCATTCTCAAAAGAAGAAGTACAAATGGCCAAAAATTATATGAAAAGATGTTCAACATCTTAATCTGTTAGAGAAATAGAAATCAAAACTGCACTGAAATTTAGTCTCACTAAATTAGAATAGCCACCATCAAATAAACAAATAACAATAATGCTGGTATGGATGTGAAGAGAAATGAACCTTAATACATTGTTGGTGAAATGTAAATTAGTACAGCCACTGTGAAAATGAGTACAGTGGGTCTAAATAAATAAATAAATAGATAGATAGATACATAGATAAATAAATAAATAAATAAATAAATAAATGGAAATAACAATATGATCCCGCCACACCACTCTTCAGTATCTATCCAAAAGAGTCGTGTTTATAGCAACACAATTCACAATAGCTAAGTTATGGAGCCAGTCTAGACACCTGTCAAAAGAATAATGGATAATGAAAATGTGTTTTATATACACAATGGAGTTTTATGCAACAAGGAAAAAAGAATAAAATTAAGTAATTAAAAAAATAGATGGAGGGGCTGGGATTGTGGCTCAGCTGTAGAGCGCTCTCCTTGCACGGGTGGGACCCGGTTTGATCCTCAGCACTACATAAAAATGAAGGCATTGTGTTGTGTCAAAACACACCAAAAATAAATTAAAAAAAAATAGATGAATATAGGGAGCATCATGTAAAGTAAAGTAAGCGGATTCAGAAAGACAATTGTTATATGTTTTCTCTCATCTGGGAAGTTAGAGAGAAAAAAGAATCTCATGAAATAGGAAAACCAGTATAGTAGAGGAAACAGATCAGAGGGAAGCAAATTTTTATCCCTCACACATCAGATAGAGCTCTAATTTCTAGGATATACAAAGAACTCAAAAAGTTAAACAACAACAACAAAAATAACCCAATCAACAAATGGGCCAAGGACCTGAACAGACACTTCTCAGAAGAGAATATACAATCAATCAACAAATACACAAAAAATTGCTCACTATCTCTAGTGATCAAAGAAATGCAAATTAAAACTACTCTAAGATACCATCCCACTCCAGTAAGAATGACAGCCATTATGAAGTCAAACAACAACAAGTGCTGGCGAGGATGCAGGGGGAAAAAGGTACATGCATACACTGCTGGTGGGACTGCAAATTGGTGTAGCCAATTTGAAAAGCAGTATGGAGATTGCTTGGAAAACTGGGAATGGATCCACCATTTGACCCAGCTATTCCTCTTCTTGGACTATACTCAAAAGACCTAAAAACGGCATATTACAGGGACACAACCACATCAATGTTTATAGCAGCACAATTCACAATAGCTAGACTGCGGAGCCAACCTAGATGTCCTTCAATATATGAATGTATAAAAAAACTGTGGCATTTATACACAATGGAATATTACTCAGCACTAAAAAATAATGAGATAATGGCATTTGTAAGGAAATGGATGGCATTAGAGCAGATTATGCTAAGTGAAGTTAGCTAGTCTCAAAAACCAAATGCCAAATGTCTTCTCTGATATAAGGGGGGTGACTCAAAATGGGGCAGGGAGGAAGAGCATGAGAAGAAAATTACCTCTAGATAGGGAAGAGAATTGGGAGGGAGAAGGGGAATTGCATGGAAGATGGAAAGAGACCCTCATCATTATACAGATTACATGTATGACGATGTGAGGGGAAAAAAAAGAAGTGTGTCACATTAGATTGAATAGAGAGAAGCAATGGGAGGGGAGGGGAGGGGATAGGGAAAGGGAAGGGCAGCAGAATAAAATAGACATTATTATTGCTGTATGTGTATACGTGACTGTACGTACGACCAATGTGATTCTGCAACCTGTACACTCAGAAAAAAGAGAAATTATACCCCATTTGATTCAAATGTATGATATGTTAAGATCATTGTACGGTCATGTGTAACTAATTAAAACAAATTTTAAAAAAGAAATTAGACAGCAAAAAAGATGTACTGGAGAGTGAAACTGGTCAAACTGTGTTATGTGTGTATATGAATATTCCATAATAAAGCCACTATTCTGTAAAATTGATGTTCACCTTTTTTCTTTTACAAAATTATTACTATCCAGAAATTTCTCAAAAGATTACCAATGGACCCAGCTGTCATACACCTTAATATTTATCCTAAAGTGCTGAAATCAGTATAAATGCATAAAAATATTTATAGCACACAATTCACAGTAGCCAAGTTATAGAACCAGCACAGGTGCCCATCAACATTTGAATGGCTAATGAAAATGTGGTATATATAGACACTTTATGATGTTTTACTTAGCCATAAGGAAGAATGAACTTATGTCATTTGTTGGTAAATAAAGAGAACTAAAAAACCTCATGATAAGTGAGAGAAATAAGCTAGACTGCAAAAGTAAAGGGTAGAATGTTTTCTCTCATATGTAGAAGCCAGAGAAAGAGGGGGGGCGGAATAAAAATGGGGTGTGAGATCTCAAGTAATTTGGGGGAAGGAGGAAGAGAAGAAAAGGAAAGGTACTGGGGAATGTGATTGATCAAATCATGTGTATGTGCAAATATAGCATAATGAGTCCCATTATTAAGTATCAGTAAAAAATAAAATTGAAAAAGGTGGTTACAAAATCCTGAGCTTGACCCAACCCCCACTGCCATGCCCAGGCATGAACTATTATCATTGCCATGTGCCACCTGCTATCTCTCACCAAAACTGAGCCTATGATGGTAAGCAATCCCTTAAACTTTCAGAATTAGGAGGCAAATAAACCTTTTCTTTTTACAAAGTTTTTGCTCTCATGTATATTGTTGTAACAGACAGGTGACTAACACATCTTCTAATGATTTACCTTCTCTTAGAATTAAACCTAAGTCTTCCCAGTGCTTGACCTGCACTCTCCCAACATCTGTCTACAAGATCAGTGATAACACAGGCTTCAATCACAAACTTCTATTAGACTGTTAGAAAACACTATTTCTCTATTGGAAAACACTGAGCTCTTTACCACATTAGGACTCTCCTCTTGTTCTGCTTCTTTTTCTGTCTTACATGTATGAGTCCACTTGTTTCCTTCATAAAAGTCTGTTTAGTACATCATTTATCTTACATATGAGCTGCTTTTCTCCTTATATAGTATCTGTCTTCCTCTCAGTAATGTAAGTAGAATGAGATATTTCAGAGTAGAAATATCAACTATTACATCATTGTATTGTAATCCCATTGTACTGCCTGATGTAAAATAGATGATAAATCAATGAACATTTGCCTTAAGAAGGAAAAATGGCTACATCATATACAACTGCAGAAATGGGATCCTAATTACAATAAGTAATATTCCATGTATGTATAGTATGTCAAAATAGACTCTACTGTCCTGTATATCTTTTTAAAAAGCAAATAAAAAACAGTAATACTGGGCTGGGGTTGTGGCTCAGAGGTAGAGTGCTTGCCTAGCACATATGAGGTCCTGGATTGGATTTTCAACACTACATAAAGATAAATAAAGTAAAGGTATGTGTCTTTCTATAACTAAAAATAAAAACAGTAATACTAAAGCAGGAGTAACTCATTTTTAAATGAGGAAATTAAGGTTTAGAGAAATAGGCATTTAAAAAAAAATTTAACTAAGTAAGCCTTATGTTTTTTCTCAATAAAAATATGGTTTTTTAACAATAGAGTGGTTATTGCAAAGAAAAAAAGACATTCTCTTTAACCTTAGAAGATAAAATTTTTTAAAAATCCAGATTTCATAAGGGTCCTTGCAATGGTAGTCATATATTCATTTCAAATATCTCTGGGTAACTTTATAAGGCATGTTAATGACTGTGAGCTTCACACTAAGAATTGTGAGAAGTCATCAAGGGTTTTTTTGGAAAGCAATTTGATTGAGTTTGCAAAAATAAATAGATCTGCATCTTATGTGAAGTTGGACTTGATGACCTCTGAAATATTTCTCAAGCTGTGTTCTATGATTTCATGACTTAATATTTTAAATGTTCAGTCAATATTCTTTTAATATTCAATGAGGGGAAATGAGTAACACAGATTTGTATATATATTTATAACCCTGATCTAATCACACATTTGCAGGCAAACATTCTTTTTAATTTTACATTGATTTTCTTAAATTGTATTACTTTGTATAAAACACAGCAAGGTTTTGTCAGAGATTAAGGGTCATAGATCCTAATCTATGAAGTTGTGTACTGCGCATTATGTAAGGAATCACACTACATATTCCTCCATTTTCCAGACCATACATGTGGAGATTATATCCCTACCTTCATATTAGATTAAATACAAGGAAAAACAGTAAGGGAAAGTAGCAACCATACAGAATATTTAAACTTAAGAACTAAACTCTTCCTACTCCTAGATTTTATTGTAGACCTTTTTTTTTAATTAGTGGCAGCTTAGCTCAGAGAGGTCCCTTGTCCAAGAATAACCCTGCTCTCCATATGTCATCTTCTATCATATTACTCAGCTTTATATGTTTATGGGACTGTTTTATATTGGAAGATGTTTGTTTATTATTGTTTTCCCCTTGCTACATGTAAATTTCGTGAGAGCCTTGACCTCATCTGTTTTGTTTGCTTTATATTGTCTCCATGCTTAAAGTAGCTCTTGACTCACAAGAAGAAATTGTTGAACAAATGAAAGGCTGACTGAATAAATAGCTTTGTCAAGTTATTACCATCTCACTTCAAACTTTAGTTTTGCTGTTTACTGCTTATATGGCTTTGGCCAAATCACTTAATCACCTTGGGCTTTAGAACTTCCATTTTATTTAAAAGCAGAAATTCTTTCACAGAATTATTTTATTTTATTTTATTTTTTTAGTTATAGTTGGGTACAATACCTTTATTTTATTTGTTTATTTTTATGTGGTGCTGAGGATTGAACCCAGTGCTTCGTATATGCTAGGCATGTGCTCTACCACTGAGCCACAACCCCAGCCCCAAGACAGAATTATTTTAATCCTAAGAGAATAAACTTGAAAAACTAGAAAAAAATTAATTAAAATCTAAGAAATCACAGTTTTCTGGTGAAAAGAAATTATTTAATATTAAGAAAAATTTTGAAATAATTTGAACAAATTAAAAAATAATTCCCATAATGATATGAATAAAGTACGTAACAAATGTTATTTAAATGTACTCCACCATTTAAAGTTGACTGTTTCACGATGAAATTTAACATCTCCACTAACAAAATAAACATTAACTAAGATTATCAAACTTAGAATTTAAATTAACACCTGGACACAATGATACCACTGATTTTGTCATTTTTCCACTCTTTCAGAACAAGGATTTTTGAGGGAGTTCATTTTGCCAAATGCAATGCTAACCTATACAGAACCTTGAAAATTTATTCTCAAGTATTTTCCTTCCTCAAATATCTGTTATATGCAGCTCAATTCATTTTTACTTAGGAGAATTTTTTCTTGAAAATGTGATCTATTATTTTGGAAAACTCAAAATACATATATTCAAATAAAAGAGATTATAAATTAAAAAATTAAAAAATCTATGCAATATAATTTGTAAACTATCACACTTTAAGCATAAAAATTTTCAAAAATATAAAAAAGTGAGATTTTTTCTCAATCTCAAAAGGTATTTTCTGAAAATGCAATTTAATTAAGTAAAAGTACAACAGTATCAATTCAGAAACAAAATGCAGCTCTCAAGTGTTGAGATGTATATTATATATGCATCAAATTCAGGTTTTATATGTGTAAAGCAAGTACAACCTTTCTTTAGAGTTGTCAATAATTGTTAATTCCAACAAAGAAAAGCTAATTTATTCAAATCAGTGTAATTGGGGCTTTAATTTTGCATATTTTATATAAAACTTTAGTCTGTGTAGATTTAACTGGCATAAGTCAACATTTCATATTCATCTATTTAAGAAATATAAGAAAAGCATGACCTAACAAACACAAATCAGTATTAGAGAACAGACAGTGCCAAGTCACTCTTTGTTCTGTGGTCAATTTGGTTTTGAATCCTCTAGCACCAGAGGCCTCTATATAAAATGAAAAATGTTCTGTCCATGTGAGCAGGGACAGATCCTGTGCTTTGGTATTCTTTCCAGGACAGCACAGGTACTCCTACAACTCTTCATCTGTACCACCAGCATTAATCATTTCAATACTTACCAAATGCAGGCTATGCACCAGATGATACGTTAGGTACTAATGAAGATTCAAATCCGAATGAAGTAGTCTCCCTGATTATAAGTCACTGATGATTAAAGCAGATGTGAATTCTACACTCTATCACACAAATTTTATAAAGGATGTTAATCGGTTAGAAAAATGCACTAGGAATAAATAGAGTAAGGGATCATCTATCCTAAGAACACTTCCTCCTTTTTCCTCCTCTAAATTTCTTTTCTTTTATTCCTCCTTATTTTATCAATTCTACTCTCACTAACAGTAACAAAGTAGTTACTTATAGGCTTTACCTTGCTTAATGTTTATACTACTAGGATTAATAATAGGAAGGCCAATTGCCACTGATTTAAGGTTAAGTCTGCATTGTTGACCACACTGCCAGTGTTAGGATCAGGATTCAAACTCAGAACTCTGACTCCACAACATGATCTTTTATCCACTTTTCTATAATGGTGTCTATTCCTCACTTTAAATGAAGAATATAAACTGTTTGTTCTGCAGGATTGGAAGATGAGAATTTGACCCTGATGGCTCATAAAGTATAAGTAAAGACACAGAGTTGTGTGATTTCATAATATCATTAAAGAGAGCATTATTATATGAAGCTGTTATGCTTAACATCTGGGAAGAGTAGTAGAAAACTAAGCTGAAAAGAAGAGTTGGAACCAACTCATACTTCAACTTTCCAGGAATTTGAGCTTTAATTTTAAAATTGTGGCATCATTATTTTTCTTGACCAAGTAATGATATGATGTGTTGTGCAATATAGTAATAGTACTTCAATGTATTACATTTAAAGACATCAAATATATATTTAATAAGTCAAATAATGGGAGTTGGCAAGCAGGTCTATTAAATGATGCATAGGAACACAGGAGAAAGTTCATGAACTATGACAATATAAAGATTATTTGATTCATTATTGAGTCTAAAATAAACTTGGCTTAAATCTGATTAATTACTAACTCATAGAGACATTTTCCCCCCTCACAAACCTCAAGGATTCTCAACTAAATAGGAGATAAATTAATGATCTCTACAGTCTTTTAGCTCTAAAATTTCATGACTTTGATAATAATCAAATAAAGGGTACACTTTTTCTTTTTTCAATAAACAACCCTAACAGATCTTTGTTGTATGTGAAATGTGTTTGTTTCAAAGGAAAAATGATTTCTACCAAGGAGATTGGAATATTGCTATTAATGTGGATGTTAAATATGGGTGAAGACTATTTCTGGAAATAATGAGCTCACTGAGCATACTGAGAGCTACATTAAGGCAGATTCATATTAAGAGAATCTATGAACAATCACAGATGATCACACTGCATTGTAAGAAACACAGGCAAGTAATCTGAATTAGGAAGATGATTTAAAAAAACATATATTAAGGTTATATTTGAAGCCTCATGAAGAAGTTGACCAAATCCAGAAGAAACACTTGGGATAGGATGAAGGATTCTAGGCCACAGATAGATACCTCAGAGAAAATGAGTCAGTGGAAGGGAAAGGGAAAGTAAGGAAGATGTTAAGAAGATGAGAAGGAAGGGCTAGTATAGCAATACCAGATTTAACCTCACAGAAATCCAGAAAAAAGTAGCTCTGAAAGTAACCTTTGTTCTCCAGTATCATGTACAGCAGGAAGATGATTTAAAATGATATCGAAGAAGAAAGTGCAAGATGTTTTAAGAGGGATATCATTACTGACCCTGGGTACAGTTTTACTTGGTGGTTAGAGCCTAAAGCCAAAGAGTAATAAGTAAGAGTTTTAGGAAAAATTCTGAACCCAGTGGAATATTTCAACATATTTGGAGATGTAAGAAAGAAGAAAATCTGTACCATCTTGTTAGTGGATGTGCCAGATCAAAGAAAAACTTTTTAAAACTACTGAGAGCTACTTATGTAAGCCTATGTTTCACAGAGATTTGGTTCTCATGAAATGAGTATTAAAAAATACACATGGGGTTAAACCAAACAATGTCTGATGGCAAACATATGGAAAGAAAAGATCATTTGTTAAAATAGTGAAAATATAAAATAAGTCAAGGATAACTGATGGAGAGCGATGAGAAGAAGAAAAATGGAGACAGTATCACAAATACAATTAGAGAAAATGAGTTGGAATATATAACTGAAAAGGAGCAAAGTAAAACAGGGTAACTATACTATATCAGGTGGACAAGTGATACCACTGGTTATTGGTGATGAATTCTGCTCCCTCACATCATGAAGTTTGAACACTAGAGAAGCACACTGAGGCAAGCATATAATGCAGGGTTTATTTAAAAAGGGGTAACATAGACTTTTCCCAGGGTAGAAAGAAGCCATAGCTGGTATCCTGGTACCCCAAGAAGTGAGGTATTCTGCCTTTTTATGTCTTAGGCTTCCTTTGTTCTTCTGCCCTCCTCCCGCTCTTTTTCCTTCCAGCCTAAGTGACTAGGCCCAGGAAATGCTTGGTGAAATGACCAAAAAATGGGAACCAGGTGGGCTGAAGGGGGAAGGGCAAGATGGAGCAGCCAAAGATACATTAATTAACAACTTTATAACTCCCTGTAAGGAGATGCAATTCCTGGGACAGATTACCTTAGCAAGCAGGTTGTAGCGAGGGCAGGTAATCTTGATTGGGTGAAAGAAGGGCTCTGAAGGCATTTTGGTCCCTCAGGGGGCAGTCTCCAACTTCCGAGACTCACTCAAATTGGCCTTGATCTGACCTGACTCCATTTACCTATCTCTACTGACTGCCTGTCTATTTCTGGTTTCACAAGGATGGGGCAGATGTATAGGTAGGGTGAGTTTAAGAACTATCTTCTTGGATGACTTAGCTTATTTTTGATGTAATGAACAAAATTGAGTGATAAGCTTAAGCACAGTGGGTAATGAGAAAGGAAAGACTTAGAAGTCCCTAAGAAATTTTTGGCATTTGCACTCATCACCAAAAGCTGGATCAAGACTGGAAAGCATGAAATCATCATGAAGTGCAACCAAGGTTCTCTGCACATTGACTGTCCCTTTGTGAGGCTTCTAAACGTAGGGAAAAGAGAATGCAATAGAGACAGTGCATGGTGGACACATAATCAGTGGAAAATTGCTTTCCCTTTGCTTCTGCAAGTACAATGTACATTTGATGCACATCATGCCAAAGTTAATTGTAGTGGGGGCAGAGTCATATGTTTAGTGTGAAGTTGCCCATTTCAGTCAAAGGCTAAATACACTGAAGCTCCTACAATGTTTAAAGGGAAAAATGCAGAGAACTGAAAGGCTCTCAGAGTGTTCAAAGATGTCTTGTACATCAAAACAAGTAACTGAATTTGAAAATGTATAGGATAGCTATAGGATGTGTGTCTTGGTTGCACATGGATTTCTTTCTTAATACATTATAGACTATGTGAACATTAAGCATTCTAACCATTGAAGGGTTGGGTTAGAAAGAGTGAAGAAGTAGGACAATGAAAACAGAGGGACAGGAGAGTGCTCAGAATGCCCCAAGGGGTTAATATCCATAGGTTCGATGAGTGAGAAAGAACACTTAGTCTTTGATACTACTGCAGAGTTGGGGGGGAAACATCCCACAGTGTTATTAAAAGTGCATCAGCAAAACAGACTCAAGGGAATAAATATCTTGTGCGAACAAAGGTCAAACTCTAAACTTGGTTGAGACCATAGAGCTTCCTGAACTCAGGAATCACATGAATTGGGTTTTGAATCCTACAGAAATTAGGAGGTATTGAAACTTACATGTACCTTCTCCATTTTTTAGGTAAATATAAGTAAATATGAAAAACATGTTCCTATACTAACTCTACATCTCAAATAAATTATTTTGAAGTCTTAGTCTGTACTGAAAATTTCCTTAAGAACATATTTCTTATGTTTTTTTTGGGGGGAATTATATGTGTTAAATTTGATATGCTATAATATATGATAAAATTATTGAGAAACACAAAGTACTAGAAATTCATTAGTTTATTTATTTGAGAAGAATGTTATATGTACAGAAAATTGGATATTTATTTTACCCATAAGGAAAACAGAGGATATAGATATCTATTTAAAGCCATCTTTTTTAAAAAGAAAGAGAAAAAAAAAAGCTCAAGGTCATAAATTGTAGCAGTTTTATATTGTACCTGACCTAGCTTAGGAGAAAAAAAAGAAAAAAAAAAGAATCAAAAGAGGCAGATTCATGCTTTCCAGGCATGCCCCAGGAATGGAGGATTCTCTTTTTATGTTAATCCACTCTGTTTGAGTCAAAAGCTGACAGTGCAGAAACAACAAAGGGCCTGCTAAATCTGCTGTCCAAAAATACTCACCACAATTTGTCAGGCTTCACATTACACATGGCTTTTTACACATCGCTGGCCTCTAAACATAAAAGATCCAGTTGGTTTCCCTAATTAAATACCGTGAGATCAAAGGTTCACCAATGTTTCTCTGACTGTCTCAAGGTATTCCAGAACTGAAAGCAAATGAGAAGCATAGGAAAAACGTGTTGTAAGTTCCAGAGATTGAGCTTTCTTTCAGCTTCTTTACCTTTATCAAGAATTGTTAAAACAGGGCCGTCCCAGAGTCTTGCTCATATTTACTTTGCATGTGTTTACCCTTAATCAAATCATTGTTCCAATAGCAGAGTTGGAAGAAATATAAGTACGGAATATTCCAGATGTGTCATTTGTGCAGAGAAGATGACATTGCACCAAGATCCCAAAATGCTCTGATGAATATCCTTGTGCACAGAAAAAGACCCAGGAACAATGCGTTTTCATAAGTCAGTAATACATTACAGAGGAAGAGACATTATGATAAAATATGACCAGCCTTGGGTGACTAAACCTCTACTGTAGACTCATGAATCTATTCATAGATTATTCACAATGGACTTAGTGTTTACAGGAAATTCCAGTGTCAAAAGGATGATCTAATCCTGATTCCTTTCTCATGAGTCAATATTGATTATCCACATTAAGGGAACAATAAATAATAGAACTGGAAAAGGTCTTGTCTAATAGGAACATTATGTTTTGGTTAAAATGGAACTTGAAAAAACAGTTGAAGCTTTAGGAAGATATCCCAGGGTACAATCAATACAAATGGACACATTAATTTCACTAAAGTTTATAAATCCAAAAGATTAAGTAACTTTGAAATTTAAAAAGACCTTTTGTCTAATAGATATTATGAACTGACATTTTTGTTTGTTTGTTTTTTAGTGGTGTTGCAAATGGAACCCCTGATGCCTGCTTGCTAATCATCACTGAGCTAGCTATACCCTTAGTCCTTCTGATATAGTGTACATAATCTAATAACCCTAAACATACTTAGAACACATTCATATGGGGTTTTTCATACAGTTGTAAAATAGTATGTCCAAAATTTTAAGTGACAAATAATTATCAATGAAAATTTACCAGGGAAAATTATAAATGTCTGTGTACTTTACTTAGCAGTAAAAATCACTTTCTTCAATATGTTCTTTATTAAAATGTAATAAAAATCTCTACTGAAAACCAGATGGTAGATGACATGATAAATTAAAGCCCCACATATGTGTGAATGAAAAAAATAACTTGCTGCTGACATAAATGACATTTACAATATCACATATGTTTTATCTAATGAATATAAGATGATCTTGATATTGCAAAAGACCTTTATTCCAGACGTGAAACTGTTAGAGGAGAAAAAAATGAAGCAGCAACTTGCATTTCTATAGAAATAGAAAATGCTATGATCTATATTTCAATTTGAAAAAGAATATTTGAATATTAATGAAAAATTGACACAACTAGAAAGAATACTGATTATACTTCATTTAGACTCTTACTCTTCTATTCCTAATTGTCAGACATGAAGTGAAAATTTAATTTTATGACTAATACATTTAATACCTGTCTAAATACCTTGACTCTGGCCAAATTTGCTCCCAATTATTACATTAATGTATACGTGATTATGCTACAATTTCACTTACCAACATATGCAAAGATATCACTAAGTGTGTATGAGAACTAAAGGTAGTCTAATGTAAAACAGACTTAATTTGACCTATTTCTCCACCATATATCGACTATGTGACTTTGGGCATGTTGTGGAATTGCTTTAATCTTCTGATTCCTTTTTCTAACATTAGGAATCTTGTTAGCATGTAGCATGAAATAATTGAAAAGAGGGAATGTAAATAACACTTAAAATGGTATCTGTCACATATTAAGCCCTAAAAAAATTGGTCATTATTAATATAGATCATAAGTTATAATAAATATAGACAAAAATGTAAATTAAGTACTTTGACACTAAATGAAGGTCATTTGTCATCTTGATTTTACATCTCACTTTTTATACTGTAGCATAACCTATCTTGGCAGGTCCTCCTCAACAGTTGTTATCTGGGCCTGGCTGTAAAAACATGATGGCTCTGCATACTGAACAGATCCCCACAAATGCTGTAAACACAATATTTAAAGATTCAAGAATTGTTTCTCGTTAGGAATTGCCAATAAACTGCTTATTGCTTTGCAAATATTGAACCTGGGAAAATAATGCTACATCTGCTAAAAGTTTAAGGGAAGTATCTGGTGGCCCATTAAACATATAAATATTGAAGGAACAAACATGAATTGTGAGATCTTAGGAAACTGGCCATTGAGTACCCTCATGACAAGCTAAAAAAAAAATCAGTGATATTCTATAATGAAAGAAAAAAAAGGTGAAAATATGACATTATTTAGACAAATTTTAGATCCACAATAGTAAAACTTAATAGAATGCCACAGAAATAAAAATATTTAAACTGAAAGTTAGTATTCAATTAGGTATGTCTCAGTGGTAACACCTTCTCTCACCTAGGCATGTGGGCAGTAACTAACTTTAGTGGTAGTCTGCCTCCTGTTAAGACAGAAGTTGAATGTCAGCCAATTCAATAAGTAAACAGTGACATAAATCAATTATAGAAGAGTCATTAATCTTCCTTAAGCAGTAATGAGAATTTGAGCTCTACACTTTTGTAAACTGAGGTATACTTGCAATTTAATTGGTTCTTGATGAGTCAAGATGTGAGGAGTTTTATCTGGAAACTAATCTCACATACTATATTTGGTCAACAGTGCATTTGTTCATTTAATACTATGTATGTGTCTCAAATTGTACATTAAAGACACAAGAAAAAAAATAATTAGAACAAGATATATTCCATGCTTTATACTTATGTCCAAATGGATTCTACTGTCATAATAAAAAGAACCAATAACAAAAAAAATTGATTGATAAATTTATATGAATGATTTATCAGTTAAGGTCCCAACAGGACATAGATGGTCCTGAAAGTGTTTCATTGAAATGAATTTCAGAAAGGGCACATACACAAGGGTGACACTGGAGTTAAGGACACCAAGCAAAGCAAAGAGGAGGATGTAATGACAACAGGAATCCAGCTGCACCCTGAAGAGGAAAGGAGAGAATGTGTTTAAATAAAGTCCAAGAAGAGCTGCTTCTGCAGAAGAGAGGCAACCAGCAGGAGCTGTGGGGATACAGGAAGGCAGCCACTCCCAGCACAGCAAGAGTGCAGCAAGCATAAGCACCCAGACCAGTCTCTCTCATAGCTACCACCTCCTTCAAGTGGTTCTCATTGGCTGAATCCAAATGAAAGGTAGAAGACAAGGATACCATCATAGTAATAATCTCCCAGGGCACTGAATAGAGCAGAGAGCTGAGAATAAATAAAAGGCCATGGGGTAGGAGAAGGGGGAAAAGAAAATAAAAAAAAAACACAGTTGAATAAAATGTGATTGAATTGCAAGCTTCACTTTTAAAGTGCCTGATAGTGATAATATTAAAAAGATGATAACTTTTCTTTATGGTAACTGTTCACTATAGGCATGAAATTGTTTCATCCACCACATTTCAGTTTTAAGTATTTTTTAATTCATACAAATGCATGCAATAAAGTGCAATTACAGCTCAATTAAAGTTCCAGTGCAATTAAAGTAGATTGAAAATAAATGGCACAAAACAAATCTTTGGTGGTGTTTTGTTTGCATTTACTGGAATTCTGGCTCTTTAAAGTACCAATCTGTTATTAGAGACATGGAAATATTTGAATTTGCTATGTAGCTTACCCAATAAATACAATAATAATGTATTTATCAGACTACTGCACTTAAATTGTCTATAAAAACCTGGGATTTGAAATAACAAAGAGAAAGTTAAGAATACACATTTGTCCATTTCAGTCAAAGGCTATATACACTGAAGCTCCTACAATGCTTAAAGGAAAAAATGAAGAGAACTGAAAGGCTCTCAGAGTGTTCAAAGATGTCTTGTACATCAAAACAAGTAACTGAATTTGAAAATGTAATATTGAGTAAAACATCCCTTCCATTTCCAGCCAAAACAATGAATGCTATATATCCACTTATCGCCTAGGTTGCAATACATTAGAATGATAAGGGAAGTCAGAAATAGGGTGACCTACTAAAGAATAAATAAATATTTTCTTGATTCCTTGTGTATTAAAGAATTGAAGGTATCAAATTTCATGATGTTAATAACACAAAGATCTTGTTATTGGTACCCATTTCTAAAGTTTGTAATTTAAATGAGGAGATAAGGTAGCACTCACACACATGCACACATACCCACGGTGATATGAGTTTGAAAGAAACTATAAATTAAATAATGAATAATCAGAAAATAAATTTTTAAAAGTGCATTTTTATTAGCACTTGCAGTGTAATAACGAGCTACAGATAGGAGGAAGACATTCAATAGATTTAAATAGGGCAAAAAAAAAAAGAGTTGAGGAAACCATATATACAAATACATATCATTTAAAGTCACTGAATAAATGTTATATTTCTAGAATAAGAATTTTTAAGGAACATAGTTTGCAATATGCATCGATAATTTTACAAAAGCAGAATAAGTCTAATTGTGTATGACTTGCCATAGATTAGCCCAATGATACAAGCTAGGGTCTATCCACAGGCAATAAGGAACCACTGAAGCTACTTCATACTTCTGCAGAAAAATGATCTACTGAAGCATCTTAAGATGTGTTGACCCTGTTTTGGTCAGCTTTTTCACCATGATAACCAAAAGACCTTTCAAGAATATTTTAGAGGAGGAAAAGTTTACTTGGGGCTCATAGTGTCAGAGGTTTCAGTCCACAGATGGCCAACTCCATTGTTCTGGGCCTGAATGAGACACAATATCAAGGCAGAAGGGCATGACGGTTCAGAACAGCTCAGAACATGATGTGAAGCTGAGAGAACAGTCCACACTCAGAGCAAAATATATACCTCCAAAGCACACCAGCAATGGCCCACCTCCTCCAACCATGCCCTATCTGCCAACTATTACCACCCAGTTAATTTCTATCAGTTACTAATGTAATGATTAGATTAAAGTTTTCATGACCCCAGTGATTTCACCTACGAACATTCTAGCATTGTCTCACACATAAACTTTTGGGAGATACCTTTTATCTAAACCATAACAGACAAATTACAGAAAAAGAATAAAATAAGACATTTCCAGAGATATATGTGAGACTGAAGTTTTAAAAATTAATCATAATAATGATTAAAAAATGGGAGCAATCAGAAATATTTAGAAAAAAACATCAGGCTTTCTCTTTGTTTAGAATAGAACAGCAGTGCATATAGCCATAGAGAATTAAAGAGGAGTTAAAGATGATTCCAAGATCTCAAGATATAGTGATTGGAATAATGGCAGCAGTGGGAAAACCAAGATGGACAGTTGTTCAGCTTATGGCTTCAGGTTTAAATCAATTTCAACAGGTGTTTCCCCAGAACAGCTGTGGAGGAGAAACTTCTACTCTGATACTCATTCAAAATGTTCAGTCTCTGTGGTGACTCCAGGAAAATTTTTGTTATTGCTGTTGGTCTTTTAAATTTTATTTGAAGTTTTTGTTTTATTTTACTTTAATTGACAAAATAATATTTACATGTGTTTGTATAGTACAATGTGCTATTTTGATACATGTATGCATTGTGGAATGATCAAATCATGCAGATAAGCATATCCATAACCTAAATCCAGTAGTACTTTTTTGTAGTTAGAACATTTAAAATCTTCTCTTTGAAATCTTTTGAAATATTCACTACACTTATGTTAAATATAGTCACTATGTTGGGCAATATAACACCAGGACTTAATCACTTGATACTTACTGAGAAATTTCTACCCTATCTCTGCCCATCCCATTTCTAAAATAACAAAAATTCTGCATCCCACTTTTAAGAGTGCAACTTTTTAGATTCTACACATAAGTGAGTTTATGCAGTATTTGTCTCCATATGTCTGGCTTATTTCACCTAATGTTCTCTGGGACCACCCATGTTGCAAATGATGGGATTTCCTGTATGCTGAAAACCATTGACAAAAGAAACTAAAGATGATTCGAATAAAAGCAAAAATATCTTTCTGGGTGTGCTGGTGCATATCTGTAATCCCAGTGTCTCAGGAGGCTGAAGCAGGAGGATCATAAATTCAAAGTCAGCCTTAGCATTGGTGCTAAGCAACTCAGTGAGACTCCATCTCTAACTAAAATATAAAACAGGGCTGATGATGTGGCCCAGTGGTTGAGTGCCAGAGTTCAATCTTCAGTAACCCTCACCCCCCCAAAAGATACTGTGTCCATGGATTGGAGGAATAAACATTGTTAAATTATCCATATTGCACAAAGCAATCTACAGATTTAATGCAATCTCTACTAAAATTCCAACATTAGTATTCATAGAAATAGAAAAAAGAAATCCTGAAATGTCTGCAGACCCACAGAAAAACCACAAAGCAATAATTACCCCAAAGAACAAAACTGGAGGTATTACACTATAATATTTCAAAATATGTTCCAAAGTTATAGTAACAAAACAGCATGATACTGCCATTAAAAAAAAAAAAAAACAGACACATGGACCAACTGAAGAATTTATAAATCCCAGAAATAAATCCACACACCTATGGTCAGTGGAGTTTTGACAAAAATTGCTGAGAACCAACAACTTGAAAAGAATGATATCTGCAATAAACACTGTTGGGAAAACTGAATATCCATATGAAGAAAAATAAAAATGGATCCTTATCTTCCTCCTTATACAGAAATAAACTCAAAATGAGTGAACAAATCAACATGAAAAACAGGGAAATTTGAATCTTCCTGCATTCAACAGTCCCAAACTGATGTGTTAGAATAATCTTGGAGAAGTTTCAGCCCCAGATTAAGGATGTATTCCTTAGAATTATGTTTAAGCCTATATCATATTGTGAACATTGGAATGTCTATTATTCCCAGGGTTCCCTGAGGGAGGACAGATGAGTTGGTGGTGGTATTGTTGTTGCTGGTGGAGGTGGTGATGGTGGTGGTGTGAGTAGTAGAAACGAAAAGTAATTTCACCTTATCTCTCAGTTATTTGCAACCTAAATGTGAGTTTAAAATTCCAACTTTCCCTCTTTATTTTACCAGAAGTTTTTTCAAAGTTATAATTCTGAGTAGAAATATTTTGATCAAATCAAAGTGATCTATAGTCAAATGCTGAGTTTAACATAAAACCTTTCAACTTTGACATTCATTATGTGAATCAGGAAAAATAAAATATATTCAAATTTTACTTTCCTGTATGGCTTCAGAGAAGAAATATCTCTAAAAAATTGTGAAGCAACATGTGCGATATAGTCCAATAGAGTGAAAGGCATTAATCCACTAAGAAAAGGCACGCTGGAGTAGTTTTAGATGCTGAATTAGGAACTATTTTTGTCTTTTAGCTGCTTTCCTGGCACTAAAATATTTTGTTATAAATTTAGGAAAGCATCACACATATCATGTATCTTTACCTTTCTTCACAGAACTCAAATAAATGAAAAATAAAAAGGCATGTGTAGTGCTTTGAAGAATGTGAAGCTGTAAACAATCTTGGTCCTCTCTGCAGAGAGAATATTGATAGCTCTTTCAGTCACTGAATACTTGCTATACTTTTAATAAAATTTAGTCACTTTGTCAGGAAATCAGAGCTCAATCTCAGTAGTTCAAAAGAGGATTCTCATTGTGGAAACCTGTTGCTAAAGTCTTGGATGAGCTGAAGGTCAAAATGGAAATTAAGGCAAACCAAAGATTATCAGAAAGTCACAACCTGATTAATATACACAACTCTGTAAGGATAGAGAATCAAGTAAAGTAATTGTTGTGATAAAAGCCTACACCCTGGGACCTTGGAGAAAGGTCACCTGGATAGAAGGAAAATGGACTAAAGAGAAAAAGTGGGTTTTGGTTGAAAGTAAAAGCCCTGAGGAGATGCAGTCACTTCTGGGGATATTGACAGAAGCAGAGAAGCTGGGGAAAAAAAACCCAACTTCTTTATTCTTCCCACCAGTGTCTCATCTTAGAGATATTTACAAGGATGCTTGTTGACAAGAAAGATCCAGAAAAGTAGACTGCAGGAATCAGCTCACTCTATAAAACAGGTTGGATAAGGAAAGGTGAGGAATGGACTTGAGGGTGGGTTATCAGCATAGCTGAGAAACAGAATCAAAAAATTGACTTGAATGCAAACAGAAATTACTATCTCAACCAGTTAGGAAACAAAAGTTTAAAATCAATAAAAAATTTTATTAACCTGCTTATTTAAGTAGGTGAAGGGCCTTGAACATGACCAAGTCATGTCAATATAACTTTCATATTTTATTGAAACTCTTCTTAATTTAAACAATAACTCTCTCTCATATAGAAAAATTTAATAATCTAGAATCCCTCCAATAATATAATCCATATTATTAGAAGTGGAATAATGATTCAACATTTAGCATGTAAATATAATTATGTCAAAGATTTGATTAAATCATTTAAATTCACTGATCATTATGTTGACTGTAGGATTATGACAAAAGTACTTCTAATGTGTTTCACTATTCCAGGATTTAACCCTTGTCTGCCACCACATCCAGTTTTCCTTTGATCTCCACTCATATTCAAAAGTGCAGTCAACATCATATTATTTACAGTTTCTAAAAAGTACCTTTGTATTTCTCAAGCTGTGAGCCTATTTTCACAGGTTCCACTTTGCACTTTGGAATTTCCTTCCCCACCATGTTCAACCTGCCTGACACATATTAATACTTCATTAATGCATCAGCTTCTCTGTGAAGTCTATTTGAAACAATCCTGCTAAGTAAAATTGAACTTGCTGTATTGTGCTATTCCTGGTATCTACAACTGAAATAACAAATATACAGTAGTTTTGGGATGTCCCAACAGAGACTGAAATTGGGCACTTTATTTTTCCTTACTTTAGGAAGGTAGATGCTGAATAATCTTTGAAGATAAACCCTTTAAGAAGTTGATAATACCACCCGGAGATTCTAGAATTAACTTCAATCAAAATAATAATATAGGATCATAATCAAGGCTAAGCATCATTGGAAGATGGAAAATTAGTCCAGATTCCAAGAAAAGGAAAATGCCAGAGAGATAATTAGGACATAACTATTGGGGCATACAGATAGATGGAGCCTTACTAAATTCAGGAACAACATTCTTGTGACAAAGAAGCATTCTAACTTACATTCTTGAATGGAAATAATTAGATGTGGACTATGGTCACAGAAGAGCAACTATGATCATGGCAGAAGATTTCAATGGAATAAACTATCTTCTCACTTTAGAACCACTGCAGCATTGGCTAGAATGATGACCAAAGAGTACTCAGTATAACAATAACTAAATATCTACAGCTCCTCTGTAGAGAACTTCTACAGCTGTGGCCATAAGAATCAATGGCAGAAGTAGGAAAATCAGATTCTAATTGACTCCGTGCTTGATTATAATTCCTGTTCTGCCTGATTAGACACTGTAAGCCAATTTCAAGTGAAGATACAGGAAATGGAAGTGAGATTACCCCGCTATTGTATCACCCATTAAGTCATTATAGCCCTGAGCAAGGAAACAGAAAATGAAATGAATGCTAAAGTTTGTACTGCTAAAATTTATACTACTTAAACAATATTTATTATAATCTGTTGTTTCTATGTCTACCTACCTCTCAATTTTTGAGAGTAGGACAGATTTAGTGAGATTTGGAGACATATTTAATGTCTTAAAATGATCTCAGTTTTTAGAATCTATTAGAATGAGTTTTTCTTACAAGAAGAAATCATTAGTAAAAAATGAATCAATTTGATTATCTTACTTTTTGAGAAGAATATAACTTAAAAGAGAACAATAACAATACTGAAATTCTCTCTCTCTCTCTCTCTCTATATATATATATATATATATATATATATATATATATATATATATATATGTAAAGAAAAATTCAAAACATAAGTCTCTGATCCAATTCTTTATTCTTTTCTGAGTACATTCAGTGAATTATATAATGGTCAGCAGAAACTTAGTTTTAGCTATTTTTACCCATACATACAAATATGTACTTGATAACAGCTAATTAGCTTTTCTAGTAAAGATTCATGGTCTATTATCCGAGTTAATAATTTTTCCAGAATCACTTAAAGTTTAGACTACTACCGTTTTTATCCTTTCCAGTGCTGGAATCCAACCCATGGCCTTGCACATGCTAGACAAATGTTCTACCATGAGCTACACTCCAGCTCCAGATTACTAAATTTATGTGCCAGAAATATTTTAAACCTAAAATACCTCCAGATATTTATGAACATGAAACACCATGCCAGTTTTACATGGCTAAAGTCAAGATAAAGTTTTATGATAAATACTTGGTGTCACAGAAAAAAGAAAGGCAATGGATATTATTAATAAATTTCTTTAAAATAGCCTCTGTGGTTTTGATATTTATAAGCAAGATTTTTCTTAAGACTTTGTAGACAACAAACTGCTGGAAGAGAGGAATAGTAATGAATATCATGGGGAAGCAAGGAGATATGTGATGATTGAGTAGGGCGAAGCTTTAAGAAAATAATCTACTTAGAGTGAGGCCTGTTCTGAAGCCAGGGACTCTAATTATTTTCAATAGAGCAAAGAGTTCATTAAGGAAGGATCAAAAGAGATGAGGATGGAAAAGTAATGTAACCCAAGAGTCACTTATGTGAGGAGCTGAAGTCCTTGTGTCTGCTATGATAGCTTGTCTTTAGGCTTTAAATAAAGCTACTCATGCAAGTGTCAAAAAAACCCACTCATTTCTCTGGGGATTTTAAGAGAACTTATGTTTCTCCTCCTCACTTCTGAGTCAGATTTTCTGCTTTCCACTGCCTCCTTAATTTCTGCAACTTCAGTTCTTTTCCAATTTGTTCCTTTATGGGGTACATGCCAGTCACCTAGGTAAAAATGAAACTGTAGGAGGATTTTACTGAAGTGTTGGATTAACAAGAAGAATAAACTGCAGTAAAGGATGAGAAAGAACTTAAAATTAGACATTAGCCATCTTTGCTGGTTATAGACTAAGCAGCTGATGTAAAATGAACTAAGTATTTAATGACTCAAGCAAAAGAGAACTTTATTTCAATTTAGCATATTATATAGATATTAGTGGGATAGGGCTGGCGTGGTCATTTATCCTGCTCAAAGGCTGGTTTCTAGTTCCTGCCATGCCTCAGCAAAATGGTAAGAGGGAATGAGAAACAGAAGAGAAAGGGATGTCTTTCTTACATGGATAAATCAAACTGAATAACTCTTTGAAATCATGTCCTGGAGACATCTGGCTGGGAATGGAGCTGTAACCAGGGCACATGGTGCTTAACTGAAATGCAGGAGCTTTTTCTCTCTACATAAGGAATGCATCAGTCTCTTCTATACCCTGGGACATGAAAAAATATCTTCTTGGTATTTTGCTCAGATTCTCCTACCCTCAATAACTCCAAGATCTTCTCATCCTTTCTACTTGCCTGAATAAGCTAAAATATCTTCTTACTGTGTTATGCAACACAGTTTACTTCATTTTATCTCACTTTTCCCTTCTGGGCTGTGTCTTAAAGATTTAAAATACCTCATACCACAAACCCCACCTTAGTATTTTCCTTAACACAGAGTATAAGCCCAAGTGAGTTATGTTGTTTCTCCCTTAGGAAGGAGCAATTCAGATGGTGAGTTTTACGGGGTAATTTATTTTTCTTTACTATCACACATAAGGACCCTAATGTGAAAGACTGAAAGATGAGAAATTTGCACATTAAGCAGTAGTTTATATGGAGTCACCAAAGGTTTTCATCAAAGGAAAGAACTTTCTGCTTTAGAAGGCAAATGAGCTGGTATTATATGGAAGGTGAATTTTAATAGGAAGGGTAAAACCTAGATCAATCCAGAAAAAAAGACACATGTGTTCATAGTTGTTACAATATCAAAAACATTTATCTTTTAAATTGAGACATAAAAACTGTACATATTTACAGGAGTACCAGGATGTTTCATTACATGTATACATCATGTAATGTTGGGGTCCACATATCCATCATCTTAAACATTTACTAATTCTTGTAGTAAAGAAGTTCAAAATCCTTTCTTCAGGTTTTTTTTTTTTTGAAATACAGAGTGTATTATCATGAATTTATACATATAATATTATATATATATATATACATATATATATATTAAATTATCTCCCTCCCCAAACTCTTGTTAATCAGGTTAGCTTTTATCTCTTCTAGAGTTACTGTCCTTTGTAGCCCTACTGAAAAAAAAAATCTTATATAAGAACCCCATAAAAATATGTTATGAATTGAATGAAAATGGAAATTTCTGTTACTAAATATTGGTCCAGGACTTAACAAACTGCTGAAGATTTAAAGAAAAAGCTTCTGATTCCACAAAGAAAATGACTTAGTAGGAAGAAAGAGAAGAAAAGATAATTATGACACAAGGAAATAGATTCCTTTTCAGGGGTGAGGAGTAGATGCCATGGTCTCACTTCAAAACAACATCCTAGAAAGAACAGGGGGTCTTCTCAGAGGATTTGACACCAAAGAGTTAATGTTTAGCAAGAGAAAACAGGAGCATAAGAAAGTAATCCCAGCAGAGAAATGGCTGATTACTGAATTAGGAAGAACTCAGGCACTGAGGATGACCAGGAGCTTGTGTGTTTGGAATATGATATCAAGAGGACAGTTAGAAGAAATGAGATTAATGGCTTTTACATTTCTCTAAAATTTCTGAATATTCACAAGAAAACAGAAAAGGATCACTAAAGAATATTAAAAGGTCATTTCAGTGGGCATGGATTACAGATAACCTGAAGGCATAGTGACAAATTTAGACACTGCTATGTGTTAGACTTGTGGCCACGTCACCAACATCCAAATGAGATTAGCTCTGTGTCCTTACTAGATGACACATGCCTACTTCTATACAACTTTTTGAAAGTAAATCAATAATAGAAGAAACCCCTCAGAGACATGAAACATCCCAATAAAACTTTTCAGACCTAGGCAGATCATGTAAATCTTCTACTCAAAACCTCCCTGTGGCACTCCATCACACACTGAAGAGAAACCATCTTGTCATCTCCAATGAAGCCCCATGATTTGACCAGTAGAGATTTTGCTGATCTCATTTTTGCCACTTTCCACTCCTTCCTTCCATCACGACACTGTCTCAGCCATGACAGGGCAGACTTTATCTGGTTTATTCACAGCACAACCCTTATCCCCTAGAACAGACCTAGCACCTCATAAGCAATCAATAAATTTTGGAAAATTAATTCTGAAGGCATAAGGGCAGTTGTAAAATAGATGAGTGATTATAAACAGTTTTGTTCTGTTCTCACAGTTACTGGGGGAAGGTAATTATTGAACAGACAGAAGTAGATTTTGTTCTTCACCCTGAGTCATTACCATCTCTGAAGACTTTCAAGGGTGACATTGGTGTGATCCCATCTTTACGTTGTTTGAAAGTATCAAGATGAGACACCAAGAAAAACTGGGGACACAACTGATGAATCTGGAATAACCTAAGCATTCATTGCTTAAGACGAGGCAACATGCCAGTTAATGATAAAATGATAACATTTGCAAGAATTCTTATTAACTGCATTGATGCAGGGGTGTGGGGCAGGGGATCAGAGAATTTTTGTCTTTAAATTAATTAAAAACATATTTTTTCTCTAACCTCTGTTAAGCAGGCAGTGTGTGCTAAATAAGTCATATTCTCAGGGAGGCACAATGGAGTTGGTCAGAATCAGCTTAGTCACAAATAGTTGTCCAAGTATGTAATTCATGTTTCAGGTCAAAGATGAGGCACAACTGCTGACAGTAGGTGTAACAGAGTAAACAAATCACTGTGACATTGAATGCCAAATGATTGGACTTTTTGAATAGGTCTGGTTAAATGGAAGAGGGAAGGGACCACAGAGACAGAAGCCATAGTAAAGGTATGGATGCATAAGAAACAATTTCCTCCCAAAGAGGCATGGCCAGTCTGACTTAAGATGTAACTGTGTTGAGATGATGAAAAAGTATGTTTTTAATGTATGGGGTCAGATTGAGACAAGTTTTAAAGTTTAGGATAAATGTATACATATTTCTGATTGATTTATTTGGGCAGATTGAGATTTGTAAAGGATTTCTGTCATTGTCCCATACGTTTTAACATTTGAACCAAACCATAGATCAATTTATCCTTGAAGTTTTGCATAGGTACAAAAAATAGAAACGTAAAGGTTGCTAATTATAAAATGTATCTTTTAACATAAAAAGTTGTACACAATGTTTTTAGCTTGTAAGTGAAATTGAATTTCTTTAAAAATGTAGTAATTTTTTTTCAGAAAGTGTGGGTTCTGTTTCTGCCGCTATAAAGTATATTATTTTTTATTAACCAGAAGAATTAAAAGTTTAGCCCAAAGTGGAGTTTTAAACATCTCCCAAATTTAAAATGACTGATTACAGAGATGGTTTTATCATTTTATCTTACTCTAATACAGCTAAGTAATATCACCACTTCTACTTGAGGAGAGGCATGTTAGGTGGATGTTAATGTCTCAAATCTATGATGAAGTGAAAAAAAATTATAAAATCTGCATATTGTTAAAATTACTCTTGAAAAAATGGTCACAAAAATAATCAGAAATTAAACTGCAAAGTACAATAAACATGATACATGTAACAATTTTGTATATTAATTTTTATATGCACTGAAATTTGAGAGCCACAGAAATAAAGAAACCATTAGAAACATTATGAATACGTGCTTGGACATTAAATATATTTTTTTAAAGATAATTATCATACTCTCTGGAGGAAAAGAGAAAGAGGGAAGAATTCCAGAATTTTCTTTCATGTGCACTAAGTTTATTACAGTGTCCTTTTAGCATTAATTTTCTATGTCATGGCTGGGGTAGTAGCTTAATGGTGGAGTGCTTGCTAAGCATATGTGAGAGACTGGGTTCGATTCTCAGTACTGCATATAAATAAATAAAATAAAGGTTAATTGACAACTAAAAAACTATTTTAAAAATATAGTTTCTCTGGGCTGAGGATGTGTCTCAAGCGGTAGCGCACTCGCCTGGCATGTGTGCGGCCCAGCCAGGTTTAATCCTCAGCACCACATAAAAACAAAGATGTTGTGTCTGCCAAGAACTAAAAAATAAATATTAAAAGATTCTCTCTCTCTCTCTCTCTCTCTCTCTCTCTCTCTCTCTCTCTAAAAAAATAGTTTCTATGACATTACAATACAGTAGAAAACCTATTTTCTCTCGTTCTTTCTTTTTTCAGAACTGGATAGAAGAAGGTTAGCTACTCAACCATGGTACCATGGTGTTCTTATTCATATCAAACTTGTAGAGAGATTTAGATTGTTGGTTGCACATGTTTAAAAATGTGCATTTGTATTATAGTTGAATATTTTATGTGTTGATTTCTCTGTGAACTTCTGTATTTAAAAATTATTTTGGTCTTTAAGTCTTTATTTTTAGCAATCACCACCAAAGAAATCTCTGTAACATTTAAAACAATTTCCATGCCCTCTAAGTAACACACTTAATCATGCCAGGTAGACTTAATTTCACTCAATTTTCTTTTGTAATATCAGTGAAATTCTTTTTATGTGAACATTTAAAATATTTAGCTTTACTTTTGGTTTCATGTACTCTTATTTTTTCACATTTTTGTTATGCTTGTAAGATTTTATGGGTAACACTCACCAATAAAAACAGCTCTGCAGCAGCCATGCCATGTAGCACCTCTCCCTGACCTTCCTATTTGAATATTTCAGTTAAATGAGACTATTCCTGAAGTAATAATGCCTTTATCATGAGTAGAACTCTTCACTTGACATGGACATTTTTATTGTATTAAAATAACCTACTAAGGTTAGTAACTGGTCAGAGTTAATAGCAGCAGTGAAAAATGCCTTAAACAAAGATAGAAAAAAAAGATTATTTCTTCCACAATGGCATATCAAAATAAACCAGTCTAAAATAAACTCCTAAAATATTTGGCATGGTAAAATGAATACTATGAAACATTGTTATTACAGGCATTGCCGTAGGGTAGTACAAAAAAAGCAATCTGATTGTACCTTGTTTTATTCACTGAGAGACTATCTACACATAAAACTAAATCACAAATTTAATTTTATTAAGTGATATAAACGTAATATCATGCAGAAGTTAATTTGGACAATACCAAGGTCAGCACACTTAGGGCCATAGGAATTTATAAACAGTACTGGTAGGATTGAAATTTTTTGTATAATATTTTATTTTTTGACAACTGGCATTATAATTTGATGCAAAAATGCATACCCTTAAAACCAAAGATGATAATAAATTAATAATTTCATTTAAATGTGAATATTAATGAAGTTTAAAGCTCGGGATATGAGAGAGGATAAGGTATAGAAGAGAGACAATTGAGTACATTATCAGGCAGCTAATGCTGTATGGACTCCATCACTGGATAATTAAGAGGATTACATCCATTCCACAGAAATGAATAATGGTTAAAATTATTTAATATTCATAGCTCATGCATAGACACCATGATTCAAGATGTATAATTTGCTCTCAGAAACAGGAGACAGTATATTCTCACGTGTGGCTTTCATATGACTCTTATTACTTGAACTATAATTCTGTTTCCCAGGAAACTGGATTCTAGAATTATTGAATACTCTAATGTTATCAAAATAATTTTCTAAATTGCTGTTTCACACAGTCATATACAATTTCATGTATATGTGAAACAAAAGACTAAAATGTACCAAAACATTCCTAGAAGCATTTTTCATAGCAGAAAAAAATTAGAAACACCTCAAATATATGTTAATTGAAAAATGGATAAATCAATATATTAAAACAGTGCAATACTCTGAAACAAAAATGATCAAAAAGTTTCATATAAAACAATTATGCATTTTCCAAAGTTCTTGTTACATGAAAATGTGTTAAGAAAATAACACCTATAATCAAGTACCCAGTGAGATGTAGCCATTTTTTAAATTTAAAACTTTGAATTTCTGTTTGTTCACAAATGTATTATCAAACTTTTTTAGTCGAAATTCGCTGATAGTGTATGAATCCAATTGTATTTTGCATTCCAAATAATTAAAAGAGATATTTTCCTCAGATGTGCACAGATGTTACTCTACTAGTCTTCATAATTCTCTAGCATATAAATCACAAAATTTTCTAATGTTATTAGTATTTAATAAACTTTTTATCAAAGGATAAGTTATGTATTAAAAATTATCTCCTTGTAAATAAATCAGAAGTGTGCAGCTTCACAAAAGATCACATACAAATCCATCTATGACACTGCCACCCATCCTGAGCTAGGCATTCCAAAGCTCATCCCATGCTGTTGCATTCCTGCCCTCTTAGTCGTAGGTAGAAAAGACCCTGAATTTCAGCAACATGCTGTATGCAGGCGGTACCAAGGTAAACCTGTGTGGGCATTTACCTTCTTGATTCTACTCTCATACTCTAAAAATTATTATTATTTTGCCCTTGTTGACCTTTTTAGTGCTAAACACTACTGTTCTCGCATGCCCTTTCAGGTCTTTGGATTTCAAAGAGGATAGGTAGCATCGTAGGGAGGGTTTAAACTTAAAACTGAACTTTGTTATGCATGCTTGTGTTTATAGATAGGAAACAGAAGATGTATGAATGCCACTAAATAGTAGACTGAAAGTAGAGTCTTTGCTTTTCTTTCTCTAAGCAAAGAATCTAGTTGTTTCAGCAGACAAAATAACCTGATAGTATCAAGGTTTACACCCTATTCAGAAAGCTGATAGAATTAGTCATTGCTTTTTTTGGAACTAATTATCAAGGAAAGCTAAAACCCACTCTCTTGAAACATTATTGATCATGCCTAAAGCCTAAATCTCATGAAAGCTCTTTAAGTCGGAATGCGAAGTTTATGAGAATATCCTAACCAAAAAGGAAACAAAACAAAAGAAAACAAAACTTAGCTTGAGGGTGATAAACAAAATGATTTTTCATTTGGCTCACAGTCTGAAAAATATGCTCCATGCAATTATGATATGTAGATATTTCAGTGATTCAATTTATAGACTTCTAACTTTAAAAAGTTCTTGTAATTCAGTTCTGGTGATTGAGTTTAAAATAAACTACAAGCCTTCAAAAAAAAATTCTTTTTTTCTCCTTCACATACATCCAGCCTAATATACTCTCAGTGACCTTTGACCGAAAGATATATTTTCTTTCTGTGAGGTAAAATTTAATAAATAGGAGCCATTTATTACCTAAGTTAGATGAATAATGGTAATCTTCATCCTGTCATTTTCAGTATTGAAACTCATAGCTACAGAAGACTGCTCTGGGATATCCTGATTTAAGGACGTTTAATCAAAGTTGGCAGCCACTATAGGGGAGACATCATAGAGTGGTGTAAAGAATCTCCTTCCAGATAAGTTGGTTGCAGGTGAAAAAACTTTAGGAAAATGTTTTGTTTTCTCTGTGGGTGAGGGAAACTCCAGAACATCTCGTAGTTATTTAAAAGAATAACAAGCATTTTGAACTAACGAACATGAAAGATACAGGTTGTTAACTTATGTCACAAACAGCTTACCTTTTTAAAAATAATTGTATATTTTTCAAGAAAAGAAATTCGCCTTTTTAAAAAGTCAATTTTAAAAAATTCAGTTGGTAGAAGAAAATTAACTTTTTTAATAAGCCAGAAACTCACTAGTATAAATTATATTGATGCTATAAGGACTATTAATATATTTAACTGCTGAGATACATAGTAGGGGACATTGTCCTTTGTTTTACACTTTTGTTTCTGACTCTTTATAGCTCTGTTTATGTTGCAATTTTTTTTAAAAAATGACAAACTTAGAATCATATTCTACTAAAAAGACTTGTCATTCCAAGCCATTTTAGATGAACTTTCTATGACAAAATAATTTTAACATTGTGGGAGAGTTTTTTATCTTTATTTGTTCTTTTTAGATACACATGATAATAAGGTGTATTTTGACATGTTAAACATGCATGGAGTATAACTTATTCTAATTAGGATCCCTTTCTTGTGGCTATATATGGTGTGGACTTTCACTAGTAATATATTCATATATGAACATAGGAAAACTATGTTCAAGTCATTCTACTGTTTTTCCTATTCCTATTTTCCCCAAATTCCCTTCATTTCCCTTCCCTCATCCCCATTTATTGTGAGTTAGCATCATCATATCAGAGAGAACTTTGCACCTTTGGTTTTTTGGGGACAGGCTTATCTCACTAAGCATGATAGTCTGTAGTTCCAATTTTGCCAGGAAAACTCTTTAAAGTCATTCTTGTGTGTGTGTGTGTGTGTGTGTGTGTGTGTGTGTGGCTGAGATATATTCCATTATGTATGTATATCACATTTTCTTGATCCATTTATCTGTTGAAGGGTGTCTATGTTGGTGCCATAGCTTAGCTATTGTGAATTGAGCTGCTGTAAACATTGATATGGCTGCATCACTGTAGTATGCTGATTTTAAGTTGTTTGAGTATATACTGAGGAGTGGGATACCTGCGTCAAATGGTGGGTACATTCAAAGTTTGGGGGAGGGTTTTTCCAAAATGATACTTTATACACAACCATATTTTATATAAAGAAATCATATTGTAGAAATGGATCATTTTGCCCAGTTATTCAATCATTAGTCAGGTAATGCAGAGAGAATCACAGAAAAGAAAATCCATTTGTGTTTACATGACCTTCGATCCACAGCAACTTCCTCACTGTCCAATAGTATTTTACTACTTGCCAACTCAAATCTGTCATACTTAAGTCAAGTTGCACTTGTTCTATTTTCAATATAAGAAAAATATTGATTAGCATGTTCCTTCAAAACCTTTTATGTATTTGAAGATTTATTAAATCATTCCTTCCTCAATAGTCAGATTTCTACATTTTTATTGTTCTGTCTTTACCCATTTCTGCTGGGAGCCATCAGCCAAGTATGTATGACAAATTCCTTGCCAGCTTACTCCCATGCTGTCTAGTGGAAGGACTTCTGAAAGGTGACCTTGCTCAAGGACCAGGGCAGGATCCGTGTTTAGGGTGTTCCCCTTTAGAATAGGGCGGTTTAGCATAATAGGAGATTAGGGTGTTCCCCCTTTAGAATAGGGCAGTTTAGCATAATAGGAGATTAGGGTGTTCCCCCTTTAGAATAGGGCGTATCCTGCTGCTGAGTTCCTCTTGAGTGCTTAGGGTCAGACAGTATATTTTGGGAGACAGAAACCCGAGTGTGGATTTGGGCAGAGAACGTGGATTCCCCCAGAACGTGTTTGTAGATGGCCGGTGTGAGATCGGGAATAAAGAATTGCTGTTTGAATCTACAAGCTGTGTGGAGACTCGTGCTTTGTGCCCAGCCAGAGACTGCGGCACATTTCATTGTTTTCCTACTAATGCTTTGCTACTTCATATCTCTCACTTTGGAATGCCACTGCTTAGCTGAGAAAATTCACAGTTCTATGACCATGAGAAAATTTTGGGTGTAGCATTAACAACTATTCTAATCATTGACAAATGGCACATAATGCTTCATTTTATTTTAATTAAGAGAACATCCACTTGTTTCCTTTTTCTTTGGGCAGTTATTTCTTTTTTCACTTTGCCATATTTCCTAATTACAATTCAGTATTTTAATTTTTCCTGTGGTATGCTCCCACTTAAGGATAAACTTACATATATTAAACAGGAATGAAATGTTGTTAAGTAAATGAATGAGCAAACGCTCAGAAAACTATTTTGTAACATTATTCTTTTCTTTTCCTTAGTAATATTCCTTCATTTTCTGCTTTTTATCTATATTATCATTTTTATTTTATCACCAAGGAAATTTTAAATAAGAATGTTTTAGTGGTTCCCTCCTTAACTTAAATTCATCCCTAGTATTTTATTAGTTTTTGGCTTTTTGTATGTTTACATTTGAAAATATATCTTTCATGAATTCATTCCAATTTTTTTATAATTCTTTTACAATTAGAGCAAAACATAAACTTATATTTGTGGATGCAAGAAATTAAAAATAATTTTTCTTTAAATATACAGTTTTAAATATGTTTTTGTAAGTGAAAAAAGCAGAATATAATACATCATACTATTTTTCATCATTGTTATTAAATTTTCTTTGAATATAATATTTAATGGCATTCAATTATCACATAATTGAAAAATATTTAAAGTTAATTTGAACACATAATTTATTACTATCAGTTAAAACTACAAATATATACAAACTTGTAAATGCACTATATATGTAAAAACCTTGAACCACCAGTTAGGTACCAGAGCTCTCCAAAGATCCTAAGTAGGTTTCTTTCAAGACTTTCTAGGACCCTAACTCCCCCCACTCCCCATTCCTCCTTTTTCACCTTCTCTTGTTCCTTTGACCTTGACTGTCTGAATACCCACACCCACCAATAAGCCTCCTACATACTAATCTCCATTGCAGAAACTGCTCTCTGGGAAACCAAATTTACAGTGTTAGTAAACAGGCTATACTGTGAAGTTTAGGGCTGGGGAGTATAGCTCTGTGGTACAGTGCTTGCTTACCAAATACAAAACCCTGGGCTCAATTCCTGGCATATCTCACACACACACACACACACACACACACACACACACACACGATTAAAGTATGATTTAAAGAACTTGGTTGTAATAGTGAAATTAACTTAGCTTTACGTGATAAATGCCTCCTCTCATATGTGCATATTATCTGAAAGTTAGTGATAGCAATAAAAACAACTAAAAATAGGAAGAGTTATTTGTTATGGGAAGGAGTAATGTTTCAATTTCCACTTACTATGTTAGACCTTTTGGGAATATTTTTCATTTGAAATTTGTTTCTATTTAAAAATTAACAATAAACTTAATTGAATTCACTAGACCTTTGAAAATCTGTCAACACTGATGCACTTTGCTGTGCACTGAGGGGAGAAATGCTGTTTTAAAAAGATGTAGCTCATGACTGAAGTGGGGGTAATAATGAATAAATTAATAATCTTTATGATTATATTGCCAAATCTATCATCAATATCCCTGGAGAAAATATTAACAGAAAAGTAGGTTGTACCAAAGAAATTCATGAAATCTTTCTTCTTCTGAAGTTATATAGATTTTAGCTGAGTGTTTGGGCAATCAAAAGGTGCATTTTCTATCCTCTCACAGGCTTTCTGTGACTAAGTTTCCCACAATGACACACACACACAGAAATGGTGGGAATGAATCTGTGGATGAAGCCTCTGTGAATGTTCTTCTTGAAATGACTAGTATTTGCTGATTGCCTCATTTTGAGTTACAATTTCTCCTTCCTGCTACTCTGACTGTCTTAAACATTGAATGAACTTGAAATAGAAGACACACATAGAACTGCCACAGAAGAGGACCCTACATTCCTCCCACTAAGAAAGCACCAAACTTGCCCTGCTCTTCTCTAGTTTCTGACGTTTGAATTGAATCTTAATTGGCATAAATGAAAAGGAATATAACATATTTTTTTAAAAAAAGAGAGAAAATTTCTTAATATTTTTTTTTAGATTTTGGTGGACAAAACATCTTTATTTTATTATTATGTGGTGCTGAGGATCAAACCCAGTGCCCCACGCAAGCCAGGTGAGCACACTACCGCTTGAGCCACATCCCCAGCCCACATATTCTTAACTGTAGAGTTATCTGCTCCATGAGAACATGAAATTATTTTCAAATGTGAGAAAGGACATTCAATTATTGCTTAAGTAATAACAAAGGCCCATTTCTTTTTATTTTACAGTTACAGTAATGTGCAATTTCATGTGTGTCCCATTAATGGAACTTTTTATACTAAATCAGGTGCCACAAAATGATAGAGCATGCTACTCAAGTCATTCAGAATAGTATTGCTTCTTTGCTGTTTTTACTTTAAACTATCTCTTCTTAAGAAACTTCAGAAGACAAATATTACAAGTGTAGTTTCCTTAGGAAACCCTACAAAATTACTCCCGAAGGAACATCTTAGGCATGGTTCTTTGGAGCATAAAAATAGGAATATATATACTTGCATTTAATTAAATGGTGACAACAGATTAATGTAAAAATTTATAAAATAGATAACAATTGAAATTTTTATTTAAAAAACATTCCAACCTGGGCACACACCTGTAATCCCAGCATCTCAGGAAGTTGGGGCAAGAATATTACAAGTCCAAAGTTAGCCTCAGCTATTTAGTGAAGTCATAAGCAACTTAAAACTCTGTCTCAAATAAAATAAAAAAAATAAAATTAAAAAAAGGACTGAGGATGTAGCTCAGTGTTTAAGTCCCCTTGGGTTCAATTCCTGGTGCCAAAAATAAAACAAATAAAAATAAAAAAGAATTCCACATAGTTATTATCATTAATTCATTCTTAGTATCTGTGATTTGCAAAAACCTCTTCTGGATACATTGTTACACCAAACTATTTAGCTTCTTGACCATAAATGTAGCCTTGAGATAACTAAATACTGGAGGAAGTGGAATTTACAAGGGGTATTCACAATCCTTAAGGACATAAATAGTACTTTTCCATCAAAAGAAAAAGCATTTACAAATGAAAACAGGTTTTCTGCTATTATTAGGAGAGGATGCTTACTCATGCAGACAATTGCAATTCAAGAATTGACAGAGTTTAAAGTTGTGGTCCTTATGATGGGTTCCCACTCCAATGCAATTGCAAATCACTGGGACATATTAAAGGAATGGCCTTTCCTGGATGTTAAAGAATGTTTCTCTGGTAGGCACTCTAATTATAATTTGATATACATCTATGCCTGGTGCCACTTAATCAAGTAAAGTTTTTCCCTGCCATAAAAGGTTTTGTGAATTTCACAGCAAAGCCAGAATCAGGCTTTTTAAATTGCAAAATGACATTTCCATTCTTCTTGAGCAGGTACTGACATTTCCCCTTGAGCTTTCCTAAAGCTCTTTTCTCCATAAATATCTTACCTTTCCTTAAATGGAGTTTGAAGTCATTTATTTTTTATTAAAAATCACTGCAATAAAAATCAAAGTTTTTCTAAACAAGGATAAAAATTATGTTAACCAAATGTGTACCTTTCATACAAAAACATGTTTGCAGACAAGAGCCCTAAGGTACTATCTCATTTTTCATTTTTCTTCATGAGTTTAATATCCACCCTGTGTTATTGCAATCCCATCTTTTTAGTTATCTTTTATTTTTTTGCATTAGACAAAGTTAAAATATCATATTATCCAGTAATTTTTTTACTCAAAGCACTAATTAGTCACATTTATATGACACACTGTTCTAAAACCTAAAATATTCTGTTGTCAATAATTGAACTGCATTAAATTCACTTTATTCTGATCGTATGGATAGACCATATTTTATTTTATTGAAATTGAAGACAAAAATAAAACTCCAAATCAAATACAAAATAGAAAAACTTTAAAAATAGTATTTCATAAACAAACAAACGAAAACAGCTTTGTGCTCTTTGTTTCTCTCTTATCTAAATTTGGACACTGTATAAATCAGGTCTCTACAGAGACAGAACCAAACGGATGCGTGTGTGTGTGTGTGTGTGTGTGTGTGTGTGTGTGTGTGAAAGAAAGGGAGACTTATGATAAGAACTGGTTCACAGAGTGCGATAGCTAAGTCCAACCTCTGCAGACGAGGCCAGCAGGCAGGAGACCCAGAAAAGAACTGATTTTGCAGCTAAGTACAAAAACAGTTCTGGAAAAGGTATTTTCCTTTCGTTAGGGAATCTGGGTTTGTTTTTTCTCAAGGCCTTCAACTAAGAGAACAAGACCCACCCACATTATGACTGCCAATATGCTTTACACAAAGCCTACTGATTTAAATGTTAATCTCATAAAACTACATTTATAACAATATCCTGACTGATATTTGACCAAATAGCCAAGTTGGCAACATAAAATTAACCATGGCTGACAAGAAATAGATGCAGCTGCTAATACAATATCAAGATCCAGTTCATTTCACATATGTGTATAGATTTATAAACTGCTCATATATTTCAATTGCTAAAATTTTAGAACAGAATACAGAGAACTTAAAACAAACTGGTTAATTTGATTATACTACTTAAAGAATTGAACTAGTTGACAAATTTGTTTAGCACAAATGGCCATGTTTATTGAGAATAGTAGCTAATCCAGCTCAGCATCTTCAAAGTAATAGGCTATAAGAATAAAGCTCAAAACAAAATAACTTGGAAGTTAGATCCTCACATTCATTTTTCGATAACCAATATTATACTAAACCATAAAGATCATGGAAAATTCAAGAAATTAATATTTTTTATTTTACTTTTGTCGTTGTGTATTACAGATTGGATATATTCCAGACATATTTGTAGTTCAAAGAAAAAAACTAAATACACAACAGAGAAATTACTCAAACAGGAAATCTAAGAGAAATACTAAAAGACATTTAGATTTACTAATTATCCTTAATACAAAATCAATTATCTTTATTCGAATCCTCAGCCCACCAACACATAGCCATTTTTATTTTATACTTATTTCATGACACATTTTGTGATTTATTGTAAGTTTAATTTCAAGATTGTAAAATTTATTTAATTAATAAATTTTATTTTGGTATACATAATGTGTTCACATGATTGAAAACTCAATAAAAGAATCTACTAGAATTTCTGTTCATATTTTTTTCTCATTTCCCTAGTTTTCCTCTCTGGTCCCACCTCCCCAGTATCTTATTCTTATACATACTTGTGTATATTTTTAAAGCATCATTTTAGAGATTGCTCACTAGTATCATCTCAGTAGCTAGTCCTCTTTTTCAATAAAATATATTTACTTGGACTTATGACAACCTTGCCAAAAAATAAAAGATAAATGGACATCCATATTTTTAGAGCTAAGGTAACTTTGTATGTGCAAATGATATGAGTTCTTAAAAGAAGGGGTGTCTTCTGCCTGCTTTATTCAATACCATTGACTGATATATGACCAATATCTGGCAGCTGGTGGTAGGAGAAAGTATAGTCACCCTTGGTCATATTGGGTGTTGATGACTTTATAAGAAAAAAATAAAAGTCTAAGTGCCCAAATAATGGAGGGTTTTCTTTAATTCTTTTTCAAAAGTGCCTTAAAATTATCTTATAATAATTAAATGATAATGTCCCAAATTTCAATCATCTTCTTTTGGACTGTATGTGTTGTGGTATTATCTTTCTATCTTCTATATCTGTAAGTTCTCTTGGCTCTTTCCAGTGTGTCTTCTGCAGGTTACCAAATGTTCTTTAATTCTCCACAATCTTATTTATCTTTATCATGTGCATAGATGCTTTCTTACTATTTCAAAAAAAAAATTGTGTGTGTGTGTGTGTGTGTGTGTGTATGTGTGTGTGTGTGTGTGCGTAATTTTGGGGAGATATTCTTCAACTATTTTCTTTTGGTTACATAATTCACACTTCACCTTTGTCTCACAATGGCCTACTGTTATGGTTTGGATTTGAGGTGTCTCCCAAGAGCTAATGTGTGAGACACCCAATCAATGAATTAATCTCCTGACAAGGATTAACTGAGTGGTACCTGAAGTGATGGCATGTTATTGAAGGAGGTGGGAATTGAGGGCTTCATTTTGAAATATATACTGGTATTTGGCAAGTGGAGAACTTCTCTGCTTTCTCATCACCACATGAGCTACTTCCCTCTACCACACTCTTCTGCCATAATGTTCTGCCTCACCACAAGTAAGAAAAAAAACAAAATAAGAGTTATTAGGATATAGGAAGGCATACAGTTCCAATCCAAAGGTATAAATAAACGGTTCAATGAAATAATATCAGAAAATTTCCAAACATGAAGAATGAATTGGAACACCAAATTCAAGAGGCTTATCAGACATCAAATGTACAAAATTACAACAGACCCACAACAAAGCACATTATAATGAAAAGGGCTAACATATTAAATAAGGAGAGAATATTAACAACCATAAGAGAAAGGAGTCAGATTAAATATAGGAGGAAAACAACTTGATTATGCACAGATTTTTCAACCTACACACTGACAGCTAGAAGATTCTGTAATAACATACATTAAGCTCTGAAGAAAATGGATGCCAACCAAGAATCTTGTATCCAGCAAAATTAAGCTTTAGATTTGATGATGAAATAAAATCCTTCCATGATAAACAAAAGTATAAAGTATATACAGCCATAAAACCTGCACTGGAGAATATCCTTGGCAAAATATTCCATGAAGAGGAAATTAAAAACAGCAACAAAATCAGCAAAGGGAGGTATAACACTAAAGGAAAAACTAATCAAAGGAGAAACCAAGTCAAGTTAAATACCAAAAATAAACAAAAATGGCTGATAATACAAATCATGTCTCAATAACCCTGAATGTTAATTGCCTAAACTCACCAATCAAAAGACATAGGCTAGCAGATAGGATTTTTTTAAAAAAAAGGCTCAACAATATCATGGCTCCAAGAGACCTGTTTCTTGGGAAAAGACATCCAGACTGAAGATGAAATTTAAGAAAAATAATACCACTCACATGTATTGTGGAAGCAAGCAAGGGTTTCCATTCTTGTATTAAAAAAAAGTAGACTTCAAGCTAAAGTTAGTAAAAAAGGATAAAGAATGGCATTTCATACTGCTCAAGGGAACTATACACCAACAAGACATAACAATTATAAATATATATGCCCCAAACAACGGAGTATCTATGTTCTTCAAACAAATTCTTCTCAAGATCAAGAGTCAAATTGACCAAAAACACAATAATTTGGGGTGACTTTAACACACTTTTTTCACCACTCGATAGATCCTCCAAACTAAATCTAAACAGAGAAACAGTGGAATTCTATAATACAATCAATAACTTAGACTTAACTGACATATATAGAATATTTCATTCTTCAGTGAACAAATACACTTTCTTCTCACCAGCACATGGATCCATCTCTAAAATAGACCATTTATTATACCACCAAGCAACTCTTAGCAAACATAAAAAGTAGAGATACTACCCTGCATTCTATCAGATTATAATGGAATGAAATTAGAAATCAATGATAAAATACAAACTACTCCAACATCTGGAGACTAAATAATATGAAGAAAATAATATGAAAAATAGGTTGCAAAAGACATCAAAGAGTAGATTAAAACAATTTTAGAGGTGAATAAAAATACAGATACAACATATCAAAATCCCTGAGATACTCTGAAGGCAGTAATAAGAGGAAAGTTCATTGAATGGAGTTCAAAGAAGAAAATGCAACAAACAATTGACCTGACATCACATCTCAAATCCCTAGAAAAAGAAGAACAAATCAACACCCAAAGCAGTAGATGAAAGAAAGTAATTAAATTCAGAGATGAAATCAATAAAATCAAAACAAAAGACATAATTGAAAAAAAATTTGACAAAACAAAAATTTGGCTCTTTGAAAAAATAAATAACATTGACAAACCCTTTGCCATGCTAATGAAGAGAAGGAGAGAGAAAACTCATTAATAACATACATGATGAAAAAGGAAATATCACAACAAACACTACAGAAATACAGAAGATAATTAGAAATTATTTTGAAAACTTGTACTCCAATAAAACAGAAAATATTGAAGACATCAACAAATTTCTAGATTCATTTGATTTGCTCAAACTGAATCAGGATGTTATCACAATTTAAACAGATTAATTTCAATCAATTAAATAGAAGACACATCAGAAGCCTACTAACAAAGAAAAGCCCAGGATCAGAAGGATACAGAGCCAAGTTTTGCAAGACCTATAAAGAAGAACTAATACTTATACTCTTCAAATTATTTTGTGAAAGAGATAACACTTCCAAACTCATTCTATGAAGCCAATATCACCTTGATTCCCAAACAAGGCAAAGACACATCAAAGAAAGAAAACTTCAAACAAATATCTCTAAAGAACATAGATGCAAAAATTCTCAATAAAATTCTGGCAAATTTAACACAAATACATATCAAAAAGATAATGTATCATAATCAAGTGGAATTCATCCCAGGTCGGTTCAACATACAGAAATCAATACATGTAATTCATAACATCAAGAGACTTAAAAATAAGAACCATATGATCATCTCAATAGATGCAGAAAAAGCATCTGATAAAATATAGCATCACTTCATATTCAAAACACTAGAAAAATTAGGGATAACAGAAAACATCTCAACATTATAAAAGCTATCTATGCTAAGCCCCAGGCCAACATCATTCTCAATGGAAAAAAAATTGAAAGCATTCCCTCTAAAACTGGAATAAGACAATGATGCCCTCTTTTACCACTTCTATTTAATGTAGTTCTTGAAACACTAGCCTGAGCAATTAGACAGATGAAAGAATTTGAAGGAATACAGACAGCAAAAGAAGAACTCAAATTAGCACTATTTGCCCACGATATGATTCTATAACTAGAAAACCCAAACAATTCCACCAGAAAATTTTTACAAGAAGTAAATGAATTCATCGAAGTAGCAGGATTCAAAATCAAAACCCATAAATCAAAGGCATTTCTGCATGCCAGTGAAAACCAGAATGAAAGGAAATGAGAAAAACTACCCCATATAATAGCCTCAGAAAAAATAAAATACTTGGGAATCAACCTAACAAAAGAAGTGAAAGACCACTACAACACAAACTATAGAATGCTAAAGAAAGAAATCAAATAAAACCTTAGAAGCTGGAAAGATCTACCTTGCTCTTGAATAGGTTGGATGGGCAGAATTAATATTGTCAAAATGACCAAAAGCACTATGCAGATTTAATGAAAATCCACTCAAAATCCTAATGATATTTCTCATAGAAATAGAAAAAGCAGTCATGAAATTCATCTGGGGAAAATATAAAATAGAGACCCAGAATACCTAAAGCAATCCTTAGCAAGAAGAATGAAGCACGTGGCATCACTATACCAGACCTTAAACTGTATGATACAGTCATAGTAACAATAGTAACAAAAACAGCATAGTATTGGCACCAAAATAGACTTGTAGACCAATGGTAAAGAATAGAAGACACAGAGAGTAACCCACATAATTACAGTTATCTTACATCATATGGTGAATAGGCCTCCTCTGCTGTGAGCTCCCACCATGATCCACTGTGCCACCATAGGCCCCAAGCAACAGAGTCAACTGACTGTGAATTAAAACCATGAGTCAAAATAAACCTTTCCTCCATATAAGTTATCTCAGATATTCTGCTGCAGTGACAGGAAGCCAACTATCACACTCAGGGTGAATGGGAATGTGACAGAAATACACAATGATGTCAGTGTCAGTTGTGTCAAATTGAGTCCTCCATGTCCTTGTACAAGGGAGGCCCAAAAAGCATCAGAATGTGTGATAATGACCTTAGGGAGATCTGAACTGAAGATCGGTGTGTGAGAATATTAGTAACATGAATAAATCTGTTTTAATCCATTGCAAGCACCTTAAAAGATGAAATGATCAGTTATGTGCCCAGGGAACAAATACGAATACAAGCAACCTAACTTGAAAAATGGAACTCCAAGTATGAGAAAAATAAAAATCAGATTTGACTTGGATATTCTGTCATCGGAAGCTACCATGCAGCTAAGAGATGATTTCCTAAGGAATTTCCAGAAGATTCTTGATTTTCCACCCCATTTTCAAATGGATTTTCACTTCACTTTGATTTAAGCACAACTTTTTTGTCCTTCTACTCTTCTCCTAATCTTCCAGTAGTGCGTTTGTTTCACTCTCTGAATACACCCACTTTCTCTAGGAGTCCAGTGTATACTCAGGGTGAAAAGAACAAGAGGTTACCTATCAGGAATCTGTGTTTATTCTGGGCAAGCCATCTGGTGACTACTATTTAGCATCTTTTCAACGTCAATACTTCTCCAATTCTGTTTCAGTTCAGTCTGTGAACTAAATGAGAGAGAATTATCTATATTCTATTGAATTATCTATGTTCTGCATTTTATTACTACTTGACTACAGAACATGAATTTTTATTCACACAGGCACATGCACACACGCGTACACACACACACGAACACACACACACGGGGTTGGAGAGAGAGACAGAGAGAGAGAGAGAGAGAGAAGAGAGAGACAGAAGCAGTGTGACTTTATTTCTATTACTATAAAATATAAAGAACTTTAAAGGCAACATGGGGTTCTCACCCCAACTGAACCTTCATAATTGTTACATGTTGAGTCAGCCCCAACTCTAGGTCAGCTAACTGGCTATTCAGAGGTATGATTCAGCTGAGAAACTGTGCATAAAAACCTTTTTCTCAACATCTATCCATTCTAATTATTCAACATGGTGTCAAGTCATAGAAGGCCACTATTAAATTGCAAACATATCATCTGGAGTAATAATTCATCCAGCCATTCCATTCCATTAACATAGTAGAATAATTTATTCTATTACCCTCTGGGTCATTTGATATGATTTCATCATAATAGTTTGTCATATTATACTTGGGTGGTGGGACAGAAAGAGTAGAAGTGTCCAGAACCTCAGGCAAGTCCTGGGATAAAAGGGAAGCAGGGTTCCCTGGGGAGAAAGATGTCAAAAGCAGAAGGAGTAAACAAATTTGCCTAGAGCAACCTTGCACAGATGATGAAAAACTGTTTTTGCTTCTGAGTCTCTGTGTTTTAGATGATTTAAAACATGGTCGTTATTTGCCTGAAATCCTGCAGGAAACTTTGAATTATATATGTACATATTGTACTAGTTATCTTAGAAATGTGATTGGGTTGCAATTATGTCAGTAAAGCTCTAACTACCAAAAGAAAATTGTATGGCATCCTCTATCATGCCTAGACAAATTTAGATGATTGAAAGCATAAACCAGGCCATATTTTATACTACATCTATGAAAAGAAAAGCAAGAAAACCCTTAGTCTATGCATGCTGGATGCTGAAACAACTTTGGGACTACACAGTAGAAGGAACATGCTCCACAATGAAAATGGACACCGAGATTCAATATCAACCCTCTTTCAACAACACAGTGAAGATAAAACCCACCAGCAGAGCACTAGAAAGCCCTGTGTGGTCTTAAAAATCCAGCCTGAAAATCAGTCTTTCAGGAAAGAACAAATATTATATGCTTAACTAACTGAGCTAAGAAAACATTTTGCAGAGTTCTCAGACTCAAATTGTAATGAACTCTGGACTTAGTTGGTGGGCGTGTGCAACTACAGCAGCAAGTGCTATATCTTGTTTCTCTTCATACTGTACATTTTCAGACTCAACAAAGCTCCATTAAATTCGGGAACTCCTAATAGTAGCCTTTATTTTATAAGATAAGCTTTCCAAATACAGTTCCTGATATGAATGACAAGATTGTTAAATGTTAGTTAAATCTGAACATAAAAAAGCAAAAAGATTTTTAAAATATATCTCTTAGAAAATTTTAATCATTGGTATCTCCAAATAATGCAACATTAGACTCCTTCTCTTTCCTTCTGATGTTTCATTTGACTAGATACAAAAAAGGAACTTGAACTCCAGCATGACAGAGCTGTGAGCTGCACATTTCTTATTTTGCGAACATCGTATTTTATACCTGATTTCCAAATAGTTTTATTTCCTATTTTTCTGTTGCTCCACATGTACACTTTTAGAGGGGGCGGGAAACTGGTTTCTTGGGTAGTTTGAGAAATTTGGATATTAGGGAGAGAAAGAACAGAGTAGTCCAGAAGTAGAGACACGGTCAGGCAGGGCTAGATTTTGGTTATTCTCATTCATTTGGGGTCATTTGCACAGTTGCCAGATTTAGTAAATAAAAACAGGTTTTCCAACTAAATTAGAACTTTATATAAATAAAAGTTGAATTTCAAAATAATTTTTGGTATAATTTATTGTATATCCCATTGCAATATTTGAGACATTCTCCCCTCAATGTTTTTATTCATTTTTTTAAATCAGGTATTTAAATTTATCTAGACATTCTGTATGTTATCTGGCAACCCAAGTCACTGGGTATACAATAAATTATAGAGATTTATGTCACTCAAGCAGCCACACAAAAACACCTTACTACCACTCAGGTCTTAAAACCTTAGTCAACAGCTCTGCTATAATCTTGACTCTTTATAAAAGCATCTGGTTAAATTTACCCACTTGCCTTTGTTCTGCTGCGTATATCTCATTACTAGTTCTTACGTGTACAGAACATTTTCATTATAACTGGATTCTGCCCATGGTCCCCAAACACATATGCCTAATTAGAGCAAAGCCATTTTCTTAGTAATAAGTTCACTAATCAGTTCACTATTACCTGCATTATGGCACTTATAACATTAAATTATAATTGCTTCTTTTCTTAATCAGCTTCATGTTGCTGTTACCAAAAAACCGGACAAGAACAACTTAGAGGAGAAAAAGTTTATCTTGGCCCATAGTTTCAGAGATCCACTCCACAGTCACCTGACTCAGTAGCTCTGGACCCAAAGTGAGGCAAAATACCATGATGGAAGGGTGTGGGGAATGAAAGCAGCTCAGGACATGACAATCAAAAAGCAGAGCAAGCTCTGCTCACGAGGGATAAAATATAAACCCCAGAGACATGCCCCCAGAGATCTACTTCCTCAACCCCAACCTACCTGTCCACAGTTACCACTCAGTTAATCTCTATCAGTGGGTTAATTCACTGATTAGGTTACAACTTTCATAATCTAATCACTTTAACTCTGAACATTCCCACATTATCTCAAACATGAGGTTTTTTGGGGACACCTCAGATAGAAACCATAACACTTCTATACATACATTTTCCCCAACAAGAGAATATATATTCCTTGAAGTCAGGAACTGGATTTATCTATAATATATTCAGTACCTGACACAGGGTCCTGGCTCACTGAAGTCTCTCACAAAATACTTGATAAATCCCTAAAAATTGTTCTACTGTTTTACAAACAAATAGTGTTTAAAATGGAAGAAACAACTTTCCATACTCCCAATGTAAAGATGGGAAATTCAGAATAAATCTTTGAAGTTGATATACTTGGAATACAGAAACATACTCTTAATACACAATAATCCTCAAGGTCGTTGTCAAAATAAATATAAGTATATTCATCAGCCTTGGTGTTAATCTGATACTAAGAACATCTACAGACAGCTCCCAATTTGCAATTGTTATTAGATTTTTCAGCTTTATGACAATGAAAATGCAATACATATTCAGTCGACACCACATTTCAAATTTTGAATTCTGATCTTTTCCCATCACTAGTGAAATGCTGTACAATATTTTCTTGAGATGCTGGGCAATAACAGTGAGGTACAATTCTCAATCAGGAGGAGAAACAACTTGCTAAGCTAGAATGTTTAGTAGGTTATGTGGATTAATAGTATTTCTTATTTAGGGTAGTTTTAATTGATGCTGGATTTATCAGGACATAACCCCATTGTCCCTCAAGGTGCATCTGTACATCTACAGCAAATAACAGCCAATGTGAACTGAGCAGGTATTATACACCTTCATTATTTCATTAAATTATTGAAAGGTACATTTTCATTTTACAAATGGTAAGCTAAGACTTCCCAAGATTCCTAGTGCACCCAACATCAACATAACCCATAGTAAAATCCAGACTTGAACCTAGGTGTATCCAATTCCAAGGTATATACATAACTACTACATGGATGTTCCACTGGGAACCTCACATCTCATTGGGCCTCCAGTTTTGGAATGTTCCATTATCAGCTATGCCTAAGAATGAGAGGCACCAAAATTACATCAATCATTTTCATAGGTAACATGCTCACTTCTTGGCATAAGTAAAAATTTTATTATGTTACTTTTCAAGAAATTGTCCTTTAGGTGAAGTGAATGAGTTAATGAGTTTGCTTCACCCTGCATCTCTTTCTAGTTGGGAGACAAACTGTACAGATCACATTTTCATTGACTTTAACTACTGGAATTTAAATTAAAATTGTAAAATTGTAAAATTAAATTTGTAAACTATAAGACTGTAGAAACAGAATAATTAGATGAATTACTGATTGTTACAGTGTTCTTGATAGTGCGCAGTTTGCATTTAATTGAAAAGGACCTCTAAGTAAGACATTCAGAAAAACTCAAATTTGTCATCAAGAGGATTTAAAAATATGCATAACATAGGTAATTTATTTAGATTTTTTTTCAAGTCCCACTTTAGGATGGCTTCTAAATTTCTTCATAAAGTACTTAGACAATTATCCATTATTCTTTCCTTGGTGTATATTTTTATAACTGAAAAATAATAGTTTTTATATATTTTAAATCTCTTATAAAATAGACTTTCTGAAACGTAGAGAAAGACAGAAAGAAAATATTATAAAGCTCACTGGATTTTGTAAGTTTTGAACATTCTAAGACATGATTTCAGCATACATCAAAATCAAATATTCCAGTATCTATTTTAGTATATATTCTGACATGCTTATTGATACAGCCATCTGCAAAGATTCTGCTTTGCTAAATCAGGAGCAAAGTCCATGAGTCTCCATTTTAACAACAGAGGTAATTTTGACACCTGTGGGTCATAGATCTTACTTTAAAAAAGCCTGATTTTTGTCCACTGCTATGGCATCTCTCACAAAAATAAAATAAAATAAAGATTAATGTAGTGGTTCTCAGCCCTGGCAGTACATCAAAATCACTAGGTCTGGAGCTAGGCCAAGATCCCCAGGTGATTTGGGTCCACAGTCAAGTTGGAGAACCACTAACTCAATAAATAGAAGGAACCGCTGGACAGTACTGCAACACATTTCCTTTTATTGCCGGTAGGATAAGTCATAATTAACATCCAGACCTTGAATTTAGAAGTAACAACACCTACAAAAACACTTTTGCTAAACTTCATCTTTCATTCCTTAGCAACTAGTGACAGAAATGGGCGACTCTTCACAGTGACCACCCACATGGGAGAAGCCACGTTCTCCTTCAGGGTCCAAAAAGACTGTGAAATTTAGGAATGCTTTGACAGCAGCCGGGTTGCCACCCTCTGTATTCCCTCTGTTTTTGAAGTAACAGCTTCTTGTGAGTGTTGGAGAACTCAGCCAAATAAGTCCTGAAATATCAGCCCCTCAAGTGCCCCAGAAACCAGCAAAGCAGAGTTCATTGGCACAGCCAGCTTTATTACCCCTTCCTCCCTTTACTATTACTTTGTACCAAAATATATAGAGTGAAGAAGAGACACCTTCATTCATTCCTGGAGTATCTAGTGTACCACTAGGATGGGGTATGTCAAAGGCAGATCCAGAGGCAAAAGTATTTAGAAAATGGAATCAGTTACTTTGCTAAGGTTTGTGAAGGAGGCCTACCTTTAAGAAGACCTGTTAAAGGTTTCATTTCACTTGGAAATCAAGCTAGACAAGGTGACCCTGGTTTTATTTCTTTGTCTGTTTATCTCACTGTGCACGGTATGTTTTCCTGACTGTGAGACATGATGTGTATCCCAAGCCCTTATGCAACAGAGCAGATATTGCTGGTATTTCTTGCCAATTACACTTGTTATTATAATTTTGCAATTCAATTATATTACATAAGGTGCACTCTGAGTGTGAAAAAGGATTGATTGTTGTTTAAAAACTAATCTTGGTGCTTTGGAAAAGGTCTTGGATAAAGGCTAATTAAATTATTTTCTGTAACTATATACCAGTATAAATGGCAAATGGACCAAGGATTAAAATGTAAAAAATAAAACTGTGGAACTCTCAGAGAAAACCACTATGGATAATTGCTTCATAACCTTCAAGTACTTCTCTATGGATCAAAATCCTAAAACCATGTAAGAAAAATTGATAAATTCAACTACCTAAATGATCAAAACATACATGACATAAATCATAGGCAATAATAAAAGACAAGTGACAGGGAACAAATATTAGCAGCTTATGTATAAAAAGATAATCTAAACATATTTAAAATTCCTCAAAATCTGTAAGAGAAAAAAAAAAAACAACAGCTGGGTACAGTGGCACACACCTATAATCCCAGCAACTTGGGAGGCTAAGGTTGGAGGATCAAGGCCAGCCTCAGCAACTTAAAGAGACCTTGTTTCAAAAAAAAAAAAAAAAAAAGGCAGGGTGTATATCTCACTTTTGGTAAGGCATCTGTGGATTTTATTCCTAGTACTGGGGAAGAAAGCATAATTAAAAAAAAATAGATGAAGAAATGACAGAAACTCACAGAAAAGGAATAATAATGGGTTTAAAATCTATTAACTCCATATCAACTCCACTAACAACAATGATAATAACCTAATTAATGTACTATGCACTCTCTCTTTACTTATTTTAACAAATATAATTCTTCCACTCTACGAGGTGGTTATTATTACTCTCTCCAGAGTAGACATGAGGATATGGAGGCACCAAAAATTAAGGCTTTGGCCCAGAGTTGCAGAGCTGACAAGTTGATGGGGTCTGAATTGAATTCCCAGTGATGGGTTCCAGACTCTGAACTCATAACCATTATGCATATTTCCTCTCCAAACAGGAGAAATGCACAACTAAACCACATTGAGATATAACTTTCCACTTCTAAGACTAATAAAAGTGTAAACTTGTTAATACACTCTCTTGGCAAAGCAATGAAGAATACAGGCACTCGAATGCATTTCTATTAAAGTAGGAACAGTTACAATACCTACTGAGGGCAATCCAATAATCCCACTCCCAGTAATTTACATCACACATATAATTGTGCACATTCAAGATCATATATTTCTAAGGTGTTAGTCTCAGCATTGTTCATAGTAGCACAAGGCTGGAAAACACCCATGCGCCTATCATAATGTCACTCACTGAATGGAATACTATGCAACTATAAAATAAAAAATCAAAGGAGCATGATATCTACTGATATGGAAAAATCTCTCTACATAGTAAATATGAAAGCACAGTACAGAGCAGTGTGTATAGAGTGTTATCTTTGGTATAGATAAAAACTATAATATATAGCTGTTGTGTGTTTTAGGGAATAGAAACAGGATTCTGAGTTCCAAACCCAGGTATATCCTTAAAGGAAAATTCTTGGTCTAACATAAAAACACAGACAGGTAAGTATAACCCTGTCTTTTAATTTAAAATAAAATATGAATTCAGTATCTTGTTTTAAGAATCCAACTTTGTCAGTTAATCTGATCACAGCATAAATGACAAGGTTCATGAGGTTCCAGGTGATACTCTAGGAAATGTTCTTTTTGACAAAGGGACTCTCTACTTAGGAGTGCCACCCACTATCAAAAGTGGGTGTCCTGTTTTGTGTTTCTGCTTCTGCACTTTGTTCTTTGGATTCAATTGCTGTCTGTTATTCAGAAACACTTGGGAGCCACACTCTTCCTCAGGTGTGGATGATACTTTAAGTATACATAACACACCAAACAATCTGGTTTGCATAAAAGGTACTGTTTAAGGTTGCTGTGATCTGGATGTTTAAATTCCCCCCAAATTCACATTGAAACCTAATCACCAATATGATAGTATTGGAGGTGAGGGTCTCTAGGAGGTGATTAGTTCTGTGGGGAGAAGGGGGTTCAGTAGTGCCCTTGTAAAAGAGACCCAAAGAAGCTCATTCATCCCTCTCTCCTTGTGAAGGCATAGCTGGAAGGCCCCACCCACCCACCCACCAGCAAACCAGCTCTACCTCAGACACAGATCTGTCAGCAGCCCATCTTGGCCTTCCCAGCTTCTAGAACTGCGAGAAATAAATTTCCTTTGTTTATAGGCCACCTTCTTTATGGTATTTGGTCTTAACGACTCAAACTGACTAAGATGAGAGTCATCCAGAGAAACAGATTTCCCTGCCTTTATTCTACTTCACTAAACAATGTAGCCAAATTATAACATTATACCATATTTTTCTGATAACAGTTTACTTCGTTCTACTTCTTCAGGAAAACAAATATCGCATTTTTTTCTGGATATAGCCTAATCCAACAACTTCATAAATATATTACTTTGTTTTGAGCAACCAATTAAAAAAAAAAAAATCAGGGATGACGCATGGGTCAGTGGCCTGCCTCCTAGCTCCAAGACAAGTGAGGAAGAGGCTCCTGGAAGTTTCTGAAACAGAAGCTCAACTGGATAGCTCCCTGCATTGGAAGCTTTGTTACAGACTTTGAAGAGAAGGAGAAAATACCCAGAAACCATTCAGTCACGGGCCCCTGTGACTTCTCGGTGACTTCTCGCCCACCCTCCACCGTCTACCTATTCCACTCCTCTCAATTGTCTATTAAAATAAACAGCCTGGTAGTCCTCGGAAAAAATAAAAATAAATATATTACTTAAAAACTAAGCCTTATTCCTTCATATAAAGTCAACATTTTCTAATTTGTGAAATAAATTATTTTTTTTAGAAAATACCTTCAGACAAAAATAAGTAAATAGTTGGTTCCTTAGAAATGCTGCTTTAGAAAATATAAATAGGTAGGAAGTAAACCATTACTTAGTTACCTATCTAGAACTAGAGAATTTTGGAATCTCCTAAACAAAGGAAACAGTCTGTGGCACTAGATTATATATGCTCCTTTCTGCGTGAACTGCATTGAATTTCGACTTCCAGTACCTTAAGTGTAAAGTTCAAACTATTTTTTTTTTTTTTTGGCGGGGTAGAGGATTGAATTCAGGATGCTTGATTTAGTCAGCTTTTTTGCTGCTGTGGCCAAAGGACCCAACCAGAACAACTCTAGAGGAGGAAAAGTTTATTTGAGGGCTCACAGTTTCAAAGGTCTTAGTCCATAGAAGGCTGCTCCATTCCTGGGAGGCAAAACACTCTTTAGTGTGGCAGAGGGAAGTAGCTCACATGATGATCAGGAGGAAGAGAGAGAGAGAAAAAAAAAATACTCCATAGTCATGTCCCTAATGAACCACTTTCTCCAGCCACACCCCACCTGCCTCTAGTTACCACCCAGTTAATCTCAGGAGGGATTAGTACATTGATTAGGTTAAGGCTATAACCTAACCATTTCTCCTCTAAACCTTCTTGCATTGTCTCACACATGAGCTTTTGGGGGACACTCACATCCAAATCATAAGAGTGCTTTACCACTGAGCACATCCCCAGTCCTTTTTATTTTAAGACAGGGTTTTGCTAAATTGCCGAGGCTGGTCTTGAACTTGGGAATCCTCCTGTATCAGCCTCAGGAGTTGCTGGGATTACAGGTGTGCACAATGGTATCTGGCTAAATTCAAACTACTTTACAGCCAATGAAAGTCAACAAAATATCAAAAGAAAATATTTTGTATTTGCTTCAGCAAGGATATGTCTACAAATAAAACTCCACACAAAGATTGCTATTTTTCTTTCAAGAATCCACTTAGAGAAGATGTAAATGAATGACATTTTCTACTATACACTTTAATAAGCTCTGTTAGAGAGCACTTCGTCCTGTCTCTTAAAAATAGTGAATCATTAAAGAGTCAATATTTTAAGTAGTGCCTCCTAGAAAGTTATGTACAGATAAAGCACTATGGGCATTCAGAGGCAAGAATTAGTACTCTCAGCGGAGGGAATCACAGGGAAGATGATGTGATACTGTTTTGTGACAATATCCAATCTGCACACCATGATTTATTACTTTGATGTGTAATAATATAGTATAATCTTATGAAGGTTGGGTTTCACCATGTGACTTTCATTGGCCAAGAGAATGTGAGCAAAGACGACAACTAGCACAGGTTCCAAAGGTGCTTACTTTTACCCTTGTGCCACAATCAGGCTGGATCCAGAACTTTTGGGACAGATCTGAGCCAAAGGCTGATGGAGCATAGCCAACCCCAACCTGAAACAGAGCTCCCTGGTCAAACTCGGCCTGGGGCACCTGGACCAGCCAGCTTGCCAACACTTGAGCATGAAATGTTGTCATAGACCACTAAGATTCTGAGTTTGTCATGCAGAATTATTGTAGTAAAAGCTGATTGCTGATGGGTTTTGAACTGAACAAAAAGATGGATAAAACGTAAAGAAGTAAAGAGGAAAGGGCTTCCCAATCTGAAGAACCACATGAGGAAAGGCATCCATTTCATCAGTCACTCACCAAGATCTGTCATTCTTTCTTTTTCTTCTTTTTTTTTCTCCCTCTATGGTACTGTGGATTGAACCCAAGGGTGATCTACCATTGAGCTACATCTCTCGCTCCATTATTTCATTTTGAGACAGGGTCTTGCTCAGTTGCCAAGGCCTTGAACTTGCCATCCTCCTGCCTCAGCCTCCCAAATTTCTGGGATTACAGGAATGCAAACCGGTTGTTCTTTCTTCGTAGTATTTTTCATGTCTATTGCTTTCATTTCATTTTAACCTACTCTGACACCAGTTGAATTCATCTTCATGTGATACCTACCTACTCCTTTAAGAGTCTCCTGGGTAGTCTTCCTCACTTAGTCTCTTCAAATGATCCTAGATATAAAAGCTGAATCAATGGTGCTAAAACTGATGATGTAAAGTCATATTGAAAAAACTTGAACACATCCCTGTGCAAAATGAACTTAGTAATGTGCTGATCCATTCCTCATTTTCAATAAATTATTATCTTCTGAGTACCTATTATATCCTAGCATTATTACTAGAGGTAGGTAGTGAAAAGCCCAAACCAGACATGGTTTCTCTCCAAAGGAACCTAAAAGCTAGTGGAAGAGATGAGCAAGGAAATCAACTGCTCCACAGCAATGAGACAAAACTCATCCTGGAAGACCATGACAGAAGTGTGCAGGAAGTCTGCAGATTTTCAGGGCTGGAACAACATATCTTCTAGAGATGCTTAAGCTGAGGGGTTTCATTTTACTTTGCTTTGATGGTAGAAATTAACTCCAGGAAGATGATCTATAGGGTTAGATAAGACTAGAAGAGCATTCCTAGCAGAATAAATAACACGGTGCATGCAATAATGGTGGCACAGCACAGATCCACAATTAGAATCAAAGGCTCCTATGGGGAAGAGGTGGCAGCCTGTTCATGAAGCCATTAGACCTCCTGCAATCTCCATGCCTATGCATAACATATGTGGTCACTAGTGTTTTTGCTGTTAATAAATCAAATCTCGGGAATGAACAAAACATTGGAGGAATTTTTGCATTTCATACAATAATGTTAAGCATCATCTTCACAATGAACACTAAGAGAAAAGTAGGAGCAAAGCAGTAGGGAGAAAACATCATCAAACCAGGAACCAAAGGTGGATTTCACTGTTGCTTCCCCACATCCCAGACCCAGTTCACCAGCCTGATGACTATGACCAAAATACACACTTCTCTGAAATCCAGTCCCCTCAAAAGTTAAAAAGCAGGTCACATTTACTGCTGTTCATATTTTGTTGTCATGATCAAATGATATGTATGAAAGCCATTCCCAATCTGGAAAGTGCATTGCTACTCAATGTCAGAGACTGTACATGTGGTATGATGCCAACCCCAATTTATCAAAAGTAATCAGCAGCTTCCTTAGTACTCCTTCAGAGTGGCTTCATGAATGAATGATCATATCTTCTAAGTTCAATATAGTTCAAAGCTGAATGGCCCAGAGCTACATTTGTCACAAGAGACATTATACCAGGAAGTGGGGGAAAAATTTAGAAAAAAAATGTTTAAAATTTTTAAATGAATTATAAACCACAAAATCTCTAAAGAAAAAAAAACTAAAACAAGACAACATAAAAAAACAAGAATGAGTAGACAGATCTTCAAAAAGAAATAGAAAAGTAAACTAGGAATGTTATAAAGTAATAGCTGCAATAGAAACAATAATAAGTAGATTAAATATGAATTAAACAGGGATACCAAAGAGAAGCATAGAAAATAATCCAAAGCAAAATGAAAAATAATTTAAAGTGATTTTATAAAGAGATGTGAATCACAGGTAAAGTATATCTAACATATGTGTAATGAGCATCCAGAAGAATTAATTGAATAAATGAAATAAGCCAAAAATGTTAAAAAGAATGAAACAAAATCTCTCTTGAAATTTACACTTGAACATTTCAATCAAAAGGGCACAGTAATCTCACATAACATTAATAAAAATATCCTAGGAAATAAATTTTTAAAAAAGACATACCATTCCCCCCCCACACACACACAAAATAATTGATACAGAAAAATCAACTCCTAATCATATGCTGCTCTTAAACCTAAAAACAAAGAAAGATCATAAGGACAGTCAAGGAAAAAGGAATCTCATCATGAAAAAGGTAGAAAGATCAAATGGATTACATCTTTCCCCAAAGTAACTGCAAAATAGAAGTTACTGGTGTGAGATCTAAACTGTTCAGGGGAAAAAGTGAGAGGCAATAACCTTGCTTCCTCCCGTTGGCCTTCTCAGTATAAAAAGACTAAACCAACATTTCCAAACTTGCACAAAATCAAGGAGCACAGCCTTCTTGAAAAAATTACTCTATTAAAACCCAAAAAGAGTGCTGACAAAGTCTGCATTTACTGAAATTATAATGGAGAGTATTTAGAACTTACAAAGGAATAGCTCCTTTAGAATTTTCATAAACCCTGACAATGTCAAAAGACTGTAGCTAACAAAAACTGTACAATGGGAAGGAGTCCTCATCTTTTACATCAATAGTTAAGAGCTTCTAAAGTTGATGCACGTAGTTTAAAGAATGTTCATTACTTGTTAGTTTCATATTAAATCTTTTCCTCTTGGGATTGTGTTTTATAAATTAGTATTACTTGTAAGAACTGTATTTTCCTGGAATTCAGCAATTCTTTTGCTCATTTCAGGTTTTTAAAAAAATAAATATGCTTAATTAAAATATTTATGGTATGATTCAACTATTATAAAATTATGTTTCATATGTACAAATGCATCAAGAAAAGTCTGGAATTACATATATCTACTGTTTTATTATATATACTTATATATGATTATATTATACATATCTAATATGGTTATTTCTGTAGATTTTCGCTTTTTGTTTTCATTTATTTTAGTCCTGGGAATTGAACCCAGGGCCTCACACACGTTAAAGCTTGCACTCTGCCACTGAGCCACATCCCCAACCCCTTATTTTGAGATGACAGAATTGAGATAGTTTTCTTTTGCTTCATTTTTTAAATAGTTTTCTGTAGCCATCGAAACTTTATTTCAGCCTACTGTTTTTATAGAAATAACACAAACTTTTGAGTCAAACTGAAAGACAAAAAAAAGTAAAGGAGACAAAAAGTAGAATTTTACCAAGATCTGAAATAAGAACTCCTACTATCTAGCACTAAATTCGCCTGCCATCTTCCTGCCTAGGGGCAGGGTAAATAAGATAGGGTTATGAGTTACATGTCACGGTGCTGAGTAAAAGAAAGCAGAACAAAACTCATCCTGAAAGAGACTGGTGTTAGCTGGAGTAGCTACCATATATCAAGCACTGTATCATGTATTTCTTGCAACTTTGTGAAACTTTATTTGCTTGTTCTTCAGAGGAGGAAGGCTAGAAAAGCAACTTGATGTCGAGGTCACAGGGTTTGTGAGTGGCACTGCCTGAAGGAGAATACAAGTCATGTGATGTCAAACCAAGGTTCTACCCACTCCAGTCTGTCTCCCAATTCCTCAACTCTAAGAGAAATTTGTCTCATTCATCCTCTTATAATAAAAGTGTTCACTTGCAGCTATGAAAAAGTTTGCAGTTAACCACAAGCTGAAAATATACTATGGGTCACAGTAGAATTCTTCAGCTCCATGGAGAAAAAGTTGAATCTGAACATCAAAAAGTCAGCCAGCTAATTGCATGGCAGCACATTTTTACTACTGATAGAGTTCATTCCATGACAAAAAGTGCGGGTTTTGGTATTGTTGAAATTAATGATGGAAAATATTTCTTAGCCCACGTCTTTTTTAACACTAATTTGTATTCCACTTACTTTGAAGATCCTTACGCAATTTCAAATGAGAGCAATCATCGTAAAGAAAATACAAATCAGAAACCCACAAAACTTTCAACAACAGTCCTCTATTAAAACTATAATTACATACTCTAAATATTCCCCACGAGCCATTTTGCAATTCAAACTTTTTTTTTGAAATTCTAATTTCTTTTCACTTTTGACAAGTAACGATGAACATAATAAACTGCATCCCTACTTTGAATAAATAGATATTAACAAATGTGCAAATATAACCCCAATTAACTAGAATAATTATCCTTCTTTACACATCAAGTTGGCCTTTAGACAGTTTCGTGTAATGAATATGACAATAAAAATAACTGATAGTCACAAAGACAATTTTTGGTACCTCTACCAATACGTAAGCTTGTCTTTTCTCCAGTGCTCCATTCATTCATTCATTGGTGCACCATTAATTGAGTAGCTACTGAGTACCAGACAATGTGATCTGCTAGTGACTGAGAGACAGAACAGGGTATTCCTCTGAGAAATTATAGTCCATCAGACATGGAATGTATAAATCGCTAGTCTACTGAGTAAAGGCATAGCAGAGCTCTTAAGCTCCACAAATAGGTGGAGTTACCAGGGTAGACTTCCCCTAGGCCACTCTGATTGCAAAGTAGGAGGAGGAAAAGGTTTCTGGCAGCCAGAGAACATGTGAAGCCAAGGAGGAAAGCCTGGCTTTTAGAACCATGGGAGTTACTACAGGTGGTCCTCCTGCAATGACACAAAAATGCTTATTGCTACTGTCATGGTTTGGATGCCATGTGTTCCCCCAGAGCTCCTGTGATAATGAGGGAAAATTCAGAGCTAAAGCAATTGGATTGTGAGAGTTGTAGCCTAGTCAGTGCGGCCAAGTTTGAATGGTAACCGTAGGCAGGTGGGATGTGGCTGGAGGAGGTGGGTCACTGGGGTGTGCCCTAAAAGGATTCATCTGTGGCTCCTTCCCACTGTCTCCTCTCTTTCCTTGATGCCATAAGGAAACAGCTTCCCTCCATCACATCCATCCCCATGATGTGCCCCCTCATCTTGGGCTCAGAACAATAGGGTAGGCTGTCTCTGAACTGAGAACTTTGCTACCTCTAAGTTGTTCCCATCAGGTATTTTTGTCACTGCAATGCAAAGCTAACTAAAACAGCTACTATGCAAATATAAATACTCAGAGTACAGCCAAAAATACAACCTTCCTATTCCTTCTCCCATTGCCTCCAATGCTCTCTGAAGAGTAGGAAATATATGAGACACAGCAATGCTAGAGGAGGTAAGGATCACAGGATAAAGGGAAGGCTTCTTCTGACTGCTTCTGCATCTATACTTTTTCCTCTTAAAATCTCCCCTTCAGCTCTGGCCTGACTTCCCACTCAGCCAAACTTCTAGAAAGTCCAGTTGAATCTCAATATTATGTTACCAGTACCTTAGTTCCCTTTTATTTTTTTAACACAAGTCATCTGTATTTCACCTTTCAGTATCCCAAACTGCTCTGACCAATAGTGTCTTGTTCCATGACTTATCCAAATTAATCCTCAAGGGAACCTGGCCCCATGGAGTGTTCCTCTTTATGGAGCTATCTCACTGGCTCTGGTTCATCCACTTCTCCCAATGTTCTTAGTATTCATAGTTGGATCCATATTCTCTCGACTCTGATATCCTGCTCCCTCCCCACAAAAAATCCCCTCTTATTTGGCCCTTTTTTCCCTCAACATACTTTCCCAGGTTACCTCATATATTGGCTCCAATATCATCTATTTGCTAGTGATCATCAATGTACACTTTAAGGATGGCCACTCCAGAAATCCACACCCAAATTTTCAACTATCTATAGAAATGACCTGGTTAGCTTTAAAGCCCTTCAAATTCAAAGTACCCAAAACTAAATGCATGACCATATGTCTTTTGTAGACAAACATATTAAAATGAATGCTTTCACTACAACGAAAATCTTTTAACTATTTGGAAAAGGCACTCTGCCCTCACTAAGCTACTAATCAAGATGTCTAATTCTCAGTAAAGTCAAGGCAAAAGAAAACAATGAACCTAAGGATACTGAGAAAAAACAACAACGTTGCAGAACAGTTTACTAAAATAATTTCAAAGAAAATATCAGCTACCTTTTACCCAGCGTTCTTCATTATTATGTGCAAACATAAGGTTATATTTACACATAATGATATACATTCACATTATTGTGATTTTTAGCAAATAATATTTTTTAAATTTTTTGATTGTTTAAAAATAAATGTCAGCAGAATGCATTACAATTCTTATTACACGTATACAGCACAATTTTTCATAACTCTGGTTGTATATAAAGTATGTTCACACCAATTCATGTCTTCATACATGTACTTTGGATAATGATGTCCATCACATTCCATCATCCTTGCTAACCCCTTGTCCCCTCCTTTACCCTCCCATCCCTCTGCCCTATCTAGAGTTTGTCTATTCTTCCCATGTTCCTCCTCCCTACCCTACTATGAGTCAGCCTCTTTATATAAGAAAAAACATTCGGCATTTGTTTTTTTGGGGATTGGCTAACTTCTTTTACCATTAGTTTCTCCAATGCCATCCATTTACCTGCAAATGCCATGATTTTATTCTCCTTTATTGCTGAGTAATATTTCATTGTATGTATATGTATGTGTGTGTGTGTATATATATATATATATATATATATATATATATATATATATCACATTTTTTTATGCATTCATCTACTGAAGGGAATCTAGGTTGGTTCCACAGTTTAGCTCTTGTGAATTGTTCTGCTATAAACATTGATGTGGCTGTGTCCCTGTAGTATGCTGTTTTTAAGTCCTTTGAGTATAGACCAAGGAGAGGGACAGCTGGATCAAATAGTGGTTCCATTCCCAGATTTCCGAGGAATTTCCATATTGCTTTCCATATTGGCTGCACCAATTTGCAGTCCCACCAGCAATGTATGAGTGTACCTTTTTCCCCATATCCTCACTAACTCTTACTGTTGTCTGTCTTCATAATAGCTGCCATTCTGACTGGAGTGAGATGATATCTTATAGTAGTTTTGATTTGCATTTCTCTAATTGCTAGAGATGATGAATATTATTTCATATACTTGCTGATTGATTGTATATCATCTTCTGAGAAGTGTCTCTTCAAGTCCTTGGCCCGTTTATTGACTGGGTTATTTGTTTTTTTGGTGCTTAGCTTTTGAGTTTGCAAAGCATATTTTTTAAACATAAAAGAAGGTCACATCACGTTGATATATGTTGTTCATAACATAAAGAAAAGTACCAAGCATGTATCTCCAAAATGAAAATATACTTATGTATTTATTAATCATGAGTACAAAATTCCATATTTCAATTAGATTCCTGATCAACATGTATGTTCCTGATTCCTTTTTTTTTGGTACTGAGGATTGAACCCATGGGCACTTTTTCATAAAACTTCAACTCCAGTCTTTTTAATTTTTCTATTTTGAGACAGTCTTTCTAAATTGCTGAGGATCTTGTTAACTTGTTGAGGCTGGTCTCAAATTTATGATCCTTCTGCCTCAACCTCCTGATTATAAACATGCACCACTATGCCCACCCCAACCCCTAATTCTTAATGGAAAACATGCAGATAAAATATATAATGTTAATTATTGTCAAAACCATCAGTTTCTAAATGTTTAATGATAAATTTTCATCAGTAAAAAAAAATTTGAACACATGTGTGTCTATATGTTATGTACAAATTGTGCTTTACTAATAGACTATATATAACATGTACACAAAACATATACTTTCCAAAAGATTAAGATTACAAGTTAGAAATTCTATTTTCTTCCTGGGGGGGGGGTGAATGAATTTTTCACTCCTAGGGAATATTATTTCATGTTTTAGTGCAATGGTACACCAGTCCATTTTCCATTGCTATTAACAAAGAACCTGAGGGGAGGTGCTTTATAGCTCACAGTGTTGTAGGCTGAATTCCACGATGGGGCGGCCCCATCTGTTCGGCCTCTGGCGAGGGCCCCCTTAGCTATATTACAACATGGAGGATGGCATTATGACAGGGGTGCATGTGAGAGGGAGAAATCAGACCATGAGCCACATAGCTGTGAAAAGCCAGTCTTCCTTTTTTTTTTTTTTTTTTAATAACAGCTTCCTCTAAAAACTACTGAGCATTTTCTCTTTCGGGGTGATGTCCCGACTGACCTCATTACCCCATATGACCCCACCAACTACTATTACTCCTTCCAACATCGCCACACTGGGCTTCCAACACATGAACCTTTGGGGAAGCAACCATATTCAAACCATGAAAACTAGAATAAACCATCATCGACTCCCAGTGTTGTCCTATATTGTCAGCTGCACACATTTCTCAAATCTCTACTAAGCATTTACATAGAGTTTTAGTTGTTATTACCAAACACAGCTTAACTCATCTTCCCACCAAATTCATCAACATTGCTGGCCCCAATCAGCCCTTACTTAAAATCTCATTTACTTCTCTTACAAGAGCTATTTCCCACAGCTTATTAAAATGCTGACTTTTTTTTTTTTTTTTTTTTTTTTTTTTTTTTTACTCAGAGTCTTCAAACTAAAAAAAAAAAAAAAATCTTGAAAATGATGTAAAGGTGAGGGGACAATGCTATTTCCTCTCTGGAACACTTGAGAATAATGTAAATGTCACCTCCCATTAGAACACTCTGCCTTCACAGGGTTTCCTTATATCTACCACGTGCTTTGGCTTTGTAAGGGCAGCTAATCAAATAGAAAATTGGTATAAAAATTAAAGATCAAACTTAGAGAAATAAAGTTTGACAATTTCAACCATGAGAATGAAGAGTACCAATCAATCCATTCCAAAAACAAGCCAACAAATCTGAAAACAAGTCAAAAGAAAGATTACAATTTCCTTCTCATTCAAATTAATTCACAACGTGCTTTATCAGTTAAAAGAATGAACAACAGCCAGGAACAGGATTGGCATCTCAGTGGCTTTATCAGTAGAGAAATTATAATTTTCTAAAATTATAACATTAAGCTTCAGTTCATGAAGTCAGTTGGCATCTACTTACAACCAGAACTTTACATTACAAGTATTACTTAAGACTTTTTTCTCTGAAAAAAATCCTAAAGAAGTGCCCATGTGCACTCTAGATGACACAAAGTGAAAAATAAAGCATTTCCCTTTTATATCTTAACACACAGTTCTTTTGCACCAATTCCTACTTTCAACTTATTTTCTTCACACACACAAAAAAAACAGGTATTTTTGCATGTTACAATGAATATTATCTATAGAATAAGAAAAAAATCTCTTCAAAATGACTTTGATCTCTTCTTCTGAGTTGGTAGTCAAAAAGCATTTGTTACACCTGGACAATTCAGCTCATGCTAAAATTTCCTTTAAAGATCTAATAGCTTTAAACTCTATAAATCTTCTTTTTTTTTTGAAATGAGAAAAATATGAAAGATCTTCCATTTTCAGGCAAACGAATTTAAATAGTGAGCTATTTTAAATTATAACCTCCTATTGGTTTAACAAAATTAAGATTAAAATATAGCAATGTTTTTAGATGGCACTAAATCAAAGTAATTAATGTTCTCTTTTTAACATACTAAGAAAACAAATTTGGGAATAGGTGATGAAAATACAGACATGTTGACTAAAATTTATCCCTTCTAAGATTTTTTTTTTTTTTTTTTTGGTGGAAGGTATAATGATTTTGATTTTTCCAGCAATCGAGGTTTAGTAAATAAGCTTCTGCTATATACCTTAGAACTTTATTCTTAGTCTGGTTGCTTTCCTGATTACTAAGTCTTTCTAAATTAGAGCAAGCAATTTCTCTTTGTTTTACCTAATATTTGAAAATGGCAAAAAAAATCCCCTGGGTCACTGAAAATTATCCTTTCATTCCAGCCGCCTGTTTCAAGTCAGTCAAAACATTCCAGACTTCAAAAGGAAGCGCTGCCTTCTTGGGCCATTTTGGTGTCCCTCTATGGTTGGCCTAGGAGGGATCGGTTATTTGGATAAATTAATTTCTGGAGCCTGCTGGCCTTCTAGAAGACCTCAATGTCTGACTGCAAATTAGTTCTACTGAACAAGAAGAAATCCCTGGACAGGCTAGAAGAAATAAATGGTGATAAAATCTAATACTACCACGTTCGTAATGTGATTTGATTCTGCTGTGTGGCTTGTAAGCACAGTTAATGTTGAATTAAATATTTTAAATTTTAAACAAAAGGGGCATGAAAGCAGAAAATCAGATCAGTATCCAAGTCACAGCAAAAAAAAAAAAAAAAAAAAAAAAAAGGCTAAAAGCCAACTTTAAAATAAAACTTCCAGCAGGATCCTTTTATGAGCACAAACAAAAATGTCCCAGTTTTCCACAAAATCAACTATGTATTTACATTACAGACACAAACCTCCTCATTGGCCCCCCTCCTCGGAGCAGGAAGTCATGCAGTGGAATTATGCCTCAGCCGGCTGGGAATAAACTGGGGGGCTCCGTGGGTACCATGCACAAGTGCCTCAGCAGAGTTCCTCAAGCAAGGAAAGCCCCTGAGCCAAAACCAACAAACAGGGCCCCTCAAGCGGAACAATGCTCCAGAAAATTCAGCAAAAAAGAAAATAAACTTCATTGGCAGTTTGTTTTTTGACTGTTAAGAGCTTAGCTACAACTCTATCAAGATTTTTAAGGAGGTAAGAAATTTCACACATTCTGCATTCTCACCAGCCACTTTAGAGTTTATAGTGCAAATGTATCATCTTGTCTTGCCATGCCTAATCCACTTTAGGAGAGACTTGTATCTTTTCTTTCCAAAGTAAACAGAACCACACCTCTGAGAGAGAGATGAAGAATACTTCCTCTCCCACCTCCACAGCCCCAGGCCAGAGATCAGCTTGAGTGAGCCAGTCTAGCTCCCTGTCCACAGGAGCTAATTCTATCAAAGGGTTTAAATCAGCCTGAGCTAATGAAGGTCAGAAACACAGACTGAAGCTGTGAATATTTGTTTAGATTTTCATAGCATATACATGTAAAATAAAGTCACCTAAAAAATAGTATTATCACCAGGGGGAAATCCTGGGGAATGAAGGTGCCCAAATTATATTGCTATATTGTGTACATGTACAAATATGTAACAACAAATCCCACCATTGCATATAACTACAATAATCCACCTATAAAAAATATGGAAGTGTAATATCATCAAGAATGTTTTTAAAATGTTTAAATCATGTCATTCTAAAACTTACATAAGGAACTCCCATTACATTGTCCTTGTTGTTATCAGTAATTAGTATTCTGGTTCCTGGAGGTCTATGAATCTCAACCTGTGACCATATTTGAAAAAGTTTATAAAAATATTTACCATAAGATTGGACATGGTAGGTTAACTATCCCTCTCCAATTCCACACTTGGATCTCTTCTTTAAAACTATATACACATATATATACACACACACATACATATATACATATTATACATGTATATGCATATTATTATCCTAACTGAAAGTAATACAGAATTACTTATAATCAAATCAAAGAGAATACAGTATAGCTAATAATAGATGGATATGAATAAAAAGGAAAGCATATATGGTACAATTGATAATAACAGTATACTTAAATAATGAGAAAAAGCTATTTAAATGGCTACATATAATACTTTCAGTCACATCTCAAATTTGTCCTTAATATTAATCACATTTCAGTAACCTAAAGTTAAGACTATTAAGAATGTGGTATTCATGAATTTTATTTACCTGAAAATACTCATAGACTAATTGTTATGAAAATTTTGGAACATGAATGGAAAAATGAATGATTCATATATGTGTAAAAAAACATAAATTAAGTAGAATACTGTTCAAAACAAAATAAAGACTCATTTGTAGATTCTTTACAGAAATTTCTGAGAGGAGAATGAATGGAAAATCAAACATCTGGAATTAGAGAAATCATTGCAGGATTCCCTTACTAATGTAAAACTTTAAGTGGGGAAATATAGTCTATTGACACATTTTTTTAAACCACCAAAATCTAAACATACTTCTTTTTTCCTCCTAAGTGCAAAATAAGTTAGGTGAATCACTTTGTAGACCATATATCTGTAGTTTCCAAACATTTCACGAGCAAGACCCTGTTAGACTTTTCTCTCAAGGCTGAACATATTTTCAAAAGTTGTACTATGTATTCACCATGTAATCAGTTAGACTTCCCATTTTAAGATCAGCTGTGTAATTATCCATCTATATTGTCTGTTAAAAAGAAATTCAAGAGACAAGAAAATAAGAGGAAAGAAAAGCAACACAATTATTACTAAATTAATTTATGACCAGCTAAAACTTATCTTGTGTAATCACAGATCAGTAAGTAATTTTGCTAGATATTAAAAAGGATTAAGGGACTTCACTGTATTTGAGGGCTTACATAGGACTTGAAGGATGGCAAGAAATACAATTATTTCTAATCTGTATGTGCATTATGTGAACCTTTCTGAAAAAACATAGGAAGTCTTCTTTAAAAGTGTATGCTAACCCCAAAGAAACAACAGCAAACATTATGCATTTTGCATCCTTGAATGTGAAAATACCACTTTGAACCTTATAGCCTCAATTCCTCTCTTTCATTAAGCACTGGGTAGTTAATTGTAGATGCATTAAACCTCATCAGTGGAAGGAATTTTAGAGGTAATCCAGATGCACCTTATTCTCCATGCAGGAGTCTCCCACAGAGTCTCACCAAGTAATAATTAAGGCTGTATATATGAAGTGCTTAGAATAGCCCCTGCTACACACTATTTATTCCTTTTGTAATAGGTACTAAACATCTCTAAAGAAATAAATTAATACCTCCCACAAAAATCAGCTCATTTCATCACTTCCAGTAATTTGTAGTTCAAGGATTGTTATTGGTTTAATGACTTACAAATATATGATTAAGGAGAATTTAATCATCAATATGGAAAACATTATTTTGGCAAACACTTAAAAGAACTTAAAATGTCTTGGGATAATATTTTCAGTCGAGTTAGCATGTAATCTTTTAAATTTTTAATCTAAATATATATATCTTCTTTAAATTTTTCATTGAATTATAGGAATATAAATTTTTTATTTATATTTTTGTATTATATTAAGACTTTATACATGTCTTTACTATTTTATGATGCTGTCTCAGTTTTTAAAGCAAATGAGAATAGAAGAATTTTTAGTCAGGTCTTCCAAAGTAATATCAAAATCTATTCAATCCTTATTGCCAATGTAGATGAAAGCCACTGACCTCAGTTACAGTTGCAGCAGATCCCAAGAAATTTCATGTAACTTTGTCCCATAAAAAGTTCATGCAACTTTCAGAGGGCTCAAATAAGTTCACTCAGAATCTCATCACACACTTGTGAACTTGTTGCCCTTACTGACAGTCAAGTCAATTATAATCCTTATTCAATGTCACACATAGATCAAATATTTATTTGAAAAATTTTGTTGGCTACCATTTTGCTTTTAGAAGTCAAACTGGCTCCCAGTTTAAATTTAAGATGTGTAAATAAGGTATATTTTACTTTCAGTTGAAATCATTCATGGTATTTTAGAAAATTATCCCAGGGCAAACAAATAAATAACCATTTTTCAGAAGGCCAGATAAAATGCAATTGATGGAGTTAAAACATAGATCTAGTTTTTTTTTAGTGCAAATAGTGACTATATTTTTCCCCAAATAATTTGGAAACTGAGCAAACCAATTGTAATGTTTCATATAAATTTTTTAACAAATGAACTTTAATAAAATTTAACAGTGTGGATGAAATTATTTTTAAATGTCTGGATTCCATTTCACCATGAACAGTTAACTATTTTGAGAACACAAGTGGTTAAATTCAGCCACAGCTAACTAATTATAAACATTTTTCAGGTACATAATTTTCACATTCCCACACACACAAAATATATTTGAACTCACTTTTAAAGTTAACTCTCCCAACTTACCACTGAGATGAGGTAAATGTGCATTTTTTAAATGTTTCATACAAAGTTAGATGGACAAATCACCAAAAACACTACTATAAGCCCTAAGAGTGAATAAAGTAAAAATGTATATTGGTCCAAATTTATTATGCCTTTTTTTTTGCAAATGCAAGTTAGAAATGTTCTTTTAAGCCATTGATCACAGACTCAGCATTTATTTCTATTCTTATAAAATATTATTGGTATTAAGATTAATATTTGAATATTCAAAGCATAAAATTTTATTCTTGAAAAATATTCCTGAGATAACTATACTTTGAAAGAAATACAGCAGCCTCACTAAAGAAATAAATTGGGTTCAATCTCTAGCACTTCCCTCAAAATATCACCACACTGTATGCCTTGTCAAATGATTTCTTTTAATGTGGTGTCAGGTATCCAACTCAGGGCATTGCCCAGGATAAACTCATGTTCAACCACTGAGCTACATCCCCAGCCCCATGATTTTTTAATAATAAAAAATTTGAGAGTTCCTAAACATCAAATAACATACAATCTGGAATTTTAGTTCATACTTGATTTAATTAATAAGACCTAGTGAATGAATTCATTCATTTCAACATTTGTTCAACCCAATGCATGGACACCATACACAAAATGAAAAAAATTAATTCAATAAAATTAACAAAATTTTTAAAAATACTTTTTCTTTTTTTTCCATTATGAAGAGGGAAACTTTAAGATGAATTTTCTTGGTTTTGTTTTTGTGATCTTATAAAACTACTTCTTGGAGGATATATGTATTTGTTGTTTTTTGAGATATACTCTTGGTAAATATTTGTATATGGTAATTGCTACAAAATAGCAACTTTGTATATTTACTACAAATATAGCAATATTTGTATCTTGCTATATTGCTTACTAAACACACTCATGATCTCCTTTTGATATTCACAACTGAAATATAGTTGGCTCTCTGCATTCATTGATTCCACATCTATAGCTTCAAACCAAGTCTGGACTGAAGATATTAAAGGAAAAAATTGCATCTGCACTAAACATGACTAAACATGGTGTTATGGCTTAGATGGGAAACGTTTCCCAAAAGCTCATGTGTGAGTCAATGCAAGAATATTCAGAGGTTAAATGATTAGGTTAGAGAAGTACAAATTAATCAATGACTTAATCCACTGATATGGATTAAATGGATGGTAACTGTAGGCAGGTAGGGTAAGGCGAGAGGAGGTGGTCACTGAGGGCAGGCATTGGAGGTTAGTATTTTGTCTCTAGTAGGCAGAGCTTTCTTTCTCTCTCTCTCTTTCTCTCTGCTTCCTTATTGCTATGTCTTGAGCTACTTTCCTCCTCTATACTTTTCCATCATTCCTCACTTGCACCCCAGGGCAATGGAGCCAGCAATGTATGGAAACTGTGAGCACCAAATAAACTTTTCCTTCAATAAAATTTTCTTATCTGATGTTTTGGTCAGAGCAAAGAAAAACCTTACTAAAATCTATGGAGAGACCCCTTTCCCCGTCATTATTCCCTAAACAACTGTTTCACACAACACTAACATTGTCTTAGTTATTATGAGTATTCTAGGGATTTTTTTTTTTGAGACACATTTCCTGGGTTTCCCAGGCTGAACTCGAAATCCTGTACTCAAGAGATCCTACCACCTCTGTCTCCCAAGGAGTTGGGACAACAGGCATCCAGCACCATAACTGGCTCCTAGAGATGATTTAAAGTATAAGGGAAGTATGCCTAGGTTCCATGCAAATACTATCACATTTTATATAAGAGACTTGAGCATCTGAAGATTTTGTTATCTGTGGGGGTTCTGGAGCCAATCCCCTGTGGATATGAAGGGATAACTGTATTGTCTTTGTGTTAGAGGTAAAGCCACTGGCTAAGAATTGATTAGAGATTTGCACACAGCTGAGCAGCAGCTGAATCAGGACAAACCTTCAGGGGCTGCCCACCCATCAATTGGTATGCACATACCTCACAGGTATGCACTCACCAAAACTGAATAAGAACACAAGCCTGGTTACAGCTTTACAGATGTAATCTGGGAGTACACATTAGTAGAGTTATATGAGTCAATTTTTTTAAAAATAAGGGGACATTAATCTGATTTATGTTAAGTTTGAATTTGGGAGACCTCTTAAAGAAATTTCAAGAATTTCTTTGAATTATAATTATTACTTGATCTAGTTTAACCTAGCAGAGCACCCTGAAAATTTTCTTCAGTGAATATAGTTCATTTGCAAAAAACACTTGAAATTTCTGATATGTTATTATTAACTCATTTTGCCCACCTACAATTCATTCACACAGATAAATTACTTCATATTGTTATTCTTTTATAATCTTATTTATATAAAGGAATATATACAAAATTAACCTCTTCCTTTGCTCAAGTTATCAGAAATTCTCAATTAACGGAGGAGTTCCAGTTAATGAGTTTTCATAGCAGTAATGTTTGTTTTCAGGATACCTCTACCTTTACAAAACCTGGCAGAGCAAGAAAAGCTCTGAGCTTGATTCTGGGCTGTTTCCAAAGGTACTTAGTTCTCTGGAGTCACATGGAGTGAAAGCTGCCAAACTAGCACTTGTAAAGATTTCCCTCTGTTTACAAAACCTCCACTCCTGGCAATTGTATTTATTCATTCATTCATTCAAGCAAAACATTTTGTGCCTGCACAATGTGCAAAAACAGAGACAGTGCTAAGTGACAGGAGGAGGGTGGCTGTTCCTTTCAGATGCTCTCTGCTCTTCAGTAACTCAAGATCTTGAAGGCAAACAAACTTTTACATTAAGGTGGACAATACAAGATAGAATAAAATCTATGCTATTTAGTAGTTCAAAGCACTTATTCTGTGAATAAGAAAGTTTCTGTTTGAGAGAGACAAATGATAAATTATCATTGGAATGTAACCAGTCTACAAAACAGAGAGAGAGGAAAAAAAAAAAAAAAAAAAAAAAACAACCCAATGACTGATTCTACATGAAATGTGGTAAGAGAAAAAAATAGTTAATTTAGTTATATTTGTACTATTAGTTATATGTGGATATTATCAATCAATCTTCACTTCTTTTATTCATAAACACAGGCTGGGCATGGTGGCATATACCTATAATCCTAGCTACTTGGGAGAGTGAGGCAGAAATCTTGTAAGTTGGAGAGCAGCCTAGGCAATTGATAAAAACTTCATCTCAAACATAAACAAACAAACAAAAAACCCACAAAATACTGATTATTTTACAAATTTTAATGCAAATATAGGTTACAGAATCACTGCACCAGTTCTCTATTGCCATGTAACAAATTATCTCAAAATTTAGTTCTTTAACACACATTGGAGCAAAGAGTGTAAGCCCCTGGTTTTCAATCCCCAGTACCATTAATTAGTTAATTAATTACTAAAACATATTTATTATTTTATACTATTTTTGAGAGTCATAAATCTGGGAGGATTTTAGCTGAGGGGTCCTGGCTTAGAGTCTCCCATAAGAACATCCCCAGGGGCTGGAGGATCTGCTTTCAAGATGGCTTACTGATGGGGGTGTTGGGGAAGGCTTCACAACCCGGCCATGTGAGACTCTCTACAGCCCTGCCCAAGTGTCCTCCCAACATGGCAGCCGGCTTTTCCCAAAAGGAGTGACCCAAAAGAAAGTAGGGAAGAAGCCACTGTGGCTTTTTGACCTAGTATCCATAGTGGCACATAATCACCTCTGCTCTTTTTTCTGCCTATTAGAAGCAAGTCACTAAGGCCAGACCACACTCAAGGGGAGGGGATTCAAGGGGTCCATCTCAAGGGGTTCCAATCAAGAGGCTCCATCTCCTAAATGGAATGTGTGAACATGTTTTATATCACCACAAACATTTTCTGGGAATAGGATAAAAAATATACAGGTGCTTTTTTATTGATATGCCTGACATCATTTAAAGTTAATCATAGAAATATCTATGTATTATTTTATAATCTTATCATTTAAAATGAAATGATAGATGTACCGAAATGCAGACATAAAAAAAAAAAAAAAACTGATCGCCACATTGGTGCCAACAGAAAATATCCTGTGAGCTCCACCAAAATATTATTAATTGATTGAGGAATGAAGAAGTTAGAACCATAAAGAAGCATCACAATGGGGTTTAATTGTACCCCTGAAACTGCAGGAAGTGGATTATCTGAGCTCTTGAGCTCATACAGATGCTGACTTCTATGATGGGTTCTCCTACACATCCGCTGGTGATGACACATTTATTTTGTGTTACAAAATCTTGCTGAATTTCAATCATCCAGTAGAATATGAACACCAAAAGGACAGTGTTGAGTTAGAATTGGTAGAGCTCTTCTCCAAGGTTCTCCATTTTATGAATAAATAAAAAGAGGCCCAGAGAGACAAGACACATTCAAGATGATCAGCCTAGCCCAAAGGGAAGAAAAGGAGAAACTGTGGAAGGGGAGAGAGTGTAACTATAGACCCAACTCACCTGCAAATGCCAACAAGAGACAATGCAAGGATTCTCATTTTGTGTATAGTCACCCTCTCCTGGACTTTGGGCCCATGGTTATTCTATGGCAACAGTCATGCTACAACTGCAGGGTTTAGTCCATGTGGCCAAGAACTTCTGGCCCACAAAACCTAAAATATTTCCTATCCTATCTTTAGAGAAAAAAAAAAAGATTTTTTACTTGTTTCCTGAAATGGCCTTCTTGTAGTTCACACTTTGGGTGATTAGCATCCTCCCTAACAAAACTGTGAAACAAGAAGTTGTGGCTGCTTTTTTTTTTTCTTTGAATTTAAACTGCCCTCCTTTCTTTGTTGATGAACTGACTTTCCTGGCTCTCCATGTAGTGCTGGCTCATTACCATGCTTTGCACATTACTGGGCCATCCACCAAGTAGAAAGAAAGATTCTGGTCATGCATGGGTCAACATGAAGCCCCAACGTTGGAGCCTTTTACTCATAAAGAGAGAGAACTATGTGCAACTGTTGCTGCCTGCTCATTTACACCTGCTCACCATGATTGGAACTCACAGGCCTCTAGGCATGATGGGTGATGGATCCGAGGTAGAAAAGGAACAGTGGGTCTCAGTGGTCAGAGACCCCTTTTTCTTTTTTCCAGCATCAGTCACAAGCAATTTCCATCTTAGTCACACTCCACTTGTTCAGTGTGTATGGACCAAGTGAGCTACACCAGAACACAAGATGTTGGCCAGCTCAGATAAACAAACGTTTACTAAGCACCTGTGGAGGGCTTGACATTGTGCTTGGCCCTGGAAATATAAACATGTCACTGTCTTGGCTCTGGAGTAATTTTCCTGTCTAGGTTTTATTTTTTACATTAAATACCCAACTGCTAATACAACCTGGTGCCTAATTTGAACTTTGATGGCCAGTCCCTTTCAAGCTCTCAGATCACATTCCAACCTGGCCTCTTTCAATGTGACCAAACCAGTGTTGCCTATTAAAATAAAAAATCCTGCCTATTTCCTTCCAGCATAGTCTGACATCCCAAGTCATAATTTTGTCCTAATCCTGCAAATGTGCATCCATTACATCTAAATTAAGAGATAGTACCTTGTCCCCCAGTCAAATACATTTTAGTAACAGCTAGTATTTTTTAAGCACTTCCCATGTGTGTGCCTGGTATATTTGGGATAATAGTAACGATGAGCAGCGTTCCCATATGTCAAGCAACATTCTAAGCCCTCTTACAAAAGGAACCCCATTCATTCTTCATAAATCCTCTGCAATCATTGTCCCATTTACAGACATAGAAAGTGGCTCAGGGGAGGCACCACGCAGACCTGCTCAGGGGTGAGCATCACAGCTCAAATCTGAACCCAAGGAGTTGGGTTCCAGCATCTGTGCTTTTATTCACAGTATGCCCTTCCAGTATTATTTCTAATCACACGATCATGAAAAGAAGTGCTATTATCCATGCTCTACAAATGAGGAAGAACTGAGGCTTAGTGAGGTTTAAAAACTTGCCCAAGACTAGAGCAAAGACTGAAGCAGGTCTGACTTGAAATGTTCTGCCCTTTCCAAAACAATGCCCCCCTGGGCTTGGCACCAGTGGCTGTACATATTGCTTCACAAAGTATTTGGGCCTATGCTATCTTATTTCTTCTTCATGGGCACCCAATACTATAGACCTATTATTGTCTCTATAAAAACTAAATTGCGGTTCATAAGTTGAAATAGATTTCTTGAGGTTATTTGTTGAAAGAACCTACAGTCAGCATTCCGAATCTTAGTCAGTACCCCACAGTGAGTTATTATCTGTTTGCTATTCACCCTCTCCTAGGTGAATAGCAATTAGATCACCCCAGCTCTAAGCCCTACCACCTAGTGCTGATAATGCACAAGACTGTGGCTCCAGACAGATCAAGGGTGGAAATCTAGCATATTAGGGATATGGCTCATAACCAATAATCAAAAAAAAAAAGAGTCTTAAGCATTAGAAAATAATTATGCATATTCATTATTAGATATGTCTATCAAGATGGTTAGAGTGGGCTCAGGAGGCTGAGGCAGGAGGATTGCAAGTTCAAAGCTAGCCTCAGCAACTTAGACAGGCCCTAAGCAACTTAGGGAGATTCTGTCTCCAAACAAAAAAATGTTGGGAATGTGGCTCAGTGGTTAAGCGCCTCTGGGTTCAATCCCTGGTAGCAAAACAAAAAAGAAAAAAAGAAAAAGATGGGTAGAATGTAGGTGATGCACATCTGTAAGACAAGGAGGTGAGACTACAACTGTAGTTTCAAACTGGTGCTTCAATGATCACAGCCTGTAGGGTTCCCCAAGGTCCACAGTAGGCGTATGAACCTTAGAGTTCTGGCCAGCTGCTTCTCTGGGAGCTGCTGGGTTTCTGCTGCAGTTCCTGCTCCATAAGCCACAGAATCATGACCCATGCATAACCAGAGTCTTTCTTTCCACCTGGTGGATGACCCAGTAATGTGTAAAACATGGTGATCAGCCAGGACTGTGCAAGGACAGCCAGGAAAAACCAGTCTATAAACAAAGAGAGGAGAGAAGAAAATGTGCCGAAAGAAACAAAAATAAAACTGTGTGGGTTCCATGCATACTTTTTATCTTAAGTCTTTTGTTTGCTTAAGCCAGCTCATGGTAAGTTTCACTACTTGCAACCACATAAACCAAACTTATTCAAATTACTGAGCTGGCAGAAGGATAGTCAGGCAAATAGATAAGGTTTTAGGCCCCACATACTTATCATTCTTTGTTATGGGTTGAATTGTATTCCCCCAAAAGGATATGTTGAAGTCCAAAGCCCAGTGTTTGTAAACATGATGTTATTTGGAGATAGAGTCTTTGCAGAGTAATAAAGTTAAAGTTATTAGGATGATCCCTAATCCACTATGACTGGTATCCTTACAAGAAGAGGAGAAGAGATACAGGCATAAGAGAGGACACATGTCACCATGTGACAATGTAGGCAGAGATAAAAACAAGCAAAGGAAAGCCAAGGATTGCTGATAAACCATCCGAAGCTCAGAAAGTAAAGCCAGGACTTCTTTGGAGCATGGCTCTGTCAACACCTTGGCATAAGACTTCTAGCCTCTAGAGCCACGAGACAACAAATTTCTGTTATTTGAAGGCACCTAATTGGTGGTATTTTGCTACAGTAGCCCTAAGAAACCAATGCTGGTTTTATGTTTTGAATATTAAGTATCCCCCCAAAACTCATGTTGAAGGCTTGATCTCCAATACAGCAATAGTCACAGGTAGAGCTTTTGGGAAATAATTGGATCACGAGGGTCTGACCTCATGAGGATTAATCCACTGAAAGATTCATAGCTGAATGAACTATTGGCAAGTGGTTGAAAAAAAAAAAACTATGTATAGCCTAGTTGGAGGGAGTGCCCTTTGGGACTATATCTTGTCCTGGGTCCCTTTGTCACTTTCTGGTCCCAGCAGTCATGAGCAAAGCAGCTTATCTCCCTCACACCATGATGTTCCACCTCGCCTCAGGCCCCAAACAATGGATTTGGCTGAACATGCCTGAAACCAGGAGCCAAAATAAATCTTTCCTCCTTTAACTTGTTTTTCTCAGGTATTTTGTCATAAATGCCTGAGACTTAAAAAGATGACTTAATACAGTAGGTTTCCAATAAGATCTTTCTACTTTAAGAAAAGAAATTGGGGGGAAAACACACTGAATTCTATGATTTTTAAACTTAAGTAATCCAAAAATTTCACTTATCTAAAATATCTCATTCACGTTAAAGCTGAATAAATAAAACTGATTTAATTTATAATTTCCTTGTTAGTTTGACTTACAACGAGGGTTGTATTTCTATAATTATTTTCAGTGACTTCTACTTAAAAAAATGCACTTCTTTCTGTTAATAAAATAATTATTGAATTTTTCCCTTTTGGTAAAAAGTCACCTTTATTTCTAGAATCTCCATGTATAGGAATAAGACACACACACACATACACACACACACACACACACACACACACACATTTCATTTAATGATTTTCTTGTGAAACCAGAATCTCAGAAGAAACTGTTATTAGCATTTCATATTTATTATAATTTAAAGACACTCAAGAGGCAGACTTGTGCAAATACAATGAAGCCCTGAAGTATCATTATTCCAAGAAAATCTAAAATACCATCATTCAAAGTTTTTGAGATAAAAAGTAATAACTATCTGCTACTATGGTAAAATGCTCCTTTTAATGTCTTGGAATCTAATTTCTTCCATTTCTCCCACGTTCCACCTAAAAATACAATAATCAAGCACATATAGTGCTGGTGTTTGTAATGCCTGGCACAAGCATAGTGGTTGTTTTTTTCAATTTTTATTGCAGACTTGCAGGTGGTCAGATAATTTTTTATCCATGACCATATTTTCAAGAGATGTTTCTAATAAAAAGTGCATTACTCGATTTGAATCAAATGTATGATATGTCAAGATCATTGTATTGTCTGGAGCAATTTTTTTTATTAAAAAAAAAAGTGCATTAAAGGGTTGGGTGTAATGGCTCATGCCGTAATCCCAGCAGCTCAGGAGGCTGAGACAGGAGGATTGTGAGTTCAAAGTCAGTCTCAGCAATGATGAGGCACTAAGCAACTCAGTGAGACCCTGTCTCTAATAAAATATAAAATTGGGCTGGGGATGTGGCTCAGTGGTTGAGTGCCCCTGAGTTCAATCCCTGGTACCCCCCCCCAAAAAAAAGTACATTAAAATTATATTGCACTTTTCAGTCTTCAAAGAATTTTTGATGATCCCCCATTTGAACTCCAAAATTGAAATTTTAAATAAGAGAAGACAAATATTATAATCTCTGTCTTTAGAGCTGATGAGACTGACACTTAGAAAGCTGTCCCAAGTCATTCAACTAGTAAAAGGTGAAACCAGGTCTTCTGACTCCAAATCTAATGTGGTTGCAAGGTTTGGGTTTTTGTGCCATGGGTTTATAAACTGCAGGTCTTACAACTTCAGAAAGAATATACAGTGACTTACTTTTAATTATCACTTATTTTTTGAAGATCTCATAGATGCTTTTTTATGTTGACACAATTTCCTTCTAGAAATTATTAGAAACTAAAGAAACTGAGAGATGCAATCATAGCCTGGGTCTTTGATGTTTGTGCTTCTGAGGTGTTCACCTGCAACCAGGGCAGCCACTGAGATTTCAGTGGATCTACTGCCTTGTTTTGGGAGAGCAAAACAATGACATCCACGTGGGCACACCCAGAGAGGCAAACTGGGGCGCTATGAACTATGAAAGATACGATGTACATGATGTACTATGTACTATGTACTATGTCCTCATGAAGCCAATTGAGGAGAGGATAGAAAATAGAACATCACAAGGGCTATTTCCTCTTCCCCAAAGTGGGAGACACATGAGCAGAACATTCAAGAATAAGACAGATAGAATTTCTGATTTAACATTTTGGCCCAGTGTTATGTCTAACTAGGATCAAAATAATAAGCTACTTTACTTCTGTTCATGGTCCCTGAACATATAATAGACATGTTTCCAGAACTCTGCTAGGATCAAGAGGCTACTTTATGGGATCAGGACACTTTTCAATGTTCACCTATTTAGCCATTTTTTCTCCTTAAAATGTTATGAACCACCTTAAAAAATGTTAGTTTCAAGCTGGGTACAGTGATGTACACCTGTAATTCCAGCTATTCAAGAAGATCACAAATTTGGGGTCAGCCTGAGCAATTTAGCAGGACCCTGTCTCAAAATCAAAGATAAAAAGGGTTAGGAATGTAGCTCAATGATAGAGACCCCTGGGTTCAAACCCAAGTATCCCCCACCCACACACACAGAAAAAAAGATGTTGGCTTCCACTTTCATATTGATCTATAGTAGCCCAAGATTAAAAATGAGCACACCGTCATTTAAGGGCTTCCACAATTGCCATCCTCACATCCCTTGAAACCAGTTGTCATGGGGCTAAACACTGATGGCACTCTCACTAGCCTCTTAGTCAGAGGAAACATGAGGGGCATCACTGCCCCCTCCCCATCTCATCACATCTCTACCTACAGAGCAGAGGAACACACACACACACACACACACAGACTTGAGAAAGACCCTTGCCAGAGGCCATGGAGAGTCATACTATAGCACATGCTGAACACTGCAGGTGTTTTACAAACTGTCATTGTTTTGAAAAACCTTCCAAGATGCATTCTTTAAAAAAAAAATCATCTTCCTGATGAGAAAAATCAAAGTACTACTCTCAAGAATAAGCCCAGAGCAGCAAGTGTTAAGTCTTACTAAATGAGGTACAATCCAGAACCATCAGCAGGTGTAACTCCGTGAGCAAGAAAGGAAGAGTCATCAAACAGTAAAGCTGGAAAGGACACTAATTAGGTTATACAGATTTCACTCTCCTCATTTTACAGATGCAAAAATCGAAGTTTCCCAGAGAAGTGCTTAGAATATATTTGATATTTTTTTAAAGAATACCTTATGATGGACACTACTCATCAATAGAAAAGAACAATCTCCTGATATCTGCAGCAACATTGATCAATCTCACAGATATGACACTATATGAAAGAAGCCAGAAACAAAAGAAGACATAGCATGAGGACTCCGTGTCTGTGATTATTTGGAACAACAGGAAACACTGATGAAAGGTGAAAGGGATTGGAACCATACTTTCCCGTGTGCCAGAGTGGGCACTGCAGGGACACTGAGTCAGAAAAAACACAAGAGGACTTTCTCAGGGGATGTGGGTGCTCTTTGAGTTAGGGTTCAGATTACATGGTTATATCCACTTGTCAAAACTGAACAGTGAAGATTTGTGCCTCTCAATAGGTTAACAGAGGTGCTGTTAATGTGTCAGGGTGCAACATATTCTTGTGTTCACTCTGTATAGTTGAGACATTTTATAGGAAATAGCCTTGAAAGATGAATGTGAGGAGCAAGGGCAAATTTGATCATGTTTGGAAACATAAGCACTTTGGGTACTAGTCCAAAAAACATTCGATCCATTTTTCCTGAGTCACCTTAAAGTTTTTAGCTAAGTTCCAGGTACTCTTCTCGTCTTGAGTCTCTTTCCCCCACATTCCTATGGGAAAGAAAAAACCTGCCAGGTGAAGGATGGAATCCTAAAGAGCCCACCTGAGGCCTCCACACAGGGACCTCTGAAGAGATGGCTGCTGTACGCGGTTGAGCAGGCAGGAGCCAACTCTCCAGGAAACATCTTCTTCAAGCAATGCCACAGGGTGTTTGCTCTCAAGAAATATTGCTCCTGAGTTTTGTGCCCCTAGCACAGCCACATACCTTTTAAAAGCAAATCTGCTTCATTCTCACATAAACAAACTAAAAGAAGTAAATGATAAGCAATGGCCCACTAAACATGTCAAGGTAAATTCTCTTAATCTTTACATTTTTAGCTGTTTTTTATTACTCTCAAATCTTAAATTCTTCATTCTTAAATTATAATGGGCAAAATATAAAATACCAGAAGAAATATTGGCAACATTTCTTTGCAGATTTTGTTAAATTTTGGGGTGATTTTCCAACACATCAACTTGATTTCTAAGAAGTAAAGTTATGTGGAAGGTGGCAGTAACTATGAGGTCATTCATGAGCTTATTTTTAATTTATTTTATCTATACTACAAAAGAATTTTCAATATAATAAAATCAAATATCACAGAGCCATCACAGGAGTTTATACAAACTAACAAACTAAAAGGGCTAAGATGCTCTTCCTATTTAGGGTATAAGCTACACTACACAAAGTGATCTCAAAGTGGTTGATGTGAATTATCTCACAAGATGACTTAGAGGATCCATAAAATAGCCTCAGTAATTGTATACAGTATGACTGTGAAGCTACCATGCTAGCATTGGACTATTTGTGATTAAAATCCTCATCCATTAGCAGTTACTGCTTATTGTGGAACACCAATGGGTCTTGTAAAACACACATTTACAGGAACCACAACAGCATTACTAAAGATCACCCTTTGGGCTTGTGATAATTCTATTGTGAACAAAGCCAAGCTAGGAAACCTTCTGTCTGAAAGCATCAGATCTGAGCAGAGAATCTGAAAAGGAAAGTCACATGGCACCCCAAATATTGATATAGACATTTTCCAAAGAAATAACTTTAACTTACTGAAAAAAATGGTTTTAAAAAATTAAATTCAGTGAATTGGTCAAATTCTAAATAGCTCAGAAGTTATTTATGAGATCACCTCTCATCAGAAATAGTCATTTATGAGTCAAAGAAAACTGTTTTTTCTGATATGAACTTGAGGAAAATTTCTGAATTCTTTCTTGTCTGCTCTCAAGATAAACAAAAAAATATATATAAACTACAGGTTTCTTGACTCAAGAGTCCATTCAAGAGTTCATCAAACTGTGAAACTTTACAATAAACCCCACATTTTAAACTCATATCCACATATGTTCATAAAACAAATACAAGGTAAGTCAAATGTAGACATTAATTTCAAGTTTCGTGAGACAAATATGTTTTCCCTGAGGCCAGGGAACATGGAAGTCTTAAAATTATGTTATGCATATTGGTGTAATTACATAATACGAAAGGTTGGCTTTTTCCTCTATGTCTCTCCTTTTGATAACTGATACCTCTAAGAAAAGATAGAAATTAGGTTAGGCTGATGAAACAGTGCACTACTTAATTCATAAAGTTTAAAATCATTAAAAATTGGTAAAGTGCTTTTGAGAAATTTCCAGACGCTCAGGTTACAACAAAAATAGTCATTACGATTTTAAAAGTAATAATTCTTTCCTTAGGACTGACATTCTGTTTACTTACAGACTGTCCATTTATCCCCCGAGGGTCTTCCATTGAAGACTTCTTCTTCTGAATTATATATGGGCTATTAGCTCCACACTTCTTCAAAGGGCTCCAGCGCCCCTGCACCTGTGAAGAAACAGAGCATCAAGCAGCCGTATTAATTGTGGAGTATGAAATTAAGAGCTGTTCTGTACATCTGCAGCTTTCCATTGACTAGCATGTATACACAAGTCAAGAACGCTTACCTTCATTGAATGAATCTTTAAAATAAATATTATGGGCTCACTGTTTATCACAATTTACATGAGCCAAATGTGGCCAAATTATAGTTCAGTTGTGCCTGCTGTCAGCAGCTGCAGCCCAAGAGAAAAAAAAAAAAGAGAGATGAGGGAGGGCAGCTAAAGAGCTTTCCACATACATTATTTCTGAGCCAGCAGTACAGAGCTTTTTTTTTTTTTCTCCCCCTGTTCTTTTTGCTTTTTGAATTCAGTTTCTCCCTGCTATCTATCAATGTCAATTGTCCCACAATGCAAAGAGGAAATACTAACAAAGAAATATGATTGTAGTCTGAACAAGGATGAAAGAGAGAACACTAGGGTTGAGTGTTTTACCCTCAGGGCACGGATATTATTAGACTATTTCTTAGCAAGTTTACATTAGGTCACAGTTTCACGGTTGATCAATTCTGCACCTTCGGAGACTCAACACCTTCAGGAAGAATGGGTTTGGAGGACGCTTTAAAGCATGGCCAATAAATGTAGTGTGCAGGATATATTCTACATTTAACTATTTTCAAAAAAATGATAATTTGGCCAGCTCGCTGCCCATTCTAATTTTCTAACTTTCAGAATTAATTTTCATGTTCATGCTCATATGAGAAAACCCAAATATACTCTGAGGTTTTCGTACTTAGGCTTGACAGCTGAAAAATTATTTTACCAGTCTCACATAAACTCCAGTAGAAAAATGTAAATATACATTAAATATACAAATAATTTTAAGCAAAAAAAGATACAATCTCAATATTATCCAAGATGAAACTGCACAACAGAGAACAGGTAGTAGTTTAAATTTAGTATCACTTATTGTGAAGATATTTGAATTTCTAAAATGCCAGCATAGTAGGAAACCCATAAAAGTAGAATTCAAGAGATCCGAATTCTGGTTCTGACTCTTGATATTAAAGAGCCAAATGGTTTCATATAAATTACATAGGCTCTAAGAATCTCAGTTTCCTCATCTGTAAAATGAAAGATTTCAACTGGATAGTATCTTACAGCTTTATATTTCATATAAATATTTTATAATGAACATAGATTTGCTTACATAAATACTTGTAAAATATTCAAAGCATAGCTCATTTGAAAAGTAATTTTGGAATACTGGAATAATTCTCACATTCATTTTTCTCACAACTATCATAGATGCAAAACATATGCCTCATCCTTTTTCCACACAAAAGTGATGCTTCTTGAACAATATAAGACTCATATTCTTACCATACCAAGCATCCGTATTGAAGTACTGTGTTTTTAAATTTTACCAAGAAGTGATTTCATAATTTCAAGTTTTATGAGTAAATAAAAGTCATATGGATAAATTTATGTTTGTTAAACTGGGTAAACAGAATATCTTGAAATGCACAAATTTCAAAACTGAATCTGAAAACTCACCAATATCGCTTTTAGAGGATTCTTTACCTAATTAGGAAAAAGATGTTACAGAATAAACTAGACTTTTTTCATTGCTTCACTTGCTCTCCAGAGGCACATTAACTTTTCCAGGCAGTAAGGTGGAACTTTCAAGTAATGATAATAATCCTCCCTTACAGTGGTAAAATGTTTCACAGTTTACAAAGTGCTTTCACATAAATTTCCCATAGTACACCTATATAAGGAATGACAAACTCCAGTCTCAGTCCTCACAGAAGGGAACAGGCCTAAGACAAAGACCCCTCTGATTTCCCATAAATTCCCATCCTCTTCATACCTGTCTTGAGAACATGTTTCAATCAAAACCTGTATATTTGATATTCCAGGATTATTTCCCATGTGTTTCTTTTCCATATTTCCTTATTGAACTTACTGAACAGTTTAAGGTATTAAGAATGGTCAAATTACATGAACATGAAAGATATTTCATTTGCAATTTTATTTCTGCTAAAGATGAAACTATTCTGTACTAAATAGCATGTTTGTTATTGTTTCCTGGTCTAAAAAGAAAAGTTGGAGATTACTGGGAAGTCAAAACAGTCAGCACTCATCTACTTCAGGTAGATGTCTTCAGTAAAAAAGACTACCATTCAAAAATCAAAAAATCACAGAGAGTCATGGACTTTATTTACAAATCCTCCACTGCTTGCTAAATCAGCATAGTTGTTTCCAGATTTCTACATGTCAATCCAAACCATGAAATATATGACATGACTGAGCCTACTGATATTTAGGAGCCTGTCTCTGGCAAACCCTTAATTCCTTTGCTGGACTTGATCTTTCATGGTTTATAAATAAGCCTGCTTCCATTATAGCACTTATCTAGTGGGACTGCAATTATTTCTTTACCTGTCTCTTTGCCTCCCTGCAGCTCCATGAGGCCTAGGACTAAGCCTTACTTTCTTGTCCTGGTCCCATATGGCATTTATTAAATATTTTTGAATGAAAGAATAAATGAATGAGTGAATGAATGAGTGTTGTTAATACTTGACAATTTTTGAATTCATGCTAAATTCTTAGCTAGCATTGGCAGTTAAATGGTAGTACTATTATTCAATTAACTTCCAAGGCATCCATCATCTTTCTGACCCTAACCATTTGTTTTAGATATCCTATGAAACAAGCTCACTCTAAAAACAAGTGACTTGATTGATGTCCTACCTACCTATTGACCTACCTACATACAAACAATGGCTATTCACAATACTGTATAGACCCACATATAAGCACATAGGAAGGTAAATTTAGAGGTGGACTTGCCAGGCTCTCTGTTTAAATCTAGCAATGGTTCCTAGAAAAGAAGTATAAGAATGTCCAGGAAAGATATGTTTTAGGAGATTCATGGAATAGCAGAGGCCAGAGCCTTGGTATCAGGAGTTCCCAGGAGGGAAGTTGAGTGGCCATTATCCATTTAGAGACCATCCCAACACTTACCCTGCCAAAGCAGATAAAAGAATTAATCACCCACTTGTGCATTTACCCAAAATGACCAAATCCTTTATTTATCCCCTCCTGAGTTACCCATAACAGTACCCTGCAAAAATAGGTGCCCCTTAGAATCGAACACAGTAGAATCCCACATTTTATTGGCCACTGAAGTGCAAGGTTCCCTCATCAAGTGACAAGGGTCTGAGAGGCATCCTGGGGCCCTGTCTACCAAATCCAAGACTCTGTACTAGTTACCACTCTGAGCATACAGGAAAAGCCTAGAAGCATCTTCCTGAAATGTACTTCATCATCTTCTTAAGTACAAAGAAAAGATCAACTAAGCAAAACATTGAGACATAGCTGTACAGCATTAAGCTGGGCATGCATTTAAATAGAACTCAACTCTTCATATTTTCAAGCTGCATAAGACCACCTAAGAAGTTGGGTTTTTGAAGGCAGACAGTAACAAGCAGCCCTTTCCAAGGCTACTGCAGCCCACAGGAGACAGAGCAGGGGCCACCACAGCTCTAGCTGGGGGAGCCCCTGACCTGCTTTCACAGTTGATGCCCAGGCATCTGCTGCGAGAACTCAGCAGGTAGCAAGAAGAATGGTAGCAGTCTTCCCAGGGTGAGGAAGGAAGGAGAAGTGATGGCCCATTTAAACTGGGCTTTTCTCTGCCTGAGGAAACTATGCCTTCTCCAATCTTCCAAGAAACCCAGCTGGGGGATCCCTGGGAGGAGAGGTCACTGCTAGTCTTTGCTGATGAAGAAGGAAACTTTAGAAAGCAGGTTCTAGATCTGACTTCATTCTAGATTTGCTAACTTTGTTTACAGATTCACCTAACACAAGATTAATAGAAGGTTTAGGAACTTGCTTCCTTTCTTCCTGCCACTCTGGGGGGAGTGTGGTGGGAGGGAGTTGAAATTAGTTTACATGCATTGGCAAATAAAGTAAATAAATGTTAAATAAAGTAAGTAAATGTTAGACTTAAGTACTGTAAAAACAAACTTTACAAAACTAAACCAAGAGTACAATATGACAAAAGTTTGCAATCACACAAAATTAGTCTTGGGGGCCCAGAGACATTATGAATTTTGATCCCAGTATATATACATATGTGTGTGTGTGTGTGTGTGTGTGTGTGTGTATACACATGTATATATATAATTATAAAATATTATAATTATTCCAATGGAGCTCAATGATGCATACCTGAAAGTAATATTTTATTTCCAAATGCAAGTAATAAGCCTACTGATTTTCCAAATACAAAATACAGAAACTTTAAAGCACATGAGAAAAAAACATCTATTCTGAGCATTGCTACCAATCTTTCTCCCCAATGGTACAAACAGCTCTTGCTACTTAAAAAAAAAAAAAAGGAATTTAAGACCCCTGAACCTAAAGCTTTCCAAATTCAGTAAAATACACATTCACCCACATAGGCACTATTCTTTTTCTACCCATCAGCTGAAGCCAGGCCATTGATAAAATAGCACCCCATCTTATATGTAAACATTATCTTTCTTTTATTTTAGTTTTATTTATCACAAATATCCTGTTTTCAAAGCAAAACATTAGAAGAAGTTGGAATAAGTGTGTATATAACACAGATGTGAAATTAGATAAAGGGTCAACTCAGGCAAACCCTTGGAACAACCTTTCTAGATTGAAGAAAAATAGGGTGGAGGTAGATGTGGGGAGTAATGAGATTGGGAAAAAATATTTCTTTTTTATTTTATTCATTATACGTGCTTTAATTTTTCCTGCTGTTTTTGAAAAATGGGTTATATTTTAGATGGCACATTAGTCATCTCTAATGAAGCAGAGATCCATCAGGCACTGTTAATAACTTGTGGCTCCTTGGATGGAAGAATATTTTCATTACAACACACCGTCTCTTTACTCTTTGCCTTCTCACCAAGTGTTGAGTTCTCTAACATTCCTGAGAAATAGAAGGAAACTAGTGATTGAACATGGCTTTATGGGAAAGAAAAGGGCCATTCTAAAATATGTCCCCAGAAGACTACAACTACAGATTGAATAAACATATCAAATCAAGGGGTATCTAAGAACATTTACTAACAGAAGTCTGCAGTGAAATGAACCATTGGATAAATGACCTCCAGAGACCTGCTCAACTCACTCTTGCATGGCTCCAGGAGCCACCAGCACTGTGTCTGTCACCTCGCCTTTGCTTTTCCCACCTTTTTTAGGAAATTCGGTTATATCAGGCAAAACAGAGATCAGGCATACTCAGGAGAATCACACCCCAAACTCCTATACTCATTGGGTCTTTCAAAAGGCAAAGAAGCACATCTCAAGTACAGGAGTTATTTCTGAAAACCAATTTGTTCTCTATTCTGGTGAAAGTCTTTCATGGCTGGAGATGTGGTTTTCATAGAAGCAAATGTCTAGCCCAATTTTCTTTTGTAGATTTTCCGCTTGCTAGTACTGCTGATTTAAAATTTTAAATATGAAACCTAACCAATCCTTTACAGAATTTCTAAATATAAAATATGACAATTTTTAATTTTTGAGCAACACACAATTGTACCTATTTATGGGGCACAATATAATATTTTGCTATATTTATACATTGTGTAATGATCAATTCAGCAAATTACCATACCCATCCCCTTAAACATTTATCATTTATTCATGGTGAGATCATTTTAAATACTCTCTTCTAGATTTTTTGAAATATATACTATATTATTATTAGCTGTAATCACCCTACTGTGCAATAGAATTGCTTTCACCATCTGTGACTTCCTTCTAACTTCAGATGAAGAATGGGAGGCAATTAGACAATCGAATGAGCTGACACTAATTAGGAAAATGATGATGTGTTTACTTGGTAACCAAAGTTATATTAAAATGATATTTTCAAGAACATTAGGCCTACAAATTATTTTATTATAGCACTTACTTCATTAACAATGTTAGGAAAACTCTGAATAAATGCTGATTGACAGTGATTGGTGACACACTCATGAGAGATTTGAGAAACAATGTTATGCTATATCACTGCATGATAATCAAAGCCCTATAAATGCAATAGGAAATTCAGGCATCCAAGATAAAATATTCTAAAACACAATATTGCAGAATAAACATCAGAAATTTCATGAGGGTATAATGATTTGCTAGGTCTACTGAATTTAGGGCATCACTAGGCTCCCTTCTTTGGTTTTTGTATACAATGTATCATAGAAATAGTTTCTCAGCCTATTAGAACCTCAGTTTCAGTTTAAAAAATAAATGCTCTAGAGTGACTAGTGAAACCAAACAAGAACCTAGCTTGATTCAGTATTTGTTTGCTGCTGTCCAAATGAAGTAACTACCCCTCAGTGATGAATATTCTTACTTTACTCAAAAGGAAAAAAAAAAGGATATGAAATATCTACTCCTTTGTCTAGAAAGATCCACCATCACACAAACACACCACAAAACTCACCTATGATGGAAAGCTGAATAAGGGTTCCCAGGAACCAAGGGCAGGGGTGTGGATGGACTGCAGAGGGGCAGAAGGAACTTGATGAGGTTGAAAATGTACTATACCTTGAGGGTAGCGGTTTCATGGGTGTACATAATTATCAAAACTCATTAAGTTATATGCTAAATAAAATTGATTTTTTAAAAATATGCCACAACTTACGTTTTTTATGAGTTGTCAACCTCTTGTTTTCTAGAACCTTCAAGGAAGCAGCAAACCAATTTTACAGCGACTGGATCCTTCACTGGGCTCAATAACTAGCCCTTAGCCCTCCAGTTCAGACTGGATGTTAGCACTGACCTTTGTTCGGATGTTCGTCCACCAATAGTCATTTCTAATGCAGGTGACATTTACTCATAATTGAATAAATAGTTTGGGTTCAACAATCAATAATGTTCATATTTAGGTGCAGAAGTGAAGAAGGGTCTGAAAACATATCCTTAATTTAAGAGGTGAGGACTAGAACACCTATAATGCTCTTTAATATTAAGATTCAACTGATATATTTTGTTGTTGGTGTTGTTTAGAATTTAAAACAGATTGGTCTAGTGTTCAGTAATACTCTGGGTCAAATTTGTAAAACACTTGTTCTGTCCTTAACCTATAATAAATTCAGTAGAAAATTATCAAAATGCAGCTTTATTTATAAAAATAAAATGAAAGTATATTTATTGCTCAGATTTCCTTCCTTCCTTCCTTCCTTCCTTCCTTCCTTCCTTCCTTCTTTCTTTCTTTCTTTCTTTCTTTCTTTCTTTCTTTCTTTCTTTCTTCTGCTAAAACTCAAAAGCAACACCAACCATACATAGAGGCATAGATGTCAATGTCCAATTCATTAGGTAACTTCTTTCATACAGGGGGCCCAAGTTCATTATTAGACCTTAGAATTAATGCATATTACATGTGCCAGTTTAGGAGGAACTAGATAATAAATGACTCCCTACTCTATTCCAGTACTGTCCCTCAGACCCTAGACAAGCATAACTAAAATTTAGCAAAGCCATTTCCTCATTTCCTGGATGCTGACTCTTACTTTTAGTTGCTTCTTGACCAGAGTAAGGATTGTCTGATGAAGTCAGACTGCAGGAGTGCAGTCTCAGAGGCCAAAAAACCAAAAATAAAAAGACAGTAATGGAGAAAGCATTAAGCTGTCAGAAAAGAGGCACTGACTCAGGGTTTCTTTAGATTTCACTCTTTCCTTAAAACCAAAGGAAAACTTACATTAGGGCAAAGGTGGGAAGGTTTAAGAAATCTGTCTCTCCTCAATTGCATGAGAAAACAGTTGATGGGTGGCGTAAGGTGATGGAAATATACACAGCATGGGATGTTGTGATGAAGCCACAGAAGGAAGTTGTGGAATTCAAATTTCCATCTAGGCAAAAATCATCTGAAACATCCTTGGCAGATAGCCACCCTGCTTCTGTGTGAACACTTCTAGGGATACAGATTCACCCTCTTGTCAAGCCATCTGGTCCTGAATTGGAAGGTTTCATCTTTAGGAAATTTTTCCTTATATTAAACAAAAATGGACCCATCTAAGCCCTCTTTTCTAGGGTCATTTTTTCTTCTTCTTCTTCTTCTGAACTAATGCAAACATATTTTGGCATCTTCCTATTCAAAATATTCCTTGAAATCTTTGAAGATTATGATGATAGCCCCCAACAGTTCTCCTCTCTAGACACAAAATCTTATAGAACTTTTTAAAATGAGTTACTTTCTGATCTCTCTCCATAGCACATGACTGTTGATCAATGGCTTCTGGATCTGAACACTATTGACATTTTCTGAACTTATGGACACTCAAAGTCTTCTTTGAATAATCCATTTTCAAGACACAATTTCTCTATTCCATATAAGGGGAATGGATTAATCCCTGTGAAATTCTCATCTTGTTAGCAGTTTCTGCCTATCTGTCAAGCTCACTCATATTCTCTTTGACTCAGGATTCAATAAGCCAATGACTAAAATAATTCTAGTCTTGCATAGTATGCCAGCTTAAAAATCCGTTCCTTTATCTTTCTCTTTTAAGTCACTGATAAAAGTGATGAAGGAGAAAACCAAACACAGAGCCAGTCTCAATGAATTGCAGTAAAGAAAAAGACTACTGAAGGACTTGAGGTAGGAGGATTTGGGTCTGTAACTCTGACATGGGTCAGTCAACTCTATAATCTTGCAGGGGGTTCTCTAAGGCTGTTTCTTCATCGGTGCAATGATATAAATACCATCTCATAGGATGGAGAATATTAGCAATGCATCCTACACATAGTACATGCTCAATAAATGTGTTCAAGTGGATGATATGCACTTGGTAAAGAGTGAAAGATCATAAAAGAATAATGCAATAAACTTGTCTCTAGTTTTTTTTTTATCTAAATGTAAGTTAAATGCATAAGGACAATTAGATACTTTTAGAAGCTTCATTTCAGGTTAGTTACCAAGATAACAATTAGTAAAACAATATTGTAGTTCTCTCTCTTTTTGCAAACATCCTGCCTTTTTCTTTTTTTATTTATCTGCTAAACAATCAGATTTGATTTTTTTTTTCATAGTTCTTACTTTGTAACATCTCTTAATTAGCATTGTTCTCTGCCTTCTCTCCAGGCCATCAGGTGTTCCTGATGGTAAAACATGTTAGAATGTGCTGTTTCCTGAGCAGGGAACAGTCTGATTCATTGTGATTTGATCTGACATCCAAGTTCTTTCTATTCTGGCCTCAGCTACCACCATATCTCTCTCTCTCTCTCTCTCTCTCTCTCTCTCTCTCTCTCTCTCTCTCACACACACACACACACACACACGCACACACACACACACACCCTAGACCTCTTTTTCTCATCTGCTGCTCCACTCACATGCTAGAAATCTAGATGTCACTGGGGCCAACCTCTGTCCTCCAAGCAAATGCTCCCTCCATCTAGACTACTATATGGTATCCAAGACTTATGCAGGCCATTCCTCCCCAAAGCCTTGCACACCTAGTTTGTTTTCTGTTATTGTTTTGTTGTTGTTTTTGCCCTCTGAGCAATAGTCACTTTGACTCAGGGAGGTCACCAGACTCTGCTTTCAGGGCAGAAACTATTTTTATCCATATAACATGTTGTCTGGAACACTGCACATCTTCCAATATCTACTGAATGAACAGCTAAGAGCTAGAGACACAGTACTGGGTGCTATGGACTCTGAACAGGGTGGAAGAATGCTTTCCCTACCAACATAGACATCCTTCTCCTTCATTGTCCCTGCACTTCTTACTCATAGTTGGGATTACTGATTCTTTTGAATGTAGAATTAATTCACACTTCCAGAGACTGATCTGAGTCCACTGCTCAACCAATTTTTTAAAAGAAGCATACGTTTTATAAGGGGATTTATCTAGCTAGCATTAGCCAGTCTGTGTACCATGAAAAAAAAAAAAAAAAAGAAGCGAGGTGGGCCTTAGTTAACACAGAAAGCAAAGAATATTATTTATTCAATATGCATTATCGCCACCCACCCACCCACCCCAATTCTATGGAAGATAAAGCAGAGAACTTGTGCTTATTTTTTCCTTACGTTCCTAATTATATTCATGGAAATATTTTCCCCACATTGTCTATGCCTCCAATTCATCGGCTACTTCTTTCAGTTGGCCTCTTTGATTTGAATCAACCAAACCACTTCTGACCAAAGGAAGGAAATACCGGGGCCAGAAAGCGCTAAAAATAAATATCAGCTTGCCCCGAATGACCCCCAAATGTTTCCTATTACTGGAACTTCGAGCGCAAGCACATGTCTAAGACAGCAATCACATCAAATAAGGCCAGGATGACTCCCCCCACTCCCCCAACCCCTGACGTCCCAATCAGCCATCACCTTCCCGACGGAAAACAAACCAGCCCCAGACGCATCCCTCCACGTGCAGCGCCCAAATAGAGCCAGGCAGGGGGGCGACAGCGGCACCTCGCGACTGTTGCCCCCCACTATTGTGCGCGCTGCTGCGCCCTTAGAGGTGACTTCTGATACCTGGCAGCCGTGCCCTCCACCGAAAAGGCGGCCTCGGAGGCGGCCCAGGCGGGCCCCGCGCGGCGATTGCCTTGGGGACCCCGACTGCACCCCCTCCGCGGGCCCCGGGCGGCGCCACCGATAGCCTCCCTCTTCGCCCTTGGGGCCTCGGGCGTCCGCCGCCCCGGGCTCTCGCTGCTGCCTCGGAGCCCGGGAGTCAGATTTAGTTTCACAACAAAGTGTCCCCGTCACCGCAACTCCACTGGAGGCCGGAGCTGGCGGAGCGGCCGGGCAGGTGGCAAAAGGGCGCGAGGGGAGGGTGGTCAGCGACCAGGGCCCGGCGGCTGGACTTACTCGTGGTACAACTTCGACGACGCGGGGCTGAGGAACCGGTTCTTCCAAAAACAAACCGAAAATGGGTAACGGAGAGGCCGGGGCAGAGCAAAGAGGGGTTCTGGTTGGGTGTTGAGGGCAAATTTCTTCCTCTGGCTTCCAGAAATTGGAGCCAGCGGTGGCTTTTTTTCTTTCTTTCTTTTTTTAAAACGCGCGGATGCCTCCAGATCGAGGGGCGGCTTTTGCGAGGCTCTGGGTGAGCAGCTACATCAAGGCCGGCACTGGCCAGGGGAGCTCTCTTCCAGTGCACTAAGCTCCCGCCCCCACCCCAATCCCTTCTTCCTGAGCCCAACTCCCTTTTGCGCTGGAACCGGGCGCTCAGGCCCGCTGCCCACACCCCGCGGGGTGTTTAGGACTCCAGGGCCTTGTGGCGTTTTCTAAATGAAGGCTTCAGGTACTGGAGGACTGTGGGGTTGGTTTGGTAACTGTGGGGGAGCTAGGTGTGCGAGAGGGTGGTCCTGAGGGGAATGGTGGGTGGAGTGACTTAGTACTATTTTTTTTCTGGTGGGGAAAGTAGGATATAAAACAATGTACAGTCAACCAGAAACGTTAGAACTTTCATCAGTGATTCAAATAAATTTTAGAAGGGTATATACTCTTAAATTTTGCAGATTGGAAAACTGAGGCAAAAAGTGGGAAGTGAGTTCCCCTGAAGTAGTACTGTTTGGCCTGGACTAAAAGTTAAACTAAGACTAACCCACTGTCCTTTCTACTAAACCTTTTGCCTTTCTTTTTATCAAGGAACCCTTTGGGAGGGTATTGGGTAGGGGGATGTTTTTGTAACACCAAAGATCCTCTGCACCTTTGATTTAATAGGTGTTAGAGAGAGTCTAGATTCAAAGTGGAAAGTATTCTACATTGGATGAAGAAGCCATTACAGGCCAGTAATTTGAGATAGTCCTTCTTCAGGAACTTCCTCTTACTTGATTTGGGGATCCAAACATAAGCAGTGAAAGATATGCAAATACCTTGATGATTTGCTCTTATAAGAACTCATCATTCTCAGTGAGCATCAAAATGTTGGCTCTTCTCTCCCTCAAATAAAATTCCTTTTCTGCCCCTGTTCAATTATTCCCGTCAAATGAGATAATGTAAGCAAAGGACCTTGGAAAGCACAAAGCACAACATGAATGCAGGTATTATTGTACACACTCTTTCAAAATCATCTAGATCACACACTTTTCTGTTGTCTCTATCTATCAAAGAGTGTTGACTTGAGCTAGATACCATGAAGTTAGAACAATGATACTTAATCCTTCACCTTCAAAGACTGAGATAAAACCAACCAACACACAGGAAATAATTAGAAATCTTACACAAAGACTGATTTTTGATCCTAATCTGTTGCATGTTTATATGTATGCAGACTCAGGAATTTTCCAAAATAAAGCGTGTGTATTGGTCAAGAAAAACTTCTTATAGAAGTCAATGCATTGATAAGTTGCATTAACCTAAGAAGACCCCAATACCTTGACCAAATATTAATATTAGCCAAACTAGCCACTTGATGAGAATGGCTTTGCCTTTTTAAATTTTCTGCTTATCTGTTCTACCCATTCATAAACATAAAGAATTCCCATAGGCAAAAAATTAAATTCAGAGTCTCTTAAGGCTTAGATGATGAAAAATTTTATTTAAGAGGAGAGCAAGGGTTAAAAACTACCAAAAGTGTCTGATAATAACAAAGACAGTCAAAGTTTCTTTTGTGAAAAACTGTAAACATGGTATTTATTTTAAAATTATGTTTAAAAATCAATCCTTATAATTCAGAAGTAACATTATCTAAATTATTTTTATGTATTAATACATCCTTCATCCTGGTATTTCCTAAAATATAGAGACAACAAATCTCAATTCAAATATCTAACTCCCCCCTCCCTCACTTTTGTTTTTTAATTTCTAGAAACATGGCATCAAACCTGGTTCAAATTTTTGAACCAGTTTTCTGAATTTGAAGATATGAAAAATATTTCATTATTGCTTTGTCAGGATGATAGAGTCCTATTCAGAATTTTCTCTTAAAGAAAATTATTCAAGAAGAGTACATTTCTTTTATAACAGCATACAACTTCTTCATATTCTCCAAATCAGGAGTAGCAGGAGCCAATTTATCGACTATAATGTATTCCAGACACTTGCTGGAATAAACAATGCTCTTGAGCCCCTCAGATGCACGGCCAATAGGGAGCTGTTGACTACTTGAGGTTTTTACACATCTCTCAGCCAAAATCAGAAATCCAAATCCCAAATCAATCACAGTTGCACAGTGTGGATTTACAGTCCTGCTTGGATATAGTCACATTCCGCAAATTCATTATGCCACCCAAGATCGGTTTATTTTTCACATAAAATATATTTAATTTTTTTGGCATAAATAAAAATACAAATAAATTATTTCAATAAATTAAAATGTCTTTGCAACCCCAAGCTAAAATACAATAAGAACATATATTCATAATTATTCATTTGAGAATATATGAGCGCTTACATTCATATCTTGATGGGTATATAGATATGTTTATCTGTAACATTTTCATGTGGCTAGTACTTTTCATAAGGACATGATTATGTGTTTGCTAGTTTATATTGGATTTAGGATATTCAGCAGTTTATATGTTATAAAATGCTAATCCCAACTGCTATCCTAGCCTACATTATATACAATTAAAAATGTCAAACAGTTTTGCACATGAAGGCACAGAATTTGTTCAAGTGTACAGTTATATTCTGACTTATGGCATAAACACAGAACACATGTGACCAAATGCACATTTAAAAGTGGGTCCTATTCAGATCGTGATTTTAAATGCAGATCTTTAGAAAATAAAGGATAGAAGTCAATAGGAGCTCTGTAACTATTTGAGCATTTGTGTTCTGTCTGCACTGACAAGTTAGATATGTTGTAGCCAATGCTGATTCAAAAGAAATCTCTTATTCTCTTCCCTTCCTCTCTCTCTTATACACATGCATTTTGAAAAATCCCCCATTTTAGTATGACAATGTAATTACATATAGAAAACTTTGCCAAAATACACCTAATTAGAGTTTTCCATAAAAAGGAGGATGAAGATCTATCCCACTAACTTAGATATCCATTTATTCTTGAAAATCAGCAAAAAAAGAATACTGGATCATATGGGAATAGCCAAGAGTAAAGCCAACTATTCTGGTGTAAGCCAGTAATTTTCTTTTTACAGGAACAATTCAATGAAACTTTTAAGAGACCATTTTTCTCCTTTTTGCTTCAACAATGGGATTTTTTATTTCAGTTAGACATATTACTTAATGTGGTTAAGAGTCATATTAACTCTTAGTATAGAGGACATCTGGTTAGGAGAATTAATTGAAGGCACTGGAATAATAATACCAACAGAAGTTATGCATGACACTAAAGATACATTTGTTAGCCCCAGGACATTTATATTATAAATAAGAGTATATAGTCGAGTATATAGTTAGTCTAGTATATAGTTAGTCTACTGAAATACCCTGTAATCTAAAAAATAATTTTATAGCTATTGATCCCCTAAAATAGTATCTATGAAATAAAGCAAGGAAAAGTTTACTCATAAATAGAAACTTATTATACAAGTGACAAATTTTACATCCAATTACTTATTAATATATTAGGATTGGTTTTTCTAAACCAGCTATTATTGAATAACATTAAGAAATACATTTTGGGGGCTGGGGATATGGCACAGTTGGTAGAGTGCTTGCCTCACTTGCACAAGGCCCTGGGTTCAACCCCCAGCACCACTCACACAGAAAGAAAGAAAAGAAAGACACTTTCCCTTTTCCCTAATTAAAAACTTCTAGAGGACATCACTATATTCTTTAATCATAGCAAGGATTCTGCAGGTGTACAGTTAAAAGATCTTATAGGGAACAAATTTACTTTGTATTTATGCACTTTTAAATTAGAAGGTCAAGTGAGGGATGCAAAAGTAAGATTCTTGGCCAGATTTCTACCAAAGCAAAGAGGTTAATTTTCAAGTGATATTTCTACCCATATTCCATATCTCATGTATAAATACTATGGGACAATCTCCTCTATGTTTGATTAATTTTAAAAAATGCTGTTCTATTGAGCTTTCACTTTTAGATGAATCTTCCAAAGTTATTGAAATTTAGTGTTTCTGCATATTTAACCTAATTTGCCTAATTTTTCTTTTATTGAGTTTCTCTCTTGGCATATATAAAAATGTGTATGCTTTTCATTGTCAACTGCTGTTACAGGTAGACCTCTTTGAGCTTCCAGTTTATTTTTGTCCAGATAATTCTACTTATTAAGATATGTCATTTGTGTGCTAGCCTCACCTCAGTAAAGAGATGACATCTAACATGTGCTTTGGGGGAATATGATTCCTCAATGTGGTAGTCACATGTTTCCCTCTTTCCCACCCAAAGGCAATGGTTTGATTGTTCCTTTTTAAAATTTTCTATTGTCGTATGACAAATAAGCACGATATATTATTCTTTCTCACAAATATATTTTTTTAAAAAAAGGTAGTACCTCTTCCTTCAAGAATAAAATTTCAGGTGAACTTTAAAAAATATCCAACATATTGCTCTTCCAGTGTGGTGTAGAAGAGAATTGGGCACTCCATTAGCAAACCCTAATGGCCAACAAAGCAGAGATGCTTAGAGGTTTGATTCATGAAAATTATGGAGTTGGACCTCAAGTTTATGACATTTAGATTTTATTTCCCTAGACATAGTACTTATACTTATCTTGGTTCAATCTCATTTACTATTTCCTGACCCTGCTTTTGGCAGATAGCTGACAGTACTTTTGTTGACTTTGGTTTACAATTGTAAATTACTATTAAACTTTTTTCTTAAAAAAATCTGTTTCATTCTGTGAGTATTGTCATCATGCAAAATAAACTAAATAGGTATAGACTTATTGCAGATATCCCAGAATATGAAAGCTTGGGTTCATTGAAATGATGTGACATAAAGTGTTTGCACTACAAAAACAGATTGTGGACAGAGGCCCATTTACACAAAACAAGCAGCTCTCTTTTGGCCAACAGTAAGCCTGAAGCTGAAGAATAATACTAGAGGTAGCAGTAAAGATAATTTTCAAACTTCCTTGCCTTGTATGCCAAACTGAGCACCACCAAAATGCCAAAGTTAGTGCCAAAGGAATAGTGGAAAGCAGAAAGCAAACAATCCATTGTCATTTGATAAGCATAAAATATTTAGAGTGAGGAAAATGATGTTTCCAATGGATAATTGCCTTCATTGCTTAACATGTTTAAAGGGGAACTGAAAAGCTATTTTTGATAAAGAAAACCTAGAGTGTCCTGGAATATTAGTCAGATATTTAGGGAGCTGATTTGCTGATTGGGGCTGACTTATTTTGTTTTGTTTTGTTGTCTGCTTCCTCCACCCCCTTTTGTTCTTTTTTTTTTTTTTTTGCCTCTATGTGTTTTTTCCCCCAACACTAGATATTTTGTTTATATTGTTTTGCTAGAGTATTTATTTTCTCAAACAAACACATTATTCTTAAACTACCCTTTAAGGAACAAAACTGAAAATTTCTTAATGGAATCACTTAAACCAGTATTTTTACATGATATTAAATCTATGTATGATCTGAATCATGGTCCCAAAGCATTTATTTATGGTAAGTTTGAACGGAAGGACTCCAAAGGATAAATTTTATTATTCATTTTTTCCCCAGAACCCACAGCATACTGAAAATGAATGGTCATTTTTTAAATCTTTGCCCCCAATTTTTGTTTTTTAATCTTCTAAGAAGCCTAAAGTAAATTATTAGCTCAATAATGTGCCTAAATATAATGATACAGCTATTTCCCTTCAAATCAAAGAATTTATATATGCAAAAGAAAATAAATCACTTCACAGTAAGCTAAAGAAAACGCTGGTGATCCGCTGGTATAAAATGATTTTTGGAAGGAAAAAAAAAAAGGAGATATTCACACACACACATGTAAATAAGAAAACATGATTCCTGTGGTCAATGAAGTGTGCTCTTTTATTGCAATTTTTAATCTTGGAAGTTTTGTATAATTTCTTAGTATTCTCAAGTCACTAGTTTAATAGGCTGGATCGCGTTCCAACAACACGGGAAATTCTTATGTGCAATCAGATGCAATGACATGGATGGAGGCAAAACGCATTGAGAGTTTACCTGTGGCTCTGTGCTGTTGAAAGTGGCTTTTCAGTGAGGCCAAGCACAGGGGGACCTGAGTGCATGTTGAGAACTAATCTCGACCAAGAAAAGCTGATCAAACCGTTTACATCAGAAAGATGGTTTACTGTTGAAAAAATACTGCCAATGTGACTGTGAGGATCAAAAGTGGATGATCCATTTAATGTGAAAATTGAGATTGAGGGGGAAAAGAGAGAAGAGGAAGGGGGGAGAGAGAGAGAGAGAGAGAGAGAGAGAGAGAGAGAGAGAGAGAGAGAATGAATTATATGAATAAGAGAGTAAGAGAGTGTGAGTCAGGGGTCGCGGCAGTTTACAACGAGATGGTAGTAATCCTATGACCAAAGACCATGAAAAGACTTGAGCCCGGTTCATATAGTTAAATGAAATTCACCTCAGGTAGGAGGGTTTTCTTTTGTTGATTTCTCCTCCACTGTATGGAAATCTAACTTCTTACGCAAGGCTCCTCTCTTTTCTCAAGACCAGGACGCTGGCACATTTTTGAGACAGTCTGCGAACAGTCCCGGGAGATTCCGGGGGAGCTGGTACAGTGTGCAGTGTGCAGGCGCCTCCAATCGCTCTGCCTGGTGGCTCTACAATTCGATGTCAGGCCCTTTCTCCCCTCGGCATTATTTTTCTGACGACTTGAGAAGGGGGGGGGGGGAGAAAGAAAAAGAAAAGAAAACCCAAACCCCAAAACTGTATAAGATACTCGAGAAGTGACTGCGATGCAGAACCGCACACGTGGTCCTGCAAATTGGATGGGGGGTGGGAGGAGGCGGGGAAGAGAGAAGTGAAACTAGAAATTATGGAACAGTTTGAGAATTCAAGAATCTCCCTTGCTCTTTTCCAATATATATTGTCTTTGGTTCTTCACAGCTGCGCTTATCCAATAAAAGTGGAAGCGGGAGGACTAAGGTCTCGATAGTGACGTGACAATTGATATAAATGTACAAGCGGTCGGGAGGTGGGGAGTTTTGCAGGAGAAACCTCCAAGAAAGACCCTGTTCCCACGGCTGTTTCTAAGTAGTATATTATTTTCCCAAAGGTTATGAACAGCTCCTTTGTTCAAATACAAGATACGGAAGATGTGTAAATTTCCTCTTAGGAGAACATTCGAATTTCATTCGTTAGAGAGATTCCCAGTCCTCGATAGTAAATGAAAATTTTTAAAAAGGCATCCTTTTGCAATATGTTTTGTATCGCTAAGCATTTAAGCATAAAACAGTGGTTTCCTTCTGGAAGCTGTTTTATCTTAGAATGTACCTTCTTTTTTGCTAAAAAGAATACATTTTTGTAAATAAAGTGAAAAGACATTTCTGTTAATATAGTTGCATAATTTGGTAAGTAACACTAAACACACATTTCATTGGAAAGTAGATAAATCAAAGTGCTACTGCTGATACCTCAAGCAAGACGAGATTTAAGGGGGAAAAAAAAAACTATTTCCCCACAAGAACACCGAGTTTTGTTTTTGTTTTCTAACATGTCTTGAATTAAACAAAACATGTTAACAAGATTTTAGTGAAAACTCTGCCTGATGTAAACATCCAAAGAAATAAATTCTAGATTGATTATACTTTGGGGCCCAAAGATTTTATTACTTGCTATCACTGAAATAGTGGAACCAGAGGCTGTGAAAGTTTCCAAATTTTTCATTTACGCTTGTTCAATATTTTAAGGGTCTGAAAATCCAACGGGCTGTTTCCCTAGTTCGCTTCTCAAAAACACTTAAGATGGCCAAGAGAAACTTTTCATGAAGAGCTTCATTGCTACTTGACCTCAGGAAACAATAGGACGTGTATGGCCATCGCTGCCTGGACGCTAGGTATAAAGGAAAGAGGTGAAGAATGACATCAATTGTCCCACCTCCTGATATAGTTTTTAAAAACACCCATTTAGCACCATTTCTCGGGTGCAAACGGGAAAGATCATTTGATGGGTGTGAGGGGCATTTTATCGGGTCTGGTGAGGGTGTCCGATCTGGATAACCCTTCAGAGACTCTTATGTCCAACCCTCGAATAGGTGGGTTTGCAGTGGAGGACTTCGGATGGAGTTGCCGCCTCTGCAGCGGGTCGTTGCTGCTGTGGTCTCTCTGACCGCGCCGCAGCCCGCGCGCCCGCAGTAGCCGCCTGCACACTGGGCTGGGAAACCCACTCCCTCCCGGCGGCGCCTATTACCACCAGCTGCTTCTGCTTAGCCCTGAGAGGATCTGTTTGCTCCAACCCAAGGCCTCTCCTGGGTTTCGATCTCCTCCCGCCCCTCCCTTCCTTCCCCGCCTCCCCACCCCAGCTCTACAGTGGCTGCGGCAGGTCATCGCTGTGTTGCAGTCCCTGGCCCAAGTCCCCAGCTCCTGGATGGAGGAGTTGGGGGAGGGAGCCGGTGGAATGAGCAATAAGGATCGGGAGACTTTAAACCCACTGGAGAGGTTAGCTGAAGGCTCTGTGGCCGCGGGATTAGGAGGATTTAGGAGGGGAGGGCGCCGGGCTGGACTAGAGGGCCGTGCAGGCGGGAAAGTCTGGGGAAAAGGACTTGGAGGCTGTGGTCCCGTCCGAAAGTGGCTCCCTTGCGCCCACTCGCGCGCTACCTGCCACCTGTGGGGTCCAGGAGACTAGACCCACCCAGAGGGAGCCCAGGTGCGGTTGCCCATGCACAGGAGCCCCAGGACCTCGGGAAACGATTCCCTGGCCATTGCTGGGAGAGCGCACACGGTGACCTCCAGGGCCACATTCCCTGAGCAAAGTTCCCTCCCCTTGTCCTTTCAGTCCACTTTTAACATCTGCTAGAAGCAAACACTTGGGAAGTGATAGCAGGCGTTTGCAAAAGTTTCGATGGAAACTAAAGCAGAAGAATGGGCTTTGTGGCGCCCGGAGCAGGCCGAGAAAGCCGAGCACCAAAGTGGCCCTAACCTCCAGCGGGTACGAGTGGAGTTCTCACTGGACTGGCAGGCAGGAGAGGGAAACTGGTCCAAGCTGAGTCCCCTGATAAGGACGTACCGGGCTCCTGGGGCTGGGCTTTAAAGTAATGCCCTCCCGCTTGCCACAAAGGCCTGGTCTAAAACCAAGATCGGCCAGATGCATAGGATATGCTTCCAAAGAGAGGTTTCAGTTAGTTTGCAGTAGTATTTTGGAAAAGGATCCCCTAATGGCTGTGCTGGGTTAGATTCCTGCTCCCGAACACAGTTTTGTTTTGCCTGCTTATCACGAGAAACAAAAGCAGCCTGCCTGCCCCCAGAAGTGATCAAACAAAATGGCCTATCGGGTCCTTCTCCCCGCCCACCGCGGAGAGTTGGGGGCTCATCCCTCGGGGAACTGCACACCCATTCGCGCCAGTCATATTTGACAGTTGAAAGGGACCTTAATGGCCTTGTAGTCGTGCAACCCTGCAGTTCTGATGAAGAAACAGACTTTACCAGCGCTTAATTCAGACCTGCCTAAGATGTCAATGCTATATGCCTATCTTCTAGAATAATGCCCGGTCCAGGGCTAGCCACCAGTAAATACGTGTTCAGGGAATGAACCTCCACCCAGGTGGTCATAGCCTCGGGTTCAGAACCCAGGGCATATTCCCAGTGCAACCTCTGTAACCTAACCCGAAGTGTAACCACATACTAGGGAGGTTTTTGCCCAACCTTACCTACTCCAAGGCCATTCCCCAACCCGGATGCCCTCTTGCTGTTATGTTCCAGAGAACTAAACCCTAAATTCTTCGTCATTCTTTTCAGATTTCTAAGAATCGGTGGTCTTCAGTCCTCACTCAATCGCATTTTTCATTCTGCAGTTCTGGGAATTTTCTCGTGGTCGGTATGATTTTCTTATTATCCAAAACGGCCACCGGCAGAAAATTACAATGAGTAAAGCCATTGGCGTCTCTCCTCCCTGATGGACGCCTTGCCGTTTTTTCTTTTTTCCTCTCTTCCTTACTTTTTCCTTCCTACTTCCTATCCCCTCCCCGTTGTCTCTTTCTTCATCTCTCAGCCCCCAGCCTTAACCTCAGCCAAGTGCTCACTGACGTTTCAGGGATGGAGCCTTTAAAGGGTCCCTTGAGAAGCTTTAGCATCCCTTAAAATTATTACCACACAATTATTACCACACAATCTAAGTGGTAATAAGCCTGCTAATAAGCCTGCGTGCAGGTTATTGCAGCGTGAAGATATCTCCCTTTCCCAGCCATATACCGAGACAATCATTGTCCTCAGCTAAGTCTCAGAGATTTTTCTGGGGCCATCACTGCTCTGGGGAAACTATGGAAGGAATGAAGCAAGGCTCCAGGAAGTGCAGGCTAGCTTGAATGGGTCAGTTCAGTCTCCTGGTCCCCTAAGGTTTTTCTCCAAGCAGGAAAGGGACTGCAGGATGCCCTACAGGATACCATGTTACCATTTAGGGAGGTTGTGAATCCTCAAGTATGTGCTACCTAGGCTACAGGGCAGTTTCCCAGTAAAGGGATCCTCCCCTAACATGCAGATGTCCTCAGTTTTCAGGAAGTGTAGACTTGTGACATTTTGGAAATATGAATCAGCAACTTCAAAAACTCCCATGACACAGAATGTCTCAGTCCTTGTGGGGACACTTGCAGGAAACACCAGATGAATTTTGTCCTTAACCTAGGACTTGGCTGATAGAATTGCAAAGATCTTTGATCCAATGTGTGACCATTTATTTGCAATAATACCAGCAATGTTTTTCTGTGGTGATCCCTCACCAGCTACCACCTTCCCTGTTTCTATGTCTGCTATGGGACCTAAGTAAATAATTTCAATTTCATGACTGTCATCTTAGAAAGCTGTTGAAAGAATTGCTTTCCTTCTCTAAAACATCTACTTACTGGTAGGATCTTAGGATTGAGGTTTCTTGAATATCATTGAATATTCATTTTCGGTTCCTTGTGATCAGAGAAACATGAATCCATGTTTACATTCACAATTAAGAAATGTAAAGTAGCACAAAGACTTTTTTTGACAACATAAAGAAATTGGCTTCTTTGGAAGAAATATGACTGAGAACTTGTCCCCACATCTTTACCCATGAATTTGGACAGTATGTAATGTCTAGAGAAGTAACACTGTAGCAGATACATCTGTAGCAGATATATCACAGATAAAACTACTCAGATGTTACAACTATCCTTTTCAAATATCCCCATTCTATTTTTTATAACCATGTTGAGTATAGGATCTTACATCTCTCCATATTCTATATTAGCAAAGTTTCTAGAAAATATTACAAATAATTCAGGGAAAGGGAAAAAATGTAGAATGAGAATGGCATTTTCAAAAACTAGTTATAGACACCTGCAAATCTCTCATTTTCCTGAAGTTAAGCCTTGCTTTGCTTTTCTGTTGGAATTTAAATTTGAAAGAATATTTATGGGTAATATTGAATTCTTGATCCTGCATTTCTCAACAAAGAGATTTTTTTTTCTTGCTTCTGCCATGTAAAACCAAGGTATTTTTCAATCATAGTTCTTTTGCTTTCACCTTTTAATGACATACACTTTGAATTCTTATTCTATTTCAAGGAGACAAGGCCAATGTATGTGTTGAAGCAATATAAAGAAAAATCTGCCCTTGGCCAGTCAATATGTGGAGTCTGTGGGGATGCTCAGCACTGTTAATTCCCCTGAGCTCCATCTGTGGGCATGATAAAACCTAGCCATTATGGAAGATTGTGAGGTTAAATTAATTAGGTTCTTCCATTATACTGCAGCCTTCTGGAGATGGTTGCCATTTTCCCTTTAAATGTCATTATTTCTAAATCTAGTTAGTTGCTGATGCAATTAAAGAGGAGATAATGTAAATTTAACAATACAAATAACACTTTCTTTCATGTATGTTGAGAAAAGCATGCAGAGAGGGAACAGCTAAGTTGTACCTGCCTGCCATAAACAACTGATGTAACTCATACTTTAAAAGAATAAAATAAAACCAGCCAGTTTGCACTTGGATTCTTTTCTTCAGTGAATTCTTGAATCAATACTTTTGTTTCATGTTTTCATGTTCTCAGTAATGTTAATGTATCCAGTTACAATCTCTTGCCAGTAAGAAAGAAAATATGCCCTGCTGTGCACACTTCTAAACACTTTTAAAGAATCATGCTTTCTTTTCATTTGGAATTATGATTTTGATTGTCTGCTATATTTTTTGTAATTGTCAATGGGTAATGAGTGGACACACTTAATTCCCTACACTAATCACCTGAGTTGAAAAACAAGGTCACATTAGCAGATCCAGTAACATCTCTGATCTTGCCCAAAAAGGAAACATGTAGGTATAAAAGTAGCATCAATTATGATATTTATTCTGCCACTGCAGAAACAGTTCAGAAAGACTGGTAGCCTAATGAATCTATACAGCAAATATTAAAAACAGATGTGTTCCTGTTGTACTATGGAGTAAGAATGTATTATTAATAGGTGATAAACTGCATATTCAAATAAAAATAGTGCCATATAATTTTTTTTTTAATTTTTCAGCCTTTCAAGGATTATTTTATTAGTCTTATAGCTAATAAAAATTTTTGGTAACTCAGCATCCAATATTTTTAGGACCAATATTTAAACAGATCACAGATCATAGATGAAAGCCCTTTTGTCCATAAATAATAGTTGTGTTTTGTTTTGTGTGCACTATGTATTTTTAGCTTTTCCCTTCTGTTTCATATCTAGTGGATAAATGGATTTAAACATCTACTAGATTTACCACTGTAAGATACAATTTAACACCTGAAAATCCCAGCTTATTTGGATCCATGTACAGAGTTGGCCTTCTAATGCATTGTGTGTGTTCCTTGACTGCTGGATGGGATTTGAAGTCTAGGTAACCTGTCCCTTCTTCAATTTAAAGATCTTTCAATTAGTTGTAAGGATCTGTTATCATCACCCCTCCCTCCTTCAGTGGAGTGCCTGTGTTTGGTCAGGAGATCACACTGGGGCTTTTATTGAGAGTTGTGCAATCTCGTGGAAGCCAGGTAAAGACAGCTGGCAGTCACAGATCTTACACACAGAGGAGCATACCCTGGTGAAGATAAAGGCAGACACCAGACAGTGACCACGCCCAAAGCTACCTTGGATTCAAGATCTTACACCATTGACCTAAATGCACCCTGAAAGCTTTGAGGTAGTAGTCAGTCCAGGAACTGAAAAGTACCAATGCACTTGGAACTGGGAATGTGTCTGGTTTATGGAAATTCACAGCTTAGTCAATGGTAATTGAATTGAGGATAGGGAACAGAACAATTAAGTCTAAAGATAGAACTAACTTAAATAAACATGGTCTTATGGGATAGCCCAAAGTATGTCACAGCAATAAAAAAAAAAAAAGTCATGCCTTCAACCACTTTCTTTTTCTACCTCTCCTCTTTTTTTATACCTTATTCACAAATCAACATTGCTTTTTACTTCTAAAAAGGAGAATCTAATTTGGAACTTTGAAAACTCAATCCTTTTGGACTTACTGGAGTCTCCAGGGTAGAGGGGACTCCCCCCTCCAGTCAGGTCTGAATGGAGGGATGAGAAAAAAAGGGGGAAGCTATGGAGGGAGGGGAGAGAGAAAGGAAATGAATAGGAATGGGTCTCTAGGAGTCAGGAGTCCCCCCCCCCGCCTTTTTTTTAGTAGAGGGAGGAGGGGCAACCATGTAAAATTCTCCGCAGCACTCAAGATAAATTGCATTTTGCTGAAAGGTTTAATAGTTAATTTAAAGTCAAAGGACATTTTCTTGACTAGTTTAGTTCTTGTTGTTCATCTGGGAGAAAGTCTAGGTGGCAAATTTAATATAATTCAGGAAAAAATTCCAGCATAGCTTTGTTTAAGGCAAACATCTTTGAGTAGAGCAAGTACTTTGAGATACAGATCAAAATCTGTTTTTGTTGACATAAATGGCTATTGGCATTCATTCATTCAAATACTCATTTGCTCAGAACTTTGTCTATTCAGAAGATGAAATGAATGAAAAATTCAGAGCAGGATTCAGTAGTGAAGATCTTCTCGATAACTTCTAGATAAGCTTCTCAAATAATATTTAAAGATAACTAGGAGATCAACTCTTGATGCTTTTGTATTATGAAAAAGGGTTAACAAAGAATAAATCCAGTGCTTCTGAAAAGACAGGAAAAAATAAATGAAAATGTAGATTCTGGAAGTTAAAGAAATTACTTACTCTGGATTAGCAGAAAAGGCAAATATGATGTCTCATTCAGGGAAAAAATTTTAACCCTCTCATTTATAAACTGCTAGGAAATACTGTTAATAATTGTATTAATAACTTTCTCATTCTATTTACTTACATTTTTCAAAGAAAATCTGTAGAATGTGCAAGGAATTTACCTTAAAAAAAAAAAAAAGAAATAAAAGGATCCTAGTGTCGTTAATACTTTTTTTTTTTTTTTTTCCACAAGAAATGTGATGAAACCAAGCCTCGGAACATTTTTCAATGTTGATAGAGCAGGCTTGAAAAAAACTTGTCATATAAATCAAACTGTTCTGGGGGCAAACCAGTGTTGTTTTTAAACCACAGAGTGGGTCAATGGGTGTGGTTATGCACATGGTTGAATGGTGAATGTATAGATTAAAATACATTTTGCCACACTAGTTTCCAGAGGATTGTTTTGGCTTGCTATTCCAAACCATGAGCCAAAACTTTGGTCAGTATTTTGACAACAGAGCCAGGAAAAACAAAAAAGGCTTAGCCTGTGAAAAAGAAATGAAGATGTAGTGAAGGAAAACAGTAGTCCCTCTGCCACCGCCTTACTCAATCCATATGTGGGTTTAAACACAGGAAATACCCACCATTCACCGCAATCAAGCCAGAGGCTTGTGCATCAGAAAGTGCCTTGTGGAACTAATTGGACTCTATTAAGATTGTCATTGACATGGGAAAGCATTTTGAAATTTTAAATCAGAACATGCAATGTACATAGAAAAAGATAACAGTCACATTGTTGATTCAGGACTACAAATATAGAGATAATATACATATGGACATGCAAGATTTGTATGCTTCATTCAGTGATGTACTGAATTAATTATCATTCAGGAGCATGTTTGTCTTCCTTCACTTTGTAAGTTTGCTTTTAATCTATAATCTTTCCAGAATGGGCAGATTTCACTGAATATGTTCTTGTGCCAACTCATGCAGAGAAAATCCAAGCACTGTGGATTTAAAATGATAATCAACATGTTCATAGTACTTTCCATAAGAGCAAGGTTTACAAAAGAAGAAAAAAAAGTTCCAAATAATGGAACTAACCTGGAACATTTTAGTTTTAAACAAAAGCACATATAGTCTCAGTATTCATTCATGTACACAAAAATCTAACTTTATCAACCAATCTTTGGGCAAAAGTATATTTCAACATTTCCATTACAGATGTCTTTAAAAAGTACCTAAATATGGTCTACAGTGGAAGCTTGCCGTCCCTTTGTTACCATGTTGAGGACCTACATTGGAGTCGTATGTGCTTAGATCTGACAACTGTCTTAATGTTATGGTTGTCAGTCACATTTGTTTTATAGATAAGTTTAACTTGTTGCCGATATTGTTGGGTACAAAACATGTATTTGGTTTGCTTTTATAAAAATACAATTTCCCATGATTATGAAGAACGTAACTGTATCTCATCTACCTAAAATTTTTAGAAAGCGTTACATTGTGTAGTCATTTAAGATTTCTTTTGCATGAAGGGTAAAAATAGCCATAACCTCCATCTATAGAAGATAATTTATGATATATATATATATATATATATATATATATATATATATATATATATATGCAAGATGACCATTTTTTAGTAGTAACCATTTTTATTTTGTTGATTTCAAAATATCTTCTTTGTCATGGGTCATTTCTGGTGTAGTTCAATACAATTTCAAAAACAGTATGATTGCAACTAGGAATAGTATGTAATTTGTGTTCTCAATACTTACATTTACCATGAAAATATTGCCAAAGGGGAAAAATCAGACCAGCAACAAATCACTGGAAGCTGTGATGTGTGTGTGTGTGTGTGTGTGTGTGTGTGCACGTGTGCACGTGTGCTTGTGTGTTGCATGTAAAAAACAGTTTCATAATCCTACTATTATGAAAATTGCAATCTGATTATTTGATTACCAAATTCTTTACACAGATTTTGAGAGCTCAGATTTTTATTATTATTATTATTATTATGAATTAACTTACTACCCTTCACAACAACTCTCTGGAGAAGCTGCCTTGATTATTCTCATTTTAGGAAGAAACTGAGTCACTGAAAAGTAACTTATCTGAATCACACAGCTGGAATTTGGAACCTAAGTATTTTATTGGTAAATAATACAACACTGGGAACATTGGCCTTCTATACTAATCTAGAAAATGATAAAAAAAATGCCTTAAAAGGCATAAACCTAACTTTGCCAACCAATCTTTGGGCAAAAGTATATCTCAACATTTCCATTACAGATGTCTTTAAAAATTACCTAAATTTGGTTTACACTGGAAGCTTGCCGTCCCTTTGTTACCACTTAAAAGGCAATTTAAGTGTCTAAAAATCTTCACCCTCATTTTAAAAATTTGCCAGCATTGGAAGTACTATGTGAAAATAGGTGAAAAGTGGGTAAATGCAGATCAAATATAGTTACCATAGGGGTACATCAGGATGGTGTCATTTCCCCTCATGATTACATTTTATTTTATACATACACATCTGTGTATGTCAGTTGACAACCATGAAAGGATCTTACTGAGACAGGAAGAAAGAGGTCACTTCTTAATTAGATGGGCATACACATATTAAAAAGACTTTCATCCTTAACTACATGGAAAAATTATTTTCAGTAAAGGAAAAAGTAGTAGAACATACAAAAGGAGGATGGAAGAACATTGACTATTTACATTTTTTCAAAGTAAATTAATTTAAAGAAGGAATTGGATTAAGGTAACAGCATTGAACAGGGGAAGAACTTTGTTTTGAAGTCAAGCTAAACTGAGATTTTACACAAGGCTAGAGCCTCCATGTCCCCATCTCCAAAATGGAAGCAGTAAAAACTCATGAGTCTTTGAATATTATGGTTGGTGATATCTTAAGAAGTACGCTGGCAACCTGGGTTAAGGTAGGTACTCTAGCATTAGACAGTTGGGTCTCAATCCTTGCTCTATAAAACCAAGGTAAGTCAATTTTTCCAGACCACAGGTTCTTATCTGCTAGGTGATTGTGAAGAGAACTTCATAATAACATTAGAAAATTGCAGATTGAAAATTAGAAAACTGCAAATTAGAAAATATAGATTAGGCAACTAATAGAAATCTTGGCAAACAGTAGGTGCTCAGTATGTACCAATATAATTATGAACATTTGAGAGAGCAAAACAAGAATGGTAAAATTTGATCACCCCTACCCTTTCTACTAATTTTAAAACCCAATCAAATAATAAATTTCTACTTTGCATTTTATAGAAGCCTGTGTTCTACATTTAGAACACAGGCTTCTATAAACCACCCACTGTGGTTTTTTCATTTGAACTCTAGGTTCTTCATCTATATAATGGGTATATTTCTGCTCCCTACTGATACTGTACTGATAAAGATATCATTAGAAAATCTTTACATGGGATTAAATTTCTCAGAATTACATCTCTGTGTGTAGCACACAAAAATGATTAATGAACAAACACTTAATGTTACATTAGCTATCATTTTGTTAGACTAAATTCTTAACCCTGGAAACTCAGGGGGTCATTCTTAATCCCAGAATCTCTGTAAAAATCAATTCATTGACTTGAATAGGATGACAACCTATTGAAACAGATTTGATTCTAAAAAGTAATTTCTGAACAAGTCTTTCTTTTAAAACCCATCCTTCATACATACAAATTTCGTGCAGCAACTTATAAATGCCAGTGGGAAAAAACAAGTGAAAGAAAATATAAAACAATTTGTCCAGACTTAAAGGAAAGACTGTCAGTGAAGAATGTTTTGGGTGACAGTCACACTGTAAGTCACCAAGAAAAGATCAAGGCACTTTGGACAGTACCTCTGTGTTCTTTATATCTTGACCTTTGTTACAGCAGACTTGGAGTGATCTTGACTAAAAATTACCCCTGAGGGTACAATGAAATTTGCTCGTTAAACTATTTTAGTGTTTTTTCTGGATATCATGCATAGCATGCTGCTGTCTCTCCCTGGTGGAACCAAAAGCTAATAGATTTTACTGATTCTGCAGATAAATATCATATGTCGCTACCCATTAAAAACCTGTTCTAAAATCCAAGTGTCCCCCTCCATTAATCAATGTTGTCTTTGTTTTCAAATAATCAACTTAAAAATAACACAAGAAAACTTATAGAGAGTCTGAAGTTGGTTAAAGATGGAAAATGTTCTAAATTAATCTTTGGTTTCTATGTATCTTCTTTATTTTCTTTGAAATATAATACTATGTTCAGTACTGTAGTTCATTTATCTAGAAAGAGCTGGACGATATATTTTACTTTCGAAGCAGGATGCTTTTGAGAATATTGCCCCAAATAGCAAGCTTGTCCTAGGATAGAAGGAAGGAAGATCTCCCTAGCTATGAATAAAAGTATGAACCTAAAGATTTAATTCTGTAAATTGTGGAATAAGTTGGTAGCTTCCTGAAAAAATAAACATTGTTTATCAGTTAACATCAATCAATATCAATAGTGATTATCAGATTACGCTGAAAACAAATGTGCAAGGGTCTTTAAATCCTAATAATTTTCAAATTAGAGAGATGTCAGAAATCCATATTATTGTAGACTACTTGGTGTCCTTTGGATCAGATTACATGAACACTTTTGCCTTTTCATTAAATGGCTTTAGATTTGTCAATAGAGAAGAACTCATTTCGAAATGAATCTAGTTATTATTTACTATTATTATTATATCTCTAGCATTTAAAACAGTTGTACTCACTAGATATTTAGTAAATATCTGTTGAAGGAAGGAAAAAGTCAACCAAAATAATTCTGGTTAATTTGGGGCTCTATGGATAACTCAGACCTAATCAATAAATTAAACAATGTTCTTATTCTAAAACTTTATGCAAAATAAGATCATGTTCTACTCTTTTTTGGAAGTTATTTACATATAAATATTTATAGAAATTATTTACTAAAAATCCAAGCCATTATAGACACATTACTGAGATAAATCACATAATTCACATAATATATCCTCAGACACAAAAATGCCACCTTATTAACAAAATGAGTGGCACTGCTCGTTTAGTGAACTATTTTTGGTGACTAGCATGTTCCTTCAAATTCTTGAAATATAATAAATATCCAATTATGACTAATGAGACAATTATTTAAAACTAGTGTGTTCTTTTATATTTAGATGCTATTTAATACTATAAACTAAGTTCATCTTCCAGAAAATAAAAAGCATTTTTAGTGTGTCTCCTGTTCAGACAATACAAATAATTGATAATGTCTTATTATCCTAAGGTTTCACTTTTTTTTTTTGACCAAGTATTGAACCCAGGGTGTTTAGCCATTGAGCAATATCCCCAGCCTTTTAAAAAATATTTTATTTAGAAACAGGGTCTTGCTGAGTTGCTTGGGTTTTGCTAGGTTGCTGAGGCTGACATTTAACTTGTGATCCTCCTGCCTCAGCCTCCCAAGTCACTGGGATTACAGGTTTGTGCCACTGTGTCCCGCCTCGGGTCTCATTTTTATATAGCAACTTGAAGCTTATCTGATACAAACACTTATCCACCATCTTTCACTTTATTCCAGTCCCCAAATGCCCTCTATTTTCTTATTCTTGACCCAACTCTGAAATTTGGGGAACTAAGAAGCCACTTTCATGAAGCTGTTATCAAGGACTATTTGTTTATTTTCCAGCTCCCTGTAGTACTTAGACCCAGCATTTTTTTTTTTTCCTATCCACTGCTGTCCTTAGATGAGTCATCTCCCACTTGAGGTTCATGCCATTCAGCTAGGCCATTCTTCTAACCTCACACAGAGACAGACACTGGCTTTTGGCTTACAGTCTGTTTACCCCACGCCGTGCCATCACATTTAGTTTAGTACCCAAGTTTCACCTGCCTTCACCAAGGCCTCAGTGCCTCCCCTCCTGACCTCACTCCACATCATTTCAGCCATGCCAGGCAGTCTCACCTCAGACATCACCACCTGCAATACCACTAATTTTGGAGCCTTCCTCTGATCACAAATCTCTCATTTTCAGAGAATAATGTTCACTGTATCTTTTCCTCTTGAGATAGTTATATATCTAAAAGTGGTAATAGAGAGATTGAAAAATTTAACAGAACTCTAAGTATTCCAAAGGAGTTAAGGAGAAAAAAAAATAGGAATTCAGGGGCATGGTAAAGACTTCATACATTCTGTGGGATCACTGAAGGGATTATACCCTATGGTTAAAAGTGAATTATAAATACTTCCCAAAGACTAAAAACCAAACCAGAATCAATCCAGATTCTGATTTCTTTATCATTTTTTTCTACTTCCTGCTGGTTGATAATTTCTTTGTAAAAAAACATCATTCAGAGTCTCAAATGTATGATATTCAATCAAAATCAACAAGCATATCAAGAAACATGACTAAATGATTGAAAAGCAGGAGAATAATATAAACAAACAGACCTCCTGGAGATCTAGTTATTGAAGAATCAGATAGGAGCTTTGAAAAAACTGATTAATATGTTTAAAAAAGGGAAAACAATATGGTAACATTTATCATGTAATTAGAATATAAAATAAACATGAAAAAGAAACTCTGATACTGAAAATAAGCTAATTAAAATTAAGAACTCAGTAGTTAGGTTTAATAGCACATTAGACATAGCCAGAAAGAGGATTAATGAACTGGAAGATAAGTCATCAGAAATGATTCACAGAGACAAAGCGGAACCATGTATAAGGGACTTGTGGAATGTGGTGGAGAGGTTAAGTGTATTGATTTTTTAGTTTCAGAAGGGAAAAGAAAAAGAAAATGGAATAGAAGCAAAATGAAGATATGGAGGCTAAAAGTTTGGAAAACTGATCAAATCCATCAACTGATAAACTCTATAATGATGCATGGGTTTTTGGTCTGAAAACCTGAGCATGTAGTATTATTTTCTAAAGGTGGGTAACAGTAAGCAGAAAGCTTCAGTCGGGATGGGAATAGGGGGATCACAAATTCAGTTTTAGACATGTCAATTTCAAAACATGTGTTAGATACTCCAGGAAAAAAGTTCCAAAGATAATTTGTTATACAATATATGTGTGAAAAAAAAAACTGTAGTAAAAGTGTCCTTTTTATTTTCTCTAAGAATGACTTCTTACTCTTTTATTAGAGGTAAAAGCATCATTAAACTACAAGATCCATGTCACTTTGTATATACAATATCTTTAAAATAAAACCAGTCAAAATATAATACTTAGAGAATTGAAAAAAATACATATGATAAATGTCTTAGACTTAAGATGTGATGCATAATATGTGACAGTCAGGATGGTAGTATATATTATTTACTTATAGGAGACCACTTAGGAAGTAGGCAAAGGGAGGGAAATTCTGCAAAGATTTAGTCCTTGTTACTATGATACTTAGGATGTAGTTCAAGGAAGAGATTCTAGCACAAGACCCGGGAAGGAGGATCTAGTTGAGGTGAGAGAAAACCCAGGTGAGTGGCATGTCCCAGAAACTCAATGAATAAAGGAAGGGTTGACCATTAATACCAGATGTTGCTGAAAGGTCAAGATGAAAACTGGTAATTGACCATTCGAATTGCCAATTTGGGAGTCACTGGTAACCTTGAGAAGAACTGTTTTAGTGGAGTGATAGGGATGAAATTGTGATTTAAATGGTTTTATAAGAAAATCAGAGATTTATGCTTCTGGTAATGATACTCAAGGTCATTCAGACTAACTTTTCCACTAAGATAGTTAAAAAATATGGATAAATTATTTTTCTATACTTCTAAAAGCAGTTGTGAGCCAACAACAACAACAAAAAATGAGTAACTGCAGGAATAAGATGCAGGAGAAGCTGGAAATGAAGAGAAAGGAGTCTGTGACATGGGGTTGTTTTTGTGCAGGGAGTATTTGTTGATATGGAAAGTGTGGCCAAGAGAATAATCAGTGCTTTCACTCAAAGAATTGGTGAGTAAATGCTTTTGTCCAGCATCTGTCATGGAGGGCGAGTCTTGGTAAACCATCATCTGTTTTGGGTGAGGGCCCTGAAGGTATGTACATTAGAAAGGAAAAATGAAGCACAAGTAAAACAAGTTCTGTACTGACACAGCCTTTGACACATCTTGCAAATACAAAAAACCTCAAACCCTGAAATTAAATCGAAATGATGCTGGTTTGTTCTGTCCCCATGTATTTGGCAGAAGAAGAGGAAAAAAAAAAATCCTCTCCGAAGGATAGATAGACAGATGGGATAAAGTAAAATGTTAAAGGTGCTCACCAAAAAATTCTTTAAAATAATCATTATTGTTGAACATTTAAAAACAAAATCTTGGTAAGAGAAGACAGATGTCTCTGGAGGAAAGTAATATTATTCAAAGTTTCAAATAATGTCCTCCCTACCAGTCTATAGATTATTTGTGTCTCCTCCCCACCCAAATCATATATTTTAATCCTACCCACAAAGTAATGGCAATAGGAGGTTGGGCCTTTGGGAGGTGGTCAGATCACTAAGACTCTTCCCTCTTGAATGGGATTAGTGCCCTATAGAGAGACCTGAGAAAGCTTGTTCCCCATCGCTCTCTCTCTTTGCTCTGTATCCTGTGAAAATATAAGTCAACAGTCTGGGACACAGAAAAAGGCCCTTGCTAGGACCTGATCATGTGACCTACAGATCTCAGACTTCCAGTGTCCAGAATTATGTGAAATACATTTCTGTTGGTTATAAGCCATCCAGCCTGTGGTACTTCACTACAGCAACTAGAACTAAGAAACCAGGCAATCACCAGTCTACTCTCCCTCACCAGAGATTAGTTTGTATTTTCTAGGTGTTTATATAAATGGAACCATAAACTATGTACATTTTGGGGGGAATACCTGGAATGATTATTCCAGGATTAATTCATGTTGTTGTCTGTGTGTCTTTTTTGGTTTTGTTTTGTTTGGCAACACTGGAGGGACATGAACCCACAACTTGAGAGTTCTTTATATTTTCTAGAAACAAATCCTTTATCAAATAGGTGCTTTGTAAATATTTCACTCTGTGATTTCTTTAATCGCTCATCTGTGTTTTTCAAAGATTATAGTTCTTTAGTTTTATGAAGTCTAATTTATCTGTTTGTTCTTTTACTGCATGTGGTGTTTTATCTAAGAAATCTTGGCTTAATCCAAGATTACAAAAATTTTCATTGTGAGGAAATTTTTTGTTTTATGTTTTGCATCTAGGTATATAATCCACTTTGAGTTTCTTTGTATATGGTATGAAGTACCAACTAAAGCAGAGCTTTTTGGCATACAAATAACTAATTTTTTACAGTTCTGTTTGTAAAAAAAAAAAAAAAAGTGGCTAACAATTGCCTTGCTATTTGTTGAAAATCCTATGTAAAATCTATTTTTGGATACTCATCCTGTTTTATTGATACATCTATTTACCTTTAAATCAAAATCATACTCTTTTAATTATTGTTGTTTTAAATTAAGTCTTCAAGTTATGTAGGATAGGTATTTGAACTTTGTTCTTTTCCAGAGCTCTTTTTTCAATTTCAGATTAAAATGATTTTTAGTCAGATTTTTTACAAAAACAAGCAAACCAAAAAACCTGCAGAGAATTTTGGTTGGAATTCTGTCAAAGTATAGATCAGTTTGGGGGAGAATTGACATATTATCAATATTTCTGAGCCATGATTATACAGTATCTATTTAGGTCTTCTTTAATTTCTTCTCAGAAATATTTTCTAATTTTAATAACTTAGTTTTCTACATTTTCATCAAATATACCACTCAGTATTTTTTATTTTTCAATTTATATATTTTTTAATTTTTAAATGTTTTATTGGTGCGGTATAATTATACATAGTAGTGGGATTCATTATACCATATTAGTACATGAACATATAATTTGACCAATTAATTCCCCAGTACCTTCTCTTTCCCTCCCCTCCTCCGTCCACCTGATTTACTCTCTACTGATTTACCTTCTATTATTACTATCAGTAATAATAGAAGGACATTATAATTATTATAATTGTGTGTGTGTGTGTGTGTATATATATATGTATATATATATATATATATATATATATATATATATATATATATATATATATATATATAATCCATTGTAGTATGTTCATGCATGGAAGTAGCATAATTAGATAGATTTTTGTACCTTATTACTTCCCTATGCCCTTCCCTCTTCCCTTTTTCTTGATCAACTTCCTCTAGCAGTCTCTCTTCTACTTTCATGAAGCTCCCCTTTTAAAATTTAAATTTTTTTTTGTTTTCTCCCCCTCTCTAGTTTACACTTTTAAGAGAAAACATTCAATCTTTGACTTTCTGAGTCTGGCTTATTTCATTTAGCATGATGTTCTCCAGTTCCATTCATGTACCAACAAATGCCATAATTTCCTTTTTCTTTATGGCTGAATAAATTGCATTGGGTATATATACCACATTTTCTTTATCCATTCCTCTATTGATGGGGACATAGACTGGTTCCATAAATTTGCTATTTTGAATTGTACTGCTATAAACATTGATATGCATGTATTCTATAATATGCTGATTTTAGTTCTTTTGGATAAATCCCAATGAGTGTGATAACTGGGTTTTATGGTGTTCCATTCTTAGTCTTATGAGGAAATTCCACACTGCTTTTCAAAGTAATTGTACCAATTTGCAATCCCATCATCAATGTATAATTGTACGTTTTCCTCCATGTCCTTGCTAGCAATTATCATTTTTTTGTAATCTGGATGCTTGCCATTTGAACTGGAGTGAGATAAAATCTTAGTGTAGTTTTGATTTATATTTCCTTGATTGCTAAGAATATTGAACATCTTTTCAAGTATTTTTTTTTTTTTTTGGTCATTTGTGTTTCTTTTTGAAAACTGTTTACTTCTTTTGTCCCTAAGAATTTTATATATTTTAATAGTATTATAAATCATATTTTTATTTCACTTTCTGTGCATTCTTACTAGCATAGAAATAATTGTTTCTGTATGTTGATCATGTATATTTCAACCTAGCTAAACTCTGCTTTACAATTCTAAAGCTTTTTTTTTAGATTTGATTGGACTTTCCTTTTACTCTCCCTCCCTCCCTCCTTCCCTCCCTTCCTCTCTTTCTTTCTTTCTTTGTACCAGGGATTGAATCAGAGGTGCTTAACCAGTGAGCCACATCCCCAGCCCTCTTTACTTTAATTTTGAGATAGGGTCTTGCTAAATTGCTGAAGTTGATTGAGTTTGCAATTCTCCTGCCTCAGCCTTCAGAGCCTCTGGAATTATGGACGTGTGCTATTGTATCCAGCTGGATTTTCATTCTTGATGATTATTTTTTTCTATGACCAGAGACAGTTACTTTTATTTTGAATACAGATATTTTTATTTGTATTTCTTTTTTGCACAGGGTGGTATCTCTAGTACAATGTTGAATGGAGATGGTAAAGAAGAATTCTTGCTCTTGGAGGGGAATCACTCAGCTTTTTATGCTTAAGTATGATTTAGATGTGGGTTTGTAAAAGCCCTTGTCTGGGAGGGTTTTTTTTTTTATCAGAAATAGAGATTGTACTTGTTAAATGCTTTATCTGCAGCTCTTGAGATGATTGTGTGGTTTTTCTGTGTTCAATTTATACAGTCAACTGATGGATTTTTGCTTGTTAAATCAATATTGTATTCCTGGAACAGGCAACACTTTGTCATGATATGATAGTCATTTTATTATTCAATTTTCTGAAATTTTATTTATAATTGTTGCTTCTATGTTCATGTCAGGTATTTGTCTGTAGTATTCTTTTCTTTCTTCTTCCTCCTTTCCTCCTGCCCCACTTTTTCTTTTTCTTCCACTCCTCTTCATTTCTCCCTCCTTTTATTTATGTGTATAACATCCCTGTTGACTTAATTTTCTTGTCTTTGAATGAGTTGGAACGTATTTCCTCCTTTTCAATTTTGTAGGAAATATATAGACTTGATATTTTTATCTTCATGGAGTGTTTCATAGAATTTGCCGAACTTGCCAGTGACACTACATGGGCCTGGAATTTTCTTTGTTGGAAAGGTTTTAATAACAGAGTTAGTTTTTTTTTTTAATAGGTATAGGGCTTTTCAAGCTCTTTATTTCTACCTGAGTGAGCTTAGGTAGTTCATGTCTGTCAGTGAATTAATTCAGTAAAACAAAATGTATCTGGAAAATCTCCAACTATTTGGAAACTAACACATGTATAAATAACCTATGGGTCAAGGAATAAATCATAAAGTAAATTTATCTGAATATAAATGAAAATACAACATTTCAAAAGTTATAATTTATAGTCAAAGTAGTATTTACAGGTTAATTTAAAATGCTTAATGTCTATATTAGAAAATAATTCTTTAATTAATAACTATAGCTCCCACTGTAAGTAACTAGAAAAAGAAGCTAAAATACAAAGTAAGAACAGAACTCAGTGAATTCATTTTTTCAACAAAGCTCTTTATAGTTTAATGGCATAAAGTTCTTCATGATACTAGTTTATTATATTATCTTTTAGCATATTTAGATTCTGTAGTGATATCACCTTTTTCATGCCTAATATTGATAATGAGTATCTGTTCCTTTTAATACCTGGTCAGTGTGGCTAATAGGTTTATCAGTTTTATTGATCTTTAAGAATCAGCTTCTGGTTTCATTTTTTAAAATTGACACCAAATTCCTTTATTAAATATCAGTACACCAAATCTAAGAATACAAGAAAAGGAATATACACCTTGACCAAATAGAGATTTTCCCAGGAATGTAAGGTTGACTCAACACTCAAAAAACAATTAATGTGATATATATATATATCTCACATATATGTGGTAAATCATATATAAGCAATCTTCTCAGTTGATGCAAAAAATACATTTTAAAAAATCAACATCCTTCAAGATAAGAGATTTTAGTAAATTTATAAGAAAAAAATCCTCCACATGATAAAAGGGACATGGAAAACTTAGAGCTAATATCATACTTAATGGTGAGAAACTTAATGCAGTCCCTTGAAGTCTGGGAACAAGGAAATATTGTCTGCCTCCTCAGGTTGGAGATAACAGTTGTATAGGTAGGTAATCCTAAGGAATCTATAGATTTAAAAATTGCTGGAGGGGCTGGGGTTGTGGCTCAGTGGTACTGCACTTGCCTGGCATGTGTGAGGCACTGGATTGATTCTCAGCATCACATATAAATAAATAAAATAAAGGTTTAGCAACGACTAAAAAAAAATCTTTAAAAAAATTGCTGGAAAAAGCTGGGTACAGTGGGGCGCGCTTGTAATCCCAGTAGTTGGGAGGCTGAGGCAGGAGTTCAAAGCCAGTCTCAGAAAAATTGAGGTGCTAAACAACACAGGGAGACCTATCTCTAAATAAAAAATACAAAATAGGGCTGGGTATGTGCCTCAGTGGTCAAATGCCCCTGATTTCAATCCCTGGTTCTCACTCTTCCAAAAAATTGCTGGAAATAATAAGCAAATTTAGAAATTAAATTTATTATTACATTCTATGGAATGCAATATTAATTCACAAAAATAAGTTGAATACCTCGATGAAAGCATGAAACATGCAAATAAGAAAGCAATTATCCAAAGCATCAAAAAAAATGAAGTATTTAGGAATAAATTAAACAAAAGAAGTTTAAAAGTAAATCCTAAAAACTATAAAACATGTTTTTATAGTTTCATTGAGAGAATTTAAAGTTCTAAATAAAAGGAGAAATTTTCCATATTCATGCATTAGAAGACTTAACATTGTGAGAATGACAGTTCTCAAAGAACAATGGGTATTCACATGCTTAAAGTAAATGAATCAAAAAAAATTACCTCACACTATATTCTTTTTTTTTCACATACCATAGACCAAATTACTCAAATCATAATACTAACTGTAATAATTAAATCATAAATGTTGTGAAAGAATACAAGAGTAATTAAGCCAAGATATCTTAGATGTGATACCAAAAGCAGGACCCGTGGGATAAAAAAATAGAAACAAATTATACTTCCATCAAATTTTAAAGCTCTTGAAAATATGGGGCAAAAGATAAAACTTCAGGAAGAAAATGAAGAAACAAATTATGGACTGGGAAAAATAATTTCAAATCATATGTCTAACAGTTTTTATATCAAAAAATAGATAGATAGATATTTTTGTTATTGATTTCTAATTTATTCTACTGTGGTCAAAGAACATACATTGTATGACTCAAAAACATATTTAAATTTACTGAGAACTGTTTTATGGCCCAGGAGATGGCCTATGATAGTTAAAGTTCCATGTGTTTTGAAAATAATGTGTATTCTTATGTTGAGTGTAGTTTTCTACAAATGTCAATTGAATTGCTTCATATATTTCAAGTCTTTACTAATTTTCTGTCTACTGCTATTTCTATTAATTATCTCTCACTAAAATTTCTGATTAAAATCGTAAATTCATCTATTCTCAGGAAGAACAAGTTTAGAATTGTTATCTCCTTGATAAGTTGACACCTTTATCATCATGAACTAATCACCCTTATCTCTGGTAATACTTTTTTATCTGGAATCTAGTTTGCCTAATATTACTATGGCAGATCTAGATTTCATCCACATGTCATTGCAATCTTTTATTTTTGGTCTATATTTTTTTTAACATACTGAGTTTGTTTCTTATACTTAGTATATTGTTAAATCTTGCTTTTTAATCCAATAGTATTATTTGCATCTGTTAATTGGAGTGTTCAGTGTTACATTTAATGTTATTATTGATTTGGTTTCCTTTAAATCTACCATTTCATTATTTATTTTCTTTTTGTTCCATTCAGGACTGACTACATAATTTTCAGGACCTGGTACAATATGAAAATATAGGGTCTTTGTTCATAAGTTACTTCGTGGATGGCAGAGCATTAAACCAAACACGGGCCTTTCCAATACAGGATCTCAGGTAACTGTACAACTCAAATACATGAACTTGTCTCTGGTTCTGTTTTCTGCCTTTTTTTTTGGTCTTGTTTCCTTTTTCTGCCCTTTTCTAATTAAGAAAAAAGTTGTTTTTTTTTATTATTTCATTTCAGATCTTTTGCTGACCTATTAAATTTAATGCTTTGTTCTGCTATTCTAGTAATTGTTAGAATACATATCTACCTTGTTATATCTACCTGTATACATGTATACCTGTGTGTGTGTGTGTGTGTATATATATATATATATATATATATGTATGTATATATACATGTACACACACAGATAATCTTAACAGTTTACCTTCTTTTTTTATTTTGGTCTCTTAGCTTTTGCTGCTATATATTTACTTATGAATATATGGCAAGCCTTAAATGCATTATTGTGCTCATTTTGAACAATGCTCTCTTAAAGATGTTTAATAAGAAGTATTTATACTTACTTGTGATAGTTATCATTTCTGATTCTTTGTTTTATTTCTTTGGGTAGATACAGGTTTTCATCTGGCATCATTTTTTTCTACTTTAAAAGAATTCTTTCATATTTTTGCACAATAGGTTTACTGGTACTATCTTTCAAGTAGGTCTGATATGCCCTTATCTCATCTTGGTCTCTGAAGTATATTTTTCACTGGATATAGAATTATAGGCTGACAGATTTTTCTCCTAGTATTTTTATTGGTACAGATTAATTATAAAGAATGGTTTAATTTATTGTGGCATATCCAGGCATGCTTATAGTATAGTTTGATCAAATTCATTTTCCTTACCTCCCCTTATCCTACCCTCCTTTCTCCCCCTGATCTCCTTCATCTAATATTCTCCATTTCTCCATTATACATTCATGACATCGCTCCCCACCCCACCCACCTTTGTTTCCTCCTTCCTGTAGCTTCCATGTCTGAGAGAAAACATGCAATATTTGTTTTTCTGTGTTCAACTTACTTTGTTTAACACCATGGTCTGCAGTTTCATTCATTTCCCTGCAAATGACATAAGTTCATTTTTCTTTATGGCTGAATGAAACTCCATTGTGTATACACTACATTTTCTTCATCAGTTCATCTGTAGATGCATACCTATACTGATTCCATAACTTGGCTCTTGTGAATTGCGCTATGACAAATGTGGGTAGGCATATATCACTAAAGTAGTTTGATTTTAATTCTCTTGGGTAAATATCAACAAGTAATGTCATGGTTTGAATCTAGAATGTCCTCCAAAAACTCATGTGTTAGGCCATGCAGCAATGTCCACAGGCAGAGTTTTTAAGAAATGATTGGATTGTGAGGGCTCTAACCTCATTAGTGGATTAATTCCCTTGGTGGGTTAATAATTTGAGTGGATTACTAGGTAGTAACTATAGGATTGTGGGGCATGCTGGAGAAGGTAGATCACAGAGTGCATGGCCTTAAGGACTTGTTTTGGTCCTTTCCCTTCCTCTCTTCTCTTCTCCCTCCGTCCCTTCCTCCTCCTCCTCCTCTTCCTCCCCATCCTCTTCCTCCTCCTCCTCTTTCTTCTCTCTCTCTCTCTCCTCTTTCCAGCTGCTATGCTGAGAAGCTTTCTTTGCTATACCTTTCTGCCTAACCCAGTCCCAAAGAAATGGACCCAGCTGACCACACACAGAACCCTCTTAAATTATGAGCCAAAATAAATCCTTCTCTAAGTCATGTGTTTCAAATATTTATCATAGTGACGCAAAGCTGACTAACACAAGTGGTAATAACAGGATCATGTACTAATGGTTTTCTCTGTATCATGCATCAAAATTTGATAATGACCACTCTTGATGTACTTTGTTCATATTTATTGTGTTTGGTATTTGTTGAGTTTCAGGAATCTGTGGGTTAATAGTTTTCATCAAATTTGAAAACAAAATTAGCCATTACTGTTCAGGTATTTTTTTCCTTCACTTCTTTCTTTTCAGAGATTCCAAAGTGTGTGTGTGTGTGTGTGTGTGTGTGTGTGTGTGTGTGTGTTTGGCTTTGGTTGCATAAACTTATCTCAAAATTCACTGAATGCTGATCATCTGCCCCTTTTTGTGAATCCTTTTTCTCTCATTTCATTTTGGATATTTTTATTATTATGTCTTCAGGTTTACTCATGTTTTCCTTTTCTTTGTCTAATTAGACGTAAATCTGATTCAGTTTGTTTTCATCTCAATTGTTGTGGTTGTCATTTATAGAAATTTGATTTGTTCTAGTTTTAGATCTTTCCTGTATTAACAAGTTTCCTCTAACACAAGAACTGTTTTACTTTTCTGTTAATTCTATTTTTTGTATCATGTCAGAGTTGAGTTCAATTAAGTTCAATTTTTCCCTCACAGTAGCTTAGTTTTTCTGCTTCTTTGCATGTTTGGCAACTTTTGTTTAATGACAATAACTGTCTTTTTTTTGGGGGGGGTGATAGATCATTTGTATTCCTATACATTTTCCTGAGCTTTTTACTGGGATGTTCTTAAGTTATTTGGAATTAGTTGGATCTTCTTGGGTCTCTTTCGTTACATGAGACAAAAGCGGTATCTAGCATATAGTTAATTGTTCTCCTCTGCTAAAACAGGACCCCTTCCCCCATTTGTATTCTAATCTAACTAATGATTCATGAATTATGAGATTTTCCACTCTGGCTATTGAGAGTAGGTAACAGCCCTCTCTGAGTATTTGAAGTACACACTGACTATTTGAGGTAAGCATTTGGCAGATCTCTATAGAGTTTCCCCTTTACATAGCTCTCTCCTCCTCCATACTTTGCTTTATAGAACCCAGTCACCGTGTTTCCTTTGATATCCCCCCAACTCAGAAATATACCTGGCTCCCTTGGAGGTTGCTGTCTTCTTGACTACAGTCTGGAAACTTTCTCTAGTCAGTAGAAGACACAATGACAGCATTTACCTCATTGGTTTCTTGCCCCTCAGAACTTAATGTGTACGGTTTCCTTATGTCCAGAGTCTTGAGCTATGTTTCACATATTTTGTCTATTTTTTCAGTTGTCTCAAATGACATAATGAATCTGGTCTCTGTTACTTAATTTTGGCTGGAAGCAGTGTCTAATATTAGAGTTTCATAAGTCAAGGCTACATATTACAATTTTGGGCATAAGAACTAATGAAATATCAAGAAAACATTTAAGTTCCAAACCAAAAAAGAAAGAAATGGAAGAAAAATTTTAAAAAATAGCCTAAGGTGTGGCAACAAGGGGGTGAAAAAGTAAAAAAGAGCAGAGAAAACTAATAGCAAGTCATGGTGGAATGAAGCCCAGATATATTAGTAATTACCTTAAAAATTAAACATACCAAATTATGCAATAAAAGGTTTAAGTAGAAACTACCTTGTGTTATTTTCATAAATAATAACTCATAGATAAGGGAACAAAATAGTTGAAAATTAAATAATTAAATAATAGGTGAAAATTAAATAATAGTTATTGTTAACCTAACAACAACAAAAGAGGCAATGAAGCTATATTAAAATCAGGGGAAAAAAAGGAATTCTAGAACTTACAGCAAAGGTTATGACTAGAGATAAAGGGAGTCACTTCTTATATATCAATAGTCATCCATCATTTAAATTTATGTGACAAATAATAATCACTATGTCTCAAATAATAAAGCAAAAATGGAAACGACTATAAGAAGTAAATAAATGAGGTGGAAGATTTGAACATCTCTCTCTCAGTAGTTAGTAAAACAAGCATGCACTAAGCCTGTAAATATATATGCAATTTGAATAACACAATTACCAATTGTGATGTAATGGATATGTTGGATGTACAATTCAGCCATCAACTGCAGAGAAGTCTTTGCTTTTTAATGTACATGGAGAACATTTGTGAATATTGATTGTATGGTGAAGCAAGAAGTTCATAAGAAGAATAGCTCCAAGACCATAAAATAATTAAAATAGAAATCAATAATAAAATGATATATAGAAAATCTCTACATGTTTGGAAAATAGGTCATATATCACTATGTGTAAGAAAGAAATTGCAAAGAAAATTAGAAAACATTCTGAACAGAATTGTCGTACATATATAATAGATTCATATTGATGGGAAATTTTATAGCCTTAAATAAATATATAAAAGAACAAAAGTTAAAAAATAAATAAGCATTTATCTCAGGTAGTTAGAAAAAGAATTCCAATTCAATCTAAAAGAAGGAAATAATAAAGCTAGAAAAGACATTATTGAAACAGGAATAAAAAAAAAAGACTCATTATAGTTAACAAAATTCTATCATCTTGAAACTGAAAGAATTAAAAGAAAAATCCCCTCAACCCTAATTGATAAACTCCACTAAATACATTAGTACACAAAATTTCCAGAGAACTGAAAAGGTGGGAACACTTCTAAATAATGTTTATGAGATAAGCATAAAATTTGTCAGATTTAAATGTGACACTGATATTATAATTGAGGAATAATTTAGACAGACATTACTTATGAGGATGGAAGAAAAAAATTCTAAACAAAATACATGCAAGCAGGATTCAACAATACACAAATTGACAATGCAAGGCTAAACTTGATTGATTCCAGGAATGTAATATTGGCTTAACATTTGTGAAATGCATCCAGAGGGTCTGTCTCATTAATAGAATAAAGGAAAAATTGCATGATTGCAGGAAAAAAGCACTTAATAAACTTTGCATTAGCTTATGATAAATATTCTTAGCAAACTAGGAACAGAAGGGAACCACCTTATCTATAAAACATCTGCAGCTAAGATCACAGTGTGGACCACATGGACGATGTAAGTTGATGGAGTGACGTAACTGCCAAAGAACTTTACCCAAACTTAGAAGGAAGCACAGGGCTTTGCTCAAGGAAGGCAAAATCCTCTTCTCTGCTTAGATCACAGAATCTGGGATATTATGCTAGTTTGGAGGAGAAGGCACTCCTCTAATAGGGACATGGACAAACTGAATAGGCCAAAAAAGATGAAGACCATTAATTATAATTTGTAAGCAATGATGAAAACAGGCTTCATAAATGAGCACTTCTTTGGGAAGGAGAGTCTAAACTTATTTAAAGTATATAGTGAGAGTGTAACTAGTATAAGAGAAAGGTAGTTAAAGATAAATTCACCTTGAAAATTTATAACCAAGAATTCTTTAACAATTAAAACTCTCAAAACAGTGGTACATGACCCAAACCCTAGCAACTCAGGAGGCTGAGGCAGGAGAACAACTTAGCAAAGGCCTAAGGACTTAGAAAGACCCTGTCTCAAAATAAAACATACATAAAAAGGGCTGGGGATGTGGCTCACTGGTTAAGCAACCCTGGGTTCAATCCCTGGTACAAAAACCAAAACCAAAAACCTGTCTGGGTGAGAGAATCATCTGCTTTCTAAATTTTCTGATGCTGTTATTATATATAAAGAGGCTGAAGGAGACTTCAGCAGGGATATTATGGAAAGGATTGGAATAAATAAGTAATATCTACTATAACTTCTATCCCTAAGATTCTATAATTTAATAACCACAGGTTAGAACTTCAATGTGTTTTATCAAAGGCCATCGCAAATTCACACCATGATACTTACGGAACCAAACACAACCCTCGTAACAGCAGTTCTAGCTGTTAAATGCCTTTAGACCTCCTTTTCTGACTGTTGTAAGCAGTCACTGAACTCAAGTCATTTTTGGAAGACTCTGGGTCAGTCAATAGAAGATGGTGCTTCAGCCTTTCACTTAGCTTCTACTTTTGCAGTCAGGATGCTTAGTGAGTGAGTAGCTCAAGGACCATCCTTAAGTTGAATTATGACTCCTTAAAGTCTTCTCTTCCATTATATTCAATTTATGTATATCATGTGTCTTCTCTTAAGACTGGCTCTATTTCCAAACTGCCTTTCCTATTTTTTCCCACCTAAAACATCTTCTAAATTTAGTAATCACAAAAATATATCATTGCCACAAAATTCCCCACCTAAATTTCTTGGAAATCATGACCGTGTTAATGTACACATCTAATTATTTGCATAACTAACTACTATCTTTTATGAGCCATGGTCTACGAAAATCATATCCTATTTCTATGGGTTCATAGGAAGAGGAATACCTCTATTAATTTGATGATATGTCAGTTCCATCAAATATTGATATGGTTGCAATGTTTGCTAGAGAATTTTTGAATTTTGTTTTTTTTCCCAAGTGATCAATGGTTCTTTGTAAGTGAAGACTTTGTTAGCTCAGTAACGAGAGAGGGTGAGTCCCAAAGCCAAGCTTTGAAAACAGCAGCTTCAGCCAAAAGTCCTTCCTGACTCTAATGTTTGAAAACCACCCCTAGTCTCATGTTTCTCTCCAGAATCATCTAAGCATTGAGACAATGGCTAATGTCAAGGCTAGCACCCTCTCACCTGAAATCTAGCAATGTATCAAAAGGATGTACACACATGGATATTGCATATATTTCCCTAGTTACAACTCTTATTATATTCCAACTATAGTAGAAAGAGGTTTAAGAAAATCTTTGTCCTTCTTTTCAAATAAATGATTTTATTTAAGCAAATAGATATTTATTGTTTTGTTATTACTTATTTTTGTCATTTTATTACTTTAGCAGAGAAATTTTAATGGAATGAGAATATTTAGAAATTGTTAATACTGAGATTTTTAAAAATGCATTTAAGGATACTTTTAAGGATTCCTTTTTTAATTTTTATTTTTTAAATATTTTTATTAGGTGTTGATGAATCTTTATTTTATTGACTTATTTATTTATATGCAGTGCTGAGAATCAAACCCAGTGCCTCACACATGCTAGGCAAGAGCGCTACCACTGAGCCACAACCCTGGCCCCAAGGATTCCTTTTTTTAAAGATCAGTATTTATTTTTATCTACCCCCCAAAATTCAATAGAACCAAAGCCATATGTGAACTCTTAAGAAGTCCTTCCTAAATTTACCTAAAACCTTCACCACGTTATTTGAACGTATTCTATTTTACATTGCTAAGTCTTACATGGCACATAATAGTTTAAATAACACACTAATAGCCCATCAAATTATATTTATAGGAAATACTGACACTGAAAAATCTCATAAACTTTTTTGCAAGTTCAATCTCTATAAAATGTTCACAAATTTAAACATTTGACCACAAGCAGGTATTTTAGTAATACATATATTTAGTTGCCTACAAATTCTCTATGCAGAATTTCACAAAAAATAGTTGATAAATTCCTATATCATAGTTTTTCTAAGTGAAGTTGGATTGTATAATAAATAACAAAACAGGCAGAAAAACATTACAAAATGCATGGGTGTTTTATTGTAACACAACATTATGTAGAATTTGGTATAACACTGATTTGCTTGGGTTCTTTCCAAAACAGATTAATTACTAGAAACACTGGAAGGGTTCATTCTGACATGGTGCTGCAGTCTGGATCTTGAGCACACAGTGAAAGAAATAGGGAGTAATTAAAAAGCAGTAAGTGGCTAGAAGGCCAATACATGTAGAAGTTGACCTTGTAGTAATTTGATGTTAGAGACCAAAAGTATATTTAGGACCTGGGTTTTCCAAAGATCAAGTAAGCTTTTGCTTTCACCTCTCTTCATTTAACAAAATTTGTCCCCTAAATAAATAAAAGGGAAATAAGCTTTTAGCAAAAAGTTTTTAAAGTGCACAATTTACATATCCTCTGGGAAAACTAAAAAGAAGATAATTCTATTTTGTTTTGCTTTGATTTGCAATAAGATTCGAAAATGACAAGAGAAAATGTAAGTACCAAATTACTCTAATATGTTAACAATAGATTTGAAATGATAAAACTCAAAAGATTTTATAACTATCTGATACAGAGGTACTAGTCAGGTGTGGCTATTTAAATTTAAATTTACTTTACAAAGTTAAAATTTTGTTTTCCTCAATTGCATTAGCCACTTTTTAAGGGCTCAATAGCCAAGTATGGTTAATGCTATATTATTGGGCAACACCAACATAAAACATTTCTTCACCACAGAAAGTTCTATTGGACAGCGTTGCTCACTCAAAAGTCTTGCAGGTATTGAGTAGCAGAATTGATTGACAGTAGACCTTTATAGAGTGATAAAGCAAAAAAGTACTCAATAACATATCTGAGTAGTAAGAAGAATTGGGCAGCCTGGTTACTGAGAATAGATTTGGGCCCCTGTGGATGGAACTGACTGCTGTCTTTAAAAGACTTCCATATGACCAACTGGGAGGAGATGGAGTCATGTAACCCTGCAGGTTGCTCCTTCTGGGGCAATCCTCAGGCTCAGGGCTCAAGGCAGCAAGTGAACCAGAGAATTCTGGTTGGAGTGGGGGTCGAAAATTCTCTTCAAGACAGAAAAAATATTCAACCAAGGTAAATTCCATCCTTCAGAAACCAGTTCCAGGAAAACCACAGTGACTCAGCAGGAAAAGTGCTTATTTGAAAAAGTGTTTCTAAATAGAGACTCCAACTCTGCATTTGATTAAATCCACTTAAGAAGAAAACACCCTCATTTTGTGTTGGTCTATTTTCTTCACATGATTAAAATGATATCATTACCACTTATAAATTTTATATCTCCTTTAAAGATTACATTTTTAAGAACTACTTAAATGATACCATGCCACCATAAAAGGCAGTTTCTCCTCACATTGAAATAATATTCCCTTAGGGGTCAGATTTACATCTCATGCAATGCCATGGGAGAATTAGACCCCGAGAAAGCAAAGAGAATCCTCATAGAGTTACATAGGATGAAAATTTGGCACAGACATTATTTTTTAGATGGGAACCGATAAACAGAATAAAAGTTAAAATATACAGAAACGGTGATCCAAAGTAACAATGACGAAAGAAAGAAGTCTTTTGTTATTTCCAAATTGTTTTCTTCTCCCTTTTCTGTGCTATTTTGGTCAGGTCTCTCCTGTTTGTTCTTATAGTCTCCATGCTAAGGCCTGTAAAATGAAAAACTAGGAATTCAAGTAGCAAAAAATGGCTGATTTTTCTCCTAAGCTTTCATAATGGTTAGCTTTGAGGTGGGTACTCCAAGTGTTTCAAATTGTGAATTGGAAGACCAGATTTTGCCTGAATAATTCAGAAATCAATCCATGGGTTCATGCAAAGCACAGGGCAGCAAATGCACAGAATGCCTCTCGACTATCAAGAGGCTCTGGGACTGGGGCATCTTTATGTTTAGAAAACCAGTGAGGTCTCATACTTCTTAGAATATCATATAGAAGCCTTGAGCCATATATGTTGCAACTACAGCAATGATATATTTCATTTCTTTTTCTTATAATCACTTCTATGCTTATAGTTTATTTCCCTTGCTTTATTGCTATCACAAAATATGCTAGTATGTTTTGATGCTAATTCCAAGAGTGGATGAACTGTAGTCTACATTACTTATTATTCCTCAAATAGCCTATAATAGCTCTTAGTAATTTTTAAACTCCAGTTCATGGAATTCTTTCTCACTCTTTGCAAAGCACAACTTACTTTTTAGTTGCATGTGATATTTTCTATATTCTGGGCTGCTCTGAGATTACTTTTTGATTGATATTATTTGGAAGAAATTCAATTCCACAACCTGAAGTCATCTTACAGAATGTGGAAAATGTTATTTTATACCTGCATTAAGCATGTTTTCAGATATTCCTAAAATGCTAATTTCTGATTTTAGAGACATAAGGCTAATTAATCCCATGTAGTTTATAAAAGAACCATATGCAGCTCAAAACACTGTCTTGTTTCTGTTCCTGTGGTATCTATGGATGGTTGCTAGTCTATGAGCTGTGATTGGTACATTTAAAATTCCAGGTACTTTTCAATGAAGAAGCCAATACTGCAGTTGGTTTATAAGTTGAAAAAAGCTATATGCCCGGGCTTCTATCTGCAAATGTGCATATGTGTGGGAACACTGCTCTGAGTCTTCAGATGTACTATTATTTCTCTAATTATCATATTGTCACTATTGTCCACATTTTGCTGATAAAGAAACTGCCTAGAGTGGTTATATAATTGGTCCAAAGACTCACAGCTAGAAAATGGTAGAATTATAACCTGACCCCCCCCCCACAAAAAAATTTGACTTCAGAGGATTCATTGACTGCAGTGAGAAGAAGTGTACAATTGGATGTTGAAAGAATCATGGGGAGTATTTAATGAGCTTTTGTATTTAATTGTTTATTGGCATCCACAACATAATAATAGCTTTATCAATTAAAGGAATGGTCCTAAACTTATTGGACACTTGTTGTTGCTCAGCACTGTGTCATTTCATAAAGTCAGCAAGAAAGTTTTAAAATTTTTGATTTCCTACCATGCCAAAGGAGACACAATATTTCATATTCAATTTTCTTAAATCATATTGAAATCTGCATGAGAGAGGAGATTACAGAAAAAAATATCAGTAAGATTGTGGCTAATGATCAATTGAATTAAAAGAATAGTTGCCCATTTTCAACATGTGTTACAGCATGTAGACATTTGAGTTTTTAAAGTATATGCTATTATGGTAAAAATATGTTGAAAGTGTGACAATTTTTTTGAAAAAATTCTGTCTATCTATGAATCTATCCATCTTTTCTTCTATTATTTAAGAATCATTGCAGAGAATTATGTTTTCTGTTACTTTATATATGTAGATATTTAGTAACTTCATTTTTTTTTTGCTGAAATTTTCACTCCCTATTAGCTATGTGTCTTCATTAAACTTTTCTTCCATTGTTTGGTGGTTACTCTCAAGGAAAAGATGAAGGGGAAGCAAATTGTTCTTTCTTGGAACAATGTATTTCCAGTTCCACCTCTTTAGCTCCCCAAAGCTCCTCTTTACCATTAGCACTACCCTTTTGAGCTTTTCATTTATTTACTCCAACATGGTCTCTGGGCTATTTTAGAACCACCATAATGCAGAGTCAGAAGTCATTATTCCATGTGAATAGCTGGGGCTGACCAGATAGAACAAGTTTGAGCACCTGCACCTGTACAGGTAAACTGTGGAGGAGGCTTGGGTATGCATTCAGCCAAAACTTGTTTGAAGGGACTGAAGGAAATCCAAGAGATGGTGCAATGCCATGATTGCATGTTTCAGGAAGACAGAAAAAAAGTTTTCTTTTTTCCAGAGGCAGTAAGCAGTGACCCCTACCTTCTCACTGTGGGGAACAACAAAAGACTTTTCCCATTTTTGTTTGGAAAGGAGACAGAGGGCTGGGGATGTGGCTCAAGTGGTAGCGTGCTCGCCTGGCATGTGTGCGGCCCGGGGTTTGATCCTCAGCACCATATACAAAGATGTGTTGGCGGAAAACTAAAAAAAATAAAATAAAATATTAAAAAAAGAAAAGGAGACAGAATAAGACTTGTTTGTCCCTTCTAAAAATGTAATCTTAAAAGCGGGAGAAAAGCCTGAATATTCATATTTGTAACTACAAGGCTACCATCGTCTCCAGCATATTGTTGGTGTTTACTCTATGATTGTATAACGAATCAAAGAATTTGTATGTCGCCAGGGATGCTGAAGTACAGGCGAAATATATTAGGAGATTGTAACAAATGTTTTGCAGAGGAGGTTGAAATTTGTGCACATCTTGAGAAAAGCCTTAGACAGGTGTGTGATGAGGTAGTATGTAAACAATGTGGAAAATATGCCTGGCTTCACCCCATCCCTGCTTTCTCACCCACCCTGTCTCAGAAACTGCAAATCAATCTTCAGATCATTTAGGGTGGGTAGGAACATCACAGAAAGAGGGAGGAAATTTAGAGATATCCGAATACATCCACTCAATTGCATGAATCTATGAAATATTTATTGAAGGCCTACTATGTGTTCCAGTAACTGCTCTGGAAATAGAAATACAAAGATGAATAAGACACTATCGTTGTCCTTAGAAACTAGCAATTCAGTGGGAGAAATAATTATAGGGGACTGGAACTGCGAGGACTAATAATAATAATAATAATAACAACAACGATGATGATGATGATGATGGAACTGTCCAAAGGTATTGTGGGGCCAGAGTGGAGGCACCTGCCATGGCCCTTGGGATGAGGGAGACTTCTTGAAGGAACGAAGTGATGCCTGAGTGAAATGCTGATGGTTAAGTCAACCTTGCATGTAAGAGGAAAGAAAAGAGTAAGACAGTAGAAGAAAAGGGCCTCTCACAGAAACTACATGCATGCTAGAGTTATGAAGTAGCAGACAGATTTAGAAAACTACATGAAATTCAGTGTTATAGAAGCACAATATATAATGTAGGGATGTGAGGCCCCAAACACGGGCCAGCACCAGAAGATCTCACTTCAAATAAACTTGGCAACATGATCAAATTTCCATCCAGTGGGATCTGGGAGGGTGGTTAGGGAAGCTCTTATGCTAGTAAAAATGAGAGATGATGAAGGGGAAACGTGGGCAGTTCCAGTAAGGTTCAAGTAGGATGAGGAAGGGAGAATACTTAAAAATGTCCCTGCTTTCTGCCTCAAAAAACTGAGTGGGTGAAACTGCTTCTATCTGGACAAAAGAATCTAGAGAAGTAGGTTCCATTCTGGATATATTGAGTTTGAAGTGCTTAAGAAAAACCCAGGTGATGTGCTTGAGTTTAGGGCCTTAGTTCGAATGTTTGGGTAACTCCAAAATTCATGTTGAAACTCAATCCCCAATGCAATGGTGTTATGAGGTGTACCTCATCTATGGGAGGTGATTAGTGAGGGTTCTGCCCTCATGCATGGTACTAGTGCACCTATGAAAGGGCTCAAAGGATCTAGATAATCCCTTTTGCTCTTCTGCCCTATGAGGAAGCAACAAGAAAGTGCCATCATGGAATCAGAAAGCAACTCTCACTAGACATTAATCTGCTAGCATCTTTATGTTGGAAGATCTGGAATAGAAGCCTCCAGAACTGTGAGAAAAGTATTTATGCCTTTTATAAATTACCCAGTCTAAGTATTTTGTTATAGCAGCAGGAATGGACTAAGACAGTTACCTAGAAACATCAAGAGTGAAGGAGGAGTCTGGGTTGTAGATTAAGAGCTAGAAAGTTCCCCTATAGAGGTGGTCAGTAACATCGAGAATACATTGTATAATCCAAGGACAGAAGAACCTTAAGAAACATAACTATTTAGTAGCTGAAAGAAGGAAAGAGATAACCAAGGAGAGAAAGAAATCTCTGAGAAGCACAAGGACTATAATAAAGTATGGTGAATCAGAAGTCTTCTTGACACTTCCCCTTTGGATGCTTTTCTTCTGTGCTCCTCTAACATTATGAATATATTTGCTTTACTGTTTACCAAAGAGCATTGATAATATTTATATCTTTTTTTTTCTTTTGCATCTTTCCTCACTAGACTGGAGGCTCCTACCGAGCTAGAACTGGGTCATCATTGATCATTAGTGCCCAGCAGAAAGAACAGACTCAATCTATAGTAAGCATTCAGTCTATTAGACAAATATAAGCAATACAAACATACACACTCAATACTCCTTGTCTCTTCCATGAGAATATTTTGATTGTAAGTTATAGAGACTCAACTTGAATTTGATTGTGGCTTACAGTATCCAAAGAAGTGTTAAACACTCAAGCTCCATGAATGTCTGGGAAGGACCTTGGCTTCAGGGACAGGTATCAGGAAATGCAAGGTTATTAAGACTTTTTAAATCTTTCATTTCTTACTAGATGTTTTCCCCCCAACATCTTGAAAATATAACTACCAGTAGTGCCTGCATTTTGCATTTCGTATATTCAATCACTAGACAGAGGTTAATCTGAAACTTCACTTGGTCCAAATCCAGAAATCCTGGGGCTTAGTTAGATTGATTGGCCTAGCATAGATCAAGTGACTATATCTTGATCATCTGACTATACCCATGGGATCAAGTCAATTTTTTCAAATGTTTGCCTTCAGTGAAACTATGAAAATAAGGAAACAATTCACTGAGAAAAGGTAGCCCACCACAGTAGATTGTGAACCTATTCAAGGGTCAAAGAATATGAGAATCGGAGAACACTGATTACTCAGGAATATTGAGAATACTGGAAATAGCCTGTGGTTTGAAAAAGCATGGTGTAGTACAAAAATTTGTAGCCTTGACAGAGATTTCATCTCCAGTGTGTCTTTTATTACCTTTGTGGACTTGGTGAACTTATCTGGCTGAAGGTTTTTTCTTAGATATAATATGCAGATGATACTATTATCGTGTTGTGAGGATAAAATGAGTTAATGCAATAATAATAGCCTTTACTGTATGTTTTAAAGATATAGATGTGGTTTTAAGTACATTACATGTATTTATGATAGACTTCATTTTTCTTTTTTGTTTCCATTTCTTCCCCTCTCCTGGAGAAGAAGACTAAAATCTGACTTCCTAGGGTTTCACTGCCAAAAGTGATGAGTTGAAATTTGATCTCAGGTATGGAGTGACAGAGCTCAATTTATAAAACACTGCCTCCCTTATTAAATACTGTTATGATAAAGTGTGTAAAGGACTTACAGTACCTGGTCCCATTTAGGGAACAAATTCATTCATTAGACTAATAAGTATTGAGCATCTACTATGTCAGACACAGTTCTAGATACTGGAAGGAGACCTGTAAGACAAAAATCCCTGACTTCACCAAGTTTACATTGTAGTACGGCATGAAGTCTCATACATACATAAGTAAAAATAAATGGGTAATTTTAAGTAGTGATCAATATCATAAAGTAAGTAAAAGAGGTCCATGACACAGGGTGTCTGGGTGGGGAAGGTCATTTAAGTTTAAATGATATTTGACCTTTGACATAAATGATGGCAAGGACAGAACAGTGTAAGTCCCAAGGGAAGAATTTTTCAGGGAGAGGACAAGCACTGCCAAGGCCCAAATGGGAATGAGTGTAGGTTTGAGGAACACAAAGGAGACCAATCTGGTTAGGGGCAGGTGCAGTTAAGGGGTAGGGGAGAAAAGTTGTAGGATTGACTGGATTATGAGGAAGTTTATGGCATGGTGAAGAGTTTAGATTTCTTTTTCTTGATGTAATAGTCTGTTTAGGGTTTTCTGTAGGTAGTGATATCATCTGACTTAGACTCCAAAATAACTCGACTGCTATCTGGAGAATGGAGAGTAGGCAGCAGGGAAATCAATCTGAGGATCCAAAAGATAATGATAGTTTACACTAGTGTTCTGGGTGTAGTTTTCCCTGATATGTGGATGCTAATTCACAATAAGGTGGCGGGGGTGGCTAGGAAAGAATAGACATACTTTGTATTAGACAGAGGGGAGTGAAAGGAGGAGAGAGGGCATGGGGGTACAAATGATAGTAGGATGAATCAGACAATATTACCCCATGTGCATGTATGATTACAGAACTGGTGTAACTCTACATCAGGTACAACCCAAAGAATGCGAAGTTATACTCTGTTCTTGTACAATGTGTCAAAATGCCTTCTACTGTCCTGTATAACTAATTAGAACAAATAAAAAACCAAAACAATTAAATATATACCTATATACACGTATATGTATACATATAATTTTGGTAAATTTTAGTCTAGTGAACCACTGTGTTCTAAAAAAAAAAGCAGGAAACAATTCTTGTAAGACTTTTTTTTTTTTTTTAATCCTACTTAGGTTCTTAGAGGTTGTACTGTAACAAGTCATCAGGTAGCAAATTGATTCATAAATCCTTCAAATCTCATTAGTTTGTAGCCCCAACTTCTCAGTCTACTTTTATGGCAATTGACAGACAGCTGGGACATAGGGGAAGGTCTTCACTGAAAGCCAAGTAACCTGGGACAGGATTGCCTCACCCACCTAGACAATGAACGGGGCTCTCAATACTTTTATCATTTTTCTTCTGTCTTTGGGATAAGGGTAGATTTTCTCCAGAAATCATCAAGTATAGTGCTGTTGATTGGTGTAGTAACATGGTCTCTTTGTACTTTTCTAGGGGTTGGACAGACTCCAATTCCTGCTTCCCTGCAGATTTAGCCTAATTTCACAACATGGGAAAGTATCCAACCTATTTATGACTCTCCTATTTTGGCTCCCAGTTCTGAATACCATCTTTATGAGTGTGTAAGGACCACTACATACCAAAGATACTGCAGCCCCATCTGAGGAATGTGTCCTAGGTCTTTCTTTCTTTCAAGAGTTTGGGTGTGACTCTGGTGTGACATTTATATATGCATTCAAATTAAGAGAGGTTTAACTCAGTGGTTTTAGAAAGTTTTCTACATAACACTGAGGCAGAGAGGACATGAAGCAAGGGCCCTAGGCCTCCCTCCTCCATGTCAGCCATAGCAGCTCCACAATTTTTTTTTCATATATTTGGGTTCCAAATGAGGTGACATGCAGAACAACTGAGGAAAAAAATGTTCAACGGGCACTTTTTATACAACTAGATCTGAGGCTACAAAAAATAAGGCAAACAGGTTAAATTTGTATTCTTCTCTAGTTTACTTTACTTTGTATACATCTTTCAGGGGCATAAAAATAGACCAGGGAACTGAAGTGAAGAAAACTTATGCTCCCCACATCAACACCCCACTTATCACCAGGAAGGGGTAGCTGCCCAGAAATAGGAAGGGAAGAACAACACCTTTCTCTGTGTGCTGGCTTGAATTTTCTGAGTTGCTTTGGCTGGTGGTTTAGGCTAGAATCCCCATCAAGCTCATTTGTTCTTAAGGAACACATATTGAGTGAGTGTTGCTCTGTAGTTTACCAGTATTCTAACCATCCTTGTTGACTGCTGTGCATGCAGCAGGGCCGGATAGAGCAGCTGGTTTTTGTTTTCTCTCTTCAAGACACTGACAAGTTTTGGGGATCATGGCTCAGAGCTGATCCAGTTAAAAATCTTCCCTCTGGTTATCTTTTGTTAGGTCAAGAAGTTGTGAATCAGCTTGTGGGTTCACCAGGATGATTTGTTATTTTCCATGGAAAACTAGAGAATTCTGTCGAGTCAGCAGCTTTTTTTCTGCTTCCCTCTCCTCCAGCCCTCTAGCCCCGTCATTCTGTAATTGGGTTTACAAAAAAAAAAAAAAAGAAACATGGAAAACTTTCTCAACTGTACTAACACACACGGGAACTTGTACTGCATCCAGAAATCCAGCAACTCCTTTGGGAGCCTGGCAGACGGATTCTGGCATCAACAGGGCACCAAGCTCCAAGATCTAGCTAAAGGTCTACAAACAATGGAGCTGTCCAAAAGGCTGTGAGGCTCTGATACCTGGACCTGCTACAGATACCACTTTCAACTTTTGGGTAGGGTCCTATCGGTTATATCTATAAGCTTTACTTAACAAGCTCACCATTAATGAGGTTCTTCTATGTGCTTCTGGGACATAGAAGCTATTTTTTTTTTTTCAGTTTAGTTTCACAGGGCTGTGCATCTTAGGATCATTATGCTCCATCCAAGTTGCTAATGGGCTGAACTAAAGTAACCCTGAAAGAACAATATAAATACAGCATGGCCTAAATATTAATTGCTCAGATTTCAAGGAAAAAAGTTTCAAATAAGTTTTCTTCCAGTGGCCTCCCTCCAAAATGACTGTTTGATGAGCCTTCCTACTCCCCCCCTCCCAGAAACCTCTTTTACTTCAGTCCACATGGTTACTACAAAAGTTGGCCAGGACCTTATAGGATGCCCTGTTACTGGTTAGAGATAGTAGGCACAGTGTCCCTTGAAGTAGCTCACCCACTAACTGCAGGAAATTGACGAGGGAAAAAAACATCAGATACAAGTGTGTTCTCTGGGCTCACTGACTGTGCTTGACATCGTCAGAGACAGGGGGAATTCCCTCCTCTGTGGCTGGAGTACATAGCACTGTAGACCTATTGGTGGTCACATTTAGTGGCATGTAAGAAGCCAGTTTTTAAAAACAAAATACTCTAATTTGTTATATATTACAGCAGAATGCATTTCAATTCATAGTACACACATAGAGCATAATTTTTCATATCTTTGGTTGTATACAATGTAGAGTCACATGATTCATGTCTTTATACATGTACTTAGAGTAATGATATCTATCTCATTCCACTGCCTTTCCTACCCCCATGCCCCCTCCCTTCTCCTCCCTCCCCTTTGCCCTATCTAGAGTTGGTCTGTTCCTCTGGTGCTCACTGCACCCCCCATCCCCATGCACAATTCACAATAGCTAAGAAGCCATTTTGCAATAAGAGGAAAATAAGTTGACTTGCAGGGAATAGCTCTCTGGCTTTGTCTTGTAGTCTCCCACCTTCCTGCTCTGGTTCAAGCTCTTTCCTTGGCCTGAGATGTTCTTCATCCCTGACTCTACCTGGTGAAACTTATTCTTCAAGTAGTGGCTCAGGTATAATTTCTTCTGAGAAGGATTCTTTCAGTTTCTGGTACTGATATGAAATGGCTTTCATATCTCTATATTCCAATTCTCCTCAAGGACCTTGAGGGCAGGAACTGTGAGCTTATTTTTTTGGTAATTCTCCTGTCATGGGTTTGTTGAGTAGAAATAAGCTGAGTCTTGACAAGTTGACAGCAAATTATCTTGTCAACTTGTCTGGGAAATGACTGGGAAAAAGTCTTCTCAATTGAGCTTTATTATGTGTCTCTGCAGCCTTGGATGAAGAAACTCATGTCCCCTGATGGAATCAAGGTTTTAACTTCCCAGCTGATAGTGTTCCTAGTGATGTCACAGCTTACATGACATTGGAACAAGGTCTGTTCCTTGTCTTCACCAAATCTATCAATAAATTAATTTTTTTCTGCAAATGCTCACAATTCCTGAGCCTCAACTTCATATCAAGGCACATAGGGTAAACAAAGCTTATTTGTTGAATTACAAAGTATGGGAGTACATGATTTCATAAAGAATTTCCTGTGTCCACTTACCTGTGAACATGATGCCAGGGCTTACATATTTGGAAAGTGTAGTGTATATATTCCTGAGGTTCTGTGGGCTGGGAGCAAGGGGATGCATCTCTGAGAAGGGCTGAGCAATCTGTTTGACCCAAATATTATTGGTAGAGATCATAAACTCTATGCTATTGTGAAAGAGAGATATATACTCTATTTTGCTTCACCTTCTGTTGACCACACAAATTTTGAGAGCAGTACTTGCAAGAAGAGACCAGACCTGTCATGCTCCGTACAGAGAAATGTTGTCAGCAGAAATTTCTGGGGGCACTTGGGACTTACTTCAAATATATAATGAAATCTAGCATGCCATTTTTATCCATTAATTAATTAATCAATCAATCAATCAATCCAAACAACTATGTGAACACAACAGGGAGCAAATCCTGACATGCCTCTGCCAGAGTCTCTTGGAGTTTACCTATAGTAGGGAAGAGAGACAAATAATGAAGTTGCTACTGATAGGTATTGCAGAATAGAGATAGCCAGGGTCATGAGCACCCTTAAGATTGGGCTGAATCAGGGAAATGAAAGGGGCTTCCTTGAGGAAGATGAAAAGAAGAAAGAACATTCCAGAATCCAGATTCTGTGCAGCAGGACACAGCATAGTGAGCTTCAGATACCAAGAGAAGGCTGGTCCCCCCTGAGGGCAGGAAGGAATAGGAGAGGAGCTTAAGGAAGATCTGGGAGGAGGCCTACCATGTTACAGAGGTTTGGCTTGATCTTGAGAGAGATGGGAAACTTCAAGGGGTTTAAGTAAAGTGACATGATCCGATTCATATTTTTAGAATGCTTTTTCTTTGTTCGAAGTAGAAAGTGAATTGTAGGAGGTCAGATGTGGTAAACTGGTTATTCTCCTACTGTGGTCCCAGTGAAAAACGATGGCAAACTGGCCAAGAGTGATAGCAGAAGAAATACATCCAAAGGAAGCAGATAGATAGAGAAACAATTAGAACGTAGATGTACATTTTCCCAGGCAAGGTGTAGAGAAGATTTTTGTGTTACTAGGGATTGAACCCATGGCCCTGCACATGCTAGGCAGGTGCTCTCCACCACTGAGCCACATACCCAACTGTTTATTTTTTATTTTTAATTTTGAGACAGACTCTAAATTGCCTAGGTTGGCTTGGAACTTGCTACCCTCCTCCTTCAGCCTCTTGAGTCACTGGGATTCAGACATGTGCCACCACACCCAGGTGTAGAGAACTTCTTATGTGGTAGGATTGGTTTCTGACCCTTGAGTCAGAGCACTGAAAGTATATTAATGCTTTTTTCAGAAAAAAAATGTTTTATTTATAAGAAAGAACGAAATACAGAAGACAAAAAGAAAGGAAAGAAAGGAGAAAAGTCATGAGTCTTCTATTCCACGTAAGCTATTGGACTAGAAAGAGTTATCTGAAACTTCCAGGCACAAAAACAATCCTACCTCATCTGGCTTGTGCTTAATATTAAGATGGGATAGAAAAGGTTTTAAAAAGGGAGACTTTAATGTGACTTAAAGCTTTCAATAAATGTGTAGCAGCAATTTTTAATTTACTTACTTTTTGGTACCAGGGGTTGTACCCAGGGGTGCTTAACCACTGAGTCACCCCAGCCCTTTTTATATTTTGAGACATACAGTCTCACTACGTTGCTTAGGGCCTCAGCAGCAATTTAATGTGACTATTTATTGATGCTAATTTTTTTCATGTGGGATTCCTCATTGTTTAGATATTTTGGAAGGTAAATGACCATTTCTACTCCTGAAAACAAAATAATTCTATTCGAAGTGAGTAATTGTAGTCAAGGAGAAATCAGTTATTTGGAGTAGGCAGATTTTAGTGAAAACATTCCAAGCCCAACAAGCAATTTTATTCCTGTGTTTATCCCTGGGACTCCATTCCTATACCACAGAGACACAGGGTCTTCTGTGTGTCTCTGAACAGGGATTTAATTAACCATGAAGGTGCTTGATGGTGAGGAATCCTGCTTATTCATGGTGTTTTAACATCTATGAAAAGGAAATACCATGGTTTTTAGGTCTGTTCACGCAGCCATACGTTTCCATTGAGAAACCTAATTGGGAGGGAACATATTCCTTAAATAAACAAACTAACTGAAAATACAGACTGCTACAGATGAGATATCACAAAGACTGACAGTTCCTGTTCTTAGATGGATCAAAATGACTCAAATGAGAAGAATTTGTATATATGTGTGTGTTTGTATATTATAAACAATATATATAATATACTTACATATATATAATATACAAACACACACACACACCACACACACAAACACACACACATATATATACACACACATACATGTAATGCTGAATAAATGAGAATATATACTGATATTACCCTGAAGCCCATATTTGAATCAAGAAACATCTTACACGCAAAGTTAGACCTCTTGAATGTAATTTCAAATTTTGCGACATAGATGTATCCCCCAGTGAGAATTTATTTTTCAACAAGAATAGCCACAATTTGGGTTAACTAGAGAACTGGAAAAGAAAGACAGAAAAGCCACATGTGCCTCAACCAACTGTAAAATATGAAACAAAAACCATAAAGGTGAAGACTAAATTTCCAGGGCTTTCAACTTTTCAAATCTGTTTGAAGAAGGCACAATGCCATTTTTCATAAGGTGCCAAGTGTTACCTGGTGGTAATTTTCCCCAGCCCTGGATCCATTTTCGGCTGCATGAACCAGTAACTTTTGTTTGTAGCCGTCAGTTGGTCTAGACAGACAATTCTTTTGAGATCTGTTCTCTTTTGATGGGTTTATCAGATTTCCATCCCCCCCCCATTTTTCCTTTATAGTTTTCTATATCGTCCTGTCTCTTCTGCTTGCATGTGTGATGTAATGACACTCACCGGCAAAGGTCAATCAATGACCCAAAGTCTCTTATAGAAAGAGGAACAGAAGGAGGAAGAGCAGGGTTCAATGTTGTCGCCACCACCCCAGCTTCAAACTTTGTGTCAGGATAATTCCTTCCCCACTCCTTCCATAAAAATAACCACTTCAACCTCATTCTCTGTTTCTTTAAATGTTAAATACCAAGAAAAGTTCATGCTATCTAAGCAGCAATGAAATGGAAAATTGAGGAATGTACACTACATGGACACTCAGGCTCCTGATCTAAGCCCTAAATTTGACACTATTAGATGTGTAACCCTAAGTAATTAATTAAACCTTGTTTCACTCATTTGCCCTATCCGTGAGGGTCCTGGTGTTGTTGTGAGGCTTTCTCAAAAAAGGCCTCAAAGCTTCACTATGCAATGCCTATCATGTTATAAATAAATGTTAGTTATTTATAATAACTTTGATAATGAAAATAAATGTTAGTTATTATGAAAAGTCAAAGATACATCACTGGAACTCCAGCAGGGAGACACTAGGAGCCCGGCATGTTGAATTCTGTGGTACATTGTGCTGATATTTATTTCCTCTGGCAAGCTTTATCTTGTATGAGAACAAAAAAAGAGTTCTGTCCATAAAGAGGCTTACCTACAAAGAAAAAAAAAGAAAAGAAAAGAAAGAATAGGTTGCTGTAATCAAGTTGTGTTCCACCATGGAGATATTTTTTGTTTATTTTCAAAGTTGGAGGATTTGGCACTGCTTGGCCTAGCCTGCTGGATGTCTGAATTATTTAAAAATCAATTAAGAGTAGTACTGTTCAAGATGCATCAGGGGCTAGACTTGGGACATCAGTCAATGTGAATGATGTGAAGGCATAGGTCATATAGGTGGTAAGTTGAACAAAATAGGAGGAGCATGACATGCTAACAGAAGAGTTAAAATCAGTAGAAAATAATCAGTTGAAAGTAACAAGTTTATTTCTGTAGACATACCACTTAGCCCTAAATATATAAGCACATACATATATGATGGCTACAAATGAGCTTGCAACTTTCCTCCAAAAGTATTTGAACAGGAAATAAAACCTTTTCCCAGTGGATGAAATAACAGTCATTTCTGCCAACCTAAGCAAGGCAGATTTAAATTTTATACATGTCCAACTGCTTGTTCCCCCTTAGCTAATAACCTGCATGCTGGAATCATTTCAAATAAAAAGGAGTTCACAGCCCCACGGCCCAGCTCTGAATATATCTACCATGCATGTAAACAAGTAAACCATTATGTTTCTTATTGAGATAAAGAATACAATGATAAGTGGGGACTTTCACAAAACAAAGAGCTTCCTATTGCGAGTGTGGATAATCTTCCAGAAAACCCTGTGTTTTGGCAAATCGCACCAGATTAATCTATTAGGCATCTCCTTTCATTATCAAATTTCCGCTGCCTATCACAGTGGCTGCCTTATCAAGCATCCCTCTTTCAATAGCAGACCCATTCCTAAGATTTCAGATGCTAGCCCTCCCTGCTCAGAAAACAGGTGTCCCTACTGTTTTCAGGCAGCAAAGGTCCCTGCACAGAAGCCTGGGAAAGGGCAGGGCTATCAGGCTCGGTTCTACCTGAAGGAACAGGTAACAGAAAACTGTTGATTCAATGAATAGAACCTAATTGGCACACATTAGCCAGAAGTGAATGTTTTCTAGAATTAAAATTCTTTAAAAATTTCTCACTGACAAGAAAAGTTTAAAAAGAAAAAGTTACAGAAGATGGTTTTATAATAGTCAAATAGATAGCTCCAAACAATGGAACCATTCTTTAGGGGATTCTTTTATAAGCAGAATATCCACCAAATTCATTCTTAAAATGAAGTATGGCAGTTTACCACAACTTCACAAAGTTACCTACGAGGCTTACACTGCTGAGCACATTGTCCAGAGGAAATTCATTTCATGATTCTAAAAAGGGCTAATATTCCAAGTCAATTAGTAAGATGTATTAGGTTTTCTACTTCTCAAAGTCTCTATTGCCAACCCGTCTTCTCTTTCTTATTTAATAAAACTGAGTGTGTGGTTTAGGACCAGACCTTTTGCATATTAGGTCAGGGATACCCACCAAGAGTGGGCGGTGAAGCCCACTGCTAACCAAAATCTCAGCTTCAACAGTGATGTTTGAGAATGTGAGCATACTTAACCACCCAGTTATGGTGTCGTAGAGATATATGTCATGCTTACATTAAGATTTATTCACAGGTGGTCATGCAGAGGCAGATAATCATTTTATTTTGCTTAGTCAGTGCCAAGATTTAATTTCTTCTTGTTAACTCAGTATGCAGCAAGTTCTTGTCTTGCTAGTAGATCTGTGCCCATCTGCATTCTCCAGCAAGTAGAAAGAACTCTATTCTCTGCCCTGAACTCAGCCCTTAAAAAACTTGGCTGGTGTGTACTTTACTGTAATAAAATAAAGGCATTCAGGAAGGCCACAGTACTGACAACTGGAAGATCCAGTCTGCCTGCTGCTTCCCTGCCTGATGGCAGGACAGCTTTGAGATGGGTGCTGGGTCTGCAGGGTGGGTAGGAAGCAATTGATAAGCGCATGCCTTTGCTTCCGGTCCTCTACAGCACTCGCTTTGTTTCATCTACAGATGATTAAATGGTCTACGAGGCAATTATGAACTGGAGGAAGGAACAGCCAACTCTCTCCAGGTTTCCTCAATCAGCATGATTGAATTTCTCAAAGGCAGGCAGCAGTAGCAGAAGCCGTTTCAATGACTTTTCCTGGAAAATGTTCGGCAGCTCAGAATTGAGCCTTTCATTTAACTACTTGCTGTTTCATTTTATTATGTGCAAATTGTGGCTTAATAGATTTACAGTCGCTATAAACTCTCAACAGTTAGAGTAGCCCAAGTGGCTAGTACATATTAAAATGAACCCAAGAAAATTGATAGTAGTGGATTTTAACCAAGGGTAGAATAAAGTCCATTTCAATACATAGCACACTGACATCCTACACTATTTTCATTCTAGGAGAAATATATACATATATATATATACACACACATACATACACACATACACACACACACACTTAATTGCTCCTTATAAATGATAGGAAAGTGTAAGGTATTTGTTTTTAAGGGGGGGGGGAAATGGAAGGAACTCTTGGGAAAAATGGAAATAACTATCATGTCACAGATGAAAGGTAAAGTGCTCTTATTTAAATATATCGGCTTTGAAATTTATACAATAGGCAAATATTGTATAAATATTGTAAAAATATTTATGTATATAAATACAAGTGTCATAAGTTTTATTTTTTTTAATAAAAGTAGATATTAGAATGACTTTCTTTCATCTTCCCTGCACATTAAATATCAGCAAAATAAAACAGTTCATTGTTGAAGTCTAATACATTAATTTCTAATTATGTGGCAAAATCTTCCTCATGGATTTCTATCAACAATGAACAGGGCTGGGGATGTGGCTCAAGCGGTAGCGCGGTCGCCTGGCATGTGTGCCATCCGGGTTCGGTCCTCAGCACCACATACAAACAAAGATGTTGTGTCCTCCGAAAACTAAAAAATAAATATTAAAAAATCTCTCTCTCTCTCTCTCTCTCTTTAAAAAAAATTAAAAAAATGAACATAATCAGATTAGAATCTCAATAGTTGGGTTACTTAGTAAATATGAATGATGTTCATAGATATGTTGAAATAATCCATAACCCAAAAGGGGATTCTGAAAATAGCTTTATTAGAACTGTGCATCTCATTTAAGCAGCTGTTTTATGAAAAGGAATCCTGCATTGGATGCCTGTGTCCCTGAAGATAGCACACTAACTTGCTGTTTGACCTTGAACTCAGGGACTTAGTATTGACGTTGGATTGCTGGGACTTGGATTCCTTATCTGTCCCATGGGGTTCTATCATTCCTGACTGGTTCAGGCCACTCGGTGAATAATAATAATAATAATAGTAATAATACATTAATAATAATAAAAGTGAAATAGCTTTGACAAGTATAAAATGGCCTACCAAAAGAATATCAATGTTAACAATAACTCTTTGTCAAAAAGAAGTCATTGGATGGGTTGGATTGGTTGTCTATGTTAATTAGTTGTTTGCCAAACACCAAAAGCATCAAAAGGATTTGGATGGTGATAAAAAAAATACAGTCTGCAAGATAAAGGGGATAAAACAATTTAATGTCATAAGTTCCTTTATGTTATGACTTGAGTTTCTGAGAGAATCACATCAAAAATGGCATGTATTCTGTAATGGCATGCAGCCATTTTAAGCATAAGCAACCAACAGTTTAGAGGCTACTGTTTGAATGCTCAAATTCAGGGGTGGTTAGGTCTGGACAATTTCATGAGTAGGCAGAACAAAGTGATTCCTAATTTTACATGACTTGTCGGAAACAAACACAATCAGTAAACACTGAATGACAAAAATGTCATATGAAGCTTTCATCAGGATAATATAATTTCTTTGGGTATCATTTAGAGTAAGAGAATCTTTTTGCCCTAAATTATATAATAAACCCTATGGTCAAATATTAATCTTAGGAATCTGAGTTTGAGCCACTGATTTAAGTGACATAATCTTTGAACATTGAAATGATATACTTTTACTCCACAGTAATTTTATTGACTGATTTATTTTTCCTCTAGTGTTTCCCAGAGGAAAAGCAAATTAATATATTGTAGATTGGATTAAAAAATTATTGACTTATTCAGGCTGTAAATTGTCTATTTTAACATGTAGTGAAATCTGTACAAGAAGGAAAATTACATGAAATTCAAGTCAATTAAATTGCAACCTTTTTTGAAATTGGTAAAACACTTGAAGTAGAAGGGAAACAAAAGGGAAAGATTCCACTATAAACTTTAGATCAGGTAGAGAATGTAATGCTGATTTGATTACATTTAAATTCACTACTATGCTTATCTGAGTTGACATTTTGTAACTTTTTGGAAATAATGAGAGGCAAGGCTAACATAGTCAAAATAGGGTAACAAATTCTTAAAAGGGGGGTAAAAATGTGTTAAAGCAAAACCCAACTAGATAGAAGAATATAAAAATTGCTTCAGAATTTTAATTAGCTGCAATTTCTTTGAATTGTACTAAAAAATTTAAGATGTGTTTTAAAATCATTACATAAACCATTGAAATAAAATTAATGTGTACAGTCTTCTTTCATTTACAAATTCCCAATTTTCCTGAAAACAAAGGAATATATAATTATTCACTAAAAAACATGATTTGAGAAAAATCTTCATTATATGCCTTTGAAATAACATCTGTTTTATATAATCTAGATAAGAGAACAGTCTTCAATTCATCCATCCACACAGCCACTTAAAGTGTAAGAATATATAAAGTATAATGTGATTTGCTACATTTTTGTTGTGAAACTTAATATTAAAATGGTTCTGATGCTTCTGAATATAATTTAAAAATTGCATAGACTTCGACACTTCATTAACAAAGTACAGATGTATAGATAATAAGGCTCTTTATTGGAGAATATGTTGTTATGCAGCTGTTAGCACAATGCAGTAAAGGGGCCATTTGCAAATCTCATTAATAGTTCTACCATTTTCCACCACTTGAATGAAAAGTGATAATGTATAGATCTCACAGTCATTAAGAACTTTCCGTTATTCCTTTAGGATTAATTTGCACTGACCCAGAATTTTGTATTTGCTTAACACAAGCCGTGGGTTACTTTGATGTTATCTGCTTCTATAAACAGTAATATACAGTCCTCTCCTGGGCTAAAACAGCTCCTATTCCAGTGAGAATTGATGGTATTAATCATTCTGAAGTCCAAGAGTGCTGATCATAAATTGTACGCAGGGACCTCACTTAGTACCTCCCAGGACTCCCATACATCAGCAATTCCTCTTTTCCACCTGGATATAATGTACATAAAGAGTAATTTATCTCAGAACTTGGGCTCTGTGATCTTCTTGATGTCTAGTTGACATAAGAAACATTTGGCAACAAATAAATATTTATTCTCCTATCTTTTCAAATAAAGACCTAAATTACCTGCCATTTCTAAAGTCTGATTCCCTCAAGTGGCCAGAATGGAAAATGCACATCTTGCCTTAAAGTTTCATGCATACAAAATAAACTAAAATGACAGCAAATAAAAGAATCACTTTTCAACAACATTAAAAATAAAAGATAGTAACCTTAAATCATGACAAAAATCTCAACACAGACTTATTTTTATCATACATTAAGGCTAAAAATGCTAGCCTACAATTTATGAACTGTCAGGTCTGCAAAACGTTTAGAGAGCATTATTTTTTTAAAATGCAAACTTGAAAGATCTGCAGAAATATTTACCTTAAACAAAAACTGAACTAATAACAGCTCACTATCAATACGAATCAAGAGAAAAGACAGAAATGAACTCCACTACGTAGATATTATTTCAGAATCTTCTTTCCACACCACCCAAATTAGCTGTCAGATCTGAGAAAGGGTTGAATTTGATAATTTGCTTTTCAGGGAAAAATATATCCTCATAAAGGATGGAAGAAGATAAGCCACAGGAACAATAACCAGGACGGGTGGTTAGAGGCTACATGGGAATCTTGAATTTCAGGAGGTATACATTTCTCCATATGATCTCATTTGGTGACTTTGGAGATTTTTCCTCATGTAAGTGCAAAAAAAGCAAACCACTACATACAGACTTAAACTCTTGACCATGGAGACATTTCTGCAACATTTCTGATTTTATCCTAAATTTAGTTTAGATTTCTAAATTTCAGAGCTCTCCCTGTTTCATTGTGAACATGTGGCTCTAAAATTTTGTGGCGCTGCAAATTTATCAGTGTGAATTTATATTATGTTAAGCATCTTAAAACTCCAATTCTTAAAATGCCAATAGAAACAACTAAAACATAAATAAATCATTGTACTGAGCCAAAAAATTTTGATTTCAGAAAGTAAACCTAAAATATCTTTGCCAGAATGTAAGCTGAAATGTCTAAAAATCTTGCAAAAGCAATCTTTATATTTTTACTGCAGCTATAAACTTCACAACATTTTAAAAATTTATGTGATTAAAAACTATGGAAATATATGACATGCAAAGTTATTTGATGAACTGCCATTTGACAGTCTTTGGAGCATTAATTTAGTTTGTGCAGAGTTCTGCAATTAGAACTCAATTTTCTTGGTATACCAGTGGTTCCTCACTAGATGACAAAAGGATACTTGTTCCCCTGTTAAAAAGTGTCTAAGTTTGACATTAACAACTTTATTGATCACTGAACATTGAACTAGTAATGAGTCAAGAATAATATAAGTATTCTTGTTTCTACCTAGGAATTTAGCCTATTCCTTCACAGGTGATGTTATGAATGATATGAACAACATATTTGCAAATCATTTATCCTATACATGATGCATATTCAGAATATATAAAGAATTTTTGTTACTAAATAATAAAGACAAATAACCCAATTAAAATTAGGCAAGAGATTTGAACAGTTGTTTCTCCACAAAATGATATGCAAATGTGCCATATACATATGGCAAGCATTATCAGAGAAATGCGAATTGGAAACAGTAAGATGCCACTTCATACCTACTACAATGGTTATAATAGGCAAAGAGTAACAAGTGTTGACAAAGATGTGGAAAAATTGGTTTTTCTATACTTTGCTGGTAGGAATATGAGATTATGAAGCTACTTTGAAAAACAATTTTTTAGAAAAAGTTAAACGGAGAGTGATCACATGACCCAGCAATTCTACTCCCAATGTCTATCCAACTGCAGTGAAAATATATCTCCACACGAAGACTTGATTGTGAATTCTAACATTATCCATAATACCTCAAAAATAGGAAAGGCCTAAATTTCCATTAACTAATGAATGGATAAGCAAAATTGTAGACACATATGACACAATACCATTCTACTTTAAAAGGAAATGAAGTGCTGACCTGTGCTATAACAGAAAACCTCAAAACCATGAATTGTCAGTCCTGACAAGTGTCTAGAGAATGTTTTTCTTTTCATGCTCAGTGAATGAAGACAGCCATGAAAGACTACTAATTATATAATTATATGTAAATGAAATGTCCAGAAGAAAAGGAAACGTAAAAGATAGACAGTAGATTAGTGATTGCCTTGGGCTGGGGGTGGGAATGAGGAAGGGCTAAATGGACATGAGTTTATCTTTCAGAATGATGGAAATATGCTAAATCTAGATTTTGGTATAACTCTGTAAATACATGAAAATGTTTTGAATTGAATGCACTTAAAACAGGTGAAACACAACTTTTTTGATGATAAGACTGTCAAAAAAAAATAATAATAACCAGAGAGTGAGGAGAGACACAGGGGGAACACCAGAGATGGATAATTGAGGATCTTATAAGCAGGTCACATTAAGGAGCTTTGTCTTTTCTGTAAAACAATGGAAAACCATAAAAGAATTTTAGTGAATGGTGAGTGCAGGGATGATACGGTAAGATTTGCATTCTGATAAACACCAAAGCAAACGTGTGCAATACAGCTTAGACATAGTGGTAAGCCAGGTGGATTTTGTTTTGTTTTGTTTTGTTTTTGTATGCTTATCAAGTCCTATGTTCCTGATTTCTAAGTTATCATATTCATTAGTGATTTACCCATTTATTTGCACATTTATTCTTTTTTTTTCTGCAGCACCACAATGAGTTCTGCAAGTAGAGACAGTGTTTATTTAACTTTGTATCCCCAGCACCCAACATTTGGTCTGGCATATAGCAGGTTCCTGAAGAATGTTTATACAATGAATGATGTTGAAAGGAGCAGAGCACACAGGGCAAATACAACCTCCAGTTATCACTCTGCTAATTGGCTAGACTGGTTGTCTTCGGATCCAATTGGTAGTTTTGCAAATGGAATAATAGTTTGATCTCTAAGTGGAAGATTCTGCATTGTTATCATGTTACCCACTTTGAATGAAACTATTTGGGAATCTATATTTTAGGCAAAAATAAACAAATTGAAAAATTATTTATGATGAGAACATACTCTCTGTGTCCACTGCAGCAGTGCAAACCTTGGTAGCCAAATTTTAACTTAGATATTCCCTAATTTTATGTACTTTCAGCTTGAAGTCTTAATAGCCTATTTCAATAGGTTGAATTTGGTTTCTTAAGCTAAATAAAGTGTAGTAAAACTGATTATGTTTCCAAATGAACTGATGTATAAGACAGGAAGACTAATAATATTAAATAACATGTTTTTTTAGAGAGATTCATATAATTACTTGCTCATTATACTTCATTTTTAAGGGAAAGAACAAAACAGTCTCATACAGTCCAATACGTAAAAACAAAGCCAAACCAAAACAACTCCCAGCTTATATCCTGGAGATAGTCCATGTTCAGTCCAATCACATTTAAAATATACATAGCATGTTTTGTAAGAGGCTCAAGGCCAGAATTATGTCCACGAGACTTTGAATGATTCTAAGCAGGAAATAAAGACTAGTACAGAGAAAGGATCAGAAGTAATGATAGAAACAAAGAACAGCTATGGAATTTAATTGGCCACAATTGTTTCCTATTATTTCATTTATCTGAAAACCCATTATGCAAAAGTAAATAACTGGCACCCATTGAGTCTCGTGGCACCATTCTCCAGGGATGTTAAAACCTTCCTGGAGTCCCTACTCCCCGAACAGAAAAAGTGGAGTTACATATTACATATATTATATGGATACATTATTGATCACCCTGTGGTTATCCTCTGTCCTGTATTCCTGACCTATCAGGCAAAGCCAACTAGACACTTAAAAAAAATTTTTGTTCAACAACCATTTCAATCAACTGTATGGTTTAATTTTTTTTAAAGTCCAAATTGAACAGTTAACTAAATTGACAGATTGTTTTTGCATTTGTGTCTAGGGAGTAACTGTTGGCACACTTTTTGATTTGCTGTAATGAACCGGGCCAAGATCTTCATTGTTTTAGCCAATACAATCTTCAATTTCATATAAGTACTCTGGCATTTTCAAATAACTACATTAAATTTTTGGATAAAATTTTCCAATTTGCTTTTCTCATTGAGCTCTACCTAAAAGGACTGTCTGATATCCTAAGGTTTAGATGTATTTGAGTCATTTGAAAGATGAAAAAAAAAGCCAAAAGAGGTAAAAATATGTTTCTTTCATGTTGCTCTCACTCAAAAATAAAAGCAGATTTTTCTCAGACTAGACCCCTACCCACAAATCAACTTTGGGAAGCATCAAACAGTAATTTAATTTCAAAAGAAAAATTTTTAGAAAATGACATAAGCCATTATGATTGTCTTGCTAAACAATTTGAAATCCATCTATGCCATAGAGTCTTTATAAGGTCACTGTGCTGTTTTAAACATTTTAACTTTAATAATTTCGATTATAGGTATGATATAAACCATCTGCATCTTTCTAGTTGTAAGCAGTGAATTTTTGTCTTGCAGCTGGCTTGGACTTAAATTCTGTGAGCTAGAGGACCAGCTGACCTCCCCATGTATGGTAGCCATCTTTAGTAATAGAATCTGAAATAAGAATATGCTGTGCAAAGTTGTATAATGTGGTCCTAACCTCTACTGAACATTATCTCTATTGTGTATTTTAAACTCAAGTCATTGTAGTTTAAAGGTCAAGGAAGATTCTGCAAAGACCCCAAAGTTTGGATTACTCAAAATTTTTCAGTCATCATAAAACTTCATAAGTTAGTCATCCAGAGTGAAAAACATCCATTAACAGATGTTGAGAATAGGGCTACCACAACTTGGCAAATCTCAGGCTATTTGGTAAGGCACATGTGTGCACATTCTTGAATTTGTCTAAAAAGTGCCATTAGAATTGATTTGTAAGTAGAGGTGACAGAACAATTCATGCAGTCTTCTCTTGGCATGTGTTTTAAAGCAGATAATCAGCCAGCTAAGATAACAGCAGTATCCAGGAGGAGAATTAAAGGGAAGGCAGAATGGTACTCACCTCTGCAGCCTAAGACTTCCTTTAGAAAGTAGAAAGAAAGTCGAATGGAGCAGGAACAGTTTAAAAGAGGAACCACGGTGTCAGCAGACGGAGCAGAGGGTGCTGACTCAGCATGCAGAATCAGTAGTGAGGCCATAGTACCCAAGAATGGGACAGCATTGGTGGGAGAAGGATAGTACTCCATACATGCTTTGCAATCTCACAGCCTTGCAGGGTTGCTACCCGCACTCCACCCCAATTCTTCTGGTGGGCTCGGCTGGCACATTGTCTTCCTAAGAGGTACATATGGATTTGTCCTTTGGGTCAGCAAGGAGTGGGCCAAGCAGCCATTTCGTGTTGCTGTGATTTGTGTGCTTGTGTAGTTCTGTATTCATACTGCTTGATGCCAGACGCTGTGGCTTTCCGGCAGGTAAAAACAAGACTGTTAAGTAAAAGGGAACGTCTATTGGAAAAAACAATTCAGCAACTTTATGCAATGATGAGTTCTGGGTTAATTTTAACATGTCAGGAGAAAAAATGATGTAGCCATGCATGATAAACCCATTCTGACAGCTCAATGGAAGTTCAGTTGATAATGGCTGGCGGCAAGCTCGGTGTGTGGTCAGCTGCATGAGAATAGGAGCCAGGTGCAGTGGTACACATCTGTCATCCCAACTACTCAGGAGGCTGAGGCAGGAGGATTGCAAGTTTGAGGCCAGCCTGGTCAACTTGCAAGATCTTTTTTTTTTTTTTTTTTATTGGTTGTTCAAAACATTACAAAGCTCTTGACATATCATATTTCATACATTAGATTCAAGTGGGTTATGCACTCCCATTTTTACCCCGTATACAGATTGCAGAATCACATCGGTTACACATCCACATTTTTACATAATGCCACATTAGTAACTGTTGTATTCTGCTACCTTTCCTATCCTCTTTTGAAATAAAAAAAAAAGGTTAAGGATGTGGTTTCAGTGGTAGAGAGATTACCTACTATGTGGGAGGCTCTGGGTTCAATCTCAGTATTGTGTGCGTGCGCACCCAAACACATACACAAACACTCAAATAGCATGCCAGGCACACATGTACTTCAGGATGCTCCAGTGATAAGTCACTACTATCCAAATATCTCCACAGTATACTAGACTGTGGCATGTAAGCTGAAGGCACACTGTTCCACAGGGAACTCATCACTTATGTGCTACATTCTTACTATAAATGTAAATCTACATGCATGTAAATCTACATGCAAACCTCACTTTAATGATTTTTCTCTTAGAAAACACATGATAGAAAGAAAATAAAATATCTGTAATACCCTTTTAGTTTTTTTGTTTGTTTTAATATTTTTTTAGATGTTGATGGGCCTTTATTTTGTTCATTTATTTATATGAGGTGCTAAGAATTCAACCCAGTGCCTCACACACGCTAGGCAAGCACTCTACCATTGAGCCAGAACCCCAACTCAGCCACAACCCCAGCTCTTGGTTCTGAAATTGTTGCACAGTGGGGAGTAGTTTTATCCTTAGAAAAAGAAATAGTGTAACTAGTTTAGAAAGAAGTAGCATACTTTAATAAACATTTGTGGAGTACCTGTTTTGTGCAAGGTAGGTACTATAAAAAATGCATAGGACGTTGACTTTGCCCTATATGCATGACCAAAGTCTAGTGAGAGATAGAAGGAAGATAAGAGTACTTTTATAAAGGTACTTGTGAAATGCTGATAAGGTGGTGGGGAGCATGACTTTATTCTAGAGTGTTCTTGTAAAACAGTAACACTGTATCTTCTCATGTGTGTCACCTTTATTCCTAATGCTGGAGCAAAAAGAACAGGAGCTATCTTTAATGAGAACAGCTCAGTCATAGTGCATGGAGTATAAATACTTTAGGGTAGATGACCATCTTGGAATTTAGACTCAAGTCACTGAAAAGGTCACACTTCATTGAATTTTCTTCTTTCTCAGGAATTTGCCCCTCATCATGCCCAAGAGGTTGTTTGGGTGTAGGGGAGGTTATCTGGGTATCTGAGCATTGCATCAGTTGCTCAGTGGTGTTAGGTTCCATGTGGTTTGTGGTGCTGGTCTCTGTCCTGGAGCATCTGCTGCTGCCATACCTGGCCATACTAGACAGTGCCAGCATCTCCTACTGTTGTTTTGAGGATTCTGTCTGTCTCTCTTCTCAGTGTGGTCAGCTGCGTGAAAGGAGAGCCAAGAGCCAAGTGCAGTGGTACACTTCTGTCATCCCAACTACTTGGGAGGCTGAGGTAGGAGGGTTGCACACCTCAGATCTATTTATGGGGATGTACACGCATGGGATCTCCTCCAGGTTAGGCCTAGGGAAAGTGTGTGAAAGCTCTAATGTTGGGCTTTCTCTTATCCGAAATATTCCATGCCACCATATTTTCTTTATTATGACCACCCCACATGGGAAACACTGTGAGGGTACGCCCTGTTGAAATTCCAGGTGGGAAGCAGGGCCAAGTCTCTTCGCTCAGAAGCCAGTCTGGAAATCCACTGTGGGGTTTCCTTTGCCCATTAAGGTAAAACCCAGAGGCCAGCACCAAGGAGCTGAAGTCTGGCTTTCCCTTCTCTTTCTCTTCAGCCTCCTTCTGTCACATGTGGCAGGAGTGAGAGAGCTGAACCATATTTCAGCTCTTCTTTCTGGTTTGGGGTGAAGACTCTCTCTTGATAACTAAAGAAAATGTTGAAACTCAGGATAATCTTTCACTTTCAAGAACCAAGTTATTTCAAATCAAAAGATATTTGATTTCAGCTCATGTACTTGACTCTTGTCTAAGTTACCTTTATATTTTCAATTGTGTCCATCCTTGCTTGATTCAAGGGCCCCACGGGTGGAGAACTGCAGAGTTCTAGCACATCATCCAGATTATATGCAACTTTCCTAGTCTGAATTATTCCACATTTCTGTGAGCTGTAGAAAACTGATGCAATGTGTATGATGCTTGTTAATAAAAATGAAAATAAGTTTTGTCTTATTATTATCTTATTAGATGCCTATTGGCTAGTTTCGCATCTGTTAGCAAGTTCACTTAAGAATTTGAAATGGTTTATGTATGAGTGTTGTTTTGAATTCTCCTTTGTTCCTGTTGTAACAGTTAAACTACTTTCCTCATTCATTAATGGGTTCAGCAAAATTGTTGATATATATTAATTTATATTTGTATGAGAATCATGCATTTATCTTTTACAATAATTATTTTAAAATCATTTTTAATCCTTGTTTTATTAGAGAAGGATATCAAGGTTTAAAGAATTCTACCAAATCACTCAAGATGAGAAAAGTAATAATTGATTAAAGAAAAATTTGAACCTATATATTTGATACCAAACCAAAGCTTTTAAATTCTGTACTGCTCCATGATTTAAACACAAGGAAATTTGAAAATTATCTTAAAGGTCTGTGAACAAGTAATCTAAAACTAAAAATTCCAGAATTGTCCCGTATGAATTTTTTTTATTTACTATGTATGCCAGATCCAGTTTTGTGCCTGTGTTGAAAGGGAATTTATGTCCTTGGCATTGTAATTTTAAAGTAAAAAGATTTAGAACCCATTGTTATGCACATAATGTTATAATTAGCTACCACTGTCCTCCCCATGAGTTGGATGGTTGTCAAAGAAAAATAAAATCGTATGGCATTTCTGGACATACACTATATTGATTTTTCCAAGTATATTTTAATACTATGCTTTATGGAAAATAATGGTGAGTCATAGCTAGAAAAAATGCCTCCAATTTATATGCCACATAGTTAAATACTTTACGTGGAGATGAGGGAGATAAAGGGGAATTTATTAGGATCACCTAAAATTGTCTCTGCAGAAGGCTTGTGGTTAGAGGTATCTCAAATTTATTTTTGAGTGATTAATTAACCTATGTCCTGATATAGAACAAAGAACACTTTGAGCAAAACCAGCAAATTTCAGCTATGTTGCTTGTCAACATTTTATACTATACTATTCAACCACATTTCAAATAGATCCAATTTTCTTAAAAATGTCCCCATGTTTCAAAAAATTTTGAACTGTGCTAAACAAGACCAAGCACATGGATAAATTCATATTTTTAAATGAATTTTGAAAAACTCTAAGGGCGGATAAATGAAGATCCTAAGAAATAAGACGAGTTAGCCCCAGTAAGCAGTTCCCAGAACTATATAATCTGTTTTAGGAGTTCCTTGAAAAAAAAGTCTAGTACTCTTCTTGGCTTAGGACACCTGGACTGAATAACTTTAGAGATAGCAACTGGATCTTGTTTCTTGTTTTCAGTCTGACAGGAGATGGAGTGCTGTGACAGAATGGTCCTTGGCCACCTCATCATCTTCCTTCCTAGCTAAAGGAAGATGTCACCACATTTTATTCAGGTGACAAGTGGAGTCCCTTAATTTCAGTGAAAGTAGACCTCTCTGAGGTCTTTTATCCCCAGTGAATAAAAATTATGACTGGTTAATCAAAACTGGCATACAGGAGTTATGGTCATCTATGTCCATTAGTCAATAATCTATGTATGGACATGACACTCACTTTCAGTGAGATGTAATAGAAGTTCTCCTGGGTAGAAAGTCGAACCTTGAACCTTTCTTTCTGCTTGGGATACTGTACGGTTCCCGATGACTTGAGCAGTGGCGGTCATTTTAAAAACATAAAGCAAAAGTCAACATTGCTGAGGATTTTGGATCATCATAAAGGACAGAGACTTGCACCCTGATGATATTACTGAGCTACTGCACCAAGCCTAGTATAGCTTCCCACCCCCAAATCTATTATGTGAACTAATTCAATGTCTTTATTGCTAAGCCACTCTTCAGTTTTGTTATTTATGGTGAAAATATTACTAATAAGTTTAAGTTTTAATTTCATAAAACATTTCCAGTTTTAATTTTCAAAGCCTATTGTTCAATAGAGTCCATGTGGTGGGTCTTTGATATCACTGGTCAAAATCTGTTGAGAAAAGCATTTTCGACTGTGAATAGAAATAGAAACACTTTGTGAAGATGACACCTTGTTGCCATTGCCTTGCTGTTGAGGATGAGGCTCACAGCAGAACTTCCCACTAATGGTCTGTGTGTCCCCAACCTGCTTTCCTGGGCAGGCTTCGGTGCCACCAGACTTTTAGTCCCCATCTCGGTGCCCATTCTAAACAAAGCTGCATGGTCTGGACTCTTTTGAAGAAATGACAATTAATCCATTCTGCTTTGCAGACATAAGTATCCAAAGAACAATAAACACTATTTTCTTCCTGTTACGTATATCCGCCCACTTTTGATTCAGTGCTGGGGAGTAAACCCTGGGTCTTGTGCATGCTAAGTGCATGCTGTATCACTGAGCCACACCCCCAAGTCCCTAATATACAAAAGCATATTTTGACAAATTGTGATTATTTTGTAATTTTTTCACCTACTATGATTTATAATTTGATATCAAGTAGGTTAATTTTAACTCAATACTATTCAGTTCACCTTGGGATATTTCATTTATCTCTGGTTGCATGTCCATTTTCTTTTTTTCTTGGTGGGGGTGGTACTGGGGATTAAACTCGAAGGCATTTAACACTGAGCCACATCCCCAGCCCTATTTTGTATTTTATTTAGAGAAAGGGTCTCACTGAGTTGCTTAGTGCCTCAATGTTGTTGAGATTGGCTTTGAACTCTGAGATCTTCCTGCCTCAGCCTCCTGAGCTGCTGGGATTACAGGCATGGGCTACAACACCCGGCTCATGTCCATTTTCTAATTTAGGAACAGCTGAGTGAATTCTGCAACTATTTTTGTCTTTCTTCTCAATAGTAATATGTTTCTAATCATTTTCCCTTTTACTTAAGGCCTTGATCTTACAACAAATCAATCAGAACTAAACCTGGAGAGTGGTATTTTGTGCCTAGTGCACAGGAGGCAGCTAATAAGCAGCTGTGTTCTTGAGAGCTACCATGAAAGTTCTGAATGCACTTTGTGTTACAAATTAACTGTGGATTTCTCTTTTCTGTTTACATGATGTATCTGTGATAGAAAATTTGGTGAATATGGGTAGGTGCAATGTTGAAAATTCCTCTATAATATTTAATGTGGGTAAATGCAATGGCTATAACTTCACAGAAAGGAGCCCACAAGTAGAAAGCTGGGGGTCCTGGAGGACTGTAGAGATATTTCAGTTCTGTCAGGCCTGGGAATGCCCTTGGGATTGCATTTAATGCTGCACATGTTAATGCTGCTGTTATTTCCTGCCCAGGGCCAATGATCTGTTACCCTTGGCTACTTTAAGTGAGCCATTTCAGGGGTCCTGATCAATGTCTGTATCTTCTAGCTACAATTTGTGGGTAGCTTCTAGACAGAAGAGGAAAGGCCCACTTAATTTCAATCATTTGGTCTTACTTGTCCTCTATTTGTGTGGTGAGACTGCACCAGGGGAGCAACAGATAATTTAAAAGATGTGATCACTGCTCTTTTTTAAGGAAGATGTTTAGGCAGGGAAGAGAAAGAATGCAAGGGAGTGTTTCCAAGGTCCAATAAGGAACAGCAATTCTCTTCCAGCTAGTCAGGGGAGACTTAGCAACTGGAGCCACACAGTCACTTCTATGTTGGTGTTTTGGTTTTGCTCAGGAGAGGGATTTGTGCTGCTCCCAATTCCAACATTGAAGGCCACACTGCTTAATAGAGAGGTGAGGAATTTTTAATGATAGAAGCATCAACAAAGGAAGAAACACTTTCCTATAGCAATTCATTTTGAACAATATTTTTTCCTTTCTGTTTTGGACAAAATTTCCAACATTGAGACTGCTAGAAAAAATCATTTCTCAAAACTGTTTATCTGCCAAATCATCTCTCGTGTAGCTACCTGTCAACAATGGAATGATTCTCTCTGGCTGCATTTGTAGGCTCCTCTCTGCCATGACCACAACACACTTTTAAAAGTGCTCTGAGTTGGAGATTAAACTGTTCCACCAGAGAACTCAGAAAATAACATTCTATTGCACCTCTCTCTCTCTCTCTCTCTCTCTCTCTCTCTCTCAGCTCATGTCACATGCAGAGGGATTCTGTGTGACTCAAGAGGGGATATGATGCATTGCTTTGCTCTGAGATGTCTTTGTCTATTGTGAAACAATTCTATAATTTTATGAAGGGTCTCAGGGGAAAAGCAAACTCATTTTAAGGTATGGGGGAAAATAATCTCCAGGGGAGAGAAAGTAATGGACCCCCATGAGGAAATGTGATATTTCCAGGAATTTAGAAATGTAACTTTTGTATTTGATGTATCACTGAGATTAGAGGGCCATCTTCAGTTTCAAACCTGCTGGGTAACTCTTTCTATCATTAGCCAATAAAAGTCTGCTATGTTACATTTCTGTGGTCAATTCTCAGGGTGATAGAATTTCTCTGAGTTTTTTCCAAGGCTCCACTGCTTAACAAAGGGAAGAGGTAATGCCTTTGGCCATCAGCAAAAAAGTTACAAGCACACAGAAAATACATGATTGCAGAACAGAACACTTAATTATATCTAGAGGTATTAAAAGAAAGATCCCTTGAGCTAGCAGACCACAGGACAATGGATCAGCAATTTTGTAATCTATTTCTGACTCTATCATTGACTCAGGATACTGGGAAAGTCCTATATGTTTCTGTTTTTAAAAATTTATTGCACTATCATGGCAGTCATCATTTATTGGTATAAATGATGCTTGCTGAGCACCCAGAATCTCAAGACGTTTTACCAGAGCAGAAAGTAAAATGATTTTCATCTGCAAACATAAGGGAAGAATATTAACTGCCAGCAAAAACATTTAAAGACATTACAAGGATGAAGGACTGGGGGATGATATGGGGAATATTCCTTTGAGGGCCCCTGAGAAGGTTTTGTTTTCTCTGTGAGTTTGCACACACAGAAGGGGGTTAAGGGTTGTGGAATATAATTTTTTTTGTGGCCAGAACATGATGAACTTTGCTTTAAGGCCTAAATTAGGTAATATCTTCATTTTGCAAATGGGAATACAAAGCATGGAAGAATCTTAGAAAGTTTGATGAATCTGTTGGTCCTGGTGACTTAAAAGCCTGTACTTAATGCTTTTACTTTATGGATCTAAAAGTATTTCCCACAGTTAAGTGTTAATCCCATCCAGTGAACATTGCTTTCCTAATTTTATTCTGCTTTTCTATTAAATTTGTAAATTCCAGGGTTAGGTCTGGAAATATGGGGGATCTCCGGAACTCTGAGATTCAAGTGTGCAGGGCTTACATGTGCAGATATTCTAATTATTATGAAAGGCCTCCCCAGGAAAGGGAAGTCCTCTGGTTCTGTTTTCATTAACAGAAGTAATTTCTGACTATTTCTACCAGTAGAGGGAATTTCAGACTGAAACAAAGTTTTCACCCCTCTAGCCATCTCTGCTAGAGTAATGCATCTTCAGATTCACAGTGTTTGAATGGATAGTCCTACTTGCTTGCTTCCTCCATAGTAGGCAACAAGGTTTACTATCATCCATGCCAAAATTCCACTCTAGACTATCTAGGACAATCTTCCTTATTTAAATCCAACTGATGGTGTGCTTAAATTGGCATCTATACAACACCTTCACAGAGCAATACCTAGGTTAGTGTTTGGTTAAACAACTGGGAACTGGAGTCTAGACAAGTTGACACATCAAAAGACCATTGCAAACATGGAATAATTGATTATATTAAGTTTGCAGAAACCATAGGAGAGTTTTGAAGTCCCAGGTATAGGGGAGAGAAGGTTGTCAGTGATAGTTATCACAAGAAGCTTTTGTGCTATCACCTCTTTCCCAAGCCAGATGCGTTTAACCCGTTTCTTGGTGGCCTAGCTCTCATTTAGTTCCCAGCAGATCTCTGCCTTTCACACCAAATTTTCATACTAACAGTGATACTGGGCATTTGTAAGGAGATTCATACAATAATTCTGGTTCTGTTGTTATATGACAGGAAACTATAATGGTCTGCCTTATAATTAGTTGCAAGGTGAACAGAGACACATATACAGTTGCTTTGCAAAGTAGACACTGAATCTGGAAAGCATTTACGATTGTGGACAAAAGAAACATACAGAAACACTAGTGGAGAAATTCAGAAAAAAAAAAACATGCCAGATTTAATTGTTCCCTATTGTGGACTGAATGTTTGTATTCAACATTGTAAAGGCTTTGTGAGGTAACTAGGCTTAGATTACGTCCAGGGGGTGGGGCCCTGGTCCAATGGGATTAGGGCCCTTACAAAGAAGGCACACAGAGAGCTCACTCTCTCTCCCCCTGTATATGAAGACATAATGAGAAGGCAGTTATCTGCAATCCAAGAAGAGAAACCTTACAACAACCAAACCCTGCTGAACCTTGGCCTTAGACTTTCTAGCCTCCAGTACTGCAAATAAATAAATAAATAAATAAATAAATAAATATTGTTTAAACCATCCATTCCATGGTAATTGTTCGTGGTGCCTGAATTGACTAATACTCCCTAAAATATTTTATCTTCCTTAAGCATCATTTCTACTGTCTTTCAGAATCCTCATCAATGCAGTCCAATCCATTCATTGTTAACTTTACTTTGACTCACCTGTTCATCTTGCTGAGACACTTGTCCATCATACACAATCTATTAGAGATGTGAAATCTGAAATCCACTTTTGGTCAAGGATCTTTTTTATGAGAAAGAATTTTGGGGTCAGGAGGTAAAAATGGTGGTTGTGGGGGAGTTATTAACTGTTGAAAAATTTCAAAGAAACAAACAGAAATTGTATACCTGGAAATAATGCATCCAGAATAAAAAAAAAAAACAAACATTAAACTCCTTTACTTTTTGATAGAATTCTATTTTCTCTCACACAAAAGCATTTTGATAGAGGTTAGAGGACTGGTAGAGTACTTAATTAGCTTTCACAAGGCCCTGAGTTTGAGCTCCCCCTCCCCCAATAAATAAATACTGATGGAAGAAGGAAGATATTATTATAAACATTGACAACTTAAAGCAATAGAAAAATGATAATTGAATGAAAAGGTGGGACTGGAAATGCTCAAAACTTGGATGATTAGTTTTACAAATACATGCTCTAAATGCGCTTTCTGATAGAGTGTCAGAAATAAGGTAGAGTCGTCTTTGTGTAAAAGCACCTGTGAGCTCTGCTTAGTGCATCTCCACCTTCTCCTGGCTGTCCTGCCTCACAGCCTGTGCTGAGGCCAAATGCACGGTGAACCATGGGCCTTGGTTGGCTACGTTCAGTAAACTATTTGGGTTTTCCCTCTAGGTTTAAAAACATTTGTACACCTAACTTCAATGTGCTGATGCCGATGCCTTCATTTCTATATATTTATTTTCTCACAGTTAATTTGAACAGAACTTGAATTCACAAGCCAAGGAGATAGGACTTTCTATAACCTTCTCATTCTCTTGGGTTTTCTTGCTCAAGAACAGGGGAACTCAACTTGAGATGGGACTACTGGCACTGTCTTGTATGAGGTTTTCCTCTTTCTGGCCTGTTCCAAAGGTGAAAAAATAATTAGTTATTTCACACAAATTAATCCCATGTGATGAAATGTTAGGCTCCACCGAGCCGGAGAACAGTAAAGAGAAGAGTAAAGGTGTGTTGAGGCTGGTATATGCGTGTAGTGGTGGGGGGTTCCTTTTTCCATCCACATTGGAACTACCATTATTTGGGGGCTAAGATTTGCCCTGAGTGGAGCATACTTTCTGCTACTTATTCAGATCCTTCAAAGCTCAGATGAAGGTACCACCTGGGCACACTCTTGCCTTACCTAGAGTGATCTTTCTCTTTTTTGAATTATTACAGTAAATGACATAAAAAGCAGACCAGCTGTTCATTTTATATAGGTTTGAATGTCTTACTAGGTATTTCATAAGCTTTTTTCTTGCTAAACAGAGATCAAGTCTCTTCCTCTTTCTGCCCTTCTGAATGCAGCTGGCATTGAAGAAATCGTAGTGTGAACCAAGTTGGTTCCTTTCAGTCCTTTTCTTTTTCTGGTGCTCTACTCATAAGTTTCTAACCCCTTATTTTTGTCAAAGTAGAACTTTTCTGCATCTCTTTTCTTTTGAGTCCTATTATCTGCTCACTAAGATGATGACTAATATCTAGCAAGTTAATCTTTCAAAGCATGGGTTCAGCCACATAAAACTGCATTTTTTTTTTGCCAACAAAAGCAGGAATTTCACACAGTTTAACTTATTAAAGTCTTGGTATATTATCTCTCACACATGACATCCGTTGACACAAAATTATATCCCAGAAAAATGAAATTCATTAAAAATGTAATTTAGCCATAGCAGTTTAGCAGGGAAGAGAATTTGGGTATTAAGAGGCCTTGACAGCACATCTCAAGTACTATCCAATAGACAATTACCTTACCTGCAAATGTAGATGCTCAGGCCCCTGTCCTGGAAACAAATGACATACTATTTGTTGATTTCTTCTTCCTTAAATGTGTTTCATATTGATAATAAAGTCTAAACATTAAGGAAAAAAAAACTTGCCTGGTTGGAGCCAGGATGAATGGAAAGGGCCATGGATAAATGACAACTTATTTTTGCTACCAAACATCTTGTCATCTTGTGTGTGTGTGTGTGTGTGTGTGTGTGTGTGTGTGTGTGAAGTTCAAACTAACAGAATGAGATTGTAGGATATGGAGAGAAGAGTGGAGAACAAGGTACACTGAGCCAATTTCAAGTTAATGAAAATTTCTTTACATATATTTAAAATTTCTCTACATATATTTCTTTACATATATGCTTTATTATTTAAACTAACTCTTCTCTTCAGTCTAACACTCTCCCAACTGAGCTATCCAGGTTCCTTCTAAAATGACCCCTCTCTTTAGAGCCTCCTATAACACATTTGTATGAGTTTTCTAACTCATGCACTAAGAAGTTCAGATTAGATATAAACGGTCTTTTGATTTTATGTTCTATAAAGGCACTTTATGGAGATTTTCACATAATGTTTCTGTAAATACTTAAAAGTAAAACTGGAGTTTATTAAAGTCACGTGATACCCATATCCTACAATTAACTTTGCATTCATTCTCAATTCTTGCCTCCTTTAGTTTGAACTAGTGAGGTTTTATTCTATTTTTCTGGAATAAATTTCATTAGTTTTTACCACAAAACAGATTCTATTTTTATTGGCTTTTTAGTTGGGAAATTTCAAAAGGGATCAGTTTATAGTTCAAGAGCTATATGGCCAAACAATTATCTCTAGAGACAAGAGAACACTTTCAGGTTACTATTTCAGCTCTTGGGTCTTGCGTAGGTCCTCTAGAGGAACTTATATTTTGTCTTTGTTATTTACATAACTGTATACCTGCTTCCTCTATTAGACTGTAGGCTTTCTGAGGGGGGAGGCTACATATTACTCAACTTTATACCTTCTGAAACATCTAACACAATGCCTTGCACATCAGAGGTGTTCAATTAATAGTTAAATTCCCTTATATTATAAATAACACAATAGAATTTCAGAGCCAGAGGAGAACAATTGAAATCATCACAAACATTTTACAACCTGGAAATCAGAAACCCAGAGGGGTTAAGACATTGGCCCAGAGTTATGTGGATTTTATTGACATGAAGAACTGTAACTGTGCCCCAGCCCTGGGGAATAAGCCCTGTTTTCTGTGTCTCAGAAACAACAGAGAGCCCAAAGACTTTTCCCTGTTCCTTGATGGCTTACACCATGATGTGGCCACATATGCAAGTGTAAGAGAGCACTTTATTTATTTTGGGTAGCTTGATTCATGATGTAGTGTTAACCTGCTTTCCTGTGGTTATAATCACTCTTTCCTTCCTCCAATAAAGACTCTGGATTGTGTTGCATCTGCATGTGCCTCCAAGGAAATCGTGTTTCCGTAAGAGATGGATGACCTCTGAAAATGAAGTTTGTTGATAAGCTTAGGATGTTGCCACAGATGAACCCCAACAGACCTTTAAGTGCGTGTTGGTCTAACCCCTCAGGACCCCAGAGCTACATTTCATGCCACGTGCACACATCACAAGCTCTACCAACCTAGTAAGTGGAAGCGGAAGAAACTTTAAAACTAGCTCCCTATGGTTCTGATATTATATTGCTTGCTGTTATATGCTGTAAAATACTGTGAGAGCTACAGCATTTTCAGATACAAGTGTTCATACTAACTTCTCCTCTTATATCAAGAATAATATAATTTTATTGTAGGAAAACAGGAAATACAGAAAAACAAAATAAAAATCAATTACAATCCTAGTACATTAAGGTAACTGTAGTTAATATTTCAGTGTGCATGTATACACACAGATATGTATATAATGTATACTTTAAGTAGAATAGTACTTAAATATCTTTTCAAGAAAATGAATTTGATTCTAAATCTTTGTTATTGACCATATTATATTCCAATTAATTATTTATTGTTGTTTATAAAATTCTTTTCAAAGGCATGTATAGTTCTAGTCTTTCCATATTCAATGGTAATATAAGCATAGTCAGTAAGCTATTACATTATTTTTTTCCACTATTAATTGTTCTTCATTGTTTTAGTGCTATAAAAATCTAACAAGACCACTTTAAAAATATATGATATGTAACCATTTTTTTATGAGCTAGTAGATAGAGTTCCTGTTGAAATCAACTTAGGAGCTGAGCATGAATAGGAACAGTATGTTTTGCTGTCTCAAGTCTTTTAGTAATCCAAGCTAGCTCATCCAGAATGGTGAATAGGGGAACGATATCATCATGCTGAGAATTTTCATATGCAATTTCCCCCAGCAATGTAATGTTTTATACCATCAACTAATAATAGCTAAACACAAACTACATGTGTGCCACTGAATGAAAACTGAGAGGAATAGTTTACTTAATGGGGCACCCTCCCACCTCACAGCCTCCTTCTTAGCTCAGTTTTGGCAACCAGCTATGTCTTAGAAATCTTGTGATATCCTTTCCACAGGTAGGTTTTCTATCCTGGTCTCCATAACTCAGCAGCCTCAACCTTTCCTTATTTCTTCTCTTATTAAGCTACATTCACTTAAAGCAAAAACAAAAACTCATTGTCTTATGTGCAAGAATTTTTAATAGATATCTTCCTTTTTGCATGGTGATTACAAAGTTATATAGGTTTTGTGGGAACTACTCTTAATTTTTATGTTAACCCTGTTATTTTTAATATGAATATGCAGGATGTGGAGTCATTCAGCAATGCATATAGAATTTTTGTGGCCAAAGTTGATCTCATGCTCAGGCTTCTGTGTACAGACAGCAGAATAAAACCAAGTCATAATAATTCCTCTACTGATCCTTCACAAAGTGATCCTCCCTGCCTCCAAGGAAGAGGAGAAAACCCCAGCAAAAACAACAGCAAACAACTACCAACACCAGACTGATAAAGTGATAAATGCCATGACATCAAGTTTGGAAAAGAACAGCTTTAATGTGCTAATATCACCCCTGTGCTTTCAAAAAAGACTGTATCAGAGAAAGAAGGTAAGTAAGGAAAATCCAATGAATTCTTCCTTTTGTGTCCCTTTGTGAGAGAAGGATGAGTATGAAATTTGAGGGCTGGGTATGTGGCTCAAGTGGTAGTGCACTCGCCTAGCATGCGCGAGGCACTGGGTTCAATACTCAACACCACATAAAGACTAAAAAAATAAATAAATAAATAAAGATATTGTGTCCACCTTAAAAAAAACTAAAAAATAAATATTTTTTAAAAAATTTGAGGAACAAGTCGAGGAAAAATTCTCAAGAGTAGGAGTACCTAGCTACTATCAGCAGCAGCTCATTGGAGAGGTGAACAGATTCTATATTCAATAATTTTAGGGGTCCATAATCCAAACTTAAAGATCCAAAGCAAGAGAATCCTACCCAGGGAATGAACTACACCCTCCACCAGGGGTAGGGATCAGGGTGGTGTTCAAATTGGTAAAGACATTTAACAAAATCAGGGAGAAAGCAAAACTTAATGCCATTTAATAAAAGTTACTTAAATTACAAACACTAGGTCGGTCACATTTCCCAGTTCACAAATGGTAGTTGGAAGTGAGAGAAAAAACACAAAACCAGTATGGGAGAGGCAATTAAGAATCATATAGTACCTCTATCAAATGTTTTGGAGGTCCTGAGTTGTGCTGTCCATATGAAAATAACCAGAAACAATAAATATGTACAAATATCTACAGCACCCTTCTAATTAAAAAAAAGAAAAGAAAAGAAAAATAAGTGGGCAATGAATTTTCTGATTTCCTTGTGTCACAACTGAGTTGTGCAAGGTAACTACTTTCTCTGCAACTCTCCGAACTTCTTCACAGGTGCTCCATTGCTATGAGTAATAGAAACAAATCAGAGATAATGTCCTGATACAGAAATTAAGACAGAGCCCTAGGTAAACACTCAGACCTTTAATGCTGTGGATGCCACATATATTACATCTACATCCACAAGTTATGTTATGATTTTTGCTTTCAACAGCCAAACACATTTTAAAGGCCTTCAACGAAGAACAGTCATCGCAGAATTCTGGGTTGACGGTTCTTTTCTTTCAGCACTTCAGAGATTATTTGACTGTCTTTTGTCTTTATAGCTTCTGATGAGAAATCCAGAGTCGAACAAATAATTATTCCCCTGTAAAAGAAATATTACTTTTCTCTGGCTGCTTTCAAGACAATTGGCTTTCAGCAATTGGCTTATGATCTGATTGGGTATAGTTTTGTTTTTCATTTATCCTATTTGAGGTTTTCTGAATTTCTTCAATTTCTAAGCTTTTCTCTTTCACAAAATGTAGGAATTTTTCAGCCAATTATTTCTTCAAATGCTTTTTCTCTGCTCCACCCTCTTTCTCTTTGGGACACCAGTAACACAAACGTTAGACTATTTATTGTCCCACAGATCCTCAGCATCTGTTTATTTTTTCCATATTTTCCCTCTTCTTTTCAGACTAGATAATTTCTGTGATTCTAGCTTCAAGTTTCATGACTCTTTCCTCTGCGATCTCCACTCTGATATTGAGCCTGTTCAGTTAATATTTTAAAATTTCACCTGCCGTGTATTTCAGTTCAAATATCTTTTTTAAAAAAAAAAATTCAACACTGTAATAACCAAATAAAGTAAACAAAAAACTCTTAAGTTAGAGTGCAAAATGCACCTTATTGGTTTAAAGGTGCAAAAATAAGAAATATAAACTCATTCATATTTTAAATAGTTGTATGGTCAGTAAATTCTATTTAGAAACATTTTTAATGGAAAAAAATTTATTAATCAATTTACAAAAGATCAAAAAAAATCAATGTTTAATATCAACTTTAAATAACTAAAAGGGGAAAAACTGTCCTCTATCTTTCTGTTTTCACTTCAAAATCTATGTCTTCTGCTTTTTGCCTTTTGGAGAAAACATTGCATGGTGAGGCTACCATCTTTTGGGGCAAGAGCAAAGATCAAGATCTTCCTTAATACAAGTCTGTGGGGGAAGAAAAACCAACTTCCCAGAAACTCTCTGGTGTGCTGGGTGGAGTGTAGTGAGATCCATGTCTGGAGCAGAAATATCACTTCTTTTTTCTTTCTTCTGCTTGCATATCTGCATAATAAGTTTCACATTCCTTACATGTCTGCCCAAGCAAATTTCTTCTCTCTTCTTTCTTCCGAACTACCTCAATACGATGAGAATTTTGGAAGCTGGGCTCTCTCTGATGGTCTTTAAAATATGGCTCCACAAATGCTTTCTGCTGGATTTTATCCTGTTTATCACCATGTGTGTTTGGTTTCTCTGTGGCAGCGGACAATTCCTCCTCCACATCTGCCATCTGGGAGACATTATCTGCCAAACAAAATTCGTATTCTTCATGTGTCATCGGATCAAACATATCTTCCAGGCTATCATCCATATTTTTTTCTCCATTTGGAATTTTTTCTCCTTTTTGCTCTTCTTTATTTTTTAAAGCATGGTGTCACTGACCAATGTACAGTCCATGTCCACTGTCTCTCCCAATTTTGACTGACTACCGTTCTCTATCTGTTATAGTAACATCCATTTTATACTGACAGAAGTCTGCTCCTGGATCTATACTCGACCGTGGATCTCTACTCCACTGTACATTTTCAAAGGACGCATCTTGATTGTTTTGCAGAGACTTTGTTTTAGCGGTTCCACAGGGATTTAACTGAAGGACTCATGCAAGTTCATATGCTCCTTGGGGCTGACTGGGTTTTTTTTTTTTTTTTCTTTAATCATGATTCTTTTTTTTTTTAATTAATTTTTATTGTAGGTTGTTCAAAACATTACATAGTTCTTGATATATCATATTTCACACTTTGATTCAAGTGGGATATGCGCTCCCATTTTTACCCCACATACAGATTGCAGAATCACATCAGTTGCACAACCATTGATTTACATATTGCCATTCTGGTGTCTGTTGTATTCTGCTGCCTTTCCTATCCTCTACTATCCCCCCTCCCCCCTCCCATCCCCTCTTCTCTCTCTACCCCCTCTACTGTAATTCATTTCTCCCCCTTATATTTTTCCTCCTTTCCCCTCACTTCCTCTTGTATGTAATTTTGTATACCCCTGAGGGTCTCCTTCCATTTACATGCAATTTCCCTTCTCTCTCCCTTTCCCTCCCACCTCTCATCCCTGTTTAATGTTAATCTTCTTCTCATGCTCTTTGTCCCTACTCTGTTCTTAGCTACTCTCCTTATATCAAAGGAGACATTTGGCATTTGTTTTTAAGGGATTGGCTAACTTCACTTAGCATAATCTGCTCTAATACCATCCATTTCCCTCCAAATTCTATGATTTTGTCATTTCTTAATGCAGAGTAATACTCCATTGTGTATAAATGCCACATTTTTTTTATCCATTCGTCTATTGAAGGGCATCTAGGTTGGTTCCACAGTCTTGCTATTGTGAATTGTGCTGCTATGAACATGGATGTAGCAGTGTCCCTATAGTGTGCTCTTTTTAGGTCTTTAGGGAATAGACCGAGTAGGGGAATAGCTGGATCAAATGGTGGTTCCATTCCGAGCTTTCCAAGAAATCTCCATACTGCTTTCCAAATTGGCCGCACCAATTTGCATTCCCACCAGCAATGTACAAGAGTACCCTTTTCCCCACATCCTCGCCAGCACTTGTTGCTGTTTGACTTCCTAATGGCTGCCAATCTTACTGGAGTGAGATGGTATCTTAGGGTGGTTTTGATTTGCATTTCTCTGACTGCTAGAGATGGTGAGCATTTTTTCATATACTTGTTGATTGATTGTATGTCCTCCTCTGAGAAATTTCTGTTCAGGTCCTTGCCCATTTGTTGATTGGGTTATTCATTATCTCATTGTCTAATTTTTTTAGTTCTTTGTATATTCTGGATATTAGGGCTCTGTCTGAAGTGTGAGGAGTAAAGATTTGTTCCCAGGACGTAGGCTCCCTATTTACCTCTCTTATTGTTTCTTTTGCTGAGAAAAAACTTTTTAGTTTGAGTAAGTCCCATTTGTTGATTCTAGTTATTAACTGTTGTGCTATGGGTGTCCTATTGAGGAATTTGGAGCCCGACCCCACAGTATGTAGATCATAGCCAACTTTTTCTTCTATCAGACGCCATGTCTCTGATTTGATATCAAGTTCCTTGATCCACTTTGAGTTAACTTTTGTGCATGGCGAGAGAAAGGGATTCAGTTTCATTTTGTTGCAAATGGATTTCCAGTTTTCCCAACACCATTTGTTGAAGATGCTATCCTTCTTCCATTGCATGCTTTTAGCCCCTTTATCGAATATAAGATAGTTGTAGTTTTGTGGATTGGTTTCTGTGTCCTCTATTCTGTACCATTGGTCCACCCGCCTGTTTGTGTACCAGTACCATGCTGTTTTTGTTACTATTGCTCTGTAGTATAGTTTGAAGTCTGGTATAGCTATACCGCCTGATTCACACTTCCTGCTTAGCATTGTTTTTGCTATTCTGGGTCTTTTATTTTTCCATATGAATTTCATGATTGCTTTCTCTATTTCTACAAGAAATGCCGTTGGGATTTTGATTGGCATTGCATTAAACCTATAGAGAACTTTTGGTAATATCGCCATTTTGATGATGTTACTTCTACCTATCCATGAACAGGGTATATTTTTCCATCTTCTAAGATCTTCTTCTATTTCTCTCTTTAGGGTTCTGTAGTTTTCATTGTATAAGTCTTTCACCTCTTTTGTTAGGTTGATTCCCAAGTATTTTATTTTTTTTGAGGATATTGTGAATGGGGTGGTTGTCCTCATTTCCATTTCAGAGGATTTGTCACTGATATACAGGAATGCCTTTGATTTATGCATGTTGATTTTATAGCCTGCCACTTTGCTGAATTCATTTATTAGCTCTAATAGTTTCTTTGTAGACCCTTTTGGGTCTGCTAGGTATAGAATCATGTCATCTGCAAATAGTGATAATTTGAGTTCTTCTTTTCCTATTTTTATGCCTTTAATTTCTTTCGTCTGTCTAATTGCTCTGGCCAGTGATTCGAGAACTATGTTGAACAGAAGTGGTGAGAGAGGGCATCCCTGTCTTGTTCCAGATTTTAGGGGGAATGCCTTCAGTTTTTCTCCATTCAGAATGATGCTAGCCTGAGGCTTGGCATAGATTGCTTTTACAATATTGAGGTATGTTCCTGTTATCCCTATTTTTTCTAGAGTTTTGAACATAAAGGGATGCTGTACTTTGTCGAATGCTTTTTCCGCATCTATCGAGATGATCATATGGTTCTTATTTTTAAGCCTATTGATGTGGTGAATAACATTTATTGATTTCCGTATATTGAACCAGCCTTGCATCCCACGGATAAATCCTACCTGATCATGGTGCACAATTTTTTTGATATGTTTTTGTATCCGGTTCGCCAGAAGTTTATTGAGGATTTTTGCATCTAGGTTCATTAGAGATATTGGTCTGTAGTTTTCTTTCTTTGAAGTGTCTTTGTCTGGTTTAGGAATCAGGGTGATGTTGGCCTCATAGAATGAATTTGGAAGTTCTCCCTCTTTTTCTATTTCCTGAAATAGCTTGAAAAGTATTGGTATTAGTTCCTCTTTAAAGGTTTTGTAAAACACTGCTGTATACCCATCCGGTCCTGGGCTTTTCTTAGTTGGTAATCTTTTGATGGTATCTTCTATTTCCTCAATTGATATTGGTTTGTTTAGGTTGACAATATCCTCCTGACTCAATCTGGGCAAATCATATGACTTAAGAAATTTATCAATGCCTTCACTATCTTCTATTTTATTGGAGTATAAGGATTCAAAATAGTTTCTGATAATCTTCTGTATTTCTGAAGTGTCTTTTGTGATATTGCCTTTATCATCCCGTATGCTGGTAATTTGAGTTCTCTCTCTTCTTCTCTTCGTTAGCGTGGCTAAGGGTCTGTCGATTTTATTTATTTTTTCAAAGAACCAACTTTTAGTTTTGTCAATTTTTTCAATTGTTTCTTTCGTTTCGATTTCATTAATTTCAGCTCTGATTTTAATTATTTCTTGTCTTCTACTTCTTTTGCTGTTGTTTTGCTCTTCTTTTTCTAGGATTTTGAGTTGAAGTATTAGATCATTTATTTGTTGGTTTTTTCTTTTTCTAAGGAATGAACTCCAAGCAATAAATTTTCCTCTTAGAACTGCTTTCAATGTGTCCCATAGATTCCGATATGTTGTGTCTGTGTTTTCATTTATCTCTAAGAATTTTTTAATTTCCTCCTTGATGTCTTCTATAACCCATTGATCATTCAGTAACCTATTGTTCATTCTACAAGTGATGCATGATTTTTCCTTACTTCTTTTATCGTTAATTTTCAATTGCATTCCATTATGGTCAGATAAGATACATGGTATTATCTCTACTCCTTTGTATTGTCTAAGAGTTGCCCTGTGACATAATATATGATCTATTTTTGAGAAGGATCCATGTGCTGCTGAGAAAAAAGTGTAACTGCTTGATGTTGGGTGGTATATTCTATATATGTCAATTAAGTCTAGGTTATTAATTGTGTTATTGAGCTCTATAGTTTCATTATTCAACTTTTGTTTGGAAGATCTGTCCAGTGGTGAGAGAGGTGTGTTGAAGTCTCCCATGATTATTGTATGGTGGTCTATTAGACTCTTGAACTTGAGAAGAGTTTGTTTGATGAACATAGCTGCACCATTGTTTGGGGCATATATATTTATAATTGTTATGTCTTGTTGGTGTATGGTTCCCTTGAGAAGTATTTAGTGTCCCTCTTCATCCCTTTTGATTAACTTTGGCTTGAAATCTATTTTATTTGATATGAGTATGGACACTCCTGCTTGTTTCCGAAGTCCATATGAGTGATATGATTTTTCCCAACCTTTCACCTTCAGTCTATGTATGTCTTTTCCTATCAAATGCGTCTCCTGAAGGCAGCATATTGTTGGGTCTTGTTTTGTGATCCATTCTACTAGCCTGTGTCTCTTAATTGGTGAGTTTAAGCCATTAACATTTAGGGTTATTATTGAGATATGGGTTGTTCTTCCAGCCATATTTGTTTATTTATGTTACTAAACATGGTTTGTTTTCCTCTTTGATTATCCCCCCCCCCTTTACTGTACTACCTCCCGCTGCTGGTTTTCATTGATATTTTCCATTTCCTCTTCCTGTAATATTTTGCCGAGGATGTTTTGAAGAGATGGTTTTCTAGCTGCAAATTCTTTTAACTTTTGTTTATCATGGAAGGTTTTAATTTCATCTTCCATCCTGAAGCTTAATTTCATGGGATACACGATTCTTGGTTGGAACCCATTTTCTTTCAGTGTTTGAAATATGTTATTCCAGGATCTTCTAGCTTTGAGAGTCTGTGTTGAAAGATCAGCTGTTATCCTGATTGGTTTACCCCTAAATGTAATCTGCTTCCTTTCTCTTGTAGCTTTTAAAATTCTCTCCTTATTCTGTATGTTGGGCATCTTCATTATAATGTGTCTAGGTGTGGATCTCTTATGATTTTGCACATTCGGTGTCCTGTAGGCTTCTAGGATTTGGGATTCTGTCTCATTCTTCAAGTCTGGGAAGTTTTCTCGTATTATTTCGTTGAATAGATTGCTCATTCCTTTGGTTTGGACCTCAGTACCTTCCTGTATCCCAATGACTCTTAAGTTTGGTCTCTTTATGTTATCCCATATTTCTTGAATGTTCTGCTCATGGTTTCTTAACAGCTTTGCTGAGCTGTCTATGTTCTTCTCCAGTTGAAATACTTTGTCTTCATCGTCTGATGTTGTATCTTCTAAGTGTTCTTCTCTGCTGGTAGTATTCTCAATTGAGTTTTTAAGTTGGTTTATTGTTTCCTGCATTTCCAGGATTTCTGTTTGCTTTTTATAACCTCTATCTCCCTGTATAATTGATCTTTTGCTTCTTGGATTTGTTTATGTAATTCATTATCGAAGTGGTCGAAGTGGTCTTTCATTGTCTGATTTTGCTGTCTAATGTCTTCATTGACACTCCAGATCATCTGAAGCATGTATATCCTGAATTCTTTATCTGACATTCTATCTGCTGCAGATATTACCTCTTCTAAAGTTGAGGTGACCTGCATTGCTTGTGGTCCTTTCTTTCCTTGTCTTTTCATACTGATTGCGTTTCTTTCTGCTTGGTGAAACTGTTGTGTTATTGATTTTCCCCCTATATATTTATATTGCTCTTGTATAGTTGCAAAGTCTCCCTCGCAGGCTTTGGCGGTGGTTCTGCCCTTCCTCCAATTGGGGCAATGTGCCTACCATGCCGGCTGGCCGCTGTGCCTGTACTTTCGGTGGGCCTGTTCTTTCGGTGGTCACAGGTCCGCCTACCTTGCAGGCGTGAGCAGCGGCTCTGCCCCTCCACTGGCCGCTAGGCCTGTTCTGTCTGTCGGTTGCAGGTCTGTCTACCTAACAGGCGCTGGTGGCGGCTCTGCCCCTCCCCCAACCAGGGTGATGTGTCTGGCGGGCCACTGGGCCTGTTTTGTCAGTGGTCACAGTTCCACCTACCTTGCAGGCGCGTGGGGCACCTGTGCCCCTCCGCAGGTTTTTGGGCCTGACCTGCCGGTGGGTCGCAGGTCTGCCTACCTTGCAGGCTTGGGGGGTGGCTCTGCCGCTCTGTGGATTGCTGTGCCTGTTCTTCAGGTAGGTTGCGGGTCCGCCTACCTTGCAGGCGCCCGGCAGCTCTGCCCCTCCCCCAACCGGGGCGATGTGTCTGGCGGGCCACTGGGCCTGTTTTGTCGGTAGTCATGGTTCCTCCTACCTTGCAAGCGCGTGGAGCAGCTGTGTCCCTCCGAGAGTTGCTGTGCCTGACCTGCCAGTGGGTGGCAAGTGCACCTACCTTGCAGGCGTAGGGGTGGCTCTGCCGCTCCGCGGGTCACTGGGCCTGATCTGCTGGTGAGTCGCAGGTCTGCCTACCTTGAGGGCACCCGGCGGCTCTGCCCCCCGCCCAACCGGGGCGGGGCGATGTGTCTGGCGGGCCACTGGGCCTGTTTTGTCAATGGTCACGGTTCCGCCTACCTTGCACACGCGTGGAGCAGCTGTGTCCCTCAGAGAGTTGCTGGGCCTGACCTGCTGGTGGATGGCAAGTACACCTACCTTGCAGGCGCGTGGGTGGCTCTGCCACTCCACGGGTCGCTGGGCCTGATCTGCTGGTGAGTCGCAGGTCTGCCTAACTTTGGGTATCTTATTTTTTCAAATAAATTTCATGATTGCTTTTTCTGTTTCTGTGATGAATGTCATAGGGATTTTAATAGAAACTGCATTAAATCTATATAATATTTTTGGTAATACAGTCATTTTGACAGTATTAATTCTGCCTATTCAAGAGCATGGAAGATCTTTCCATCTTCTTCAATTTCTTTCTTTAGTGTTCTGTAGTTTTAATTGTAGAGGTCTTTCACCTCTTTTTATAAGCTGAATCCCAAGTATTTTTTTTTCTTTTGATGTTATTTGTGAATGAAACAGTCGTAAAATTTCTCTTTCAGTGGATTCATCACTGATGTATAGGAATGTGTTTGATTTATGAGTGTTGATTTTATATCCTGTGACTTTGATGAATTCATTTATTAGTTCTTGAAGTTTTCTTGTGGAATTTTTTGGATCTTCTAAATATAGAATATATTTAAAAGATCAGCAAATAGTGATAGCTTGAGTTCTTCTTTTACTATGCATATTCCATGAATTTATTTCATGTCTCATTGCTCTGGTTTGATTTTCAAGGACTATGTTGAATATAAGTGGTGTTAGAGGGCATCCCTCTCTTGTTCCATTTTTTAGAGAGAATGCTTTCAATTTTTCTCCACTTAGAATAATGCTGGCCTTGGGTTTAGCATAGATAGCTCTTATAATGTTGAGGTATGCTTCTACTATTACTAGATTTTTAGTTTTTAAACATGAATGGGTCTTGTATTTTGTAAAATGCTTTTTCTGCATCTATCGAAAAGATTCTTGTCTCTAAGTCTATTGACATGATGAATTATATTTATTGATTTCCATATGTTGAATCAAACTTGCATCCCTAGGATGAACCCCACTTGATAGTGATGCACTATCTTTTTAATATGTTTTTGTATGTGATTTGCCAGAATTTTATTGAGAATTTATGCATCTATGTTCATCAGGGATACTGGTCTGAAGTTTTCTTTCCTTGATTCAACTTTGTCTGATTTTGGTATAAGGATAATACCATTTCATAGAATGAGTTTGGAAGTGTTCCCTCCTTTTATATTTCATGGAATAATTTGAGGAGTATTGGTGTTAATTCTTCTTTGAAGGTCTTGTGAATTGAGCTTAGAATCAGACTGATCCTGGGCTTTTCTTTGTAGACTTCTGATGGTGTCTTCTATTTCATTGCTTGAAATTGATTTGCATAAATTGTGTATGTCCTCCTTCTTCAGTTTGAGTAAGACATATCTCTAGAAATTTGTCAATGTCTTCAAGATTTTCTATATTATCGGAGTATAAATTTTCAAAATAGTTTCTAATTATATTCTGTGTTTCACTAGTGTCCTTTGTGATATTTCCTTTTTGTTTACAATTTTTATTAATTTGAGTTTTCTCTCTCTTTTTCTCATTAGTATGACTTAAGGGTTTATCAATTTTATTAATTTTTTCAAAGAACCAGCTTTTTGCTTTGTCAATTTTTTGAATTTTTATTTCATTGCAATTTCATTGATTTCAGCTCTGATTTTAATTATTTCCTGTTTTCTATTGCTTTTGGTATTGATATGTTCTTCTTTCTCTAGGGCTTTGAGATGTAATGTTAGGTAATTTATTCATTGACTTTCTATTCTGTTAACGAATGAGCTCAATTCAATGAACTTTCCTCTTATCACTGCCTTTATAGTTTCCCAGAAATTCTGATATGTTGTATTAGTGTTCTCATTTACCTCTAAGTACTTTTTAAAAATTTCATCTCTGATTTTTTTTTCTGCTATTCATTTGTCATCCAATAGCATAATATTTAGATTCCAGATGTTAGCATAGCTTCTATTTTTTATTGTTGATTTTTAATTTCATTTAATTATGATCTGATTGAACGTAGGTAGTGCCAGGCATGGTGCAGCATACCTGTTATCCCAGGGGTTTTGGAGCCTGAGGCAGGAGGATTACTAATTCAAAGTCAGCCTCAACAACAGTGAGGTGCTAAGCAACTCAGTGAGATCCTGCCTCTAAATAAAATACAAATACAAAATTGAGTGGGGATGTGGCACTACAGCTGAGTGCCCTTGAATTAAATCCTTGGTATCCCTCCCCCAAGAAAAATAATGCAGGATAGTGTTTCTATTTTTTGTATTTGCTAAGAGTTGCTTTGTAGCATAAGATATAATTTATTTTAGAGAAAGATCCATGTGCTGCAGAGAAAAAAGTGTATTTGCTCATTGATGGATAAAATATTCTATATATGTCTACTAAGTTTAAAATATTGACTACATCATTGAGTTCTATAGTTTCATTGTTTAGTTTTTGTTTGGAAGATCTATTTAGTTGCAAGAAAGGTGATTTAAAGTCACCCAGTATTATTGTGTTGTGGTCAATTTGATTCTTGAAATTGAGAAGGATTTATTTGATGTATATAAATGCTACATTTGGGGGGTCATAAATATTTATAATTGGTATGTCTTGTTGAAGGATAATTCCCTTAAGCAGCATGAAATGTCTTTCTTTATCCTTTCTCATTAAGTTTGGCTTGAAGTATACTTTATCTGATATGAGGATGGAAATCCCTGCTTGTTTATGTGGTCCATGTGAGTAATATTTTTTCCCCCTCATTCACTCACCATCACTTTTTGGATGTCTTTACTTATGAGTTGAGTCTCTTGGAGAAAGTATATTGTTGGATTATAGTTTTTTAATCCAATATGCCAGTCTATGTCTTTTGATTGATGAGTTTAATTCATTATCATTCATGGTTGTTATTGAAATAATATTTATATTTCTGTTAATTTGGGTTATTTCTGGTTTTTAGTTTGAATTAGTTTATCTTTTGATTATCTTTTTTGAATTTTTGTAGTTATACATGGTAACAATACCTTTATTTTATTCATTTCTATGTGGTGCTGGGGATCAAACTCAGTGCCTCACACATGCAAGGCAAGCTCTCTCCCACTGAGCTACAATCCCCGCCCCCTGTGATTATCTTTTCCTTTATTGTAGTTTCTCCCTCTGCTGGTTTTTACTTTTTTTATTCTTAAATTTTTCTTCATAGAATATTTTACTGAGAATATTCTGTAGTGAGGATTCCTTGTGAATTTTTTAAACTTTTTTATATTGTGGAAAGTTTTTATTTTATTTTCAAATCTAAAGCTTAATTTTGCTAGATATAAAATTCTTGGCCAGCATCCTTTTTTTCAGAGTTTGGTATGTGTTGTTCTAAAACCTCCTAGCTTTGAGGGTCTGGTTTGAGAAATCTGCTGATTTTTTGAATGGTTTCCCCCATATGCAATCTCATATTTTTATATCATGGCCTTCAAAATTCTATCCTTATTCTGTATTCTATGCATTTTCATTAAAATATGACTTGGTATGGGTCTATAGCAAATTTATACATCTGGGATCCTGTATTTGGTCTCTTGTATTTGATTTTCCATTTTCTTCTTCAGGTTTGGGAAATTTTCTGATATCATTCCATTGAAAATATTGTGCATTCCTTTGGTTGGTGATACTTTCCTTTGAATATTTAATCATGCATCTCCATGCCTTCCTCTATCCCAATAAATCTTAAATTTGGTCTTTTCATGTTATCCCATAATTCTAGCAAGTTCTGTTCATGGTTCCTAACCATCTTCTCTATGTTGTTAACTTTATTTTCAAGATTATAAACAGCATACTACAGGGACACAACCAAATAAATGTTTATAGCAGCACAGTTCACAATAGCTATACTGTGGAACCAACCTAGATGCCATTAAATAGATGAATGAATTTTTAAAATGTGGCATATAAATACAATAAAATAATACTCAGCAATCAAAGAGAATAAAATCATGACATTCACAGGTAAATGGATGTGGTTAGAGAAGATAATGCTAAGTAAAGTTAGCCAATCCCAAAAAAACAAATGCTGAATGTTTTCTCTGATATAAGGAGGCTGATTCTTAGTTGGATAGGGAGAGGGTGCATGGTGAGAATAGATGAACTTTAGATAGGGCAGAGGGGTTGGAGGGGAAGGGACTGGGGATAGGGTTATTAATGATGGTGGAATGTGATGCTCATTATTTTCCAAAGTACATGTATGAAGATGCAAGTTGGTGTGAATATACATTGTATACAACCAGAGATATAAAAAATTGTGCTGTATATGTGTAATAAGAATTGTAATGCATTCCACTGTCATAAAATTTTAAAAAATAAAAAAAAATCAAAATTTTAAAAAAGATTATATATTTCATCTTGGTTGCCTGAGATTCTGTCCTCCAAGGGATCTAGTTTGTTGGTGTACTTTCCATTGAATATTTAATTTGGTTTGTTGATTACTAAATTATGAGGATTTCTGCTGGATTTCTTTTTATAATCTCTCTTTATTGAAGTGAACTTTTCCTCCTAAAAATTATCTCTGCTTTCACTCCCTACATTATTCTTTATGTTTTGGATCAGTTTAACTATGTACATTCTGAACTCCTTCTCTGACATCTCTTCTACTATGTTATCAATGAACTCTATCATTGGAGCATCTTGGTTTATTTGGGATGCTTTATTCCCTTACTTTTTCATGTTGTTCATGTGTCTTCCCATGTAGCAGTATGGATCTAGGCAGCATATTTTCTACCCTGCAGACTCAGAGTGTCCCTGAAAGTTCCCAGTACAAGGCATTTTAGAGGAACCTCAATATTAACAGCATCCAATGCAAACAATATACAGCATTAAGCCAAATAGCTCCTATCAGGACATCAGGTACTTTTCTCCCAGGCAATTCTGAGTGCTGAGCTCTGGGACTTGTGCACCTGTCACAGAGAGGTGCTCTGTATTGGGCAGATCAGGACAAGGCACTGAGAGCTGCCGGCCGGCCATATAGCTATGAGCACTGGGACGGGTTGTGGCTGGAGTGGAGCTGGGAGACTCAGGCCTGGGGCGCCCAAGGGCCCTGTTCGTTGCTGGACTGATGCCAGACCTGGTGGGGCCAAGGGATCAGAGAATGCCAGACTGAGGAGGGAGTCAGAGACAGGGCTGGTGCTGGAGCCCAGCAAGTGTTGGCCCACGTGAGTCCTGGGACTCTGCTTGTGTCAGATCAGCTGGCTGAGTGAACCAGCAGCAAGATGCCCTCACCCCCTCTTCTTGCCTTCCAACTTGCTGTAGCCAGCCTTGTTTGTTTCTGAGTGCTTCAGGACTAGCTGAGCTGGAGGAGATCCCAGCCTTCTCCAGCCTCTGCAGCAAGATGTTGGCTGCAAGCACACCCAGCAGGAAGACTTCAGGTGTAACCAAACCTGTAGGCACCTTGACAATGTACCTCTCAGCCCTGGTTGTTGTCCCCAGACAGAGGCGGCTGTGTTCTGAGATATCAGTGGCAGCAACAAATCTGCAGGCACCCCAACACTGTGCCTCCAGTTCCCAGCAGGTGTCCTAAGATGGAGGCAGCAGTGTGCAGGGATCGGTCAGTGACCGCAGGCAGCACTGCAGCAGCCATGTGCTGTCTTCTTTAAAATTCACATATGACCTCTATGTTCCCACTTTAACATGTACTGGACCCCCAAACTACTAAATTTTCAAGGAAGTGGAATAGTAGAATAGTAATAGAATAGTAGAATAGAAATGTTAAGTTCATCAAGTTAAAGAGAGTAATTTTTAAAGATTATTTTGTTTTGCCAGTAAGAAGAAAAATACCTCCAAGCTGAGGCTGGCAGTATAGCTCAGTGTACAATATTTGCCTGACATGTGGGACCTTTGGTTTAATCCTCAGTTCTGAAAAAAAATCCGTAATTATGTAGCCTATATTATTCAAATGTTGCCCTTTAAAAATATAACTTACACAGAATATGCTAACGTGCTACTTTATTTTTTATTTTTTTTAGTTATACATAGAAACAATAGCTTTGTTTATTTTTATGCAGTATTGAGGATCAAACCCAGTGCCTCACATGTGCAAGGCAAGTGCTCTGCCATGAGCCACAGACTCAGCCCATGCTACTTTATTTTTAATATATTTTTTTTTAATTTCAAAATGATCACCAGGTACCAAGCGTTGTAAGGAGTATAGACTATGGTTAGATGCAACTGTGTTTGAGTTACTTCCTTGACTTACTGTGTTATCTTAGAAAATTTTATTTACTACTTTGATTTTCAGTTTTCTCCTATGGGAAAAAAAAAGACAGTGTTATTCTGACAACTAACGAAGATAACATATGTAAACGGCTTTGCAGAATGTCTGGTCATATACTGCAGAATAAACAAAAAAAGTTATTAACATAATTATCATTAACACTATCATTATTATGAAATTACTACCATTGTTATTATCATTATTACATCTGTCCCAACATCCCCTTTAGTCCTTACAAAATTGTCTTTCATTATTTTCTATAGTTCTTTTCCGGTCTCTTAACCTGCAATAATAATAATCTAGGAGAGAACGAGCCTCCACTCCACAGTTTTGCAAAAGCAAAATATGTGGTCTTTTAAGTTTCTGAAATTAGTACCTATTCAATGCTTATTGGTAGTTGGAAATACACCCTCAACTTTATTTATTTATTTTTTAAATAATTTTAAATTTTTTTTTAGTTGTTAATAGACCTTTATTTATCTTACATGGTGCTGAGAATTGAACCCAGTGTCTCACACATGCCAGGCAAGTGTGCTACCGCTGAGCCACAACCACAAGCTCACCCTAAACTTTAAATATTCAATTTATAAATTAGAATGCAGTCATAAAATAGCAAAACACCAATCACATCTACCAAATCTTTGAAAAATGAAGTGACCTGAGAAATATTGCTTCATAATCCCCCTTCATGGTGCATTGTACCAGGAGGTCTCTCACTCTCTGAAAGGGAAGAGTTTCGGACCAATGTACTAATTACTCATGAAGCACTTTTCTTTTTTCTTTTCTTGTTTTAAGAGAGAGTGAGAGACAGAGAGAGAGAGAGTTAGAGAGAATTTTTTTTTAATATTTATTTTTTAGTTTTCGCCGGACACAACATCTTTGTATGTGGTGCTGAGGATCGAACCCCGGCCGCACGCATGCCAGGCAAGCGCACTACCACTTGAGCCACATCCCCAGCCCATGAAGCACTTTTCCTTTGAAAGTTCTAAGACACAGGGCCTGTTTTATTCCAATTTGCTATAATCTGTTTCCCTTTTTTTCTTAAAGAAATTTCAAGCCTTTAGTGACACACAGTTAATGAGATTATTGTAGTGTATTGTTTATTCATCAAAGCATGCATTGCTTTTGATTTATCCTAAAAACAAAGATGCTCACCTGTCGGAAAAGTATTATTCAAAACATTAGATTAAGGCACAGGGAAATTTTCTCTATTAGTGTTACAACCTTATGCAAGTACCTAGATTTAAAAGTTTCATGTAATTGGAAGCAAGCCATTTCTCATTATCTTCTATTTTATTCTCTGTAATCAACCAGGCCACCTTTCTTACTGTCTGCTCCTTGCTTGCATCAGGGTTTTACTTGGAAAGTGTAGAAAACAATTTCAGGAGATTGGAGAAATTAAATGAATAGAGTTAGAAGCTAGTAACCACAGTGATTATCTAGAATTTAATCACATGGAGAAACTATGAGAAATGATATAAACATATGTCTCAGTATTTTTCTATACTGGGGGCAAGAAGAACCTAGGGTATTTGTATAAAAACTTCTGATCCTCATGAAGTTAAGGTTGTGCCCCAAGAATGTAATTCCCAGGTATATGGATGTGACCTTGGAAATAGAGAAGGTTTCAGATAAAGCCCTAAGTCTCCAAGAGGCACATCCTGGCAATTAGAATTCCACTGCAGGCTGTTATGCTGAGGTACAGATATTATGGGCAGAGAGCTCAGCGTTTATACCACAGCTTCATATCATCTAAAAAAGATAGGTTAATGATGCATATCATCACGTAAGTGGCTGAGAGAGAGAAGTAACTCAGTTGGCCTTTTTTGTCTTCTAAATGTCATCTTGTCATTTTATAAAGATGACAAAAATAAATTTTAAAAATAATCAGCATCTTTTTGTTTTGTCATGTGTTGTAAGAGTATCTTGTTTACAAATAGATATACACTTCCATATTGCAGAGATCAGTAGATTACAAAAAGATGAGGGCTAGATTAGGGAGAGGAGTGAAATTCTTGCTAATTTAATAATGATATTGACTTTTTCTTATTTTCATTTTTAAATTAACAGTGAGTAACAGAGAAACTTTCCATAAACAACCAATTTAAACAGGACAAGTTTAATTTTTCTAGAACTTCATAGTTTCATAGAAAGATTGACATTTCTCTTTGTGTAAACATCCATAATATATTTCATTTTCTGTTCATACATTTACATACTACTTAATAATAAAAGATTACTTCCAAAATAATTTTTTGTCTTTCACTTCTTTATCATCTTAGAATTTTTAGTAAGAGTAAGTAGATATATTTTGTGGTCCATAAAGGGTGAAACAAATTTATCGACAGATGTGTCTGCAGTTTCCAACTCTTCTAGTAGACAGAAGTGTTACTTAAGTTCTTAATGTCTATGTATCCAAGTTCATGAATGTCTCCTGTGTGGCATTTGTTTTCTAGACTCATCAAATTTCAAGGAGACCAAATCCACAGATGCTCAAGTCCTTTATATAAAAATGGAGTAACATTAACCTAGGAACTTTCCATCTTCGCATATAACTTTAGATAATTTCTAGATTACATAGTATACCTAATACAATGTAAATGCAATGTAAATAACTATTATACTCCAACTATAAAAATTATACCATATCTATAAAAGGTATGTATAAAAATTTTCAGTAATAGATTAACCCTTTTATTAACTAAACACCATATTTATCTAGGCTCCATTAGTTTTTTTGTTTGTTTGTTTGTTTGTTTGTTTTTTAACATTCTTATTTTACTAGACAGCATTTAGTCTCATGTGTCCCCAGCCTCTGAGCAAGGCAGTTTCTCAGACTCTTCATGCTTTCAATGGCAGTGGGAGTTTTGAGGAATTCTGTTCAGAAACTTTGTAGAACACTGCTCAATTTTGTTTTGTCTCATGAATGAAAAGAATAAAAAAGATGGATAGGTTTTACGGAGAAAGATGAGAGAGTGTCATCATCACATTAGGTCTAGGTATTTCAACATGTTATAATGCTGAGGATATTAACCTGATAACCCTGCTAAGGTAGTTTGGAGCTTTCATGACCCTAACATTTTGTTTGTGTTTTGATTTACCTTTTATGTTACTCTGGTCTTTTCGTGACCCTAATATTTTGTGTTTTGATTTACCCTTATGTTACTCTGGTCTTGGAAGCAAAGAACAAAGTTCAGCCCATTATAAAGGTACATATTTTACAGTTTGGGTTCAGGATAAATACTTTTGCGGGGACTGGCTACTAAGAACTCATAGGTTGGTTCTTGTGTTGCTTTATCATATCTTCATTGTTTGTGTGTTTATTTTGTGTGTGTTGTTTTTGCTTTGTTTGGTTTTGGAGCACTTCATCAATCATTTCTAAAAAATATATGATTATTCTCACAAGGCAAGGGGAAATGGACTATCAAATATAAGAAATTACCACAGGTCAATTTAACTAAGCAGAAAGTGGTATTCCTTAACATGACACTTAACATTATTTGTTTCATTTTTGCTTGTGTAAACTTTAGGCAGAATTTAACATCTGAAGGTACCAAGACATTTGTACTGAGATATATTTTATTTTGATATTATATCTTTTCAGTAATAACTTATTTTTATTTACACTGAGTATATATTTTAATTGATTTTAAAATATATTGCATTTATATTTACTATGCATTTTTCAATGTTCAGTAATGATAGAGTTTTTTAAATTTAAAAATATCCATCGTCTGACAGTAAGAAATTTGAGCTAAGTATAAATAAGAGTATTTTTCAATTAGGATCGATTGGAAGACTATTTTCCAGGTAAAAGTTTTGTTTCCAAGATGCAGTTTAATAACTTCATGGATCTACATCCATTGCATTACATGCATTAAATTAATCAATTTATTTGGTTGAACAGAATATTTAACCAGTACACATAATTTCCCTTAAATATCATGCCCAAACTTGCCTCCATTTTAGGAAGTAATCATTTTCAAATTGATTTTCCTTTTTTCTGATTGCTTAATGAAGTTACAAATTTTTAAAAGAATCTACAAAAAACATAATAATGGGGTCCTTTTCCATTGTAAATAACTTTTCTGTGACTACTTTCATCTTTGAGATAGGTATCATAATACTTTTGCCTCATACATTTTGAGGAGTATTACTTGTGTTTAATATGATATCAGCTTAGGTCAATGTATAGCATGTAGAAGCATTTTGCAAATTTTAGCTAATATTTTAGATTTTTAAATATAAAAAATATTTTTAAATACATTCTATTATTTTTAACAAAAGTTAAAAATGCCTAGACAGTGTATTTTAATACTTTCTGTGTTCAATAGAATGTGTATTTTGTGGTTTATTTAAAAGAGTTCTTTAGATGAATTTTATGTTTATTTGTATTTTTAATTATTTCAAATCTTGTTATCACTTTATACTCATGAAAGTTTTAACTATGTATTAAAGTGAAGATATACAAACATGTGGAACTTTAATGTGCAATATTACATGATCCTCTAACATGCTTATCCATTTCTCCTCTAACGTTTATATTGAATAAATGGTACCAACATTTGATATACCTGGTACCTACATTTGATATACTATTCTTTTTGTCATACTTAATAGTAAATAATAATATGCCTTATTATGATTTTCATAAGTACCACCAAAATCAAACATGTTTTCATGTATTCTAATAATTAGAATGTCATTCAGTAAATTTTTTAGTGCTTTACTTCATTTCTATTTAGATGTTTACCTTATATTTCTGACTTGCTATGAATATTTGAAATATTTTCCAGACCAATCTCAGCTATTTTTAACTTTTTAGAAAATTTCTTTTTTTTTTTGGATCAAAAGTTTATGATACATTAATGTGACCAAAATTTTTCATCTGATTTGCATTTCATATTGTAAGATGACATTTGCAATTAAAATGTCACAAATATCTTTTATATATTTTTTCTAATAATATATATTTTTTAATATTTAAAACTATATTTTAATTAATCAGGAATTTAATTTATTTTGGTGGCTACTCTGGTCAAGATTTACATCTGCTGTTTTTCTAATAGACAATTATTTCAAAATGATTCATTGCTTTCTTCATTCTTTTGCCAGTATCTCAAAAGGCCACTGTGATAGTAAATTTGCAATTTCCAAAGCTCACTATTTAATAATTTTTAAAAAATTAAGTTGGCAACTTTCTAACTACTTTTTCCTTTATGTAAATTTTAGAATGAGTTTGTAGATTGTGTTGAAACACCACAGTAATTTCTTCATAACTCCCCACATTTATGTGTAAATAAATGGAGAAATTACAAAATATAAAACTGAATATTTTTTGTATAAAAACATGGTCATTAGTACAGTTTTACATTTCCTTTGTGTGTGTGTATATATATATAAAAAAAGATAAAATCTTACTATTTCACTTTTCAATTTGTTGTTTCTAATACATAATAAACCTAATAATTTGATGTTAATAGTATATCTAATAATATTATTAAATTGTCTTAGGGTTTCTCAACTGATTACATTGCAATTTCTAGATTGATGATCATATTTTTTGAAAAAATAAAATATTTGTATTTGTCTCATATTGATATTTTTATTTCTTTTTCATATTGTCTTTCAGTAGAGATCTGTGGCTTCTTTTACTTGAATAGTATTAAAGAGGGAAGACATCTTGTCTTATTTTTATTTAATTTGAATTATTTTAATTCAATTGTTTATCAAATTATTAATTTGTTTTTTCATTGTGTGTAACTTTTGGTGACAGTCTTTTATTCTCATTAGCAAACACACAGCAGAAATATATGTTAGGTCTGGGATTGTGGCTCAGTGGTAGAGCCCTTGCCTAGCATGTGTGAAGCACTAGGTTAGATTCTCAGAACTGCATAATAAATAAATGAATAAAATAAAGGTCCACCAAGAATTAAAAATATATATGTATATATAATTTAAAAAAAAATAGATAGCCGATTTTCCTGAGTATATTTAGGGTATTATTTAAAAGGACTTTTAAAAAGTACTAAAAGTACATCTTCTCTTTAATTTACTGATGAGCATTTTTACCATCACATTGTTGTGTTTTTTTAAATGTATTTTTAGTTGTAAATGGACACAATACCTTTATTTATTTATTTATTTTTATGTGGTGCTGGGGATCAAATCCAGTGCCTCACATATGCTAGGAGAGCACTCTACCACTAAGCCACAGCCACAGTTCCACATGGTTTTTAATATTGAATAATTTTGTTATGGTGGAAATAATGCAAGCTTACTAGGTTACAAATATATTTTAAAGTATACCAATAGACTTATTTTAATAATGTGTTAAGCAGAATATATACATTTACATGGGTATAAAGTTTGACATATGAGTGTTATATTTATTTTCTTGTTGCTTTCTTGATTTAAATTGTATTAATCTGTTTTCCTTAACATTTTTATTTTTTAATCTTGACTTATTAAGTTTTGATAATAGAAATATTAGTCTCATAAAACAAATTAAATTTCTTCTTATCCTGTTCTGTGAGTTGCAATATTTAATGCAGCCTGGAAATGAGCTATTCCCAGTTCTTAGCTACTGGACATCCGCCAAACCAGCTGGGTCTGGTATACAATTTAGGTATAAATGTATGACATCTTTTTTTCTGATATTATTTATGGATTTTTCACTGATGAAACAAATATTTAGAATTTTCATACATGTCAAATATTAGTCATTGTGTCTAAAAATATTTTAGAACTAAGATTTGAACATCAAGAGCTTTATAAAATAGTCTAAAAATAATAATTAAATTCACTGTTGATTTTTGAACTTGAATGTAGTGAAAATGGGGTGAAGAAAAGGAGTGGGGAGGTAAGAAAGGAAAACATTAATTTGGTGGAACTGGTCTTTTAACACTGCTTAGCCAGGTCTCCTTTAATATCTCAGAAGGTCATCACATAATGCACAGCAGCTGTGCATGCTTTTATCTTATCTAGGGGCAGGGAAAAGTGATTCAGCAAGGCAAATTTGAAGGAAGCTGTAGATAAAAATAAACAAATAAAGTTGCTTTCTGGTCACTTTCAATAGAATTCAGCTCACCCCATAAGCTGGTAGCATTATTAAAGTCTGCAGGCTACAGCTCCTACCACAGCCAAGGAAACCTGTAAGTACTAGAATGAAGTGTATTTTATCTCTTCATTTCCTAGGCTTTCTGTGCTTGAGAACAATTCCTTGTTTTACCATCATACTATTATTAAGTAATTTTTCTAAAACAAATTAAAATTCCAAAAATTAATTTAAATCTCCATCTCTAATGAAACATTTTTTAATGAGTCTTAAATTCTACAGTTACTGTTTTCACTCTTAACTCAATTCTAGTCTTCCTTCAACAATTCAGAAAATACAACCTATATTCCTGATTATATTATCAGTTTCTGCAACTATGTCCTGTTCTGATTAATAGATGCTCCATAATATTGGACATATATATTTTACACACACACACACACACACACACACACACACACACACACACACAGTGATTGATTTCTATCTCAACTTTTTCAGCTCCAATATGATGTTGTGTCCTAAGTCATTTAAGCTGTAATAAATCTGTCAAATCAATATTACCTTTCCTAATTCAACCAGTCTAAAACTGTAGAGTTTCAGACGTTACTATCTTGATTTTGTTTTTCATCTTTCTCAGAGGAACAAATGATGGATATCTCCTGTTTACTTGTTTTCTTGGTGATATACATGTGAAAATACTAAAATTATTTAGCTAAAATTTCCAAAAAGAAAATCCACTTTGCACAGGGGTGCTGAGACCCAATTATGTGCAAGTGACATGGGACGTGAATACATCATCATTTTTTCTCCTTTAGAAACCTATGACCTCTTAGTCAATGAAGGTGTGAGCCAATTACTGCAAGTCAATATCTTGGTGAGGAATGCTCATGCATTGTTTCTTTTAACTCTGATATATTTTTACTACCAGGAACAAAAAAGTAATGACCTTCAATTAATTTTAATTTTACATTTTTATACTGATTTTTTATGAGTAAATGTAAAGGGGAAGGGGACTTTCAGCATTTCAAACATTGAGTCTATCATATTGTAGTGTTATTGCAGACTGGAAAGAAGAGACATTTTTATCACCTGCAGGCTTTGCCGATGTAGTTAATGAAGTCAATAAAATTCGGGTGGGAACAGTAATCTCTAAAGGAATTTTCTGCATCAGGTAAAACCAATGATGTAGAGTCACGTTCTGAGGCATAATAATTCCACAGAAAGGATTTGTGAATGTTGAGCAACACAATGCTGACTCCCCCATGCCAGGAGAGTGGGTTTTCTTGACTTACAGAGAAATGCTTTCAGCATCTCTCTACCTGCTCTCCATTACCCAGCTCAAAAAAGAACATAAACAATATTAACAACCTGTACAAAATTTGAACTGACTCAATTGTCTTAAATCTTGAAGAGACATTACAAGTAGAAGTAAGCAGCTCACGTGAGGTGGTCAAGGATTCGTACGAAGAGTTTCCTTCTAGCTTTTGCATGTTAAAAAAGAGAACATATGTAGCAAGGGTGAATTTCAAAACCAATGTTAAATTTGCAAAAGTGAAAATAAGAGAACACATTAGGGTACAGAATTCAGAAAATTTCTTCTTCACCTAAAAAATTCTAATAAAAGCCTGTAAAAAATATGTTGACTTATATGCAGAAAAGCAATATAATAGCACAAAATCCATTCTGAGAGGAATTTTTATGGAGACTTCTATATCCTGCCTTACATCCCCTGTTGTAAACTATACTTTATGCTAACCTTAATATTACAGACTTGATCATAGTCTAAAATGAAGTATAGAGGTTATAAAAAGACAAATTATTTTTTTCTGAATTGCTTCAACTGTATTAAAGAGAAATCATTGAACATAGTTCTTTTCTTGATGCATTAAACAACTTCTGAAAATTAGTTAAAATATATCTATAACCAATATGACACTTAAAGTAAAGGCTACCTATTGCTATGAATCTGGTGACCTGAGTCTGTCTGTCATTCTTAATGGACTGAATAGAAATATTATTAAAAATGTTTTCTCAACAAAATAAGAGATGGTGTTAAAATCTGTTCTATCTGGTTTTTGTCTATTTTATTTCCTTAGACTACTTAAAGCCAATGTAATTTTAAGGGAGCTGCGTCCTTTTGAATGTAATGATAACTCAGCTTCTAAAAGCTCTTCATCACAGACCTGTGGATTCAGGGACATGGATTTATGAATAGTCTGAGTTCACGGAATGCTAATCCCAACCCTGCTGGTGATTTATGGTGTGGAACTGGGCAAACTGCCTAACATCTCAGTTTTCTCATCTACTAAAAGGAAACAATAAAAACACTTCCCTTGAAGAAATTGGGTGTGGTTCAACTAATCAAATGTGCTAAAACACTAGGTAATCACATTCTCATAAATCATGTTCATGTGGCCTATTCTGGTCCAGATCCAGAAGTATTCAAGTGAAATTATTTTAAAGCTTGCACCTAATAAATCAAAAATTTTGCTCATTCAGGATTTATCAAAGATGCACACTTTGTAAGGCCTTAAAATGCCAGCCACACTCCTGTCCCCCATACATATACTCATAACACATATCTGTGCTTGTTTGTCGAATGCCAAGCCAAGAGCAATAATTGGCCCAGGAGGATTAAACTTTAGTACAAGATGCCGAGTAATTAGTGAAGTGACATGAGACCATCATTTATAGTCCTGTGTAGTCATGAATGACAATGTCAGCTGAAACAAGGACAAATGAATGAAAGCCAGTAGCTCACAGAAGCCCCTAGAAAACAGAGCACCTGCAAAATGTTAGCATGTAAACCATAGCCCAGTACAGGTCTGCAATGGAATTTTGAAACTATTTCCTAGCAGCAGTCAGTACTAATAATACAATTCCTGAGCCAAGTCAATAAACTCACAGTAAATGTTATTTTCCCATATGTGTTCTTTCAAGGGAGAAAATTACAGTAAAGCTATCCTTATCAGAGTAGGGTAAACACAGCCTATTACAGAGAATATGCTGTCATTTATCAGAGGCTTAAACTGTTCGCACTTATTTCATTCAAGTAAAAAGCATAATTTTCTAATTCATTTTGAGAAGCTATAATTTCACCTATTTTTATTTTCAATAAATATTTTAAATAATCAAATCTTTAAGTGTCTAATAACAAAACTTAAAACACCTTTAAATGTGGATTAGTTTATTTTCTAACTTGTATTTGCTTTATATTTGAATAATAAATCTCTATATACTTTTAATACATAAAAATGGATTTTTGAGAAGTTTTTAAATAACATATTTCAATGGATTTTCTACTATAAAATAGTTTCAAAACAATAAGATTTTTTTCCCATGTGGGAAGCCAATCAATGCTTTTAAGGATATGCTGAATAAATTTGAATAAGTGTTCCTATTTATTATGGTTAATTTCAAAGAATCAGTAAAAACTGGGATTCAGATTAACTGGAATGGTATTATACATATATAATTTAAACAATTTCTTTATTTTAAAATGCAATATAATTTAAATTAAGAGATGATTTGTATATTTTGTATTATTTTTTATTGTTTCTTTTTAGTTACACATGATAGTAGAATCCATTTTGATATAATTATATATGCATGGAATATATCTAGTTTAATTAGGACCCCATTCTTAGGGACGAAAACACTGGTGGAATTCACTGTGGTGTATTTGTATATGTCCATAGAAAAATTATGTCAGATTCATTACACTGTCTTTCCCTTTCCTATCCCCCTTCCTCCCCCTTTGTCTAATATACTGAAATTTAATTCTTCTCCTCTCCCCACTTATTGTAGGCTAGCTTCCACATGTCAGTGAAAATACTATTGGCCAAACATACATATGCTTATAAGTGTGTCTGTATGTTTATCAAGTATAAAAATTTGGTTATCTGCTATACACCATAATTTATTGTTGCTGCCTAACAAACCAATCCAAAACAGTGGCTTAAATAACAAAATAGTTAGTATTGCTAGTGAGAACTCAAGTCTATCACGAGGTTCTGTTTATTCTGCTGTACAAGGCCAATCCCAGCTGAGTTTGCTCACACATTTTCAATTAGCTGGTAGGTCAAATGAGGCTGGTTATTATGGTACCTTGTCCTCAAAGGGTGATTTGATGGCTCAGCCATGTGATCTCTTCACCACGATGGACTTGGCCAGAGTATGTCTCACATTAAGGCAGGGTCCAAGAGAATGAGCAAAATCAATGTGCTTGCTAGGCCTCCTTTCAGACCTGCCAGCTCATTACCTCCTTCACATACTGCAGGTCTAAGTAAATCATGAGTCCTTTAAAATTCATGGGGGGAAATATGAATTCTATTTTGTAATGGAAGGAGCTGTAAAATCCATATATGAGGGAAAGGGAAGAAAAAGACAAGACCATTTTTACAAACAATTGATCACAATATCTAAATTTCAAATAAGGAGACTGAAATTTAAAAATTTGAAGGATTCCAATTGGAAAACTCTTAACCACAACCTAAGTGTTATGGTTTAAAATCTAGAAATGTTTCTGCACCTCCATGTCTGTGAGGTTGCAATAAAGGTCCTGAAAATTCTTTAAACAAAACCTAGTATCAATTGCCAAACTAACATAAAATAAAATCTTATATACAATTATTGTTAACACTTCATTATGAGATGAGAAGTAAGAAAAATCTCCATTGGGTTTGCTAGGAAAGGGTGGAAAGTTTACACAACACAAGGATTTTAGTAAAACAATCTCAGTCTCTGCAGTGGCCTACTGCTAGAATACAATTACAATAATTTTTACTTCATTAATCTGCAAACCTAATTATTTTCAAAAATATCTCAGCAGTTTCAACCTACTTCTTGCAAATATTTGTATCTTGAAGTAAGAGGTTGCTTTTCCTTGCAATTTTATTGCTTTCATAAAGCATACACTAATTGAAAAATGTATGAAGTAAATTAAATAAAGCTGTATTAGTTCTAATTAAATGAAACAGATTATATCTTGGAGAAAATCTAGCTACTTATATACTCAAAACTTATAACATGTGATATTCTCTATTACACATGATCCTTGGCTCATAAGAGGGTTATGTCCCAATAAACCCATCCTAAGTTGAAAACCATACGTCAAAATGGCATTTAGTAACGATCTGCTGAATATCATAGCTTAGCCCATCTTACCTTAACCATGCTCTGAATGCTTACATTAACATACAGTTAAGCAAAAGCATCCAACACAAAGCATATTTTATGATAAACATTAGACTGAAAGTGATAAACAGAATCCTTATATAGGTACTCACTATTAACATACTGATAAGGAGCAATAAAATATGGTCTATACAGAATGCCTATCACTTCTGCACCATTATAAAACTAAAAAATATAAATCCAATCACAGGAAATTGGGGACCTTATATACTTACATGGAAATTAAACAAACATCTTGTGAAAACACTCTTGTATTCCGGCTGGAAGTTCCACTGAGCAAACTAAGGAAGAAGGATAAATATTTAAGTTGCAGAATGGCATTAAGACATACTTTCCAGAAGCAATAAGGTGTTGTCAGAAGATAAATAAAAGGGCATCCCAATATTTAGTGCCATATTACAACTACTTATTTGAATCACAATTGTACGGGAGTGGGTTTTTATGAGTTGTTTGATAAAGTTGACTGGAGTCCTTCATGCATTTGGAAACCCAGCTGCAATATCTGGTCAACTCCATTCTGATCTATGTTGAATTTCTTCCGTTCTGTTTCTCCAGAGTAGGTTTATGCAGATGATGGAGACAGGTACAATAAACAAACAAGTGAATCTATACACAGCTTCTTGAGACTTAGGCTTGGAATTCGGACCTACAACTGCCAGCTTATTGTATTGACCGAATCAAGACACAAAGCTAGACCAGATTAAAAAGAAAGGAAAACAGAGTCTACTTAATAAGAGCTCCAGAGTTACCTTACAAAATGTAATTATATAAGTAAATAAATTTTCAAATAATCTAGAAAAGTATTTGTGTTCTTTTGGCTGTCAACTAAGATATGGGGATGTTGAAAGTCATCTTGTGGTTAGAATCCAGGATGCTGTTAAACATCCTTGTCTACACATAATGGCTATCCACTAAAAGACTATTTGCCCCAAATATCAAGATTACCAAAGCTGAGAAGCCACAATATAGGAAGAAATCATCATTAAATTACTTGGTTTTAGACTATGGACAAATTCTATGTGTTAGCCTATGGGATCATTAATTAATTTATTTTTAGTATTCATGGACATGAATAGCACAAATTTACTGTTTCAATTCTATTTCAATTCTGAGATTCCTACCTTATGTACATATTTTTATTCCTTAGATATTCTTTTCTCAGTTTTCTCATAAGTAGGCATTTTTTCAAGATTGTTTTGATGTTAGGGGTTGAACCCAAGAATACCTTTCCACAGAGCTACCTCTCTAGTCCATTTTTTTTGAGAGAGAGAGAGAGAGGAGAGAGAGAGAGAGAGAGAGAGAGAGAGAGAGAGAGAGAGAGAGAGAATTTTAATATTTATTTTTTAGTTTTCGGCCGACACAACATCTTTGTATGTGGTGCTAAGGATCAAACCCGGACCGCACGCATGCCAGGCCAGCGCGCTACCGCTTGAACCACATCCCCAGCCCCCATTTTATTTTTTTATTTTTAGACAGGGTCACACAGTGTTGCTGAGGCTGTCCTGGAACTTGTGATCCTCGTATTTCACCCTCCTGAGGTGCTGGAAATACAAGTGTGCACCATTATGCTCAGCTGGCAGACATCTATTGATAAATTGAAAATGTTTACTTTGTTTTTTGTTTACTATACTATACTAAGAAGATATTCCTAGCTTACAATGTAATCTTCAAAAATAATAACATTCTTAGTACTTCATCAATTTCTGTTCTCTAATATATTAAAATTGATTCTGGATATTTAGTCCAATTTCATATAATTTCAAAAAATAATGTTATAAATAAATAAATTTGGATATATAAATAATTATTTTTAGAATTATGTTTCTTTGTAATAAATAACCATATGTGAGATTGTAAATTAATATATAAATTATTTTCATGATGCTAGAGAAGTATTGTCAATTTGATTTCCATTGAGTTAAACACATTGATTCCACCAATCTGTGTGTGTATATTTTATTTCAAGTTTACAGCACTGAATAGTGTTACATTTTTAATTTTCCCTAATCTATTATGCAAAATCTTTTAGGTAGTTGTTTAATTTGCAACTATTTAGAAGGGAATTTACATACATTTCTTTATGTCTCCTACCTCAGAAACTTTACAAATTATTTAACCTTGATAAACTTACTGGAAATAGATAAAAGTAATACATATTTTAGAGTCATGAATAGTGTGTGTGTATAATAGCTTTAGCACAGTGATTGAAAAGTAATGTTCAATAAGTGTTGATGACATAGATGCCACATTCATCAACTCTGTGTTTGACGTGAAACTAGGAAGTTGAATATTATTTAGACATCACGTCTTGGATACAAAATGATCATGACATCCTACAATGATGTGTCAAAATTTAATTCAACAAAAACTCACTGAATATCAGTAATGTGCAAGATAATGTATTTAGTAGGGAAAGTTATTTGCACTTGACTCTAAAAATGCAAGGTATTCATTATGAAACAAGAACACTCTTCATATTGATGCAAGTGCCAAAAATAAGTTAATTAAACTAAGTGACACTCTCAAGGTACATTATAGAAACTACCATTTATCTAGAACCAAATAATTCAGAGCCTAATCCTTTATATTGGGATTTTTCCACCTCAGCACTATTTATATTTGGACTGAATAATTATTGGTTTGAGTGTTTTCACTGTATTTTAGGATTTTAGTCATATTCCTAGCTTCTAATAGCCAATAACACTCCTTCTCATTCTTCCCCCCCCCCCACCCCCGGCCAAATATCACAAGAAATAAGTCTGCAGATGTTACCAGATGTCCCCTGAAGCACAAAATCACCTCCATAGAGCACCACTGGTCTACATCTGCAAGTTCATCAGTGCACCTTGATACCACTCTTACAAACAAATGGTAATGAATGAGTTTTTACGAATGAGGAGAGAACCAAAAGGGCAAAGGGAGCCACAGGTATGTCAAAAGAGGAAGATTACTTTGTTGTTTTTTAGTGAGCCTGTCTGGAGAATAAAAGCCTCTGAAGCCAAAAAAATAATACTTTCAAAGCTCCCAAAACTTTTCCTCTATGAAAACACTTTCAGAAGTTAATTAATCTACAGTCATGTTCTATGTTACCACCAAATGTCAGGCACTGGGTATGTGAGGGCACAAATACTAGCCTCTGCTTCAAATATTTGGTTGTTGGCAGAGAAAATAGCCATTAAATAATTACTTCCAAATAAGCATCAACTAATTCAGTTTTGAAAAATGCTCTTTGGAGATACCTGTTCCAAGATCACATATCATAGGAGACTGCAGAATAAACTGTGGGTGTGGGAGAGGATGTCTGGAGAAATGGTGCTGAAGTTGGAAAAACAGCTAAGTTTACATAGGGGCAGAGCAGAGACATGGTGTTTTGGACAGAGAAAACAAGACCTGACAATCCTGAGATGGGTGAAAATATATGGGCTTCTAGGAACTCAGAAAACCCAAATGGTTTAAATACACTGAAAGAGGTGAATTGTGGGGCAAGATAAACTTGAGGTTATGCTGGAAATTGGAAGTTATTTAAAAAAAAAAAGAAGAATTTTAAGGATGGAAGAAGGCATGATCAGATTTTAATCTTCAAACAATGACTTCGACAGAGATGTTTTGTGAAGCTCTTGCAGGCACACATCCATTTTTTACATATGGATAAGAAATATAAAGAAAATAATTTTTGACTCTTCTAAATTCCATTTCTGTTATAACTGTGTATTTACTTCAGTGATAAATATATGGAAACCAAAATTCTCCTATGCATCACTTATTGATTATGCAAGTGTTCTTGGCATAATTTGGCTTGAACATACTTTATATACAGAGTTATGAAAAATTGTGCTGTGAATGGATAATTATGAATCTAATGCACCCCATTATTGTCATGTATGTAAGAAATAAATTTTCAAAAGGCTTTGTTTCTGGCTGGGGATGTGGCTCAAGCGGTAGCACGCTCGCCTGGCATGCGTGCGGCCCGGCTTCGATCCTCAGCACCACACACAAACAAAGATGTTGTGTCCACTGATAACTAAAAAATAAATATTAAAAAAAATTCTCTCTCTCTCTCTCTCTCTCTCTCTCTCTCTCTCTTTAAAAAAAGGCTTTGTTTCTCAACAGAGATATTTGTTCTGATTTCCACAACATTTAGTCCTTGTTTTTCTATACAATAATTAATAGCCTTATAAGAATTTGATATATCAACCTTGTCCTCTGTTAATAGCATTGGCATTGGCCACTCAGTACTTAAAGAACATCTGAGATTATTAATTTTAAACTTATCTTTTCTTAAATTAATCTTATGGAAATATTAAAGTAGATTTTGGTATTGAGACTATGGCATTTTTTTTTGCATGTAGTTGGCAGCTGCTTATGCTTCTGTTAATACAAATTTGTGAGCAAACAAACACTTAGCAGTATTAGTGAGGGCCCTTGGGATATCCTCTTGGCTCCTATGAATTTAATTAAATAGCAAAATGTATCTGCTATTGGCCCTCCATACCCTTGAGTTCCACATCTAGTGATTCAAATAAAAATAGATTGAAAATATTTTGAAATATATTATTTACATACTAAACATTCTTGTTATTATTGTCTAAAAAGTATAGTATAATATCAATGTGTATAGTATTTCTCTTGGAATTGATATTATAATTAATCTAGAGATTATTTAAAGTATGCAAGAGAATATGCATTTGTTATATGCAATTACTGCATCATCTTTTCATAAAAGACTTGAGCACATGACAATTTGGATATCTAAGGGAGTCCTGGTACCAATCTTTCCCAAGGATACTTAGGATGGTACCATATAGTAAATACATACATGTGTGTGTTTGTGTGTGCAGGTGTGTGCTTATACCCCAGGTTGGCACCCTAGAGAATGGTGGCACCCTTGAGAGGTAGGACCTACTGGGTTTTTATGTTGTTGAGAGTGTGTTTTTGGAGGGGATTGTGGAACCCCCAGGCCCCTCTTCAATCTCTTTTGCCTCTGGACCATGAAGAGAATGGTTTTGCTCAGCAATGATGCCATGATGTGCCTTTACCCAAAAGCAATGGGGTCAAGTGAACATGAACTGAAATCTTAAAACTGTGAACCAAACTAAAGTTTTTCCTCCTTCTAAGTTCATTTTCTCCAGTATTTGTCATAATGATGGAAAGATGAGTAAAATATACACACATCACTCATGTGTACCTAAATAGAGTAAATTTTGCATACATCTTATGAAAAATACATATAATATATTTCTGTATTATATTTCTATATAAAATTACCATCACTAAATCTTGTTTCAAAGTTTATATTTACATTTTCCTTTTGAGTGAAAATTCCTACTTTTGAGTTAAAATATAAAACCAGAGGTCCAAGATAATGGGCCAGAGGGAGGCAGCATTCTGTGTCACTTCATGACCTGGAACTCAAGTAGTAAGAATACTGCTTCTTTGCCAGTGATATTCCTGATTCTGCAAAGGACTCATGGCCACAATGCCTGTGCTGGGCTCCAGACCTTAGCATCAGAGTAGGTCTCACAACTACTCACCCATACAGGACTATGGGGTGCCCGAGCAGGACCATGGGCATAAGCACCCATGCAGAGCTTTTGGCCACCCACCTCAGCCAAAATCCTGGGTGTCACTCCCATGAAAGACATCCATCAGCTTCCCATGCACAGGAACTCCAGCTGCTGTTCCTATGTTGACCTCTATCTACCAATATGGGGCTCCTCTCATGGCCTCCATCTTGGGAGTCTGCAGCAGCGGAGATAGTCCCCTATGCACAGTAGACTGCCTGCACCTGGAAACTTCACACAGGCTCTGAAGTCAGGCAAGAAGCCACATACTTCATGCCACAGAGCTTGTCTCTGAACTCATCATCCAATTCCAACATCCAGCTCCCCCACCCAACAGGATACCCCATAGCTGACAGCAACCACCTCCATCTTGGCTCACCTTCATTACCATCTTTAGTGGGAGCAACTCCCAGTTTGGAACCCCAGCTGGACAGATAACAAATTTCTCCCTGACCCCTCTCCCCAGTAGTCACTAACCCAGCACAGTGACTGCCCAATACAAAACAGCTCTCAGCAGGGCAGGTGCACAGTGTTCCCAAAGTGCCACACTCAAGAGCCGGGAGATAAATTCCCCTTATTAGGAAGTAGTAAGTGAGAGGCTGAATATGATACAATTTAGAAACTAACACAGAGACCAGGAACTGGGAGGGCTTCAGGTGAGATAAGGAGGTAAGACCTGGTGCTTACATCACAGGAGTGGCCCAAAAAAGAGATCCTTGAAGTGCAGTCTCCTTTTGGGGACCAGTGGGTCCCACACCCCAGTTCCAGGTGCCCTCCAACCAATATCACCCTTTCACCCTGGATACTTTTACCATCCTGAGAGCAGAGATACCAGCTAACAAGAGACAACCCCACCTATTGGATGGGAAGGGAAGCAAGAAACATACTGCTCTCCAATCAAAACAATGCTTGTTTCTTTCTTTGAGTTATTTATTTTTCTTCCTTTCTATTCTTTTGCACTCACATCCCCTACATATGTGAATCCAAGTACTTTGCATGAATTAGGAATCTGAGAACTGATACAACTGAATATTGTATAACAGTTATGTTGTATATTCTTTTTTAAATTTTCCCTTTTTTCTTCCAATACATATATATTAAGAAAAATAAAGATATTTTATTTTTCTTAATATATATGTATGTTTTATGTACTCTACCGTCTTCTCACTTGTCTACCCCAAATTACTTTCTCTCTCTTCTCCTGCTACTAACCTTCCTCTTTAAATTTCTCTTTCACACTTCCTAAGATATAATAAGTCTCTATCCTCACCTCCTGCCTCCTTAGCATATTATCCTACACCTCACCCCTGGTTCTTGATACAACTTCAGAAATTGTAAATCCTTTTAAAAACCTACATATTATATTGTAGATATTAATTAAATTCACCATTTCTGTACATTGTGACCAGACTGTAAATGTTTTAATAGCAAACTATTTGTTTTTAGGGTGTGCATTGTTTATATTGGGATCTGTTAACATTGTTCTTCTCCTCTAAGGAAAGGTATTGAAATCCTACTTGGGCACTATAAGCCTATAAGATAAAAATGGTAATGCCTAAGATCCACAGTGCTAGAAGGGAAGACACACAAAGAATATGAAAAAAACAAGGGAAGAAAGTGCCTGAAACAAATCAATATACCACATTATTAGAATCCATGGCCAGCAAAGAAGAAGAAATGACAGAGAAGGACTTCAATATTCTGTGAATTAAAGGATGATATAAGAGAGCAAATACAAGCATCAAAATATTATTTTGACAAATAGCTACATAAACAAATACAGAAAGCAAAAGATTACTTCAATAGGGAGATAGAGGTTCTAAAAAAATAGAAATCCTTGAAATGAAAGAAACAATAAACCAAATAAAAGTTCAGTTAAAAGAATCATTAACAGATTAGACCACTTGGAAAACAGGACCTCAGACAATGAAGACAAATATATAATTTTGGAAAGAATGTAAACCACACAGAGAAAATGGTAAGAAACCATGAGCAGAACATTCTTTTTATGCTATGAGTAGCATAAAAAAGACCAAATTTAAGAGTTACTGGGATAAAGGAACCTGTAGAGCTCCAAACAAAAAAAAAAAGAATGAACAATCTATTCAATAACATAATAGCAGAAAAATTTCCAAATGTGGAGAATAAATTCAAAAACCAAATTCAAGAGGGTCACAGGATGCCAAATGTCCAAAAATCACAACAGATTCACACCAAGGCACATTACAATAAAAGTGCTCAATATACAGAATAAGGAGAGAATATTAAAAGCCATGAGAGGGAGAAATCAGATTAAATATAGGGGTAAACCAGTTAGATTGTGTGCAGATTTTTCAACCCAAACCCTGAAAGCTAGAAGATCCTAGACAAACATTTGTCAAGCTCTGAAAGAAAATGGATGCCAACCAAGAATCTTGTATCCAGCAAAATTAAGCTTTGGATTTGATAAAGAAATAAAAATTTTCCATAATAAACAAAAGTTCAGAGAATTTACAACTAGAAAATCTGCATTTCAGAACATACTTGGCAAAATATTCCATGAAAAGGAAATGAAAAACAACAATGAAGATCAGCAGAGGGAGGTATTACATTAAGGAAAAACTAATAAAGGAAAAAACAAGTCATGTTAAATACCAAAAATAAACAAAAATGTCTGGGAATACAAATCTAGTCTCAATAATAACCCTGAATATTAATGGCCTAAACTCACCAATCAAAAGCCATTGACTAGCAGATTGTACCAAAAATAAAAATAAAAAGACCCAACAATATGCTGCTTCCAAGAGACTCATCTTATAGGAAAAGACATCCACAGATTGAAGGTGAAGTGTGGGAAAAATCATACCACTCACATGGACTGCAGAAGCAAGCAGGGGTTTACATTTTCATTTCAAATAAGTAGACTTCAAGCTAAAGTCAATCAAAAATGATAAAGAAGGACAACACACTCTGCTCAAGGGAGCTGTACACCAATAATACTTAACAATTAAAAATACATATGTCCCAAACAATGGAGCATCTATGTTCATCAAACAAACTCTTCTCAAGTTCAAGTCAAATAGACCACAAAACAATAATTTTTGGTGACTTTAACACACCTCTTTCATCACTAGATAGATCTTCCAAACAAAAGCTGAAAAAAGAAACTATAGAACTCAAAAATACTATTAATAACTTAGACTCAGTTGACATTACAGAGCATTTCATCCTTTCAATGAGTGAATACACTTTCTTCTTAGCAGCACATGGATCCTTCTCTAAAATAGATCATATACTATGCCAGAATGCGACTCTGAGCAAATATAAAAAAGGTAGAGATACTTCCTTGCATTTTATCAGATCATAATGGAATAAAATTAGAAATCAATGATAAAATAAGAAATAAAATCTACTCCAACACCTGGAGACTAAATAATATGCTACTAAATGAACAATGGGTTGCTGAAGACATCAAGGAGGAGATTAAAAAAATTTCTCATTTAAATGAGATTAAGAAATCAGAATACAGATACAACATATCGAAATCTCTGGGACACTATGAAAGCAGTTCTGAGAGGAAAGTTTACTGCATGGAGTTCATTCCTTAAAAGAAGGAAAAAGTCAACAAGTTAATGACTTAACACTACATCTCAAAGCCCTTGAAAAAGAAGAACAAATTAACAACCAAAGCAGTAGAAGACAGGAAATAATTAAAATCAGATCTAAAATCAATGAAATTGAAACCAAAGAAACAGTTGAAAAAGTTGACAAAACAAAAAGTTGGTTCTTTGAAAAAATAAACAAAATTGACAGACTCTTGTCCATGCTAATGAAAAGGAGAGAGAAAACTCAAATTACTAACATACATAATGATAAAGAAAATATCAAAACAGACACTACAGATACAGAAGATAATTAGAAATTATTTTGAAAACTTGTACTCAAATAAAATAGAAAATATTGAAGGCATCAACAAATTCCTAGATTCATATAATTTGCCCAAATTGAATCAGAAAGATATATACACAATTTAAATAGATCAATTTCAAGTGACGAAATAGAAGATGTCACCAATAGTCTACCAACCAAGAAAATCCCAGGATTAGATGGATACACAGCCGTGTTCTACAACAGCCGTGTTCCTTTAAAAAAGAACTAATACCAAAACTCTTCAATTTATTCCAGGACATAGAAAAAAAGGGAGCACTTCCAAACTCATTCTATGAGGCCAATATCACCCTGATTTCAAAACCAGGCAAAGACACATCAAAGAAAGAAAACTTAAGATCAATATTTCTAATGAACATAGATGCAAAAATTCTCAATATAATTCTGACAAATCGAGCAAAAACATATCAAAAACATAGTGCACCAAGTGGGCTTCCTTCCAGGGATGCAGGAAATCAATAAATGTAATTCACCACATCAATAGATTTAAAGATAAGAACCATATGAAAATCTTAATAGATGCAGAAAAAGCATCCAACAAAATACAGCATTCCTTTATGTTCAAAACACTAGAAAAACTAGGGATAACAAAAAATATCTCAACATCATAAAAGCTATCTATGCTAAGCCCCAGGCCAATGTCATTCTAAATGGAAAAAAAATTGAAAGCATTCCCTCTAAAAACTGGAATAAGACAATGATGCGCTCTTTCACCACTTCTATTTAACATAGTTCTTGAAACACTGGCCTGAGCAATTAGACAGACAAAAGAAATTAAAGGGCTATAGATAGCAAAAGAATAACTCAAATTAGCACTATTTACCAACAATATGATTCTATAACTAGAAGACCAAAAAATTTCCACCAGAAAACTAAAACTAGTAAATAAATTCAGCAAAGTAGCAAGATACAAAATCAACAAATAAATCAAAGGAATTTCTGTATATCAGTGATAAATCCTCTGAAAGGGAAACAAGGAAAACTACCCCATTTACAATAGCCTCAAAAATAAAGTAAAATACTTGGGAATTGACCTCACAAAAGAGGGGAAAGATATCTTCAATAAAAACTACAGAATGCTAAAGAAAGAAATCAATCAAAACCTTAGAAAATGTAAAGATCTACCTTACTCTTAGATAGGGAGAATTAATATTGTCAAAATGACCATACTATCAAAACCAGTATACAAATTTAATGCAATTCCACTCAAAATTCCAGTTATATTTCTCAAAGAAATAGAAAAAGCAGTCATGAAATTCATCTGAAAAAATAAGAGCCCAAAATAGCTAAAGCAATCCTTAGCAAGAAGAATGAAGCAGGTGGCATCAATATTCCTGACCTTAAAATATACTTCAGATCAATAGTAACAAAACCAGCATGGTTTTGGTACCAACATAGACTGGTAGCCAATGGTACAGAATAGAGGACACAGAGACTAACCCACATAATTACAGTTATCTTATATTAGAAAGGCACCAAAAACATAAATTGTAGAAAAGATAGCCTCTTCAACAAATGGCTCTGGAAAAATTGGAAATCCATATGCAAGAAAATGAAATTAAACCCCTGTCTCTCACCATGCACAAAACTCAACTCCAAGTGGATCAAGGACCTAGGACTTCAAACAAAGACCCTGTGTCTACTAGAAGAAAAAGTAGGCCCAATCTCCATCATGTCAGTTTAGGTCCCATTTTCCTTAATGCAACTCCTATAGTGCAAGAATTAAAATCAAGAATTAATAAATGGGATGGATTCAAACAAAAAAGCTTCTTCTCAGCAAAAGAAACAATCAGTGTGGTTAATATAGAGGCTACATCTTGGGAGCAAATTTTTACCACTTGCACATCAGAGAGAGTACTAATTTCTAGGGTATAAAAGAACTCAAAAAGCTAAACACCAAAATACTAAATAACTCAATCAATAAATGAACAAAGGAACTGAACAGCCACTTCTCAGAAGATGATATATAATGAATCCGGAAATATATGAAAAAAAGTTCAACATCTCTAGCAATTAGAGAAATGCAAATCAAAACTACTCTGAGATTTCATCCCACTCCAGTCAGAATGACAACTATTAAGAATACAAACAACAATAAGTGTTAGCAAGAATGTAGGGAAAAAAGTACACTCATACATTGCTGGTGCAACTGCAAATTGGTGTAGCCAATAAGGAAAGCAGTATGGAGATTCCTTGGAAAACTGGAAATAGAACCACCTTTTGACCCAGCTATTCCACTCCTTGGTCTATACTACAGGAACACAGCCACATTAATGTTTATACCAGCACAATTCACAATAGCAAAACTGTGGAACCATCCTAGATGCCCTTCAGTAGATGAATGGATATAGTAAATGTGGGTTATATACACAATTGAATATTACTCAGCAATGAAAGAATGAAATCATGGCATTTGAAGGTAAATGGATGGATTAGGAGAATATAATGCTATGTGAAGTTAGCCAATCCCCTGAAACCTGATGCTGAATGTTTTCTGTGATAAAACATGGCCAATTCATAGTGGGGTTGGGAGGAGGAACATGGGAGGATTAGACAAAGTCTAGATAGTATAGAGGGGTGGGAGGGGAAGGAATGGGGCATAGAAATAGAAAAGATGTTGGAAAGAGATGAACATCATTACCCTAAGTACATGTATGAAGACACAAATAGTGTGAATATACTTTGTGTACAACCAGAGGAATGAAAAATTGTGCTCTATATGTGAATTATGAATTGTAATGCATCCTGTTGCCATATATAACAAATTAGAATAAAAATTTAAACAACAACAACAAAAGAATATAAAGCCAAATATATCATGTCAAATAAAATAAATATCAGCAGGTGTGGCTCACACCTGTAATCTTAGCTATTCAGAAGGCTAAGGCAGGAGGATTGCAAGTTTGAGGCTAGCCTGGGCTACTTAGCAAGACCATCTCTAAAAAAAAATGCAGGTCCGTGGTACAACACCCTTAGGTTCAATTTCCAGTACTTCAAATAAATACTATCAAAATTTTCACTGGTAAATTCCTCTCGAGTTTAAATATAAATCTTTATATGCCTTTTTATATAATAGTGTTAGAGTTAATGAGCTTATTCTGAATCAGAACTCTTCCTGATTAAAATCATAACTTTCCTAAAATGAAGTTTCAATGGCTCCTTATAATCTAATATCTAGTCACAGATACAAATGCATATTATCTAATTAGAATTGGGTATATAAATGGTAGTTAGGCCATTTACTTTTGAACTTTTGTTTCCCTCTTGTGGAGCAACCTGGGACTTTAGTATCAAGGACAGGAGAGTTTGAATCTCCCAGTCCTTATGTAGAACAATAGCAAAAGAATCTGAATTTCTCACCTATAAACTAGTATTGTCTTGTTGCCTAGTATTCTGATGAAGGATTAAATGTTGGAAAGTGCCCATGATTGACAATCAAAATTAATTTTGTCTCTCTTAAGGATGTAAATTTATTTGTAGCAATCACTAACACTGGGATAGCCAAAGTAATCTGCCATTTTTGGAATAAAATGAAAGAAGTTTTATTTTGAAGGTAAAGTTATGTTATTATGCAACTTACTTCAATCTTTTCAGTTCCAATAATACAGGAATAAAATACTGTAATACCCTGAGAGATAAACAGAAGCAGAGTGAGGTCACATTCTGCTTTGAGATTGGTGCCCTATCCAGCCAGAACATCGTCTAGCTACTTGATTTGTCACTCAACTAACTCCTGTCATTCAAATCCTATTGGTTTTGTCACATGTACCTCAATCTGTTTTGGGCTTGCCAACATATCTACCATGACTAAATGTTCAAATTCCTGACCTTGTGCTCAGTCTCTTTTGTGCTCCCTCCAATTCATATTCTCCACTGCAGCCAGAGGAATCTTTTCATGACACGAGCTTAATTATGTCATCCTTTCCACTCCAAAGTATTCAATGGCTCTTCAGCCAGGCATAAAAGTCCTTTAGTGATAGGAACTCCACCTCCTTCTTTAGCCTCACCTTTCATCTAAAATCTTCAAAATGTGTGCTTTCACAATTCTTCAGTAACATGAGGCATTTGCCACATGATTTCACAGCATTATTCCTACTGTTCTCCAAATCTGAAATATCCTCTTTTTTGATTGATCCTCATTATGCTATTCCTATACCAATAAGTCTTTATAAATGCCTTTGATTTTTACTCTCATTGGTTAATCTTGTTATTCTGAGTTCTTTCTCTTCCTTATAAATAATTACATTTTTGTATCATTTTGTTTATACATCTAAAATCCAAACTCTTTGAGGGAAGGACAATTTTCTTATTCAGAGTAGGACATTTTGATATAATATAATATGCTAACACATACTAGTAAGCCCAGGAAAAGATTAAAATCCAAAGTTTTGTGTCTAATGAATGTACTTGCTTCAAAACCATCATTAGATTAAAAAATCTGAGGTCAAATCATTCTAATTAAGGGAACATGTAAACTTTTCTTGAGTTAATCCTAGAATCTCAAAGAGAAAGGAGGGCAGGAATACAAAGACATGTCATCGAGCAAGTTATCACTGTGGACAAAAGCAGTTTTATCTTAAGGGAAATTATAGAATATGTACCCTAAAATTATGCAACCCAATGGGTGAGGGAGACAAGACATTGATAGATTTCCGCTGTTGATCATTAAGTGGCAGCTGTTCCTAGGGAGCCCTTTTTCCAGCATTCCCAGCCTTCCACACAGGACCAAAGGAGCTTCTGGGTCCCAGGTGTCTGAATTACTCCAGTAAAGAAATAAAGGTCTTGGCAGCTAAAAATCAAGAGTTTCCTGAGAAGGTAAAGGCCAAAGGACCTGGGAAAGGTGCCAAAAGCATTTGCTACTGCATTTTAAAGGAGTTTTGTGACATATCATGTATGACGGATATAGAATTGCATATAGTAGAATATGGTGTGTACTCCAGTCTTCCCATATCTTTACATAGAAAATTAGAGGGATTTACTCTCTATATAGAAAATAACAATGAACCCCAAATTTCACCTGGTCTATCTGATAAATGAATTTACTATTTAGTTTCAAGTTGGACCCATCTCATATTTGGTTTAGATAATGAAGTTGATCAGAATAGGCACCAATTTGATGCTGAAGAGTTGACATAATTTAGTTTGTGCCAGTGTTCTCAATGCTAGTAATGTTGAGGCCAGAACTCATGTTTTAATGAGTTCTCACTTTATGAACTGACTCAAAAGCTCCAGGCCAACAAGACAATTTCCACAGAAAGTGAAGGAGGAAGTTAATGAAGCAAAACAGGTAATTACTATAATGAAGACAGAAATAAAGGGAGTCTCTAAATTTCCTAATGTGAGTGAGCATACAATGGCATGCAGCATTATTTAATTAATATTTCCTTTGGCTTAAAAAGTGATGATTAGACATAAAACAATACATTTATATGACTTAAATTTTCTTCAGTTGTAATATGCCATAATTCAGCTAAGGAATTGCTGCTATTAACCCTTAATCTTTAACTATTTTTAAAGACATTTTGATTAAGCTATTATTGTATAGAGTTGAATACTAGGAATATGCTTACTGAATTTGGGAAATAAATTCTATTTAGAGACTTGATGGTATTTCCTAGAAACTTAACAAGGTAATCCTTGTCATACTTAGTCATAGTCAAAATTGATTCTAGTTTCTTTCCAATATTTAATATAATAACTTATTTTAGGTGTTTTATGGCTATTTTCTTGTGGAACTGTGATTACCTAATTTTATTAACCTGGATTTCTATAAAAAAATATTTCATAACTTAGACACTACATTTATAATAATTGAAAAATTTATAAGCCAATTATAAATGGACAGAAAAATAAAGTTCACAGACAATATGTTCACACTAATATTCCTCCATGTAGATATTATTTAGGATATTACAAGACACACTTAAGACCACTCTCATTTCTTAAAATAGGTGTTATAAGGTTTTGGAACATTTGCATTGTCCTTTTTTTGTTGAGAGAATGCATTCTCATCATCATCATAACTTATAATATTTTTGATATAAACTTCAAACAAGGTAGATATATTTGCATGTATAAGAATTTATATTATACATTTGTATATAATCTTAGAAGGATGGGCATAAAACGTAATTTAGACCAATTGATAAACATATCACAGATATGTTTATTAATTTATTAAACATATCACAGATGTGATTATTAATAAAATAATTAATCACACTAAAGCACAGCTCATAAACAGTGCATGTTACATCCACTCAGAGTTATTTTAAGTGCATAGGAAAGCACCAACAAGGACCAAAGCCTTTTCTTTTTAAAAACTAATACATGGATAAACCTTTAACAAAACTGATCCTACACCAAAAAAGAATTTTTCACAAATTAAGAACAGTGATAAAGGAATATAAATTTCAGCCAATAACATTGGAAATTACTTCTCCAAATAACTTACCACAACTATAACAAGAAGCAATTGAAAGTCTATATTGTAAAACGTTAATCTTCTTTATATCTTTAAACATATGGACTACATTATTTTTTTGCATTCAATAATTCCAACTTGAAAATTCTTTACAAGTCTAGTTGGTCATAAAATAGTTCAACTAATTTTGACCTTAATAATCTGTGAATAACAAAACTATGTTTCCTTTGATAGAAGAAACGGAAGAAAACTAATACTCTTTTAAAGATTAGTACTGTCACTTTCCCATCATCTCCCATTTGAAAGAAAAGAACATCTCCTTAAGAGAAAATAAACAAGTAATTTAACTAATTAATTAAACATTCAACAATCACAAGTAGTAAAATGAATAATTAAAAGGCTTCAATTGATCATTCACTAAATGTAAGACACCATTTGAGTAACTTTGAATAAATGTTTCCATGGCATTTCCCACTTTCTAAACAAAAGAAACAGTTATAGGTGAATTGAATATATCATATATGCAAAATGTGTTGCACAAATTTTTTTAGTATCTCCACACTGTAGGATGGCTGCGCAGATGTGGCAGTTTACCTGGAGTCTGAGACCAGGTATGGGCAGTGACCCGAGGCATGAGCAGACTTAAGTGCTCATGGTAACACAGAGCTATGTGGAGGTAGCCATGAGGTAGGAAAAGGTAGCAATGGGGTGCCATACAGGGGCTGGGCAAATCTAACCTCTATTTCTCTCTCTGCTGAGAGATCTAGAAACAGTAAGGCCTAGAGAGATTACTCTTCCTTAAAATCAGAAGACCAACATCAATTCTGCACTATTTAATTCCCAGACTTCATTTACTTTTCTCCGTTTTTATTTATATCTATATGGACAGTGTTTCCTTTTCTCTAGCAGTGATCAAAATTTTACTCCTAAATGCCACTTTTTTTTACTAAAAAAGCTACAGATTGTGAGTGAAAATGTTGATTTCAGGATGGAAAGTTGCTGGACATGGTGGCACATGTTTGTAATCCTAGAGTCTCAGGAGGCTGAAGCAGGAGGATCACGAGTTCAAAGCCAGCCTCAGCAATTTATCCAGGCACTAAGCAACTCAGGACACCTGGTCTCTGAATAAAACATTAAAAAGGGCTGGGGATGTGGCTCAGTGGTTAAGCACGAGTGTTTAAGTACCAAAATAATAAAAAATAAAAAGTATAATTATGGAGAAATTCTTATGCAAGAAAAAGCAAGTGCTCCCCCCACCAAAAAAAGATAATAGGATGATGTCAAAGGAAACTCAAGGGAACACACACAGAATCTAGGAAAAAAAAATAAGCATCAAACTTAATAATAACAGTAACAAGCAACAACTCATTCATTAAAGCAGAAATCCCATGGTTTCATATTGATATAAATAAGAAACAAATGGCTTCAAGAGCAGAGAAAGCATTTTCTTAGAAAAAAAAAGATAACTGGGTTGGAGTTGTGGCTCAATGGTAGAGTGCTTGCCTGGCATGTGGGAGGCACTGGGTTGGATCCTCAGCACTGCATGAAAATAAATAAATAAAATGAAGAAATTGTGTCCACCTACAATAAAAAAAACATATTTTAAAAATATAACTAAGGCTATAGAGAAAATGAAGAGAATCAAAATTCAATAACTTAGAAATGTGGGAGCAGTTGATTCACATAGGTTTAAGGAAGAACAGAATATTGGCCTAGATTTGGACTGTTTTCCCATGAAATTACAAATTGCAAATTGCAAAGTGTTTTTGAAGTGAAGAAATATGGTAGACAAAAAATTGGTCAGGCTATCAAAGTTACCATCACTATTAGCAAATTGTTCCTCCCTATATAATGTTCTGAGACTAGCATGGTAATGTTTCTGCAGTATTCCTTTAGATAATGTGTGGCTTTAGTTTGATCATAGAGGAAAACATCAAATATCTCAGTTAATAATTTTTAAAGACTTGTCAAGTTCATGATAAAATAAGCAACTTCTTTGCACATCAGAGAAGACAGGGATGACATGGCAAATAAATACTGTGCATGATCCTGCATTGAATCCAGGACCAGAGAGAAAAAAGAAATGCTGTACACATGGATATAACTAAAAACAGGTGGGCAAAAGTAAATAAAAGCTGAGGATTAAATAGTGTTGAATCAATGTTGACCCCTGACCTAGAGGTAGAGTGAACAGCTGACCGAGTATGCCCAGGACTACCCCGATTTTATGGCTGAAAGCCCAGTTAGATGGCAAACCTTTCTTAAGTTCCACAATGCCCTTGCTTTTGTTGATGACAGGTACAGCATGATAGGTACAAAAGGCTGGTGGGAAATTTTCAATAAACTTTCACTATGGGTGGATACCGAAAGGGGGAAAAAACATGATTTTAGTATTAAGTGAGTACAGTACAGCTCAGATTATCTGCCTTAAGTGTGTAATATATGTGGATTATAACCATGAAGTTCACAATTCATCTTTAAAATTGTCTTTGAATTAAGTTTTGAGCATGTGTCGACATAGCTATGGTTCAATGTTTTTAGCATTTTGAACATTAGACTATTTATTGTAAGTGTTCAGAGAACTAAAATTACAACACTCACAATATCAATGCCATCATCATATATATCTCATTTAACACACTATTCTCATTTATGACAGCAGGATATCAAAATGGGTTAGAGATGTATGTAGACAAAAGAAAACCTGCTGCACAATATATAGAAAACAATTGGGACAAGGCACACTGAAGAAAGGGTAGGAGAGATATCTGCTAAGTCCAAGACAGGGAAGTTCTTCTAACTCCAGCAAGAGAGATTTTTTGTTGTTGTTGTTTTATTTGTTGTTGTTGTTTGTTTTGTTTTTCTTCTCTGAAAAGGATGGCAATGTTCAGTTGGAAATACACAGTTGGAAATAAAAGCTCTAAATTAACTTGGGAATTCTATATTGGACTTTGTTGTGTTATGCCCTTAGCTGATCTCCAAAATTGAGTAAATTCACATTTTCTAAACATAACTAACATATCTATGGGTGAACCAGAGGAGAAGTTTGATAGCTAATCTGTTGGTGTTTACAGTGAAGGATCAATTCTGTCAGTTCTTACAAGGACTGTTGTTTCTGTAGAATACCAAGGGATCACCACACAGCAATAGCAACAGTTACCCATAGGTTTTAGGTACATTATTAGGAAAGTCAACTTTCAAATCACATTCTTAAAATCTATAAAAATTGTGATTAAAACAGAGAATTGTGCAGAACAGAGAATTGTCAATGTTGTCCCCAAATTAAAATTAGACTTTGTGCAAATATTTTCATATTCTTCAGATAATATGAATGTAATTTTGGTCAGTTTCATTCACACTATAAACTTCTTGCCAAAAATTATATATTTCCTACTACATGTCTTGTACAAAACACTGCTAAAAAAGGTTGTCATTTGCCTACCTGTAATTTTGAAGGCTTTATATTTTTGAGTCACTTTCAATTTCTTCAATTTTTTCAAAGGTACATAATGAGAAGTTTGACTTTACAGAAATTGAAGGAAGTAGACTCCTTAGACAGGTACCTACAAGATGGCTGTCATAGCCATCAATAAAATAAATAAATAAACAAATAAATTGTCCTGGTAAAGCATCATATTTTCAAATTGTGGGACAAGAATGTGCTTTTCTAACCTGGAAATGCACTGAGGATAAGAACCATTAAGAGAACTCTAGTGAAACAAAATTTATGTTTTCTTTCTCCAAAATTGCTTGATTATATTTGAAGAGGCCATTTTGATCTCATAAAAGACTGCACTGACTACATCTTAGCTTTTCAGTGTTATATGTAGGTTATGACAAAAATACAACAAAAAAATGATTCACTTTTGGAAATAAGATTACTTCAAAACTCAAAACAGACACCAGTGCTGGGAGCCATCAGCCAAGTAGGTATGACAAATTCCTTGCCAGCTTACTCCCATGCTGTCTAGTGGAAGGACTTCTGAAAGGTGACCTTGCTCAAGGACCAGGGCAGGATCCGTGTTTAGGGTGTTCCCCCTTTAGAATAGGGCAGTTTAGCATAATAGGAGAGTAGGGTGTTTCCCCTTTAGAATAGGGTGGTTTAGTAATAGGAGATTAGGGTGTTCCTCTTTTGGAATAGGGCGTATCCTGCTGCTGAGTTCCTCTTGAGTGCTTAGGGTCAGACAGTATTTTTTGAGAGACAGAAGCCCATGCGGTGTGGATTTAGGCAGGAGAGGATTTGGGCAGAGAACGGAGTGGATTTGGGCAGAGAACGTGGATTCCCCCAGAACGTGTTTGTAGACGGCCGGTGTGAGTTCGGGAATAAAGAATTGCTGTTTGAATCTACAAGCTGTGTGGAGACTCGTGATTTGTGCCCAGCCAGAGACTGCGGCACACCAGAACATACATGCCAATTTAAAAAGGACTTTCTTCATTTCCTAACTAAAATTATAACTTCTTTGGAACCTACCTTGAATTTCACAACTTAAGATTATCTTGATGAGGGGCTAGAGTTGTGGATCAGTGGCAGACCACTTGCCTAGCACATGTGAGGCACTGGGTTCATCCTTAGCAACACAAAACAAATAAAATAAAGGCATCCTGTCCATCTACAACTACAATTTTTTTAAAAAAAAATATCTTTATACTTTAAATCCATTTTTCTTGGGAAGTACAGATTTGATTTATATATATCATGGTATATGTTATGGTTTGGATCTGAGGTGTCTCCTAAAAGCTCACATATGAGACAATGCAAGAAGGTTTTGAGGAGAAATTATTGATTTATAGCCTTAACCTAATCAGTGAAATAATCCCTGCTGGGATTAACTGAGTGAGGACTGAGGCAGGTAGGGTGTGGCTGGAGGAGGTGGGGCATTGGGGGGAATGCTTATGGGGTATTTTTTTTATCTGGAGAGTGGACTCTCTGTTTCCTTCTCATCATGTGAGTTGTTTCCCTCTGCCACACTCTTCTGCCATGATGTCCTGCCTTATCCTGAGACCCAAATGGAGCCATCCTTCTATGAACTAAGACCTCTGAAATCCCCAGCCCTCAAATAAACTTTTCCTTCCCCACAATTGTTCTGATCAGGTCTTTTAGTCTCAGTAGCAAAACAGCAGAGAATAGACTATATTCTGAGTTTATGGATATGATAAACCTAACTGAAAAACATCGTGTATATACGCAGAGACTGGGCAATTTTTGTAAACTGAAAACTAATTTCTACAAACCTAAAAACCTGCTGTTATATATAAATAATATCCTAGATATTGCCCCTACCTTACACCATATACAAAAATTACATAAAATGAATCAAAATCCTAAATGAAAGAGATAAAATTATAAAATTCTCAGAAGAAAACAGTGGATTATCTTCATGACCTTGCATTTGGCAATAGTCTATTCTATATGACATCAAAACACAATAACAATAAAAAATATGTTTGATTTCATAAGATTCAAACTTTTGTATATCTAATACTATTATCAAGAGAGTGACCATGTAGACCTAAGCCACAGAATACAGACCCTAGAAATGAACTCATGTATCCATATCTGTTTTTGCCAGCTTTTCTTTTTTTATTGCTGTGGCCTGAAGACCTGGTTAGAAAAACATACACGAGGAATAGTTTCTTTCAGTTCACAGTTTCAGAGGTTCGGTGTCTGGTTGGCTCATTCCATAGCTCTGGGCCCAAGGTGAGGCAGAATATCATGGCAGAAGGGTGTAAAGAAAGAAAGCAGCTCAGGGCATGGCAACCAGGAAGAAAAAAGAGAGAGCTCTGTTCATCAGAGTTAAAATATAAACCTGAAAGGCACACCCCCAGTGACCTACTTACTCCAGCCATATCCTACCTTCCTGTAGTTATCTTCCAGCTGATCCATATCAGTGGCTCAATCCACTAAGTAGCTATTTAGACCTCTCATGATTTAATCATTTGACCTCTTAGGATTCTTGCATTGTCTAACACATGAACTCTCAGGGGCACTTCATATCTAAACTATACCATAGCCAACTAATTATTAATTTAAAAAAAATATTTTGTTATTAACACATAAGAATTATGCATTTTAATGGAGTTCAATGTGATATTTCCATGCATATAATAGTTTTCAGTGATAAAACACAATGTCCCTATTTTCACTCCCCACAACCATCACCACACATAACCTTCCCAATATTTAGTAATCATTTTCAGGTCAATATTATTTAGCTTTCTATTTGAGAAAGAAGATTAAGTATTGTCCTTGTGAGTCTGTCTTATTTTACTTAACCTAATGTCCTATAGTACTATCCATGTTTTTGCAAGTGAAAGGATTTCATTCTTCTTTATGACTCAATACTAATCCACTGTGTACATATAGCACATTTTTTTATCCACTCATCCGTTGATGGGCACCTACACTAACTTCAGGTTTTATTCACATGAATAGTGACAAAATAAATATAGGCATAGAGATTTCTCTTTGCTGATTTCAATCCTTTACTGCCAACCACTTTTCGACAAAGATGCACACATTCTTCCCTTAGAAAAAGGACAGTCATTTCAATAAATGTCACTGGGAAAATTGGGTAGCCATATGTATGGGAGAATGAAACTACACCCCTATCTTTACCAGTTATAAGATTAAGTCAGAATGGATTGGACACTTAAATGTACAACTTGCAACAATGAACCACTAAAAGAAAGCAGGAATGCTTCAGGAATTTCCTTCATAAATAGGCATCGATATTTTTGGATCAGACCCCAAAAAGCACAGGAAACAAAAACAGACAAATAGAATTACATCAAACTAAAAAGCTTTGTCTCACTGAAGGAAAAAAAATCATCAAAGTGTAGAGACAATCTTCCGGCACAAAATATATGCAAACTATGTATTTGACAAGTCGTTTCTATCCAGAACATAATGAGTAACTCCCCAAACCCAAAAACTCAACAGAAAATAATAGTAATAATAATAATAATCTAATAAAAATGATTAAACCATCTAAATAGGCATTTCTCAAAGGAAGACATAGAAATGACCAATAAGTATATAATAAAATGCATTAGTCACTAGAAAGATGCAGATAAAAACCACAATAAGATATTATAATGAGATTCCAAAACAGTTATGAGAGATTCTATATGATCTAGCAATTCCTCTTCTGGATATATAATCCAAGGAAGTGAAATTAACATGTTCAAGTGATACCTGTACTCCCCATCTCTCCATACTCATCACATCACTATTTAGAGTAGCTGAGAAATCGAAGTAATCTAAGTGCCCATGCATTGATGAATAGTTAAAGAAAATGTGGGTTATAGAGACAGAGGAGTAGTATGCAATCACGGAAAAGAGTGAGTCCTAGCATTTGCAGCAACATAGATAGAATTTGAGATCATTAAGCAAAATCAGCAGAAAGATAAGTTCCATAAGATATTACTTATATGTGAAATATAAGCAAGTTGATCTCATAAATATTCAGTGTAGAAGGTTGTTTACCAGAGGGTGGACAGGATGAGGGCGCAAGAGGGAAGGTCGGTTAATGGGCACTAGTTTGCAGTTAGATAGGAGTAAGAAGTTCTAGTGTGCTACTGCACAGTAGGGAGACTACAAATACCAGCTGTGGACTATATATTTCAAAAAGGTAAGAAGGAAGAATTTTGAATGTTTTCACCTAACAAAGTGATAAATGTTTCAGAAGATAGATTTGCTTAACCTAACTACATACAGTATATATGTAATGAAATGTCATATGGTACCTCATTAATGTGTATAAGTTTTGTTTTGTTTTTTAGTTTTTTTTTTTTACTTATCAAAAATAAATTTAAAAGAAGAGTAAGAAAATTTGCAAGTTATACACATATTGGGGTCTCATACTCAAAATACATAAATAATTTAGAATTCAGCAACAAAAAAATAGACAATCTAAATAATAAATAGTCAAATGATTTGAACAGACATTCTTTAAAAGACCATGACACATATGCTCAACAAGCACATGAACAGGTGCTCAACATCATTCGTCATTAGAAAGATGCAGATCAAAACCACAATGAGACACCACTATAATAGTTATAATCATGAATTTTAAAAATATAGGTGGAAATCCTAACTTCCAGATGGATAATATTAGGGGGTGGATCCTTTGAGAAGTGATTAGCTTATAAAATCAGGGCCCTCACAAGTCATGTTAGTAACATTTTGAAAGAGACGCAGAGAGCTAGCTAGCCCTTCTAACATGTGAGGACATGGCCAGAGGCCCCAACAGACTGTGACCATGAGACATTGATGAATGAGTCTAGGTTTTCTGATGCTGAACATATTTTCAAACAAAGGATGATAGTTGTACAATGTTATGAATGTACTTAATGTCATTGGGTTGCAGACCTTAAAATGGTTGATTTTATATCATGAATTTTTTTAAAAAATGAAACTCCCTGTAAAAATTCTAAGCTGTCTATGCTCAAATGACCTTCTTGAGAGGATATTTAGATTGGTGTCATCACCATGGTCTGACACCAGGAAGGAGTGCAACACGATCTTCAGAAAAGCAGGGCTGCAGTCAAAGAGAACGTCCTGTACATGAGTGTGTAGTTTTTCCACAGCATAAAAGTAAAGAAACTTGTCTTAAAGGCCACAGGTGTTCAGAGGTCTAATATTAGAAAAGGAATCAGGAAGAGTAAAAATACCCCACTGCATCATTAGACGTAAAGAAATATGTCATTTTTACCTTTTATTAAGTAAAAACAATACCTAATTTTTTCTGTATTTATAATCTCTTCTTAAAAAATCTTACATTTATATATTATTCCTTCCTAAGAATGTATAATAGAACTTACAAAATATAAGTCTCTGATATTTTAAATAATTCTAAGCAATGCTGTATCAAAATTGAAATGTTATAAAATATTATTAGGTTTTCCTTTTATATCATTTTTTAAATTCCTAATATTACTACTAATTTCACTGTTAAATTGATCCATTTAAATAAAAGCATTTGTGAACAAAAATGTAAATGCAGTATAACATATAATTTCAAATAAATATCTACTTTTTATATATTTATGTTAAAATAGCAATACAAATACCAATATTTATCAATTGAATATTAAAGATAGTTTTTGGCCTTTTAAATGTTTGCTAGCCTTCTAAAAGTGTAATATGGATGTAAGGAAGAAAACATCTTTGTTTTGGGAAAATTCATACTCAAATATTTGGGGGTTAAGAACATGTCTATACGTGGTTCAAATTATAAATATACTGACAGATAACAATATAGATTTAGATACATATATATGTATGCATACACATGTATATATACAATTGAACATTTTAGTGTATGTAAATTAAACATCTATAAGATGAATTTTTAAAAATCACTGTATATCAGTGACAAATCTTCTGAAAATGAAATGAGGACAACCACTCCATTCACAATATCCTCAAAAAAATAAAATACTTGGGAATCAACCTAACAAAAGAGGTGAAAAATTTATACAATGAGAACTACAGAACCCTAAAGAAAGAAATAGAAGAAGATCCTAGAAGATGGAAAAATATACCCTGTTCATGGATAGGCAGAACTAACATCATCAAAATGGCGATATTACCAAAAGTATTCTATAGGTTTAATGCAATGCCAATAAAAATCCCAATGGCATTTCTTGTAGAAATAGATAAAGCAATCGTGAAATTCATCTGGAAGAATAAAAGACCCAGAATAGCAATAGCAATTCTAAGCAGGAAGAATGAAACAGGCAGTAGAGAGATATCAGACTTTAAACTATACTACAGAAAAATAGTAACAAAAACAGCATGATACTGGTACCAAAACTGAGGGTGGACCAATGGTAAAGAATAGAGGACACAGAGACCAATCCACAAAATTACAACTACCTTATACTTGACAAAGTTGCTAAAAGCATGCAATGGAGATAGCATCTTCAACAAATGGTGCTGGGAAAAGTGGAAATCCATATGCAACAAAATGAAACTGAATCCCTTTCTCTCACCATGCACAAAAGTTAACTCAAAATGGATCAAGGAGCTTGGTATCAAACCAGAAACTCTGAGTCTGATAGAAGAAAAAGTTGGCTCTAATCTCCATCTCATGGGGTCAGGCTCCAAATTCCTTAATAGGACACCTATAGCACAAGAGTTAAAATCAAGAATCAACAGATGGGACTTACTCAAACTAAAAAGTTTTTTCTCAGCAAGAGAAACAATAAGAGAGGTAAATAGGGAGCCTAAATCCTGGGAAAAAAATGTTTACTCCTCATACTTCAGATAGAGCCCTAATATCCAGAGTATACAAAGAACTCAAAAAATTAAACAATAAGAAAACAAATAACCCAATCAACAAATGGGCCAAGGACCTGAACAGACACTTCTCAGAGGAGGACATACAATCAATCAACAAATACATGGAAAAAATGCTCATCATCTCTAGCAATCAGAGAAATGCAAATTAAAACCACGCTAAGATACCATCTCACTCCAGTAAGAATGGCAGCCATTATGAAGTCAAACAACAACAAGTGCTGATGAGGATGTGGGGAAAAGGGTACACTTATACATTGCTGGTGGGACTGCAAATTGGTGCAGCCAATCTGGAAAGCAGTATGGAGATTCCTTTGAAAGCTGGGAATGGAACCAGCATTCGACTCAGCTATTTCCCTTCTCAGACTATTCCCCAAAGACCTTAAAAGAGCGTACTACAGGATTACAGCTACATCAATGTTCATAGCAGCACAATTCACAATAGCTAGACTGTGGAACCAAACTAGATGCACTTCAATAGATGAATGGATAAAGAAAAATTTTGCATTTGTACACAATGGAATATTACTCAACACTAAAAAATAACAAAATTATGTAATTTGCAGGGAAATGGATGGCATTAGAGCAGATTATGCTAAGTGAAGCTAGCCAATCCCTAAAAAACAAATGCCGAATGTCTTCTTTTATATAAGGAGGGCAACTCAAAACAGAGCAGGGAGGAAGAGCACGAGAAGATTTCCATTAAACAGGGACGAAAGGTGGGAGGGAAAGGGAGAAGAAGGGAAATTTCATGGAAATGGAAGGATACCCTCATTGTTATACAAAATTACATATAAGAGGAGTTGAGTGGAAAGGGGGAAAAAGAGAGAGAAATGAGTTATAATAGATGGGGTAGAGAGAGAAGATGGGAGGGGAGGTGAGGGGAAGGGGGATAGGAAGGGGATAGGAAAGGCAGAAAAATACAACAGACACTAGTATGGCAATATGTATAAACATGGATGTGTAACCGATGTGATTCTGCAATCTGTACACATGGTAAAAATGGGAGTTCATAACCCACTTGAATCAAATGTATGAAATATGATATATCAAGAGCTTTGTACTGTTTTGAACAACCAATAAAAAAAAAGAAAGCATAAAAAATGTCACCCTCAAGTCACATTTTTAGGCATTTTATTTTTATTATTGAATTATTTAAATTCCATGGCCTTTGTTCTCTGTCATAAACAAACATATATCTAAAACTCTTTGAGAAATAAGAGATCTTACTATGCACCAAAAAATCATCTGGTTAAAGGATATATAAGTGCACCCTTCACTGCTCTGGTACAGTCACATCATATTTGGATGAACATCCCCACAGTGTCCAGAACATGGAGCTGCAATGGCAGGAGGCCAAGACACAAGTCTTGAGCTGACAGCAGAGAGGAATTCAAGGCAGCAGAAGGATGCACGGAGAGTGCAGAGCTGATCTGCTTACCCCCTGTGTGCCATTAGGCAAGTCACTTAGTGATTCTGGACCCCAGTTTATGCTTTGCAAACAAAATCCGAAACTCTATCTTATCAAGCTTTAGACAGTTATTTCTGAGCCAGTAACAAAAATATGATTAGTAGCCTCAGTGAAGGGTACACTGAAGTTAAAACTTAAATGGAAGAGTAATATTTTGTTTATTATTCACATTCCCAGCTTCTGACATACCAGCAAACGGACTGTGAGTGTGAAGGGAGAAACTACAGATGTTTGGATGTTCACGTTGGCTTATTACCAAGAGGCTGAGCCTGACTGCTTTGAAGAGAAAAGCAAATGCCAAGTCTCTGGAGGACATGGCTTCCCCTGAGATTTCTCAAATGTGCCTGGTTCTGGCAGCTCCACTCAGGCTTCCAGAGCATCTTTTTGCAATCGAAACAATTGCCCAGGTTTTGAAATGATAGCCTAAATTATTTTCTCTTCTGACCTTTCAAACAATTTCATGTATTTTAGTATAACTACCTTTGAATAAAAACTGACGTCATCCTTAATGTCTCCCGAAAATTTTGTAGTTGGAAAGATATGGATAGAACAGACATGTCCAGACGCAAATGTTTCCTTATGGTAAATTTACATTTGTTTTCAAAACACTCATGTTCTCTATATATTCATGAAGAAGATACAACTTTAAAAAGATACATTTGGACAATTAAGGCATATTTCTACTTAGTTCTCATTTTCTTGAGAACATTATTCAACCTTCCAATTTATTCTTGGTAGCCAGTCAAATTTGTAAAAACTTGATTTCATTAATTCCTAATGTAATTTCACTTGGTTGAATTCATTAAAAATGCTTAAAGATAAATGGAAATCTACCTTGATAATCATGCTAGGTATTTCGTTAATTGATATTTATTTTCATGTTGTTATTTTTTTAATTAGGGCTCTATGACTCAATTAGAACTCCAAAGAATTGTAAAATCTTTCCCAGTTTGGAAGTATTAACCAGGCAGAGATGTAGAAAGGATTTCTCTCAAATGACTGTGAACTAAGTCTATGTTTTAAGACTTTTGTCCCATAAAATAACTAATTCTTTAAGAAATTAGTAGACATTGGGAACGTAAAACAATGTGTGGTCAAATTTTAAGTAGTAAAGCCTTTTTAAATACCCTTTTGGACATTCACATACCCATGTGAATTTTTTTTGAGGAAAAAAAGAAGAAGAAGAAGAAAAAAAACAGCATTATTTGATTCTTTGTAACCATCTCAGTCATGTAATATGTGTTTTATTTTTTAACACTCTCAGTTATCTTATGGGGTGTATTATCATTCCTATGTTATAAATGAATGTTTATGCTCAGGGATATTTTCTTAAAAACAGATCAAAAATAAAAGATAAGCAATTGTTTTCTCTAAATTTTCACCATGATTCCAATGAATTATGTAGTGGTCTGGTAATAACACAGTATTCGGCTATTAAGGAACTGATACTAATAATGTCACTGTATTTTTGGAGCTGGCTCGTTAGTTTAATTTTGGTATAACCTGAATCCTTTCCTTTTCTGTATAGATATAATATATTATGTATATGTATTTATATTAGATTTTTATTCTAAAATAACACTTATTTATATCATCTTAATTATAATTTCCAAAATCATTTGCTTACTCCTTATTTAGGACTGCCTTAGTCTGTTTTGTGCTGCTAGTAACCAAATATCTGAGGCTACATAACTTATACATCTACAGAAATTTATTAGCTCATAGTACTGGGGGCTGGATCCAGTATTGAGAAGACAACATCTTGTGAGTTTTCTTTTAGGTCATCCCATGACAGAACAAAGAGAGAGTAAGAGAAAGCAAGAGATGAAACTCACAGCCTCAAGATCTTTTATTAACAGCATCAATCCACCATGGAGTAGATCCCTTAAAACCTACCATCTTCTACAGGTTCTACCTGCCAGTCAGCAAGTTTGCTGTGTGGATCAAGTTTCCAACACATGTTTTTTTGGGGAACATTCAAACCACAGGTGAGCCACTCAGTAATGTTCAGAATGACATCCCCAAGATCATCTGATAATTTCCTTCTCACTTTTGTATTAATTTAGGTAGAGTACAGTCTACTACTTGAAAGAGAAGCAAAATAATCTTAGACATTCATGCTCTGTGCACAGTGAAGAATGATCCAGTGCTAAGCAGCATGAGATATGAGTTATTTATAGACCTTGTACCAGTCATCCAACTGACTTGATCAATATAATTCAGTATGATAACTGTACAATTCCAATTGGAAATACATAAACAAATAACTGATTGCTGAAATCAAAACCTGTCAATTTCTTGCCAACCAGCTGATTGTATTTAAATGCTCAATGCTTATACACTTCATAGGTTTGTAGGCTTACATAAGATATGGTAGCCCTCTAGTTCTAAATTCATGGATTGAGCAATGTATTGCAAAATTAAATTGTTCCTAGCCTCATCAATAAAATCAAGTTCCACCACCCCATGCTTTATATCAAAATGATAGCAAAATTAATAGTAATGATAGCAATTGAGCAAATATTTTCAAGTGGTCTTTAAGAGATTGTTCCAATAAAGCTCCAACTTATTTTAATGAATTAGAATTGGTGCAATTTTTGCTAAAATTTTAGACATCTACTCTTCCATTTGTCAAAGGAAGTAATTTAAAACTAATTGTCAACTGCATTTTGAGCAAAAGAAATACAATGTTCCACTTGTATGGAAGATTTTTATTTGGAAAAAAAATCAGTGAATGTAATACATGGATTCTCCATAAGGGACCACAGACATGATATGCTTTTTTTCTGAGACATGAAGAATGCAAGTAAATGGAAGTTGATTTTATAGAAGGAAATGCAAATGAATAAGTATTTTAATATCTTAAAAATTTATTATTCTTCAGCATATTTAACCAGATTTTATGAAAGTTCTGAAATGTATTTAGACTTGTGAAAATCATCTATAAAAGCTATCAGTTATGGAGAGGCAATTATGTGGAAGATACTGGACTAAACATTTTACATTAAAAAACTTCAAACAGTATAAATGGTGCTTAAGAAAGAGATCTTACTGATCTCACATTATAGGTTATGGAAATCAGGTTTTAAAGGTTTAGTAAATTGCCACAGTTACACTGCTCCAGAGTGACTATTCCAAGGACACTCAGATGCTATCACTGAATGGAGCCTATGTACTCTACTGGCTCCTCAGTGCTCCTAATTACGAAGTAGAAGTTATCTGCATAACTGGCAGCCCTTCTTTGCTTGCTGCCATGCAGTGTAGACTCAGTATTCTAAAGAAACAGTTTGAGTAAAGCTGGATGAGAGGCAGGATGCTTTAGCCATATCCAGCCACCTGGAAAACCATAACAAATATGGAATGGTAATCGGCTCTTTCCCAGAGCTGCAATGTCTCACATGTCAAAAATGGTAAGTAATTCCTAGAGCTCTGACAAAATTAAACCCAAATGAAATTTCTTCCTACCACAGAAACTCAAAAGCAACGAATTACACTACGTAGAATTCACAAGCCACACTCCAAAATGCATATGGATTTTTTTCCTTCTCTAAACAAGCATTGGTAAATACATCCATAGGTTTGCCCAATGAGAGCAATGTGAATGAGTCCTTGAAGGAAATACTATTTATTATCAACAGAGTAATTACAGGGTGTGTCTGTGTGTGGAGCAGACTTGATATTTGACCCAAGATATTAGATATTAGATGCTAGACCAAACTTAACCCTTGGGATGAAAAACCTAGTTCAAGTTGATGTGTGTGTGTGTGTGTGTGTGTGTGTGTGTGTGTGTGTGTATAGAAATGACTTTCTTTCAGGCCCACTTCGTGTCCCCTGCCTCTGTACTGAGTAGGAGTTTCTCCAGGGAGTGGAGAAAGCACTGCTAACCCCCCTATATGTCATTTATCTGCATGGCTCTTGGGCATGCACCAAAGTGTTCCAGATGCCAGCTGTGACCAAGGCTGTAGGGTGCGGGCAGCAATTCTCTCCTCTTACTAAAGAATAACCTGACTTGAGCAGAGAGTCAAGGAGGGAGAAAGGAAAATGCTTGCCCACCCTTTGGGGTTTTAAATATGGTCATACATTTCAAAAGCAACAGCACAGGGAGCTCAGACTGAATGATAATGGATTCTATATAGTTTTTCACCCGGAGTTAAATTGAGTCTGCTAGATTAGGAAATGATACACATCTTTCAACTTAGGTATCTGGCATTACATGGCATGTGAGATATGGTTAAATTAACTATAGTTGATCATGCAATTGCTTTTCTTATAATATTTTCCTATACATTGAAGTGCAAATTACTTAGCATGTAATTCTATTTCTTTACTATCCAAAATATTTTCCTCACAATTTTTTCCTTTCTTTTTTTTTAGATTCTCCACATCAATTGTTCATGTTCCATACTATTCTCTGTGCTTCTGGAATCACATAGAGCTTTGGCTGTTTCTTCCCTAAATCTCTCTTTACCCTCACCACCTCCTCTCTCTCTCTCTCTCTCTCTCTCTCTATATATATATATATATATATATATATATATATATATATATATATATATATATATCATCAGTGACTGTGTCAGCCCTTTGTGCTCCACAACACTGTACTTATACCATTAGCACGTACCTAATGTATTTTACTAGACCTGATTCCACGCATTCTCTAAGGAGATTAGCAGAACTTGTTCAGCACTGTGTCCCAGTGTTTACTGAGGGTGTCAATGAGCAATTTGCTTTTTATATTTATGTATTCACTATATGACACAGCAGGAATGAAATAAATGTTTTGGAATGAGTAATTTACTCTATTAGCCATCTACTTTATAATAAAGAGTTGCATTTTTCTCTCATGTCATAATCATTAGAATTCAAACTGAAGGTAAAACTACTTATTTGGTTTATAATCAGTCGATTTTCTTAAAATTCATTGATCCACGTGAGAAAAATTCTGCAATTCCTAAGAATTGAGTAGAATGCCGTCCATTTTAATGCAGCTTTTATCCTGGGGTTGTAGGAGCATAGAATTGAAGATGGAATGAGACTTTTCTCTCTGATTTAAATGACATATTTCACAGCAAGGAGAAATAAATATTCAACTGTAAACACTAAGGAATGGAGGATATTAACTGTAAAATTACTCAAGGGAAAGAAAAGAATGATGAATTTCAAGGTCAGATAAATTTTAAAAATTTTTCTTCTCAAAAATTTTATGAGCAGTGCTCAGTGGCACATTACTATAATCCCAGTGGCATGGGAGGCTAAAGCAGGAGGATAGCAAGTTCAAAGCCAGCCTCAGCAAAAGCAAGGCATTAAGCAACTCAGTGAGATCCTGTCTCTAAATAAAATACAAAATAGGGCTGGGGATGTGGCTCAGTGGTTGAGTGCCACTGAAGTCATTCTCCAGTACCCACCCCCAAATTTTATGAGATGTGTACATAATTCTATATGATTATACATATATCTAAATCATACTAATAAAATATCTTGTCACTAAATTTGACTTGGTGATATGTTCAACATGTATAGGATTTATTTTCATTCATTGAGGAATGGGGAAATTTGGAAGAGATAGGTAAACCACAACTGATGAAGTGTTAGTAAAGTTTGTAATTTATGGAGGTCTATTATAAAATTCTGCCTACTTTTAGTTGGTTCAAACTTTGTATAATGGCAAAATGAGAAGAAATAAGGAAATAAAAGTAATCAAGATCTGAAATATATATTACATATATAAATACATAAAATGAAAAATACATAATAAGAGAATCTTACAAAGAAACATAAACTTGAGGTATATTTTTCTCCATGAATAAATATCTTTCTTATCCTTCCTAGTTTCTCATTCCTTTTAATCCTCATTATATATATATATATATATATATATATATATATATATATATATATATACACACACTAGAGATTTATATTGCATCTCTACAGGTTATTAAACTGTGCTAACTATGTCATTTAAAATAATATTACAGCATTATTTGATTATATATATTAAATATGCCCAGCATACCTTGACATAATAGTTGAATTAGATATTATTATTATTATTATTATTATTATTATCAACTTCAATAGTAATTTCAGAAATTTTTGAAGATATTTCATCACCATAATAAAAATAAGTTTATTTATGAAATTCCCAAGGTAGTGTCAAAGCTCATATTAATGTACCTGTGCCATATCATAGGGTGAATCTTAGTTGCCTGAGTTTGTAACAAATATAAACAATGGAAGCTACCAAATAATCACATTGCTTATTATGCAAATAGTTACAAGTTTTGTGTTATAAACTTGATGTTTGAAGTCACCAAAAGATTAGATCCATTTATTACTACTTCTTAAAAAGTAGCTGTAAGTAGCAGTATGAATAAACATTTGCTCAAGGCCTCACAAGGCCCCAACCTGTCACATAAGATTCTCCGCACTACTTGTTACCTGACCACTAGTCCATGTCAAGAGTTTTAGAAATCTACTAGTATCACTTCATTTTTTATTTCAAATAATGAGTCAGCCAGGTTTCAGTGGAAGGAAGAACTGTCACTACTCTTAACGACTTTAAGTGTAAAGAGGAAGGCAAGATTATGGTCTTCTATTACAAAATCTTGTGATGGGTGTTGAAGCATTATTTAAGCCTCAGTTTTTTGAAAAATTCCAAGAACAGAGAGTTGGCTCATCATGAATTGACTTCCTCTAAGACCACAACTGAGACAGTTTTATTAGCATCTGCTGCTGTCACCACTTCCAGAGCATGCTGGACTGCTTGAAGGTAAGAATTAGGAATCTGAAGCCATAATCCAGGGAATATGGAGTCAGGTCAAGAAACCAAAGCAACCACCACTGGGGTTCTTTGTTTGATTGTTTGTTTGTTTGTTTGTTTGATTGATTTGGGTTTTTTGTCTTGTTTGTTTGTTTGTTTGTTTTGATGAATGGAAATATGAAAATAAACACCAGAAACTGATGCAGCAAAATGGATACCTTACTAGCTGATGGGCCAAGGCCTTCCTCTAACTTGCACCATTTAAATCCACAGGAAGGATTTCTTCACCACAACTTGATGCACACCAAGGACATTAACTCCAGGGAAATATAGAAAAAACAATTCAAAAAGATACCACGGTGAATAAAGCAAGGTAACAATGGGTGAAAGCCTACAGAGTGACATTGACTATGGTGAGGCAGGACTCAGAGATGTTCCACAAGATTCCTACCCTTCAGATATTCAATCAAATGCTGCCCTAGGAATTGCTCAGAAGGGATTTTTATAGAGGTAATTAATGTTATGGTCCTTAGGGAGATTAACCTGGATTATCCAGGAGGGCCTCATCAGGTCACATGAATCTCTAATGCAGTGAAAATTGTCTGGCTAGAGAAATAAGAGATGCTATGGAAGTAAAAAATATTCAAAGATTTAAAAGGATTCAACAAGATTTTGTAGCTTTGAATATGGAGAAAGGAGACCACCTTCCAAAGGATACGGCAGCTGCCAGACTCTGAGAAGAACCCTTACTGGCAACCAACAAGGCAACAGAAACCTCAGTCCTATCAACATCATGTACATCTGAATTCTGTGAACAACATAGGAATTGGGGGGCAAAACCCTCCCCAGAATGTCCCAGAAAGCATGCCCCTGTTCCAGTTTCTGCATAAATGAGTGCTAATTAGTTTTGAGAGCAACAGAAAACTAACACACCAACATTCCATCAACACACTATGTACACACACCTGATTTTGAGAAAGGATGGGAGGGGAGGATTTGTAGAATAGATAGATCAATTCTTCTAGGAGTTCAAGGAAAACATCTGAAATATGGGAATATGGTCTGAATGATGCCTAAATAAATGGAAAGGAGTACATAAAGGAAGACGTTTTCTGGTCAAGGAACATGACGCAAAGTGTAAGTGAATCTAGAGACCATGAATCACATCAGTCTTTCAGGACTAGGGAGCAGCAGAGTAGGAGGTAAAGGATAAAACTCGGAGGGAAAATTGAGTCCAGAGTGGAAAAGGGCTGAAGTAAGAGTTCTAACAAATATCAAAAAAAAAAAAAAAAAAGATTTACATCACACAACAAATTACTAATGAGGACTGGGATACCTGTGAGTATGTCTATAAAATATTACTGAAAATTTCCTTAAGATCTTTCTGCCTGCATGGCTAATCCACCATGTTTACCCTGTTGTTTCTGCAAATGCTTTCCGCCCCCAATCTATGGAAATCTTCACCACAGACAACAAGCTTATTAACTTTTTTATACATAGAATTCCTGTTGATGTCTGCCTATTGATGTCTTATATTTGCTTAGTTTTACTTATGACCATGTCTAAAGGATAATATAAATGAGTCAACAGACATTAAGTAAAAAAATCCAATCTCTTTGTGTATGCTCTACAAAGGTCAGACAAGGAAAGCTCCATCTTCTTCATCTGCACATTGATATTTTTAACACATGGACACCATCTTTCCCCCTAACAAATTGCTTGTATATTACACAGTAATTTTCCATTACTAAAAGTTATTGCATTCAGTTCTCTGTATTAGGCAGTAGCCAGATTCATTCAAGCATAAATCTGATTAATCCTTTTTTTTAGTTGTTGTTTTGAATTATCCATATTCTCCCACCCAGCCTTTATCTACAAACAATTTTTATTTTCCCAATAAAGTATGTCAATATGTCTAGAACATACACACAATCTCTATGTGCATTCACTTTAGCTTGCCAGTCGTGGCAAGCCGGTGCTAAATAAGCAACCTTAAGCTGAGAAATACAATCACAAAAATAAACAAACACATACAAAGCCTGTTAGCAAGTTGGTGGATGCCTGCAGAGCTGCCATCCTCAGATGATGCATCCAGCTCATTCATGCCTCCAGTTGGAAAAGCATTAAACAAAAATGCAAGGAATTTAGGTCCAAATGTTGATGAATTTTAGCAGCAAATTCTGGGTACTTCCTTCTTTCTTCCTCCAAATGGCAGCATGTCATGCTAAAATAGCTTTTTTTAAAAAGACATTACATTTTTCATTTAATTTAGATCATCAAATACTCTGTCTCTAACAATTGACTTGGTGTAACAGCAATACGTTCAAATTGGCAGAGTCATGTACATGTAAATATGCACTCTTAAACTTTAAAACAGGCATTTGGTAATTTCAATTCATTATTTTTATTTATCTAAGATAACTCAAATACCTTATATTTTATTAATTTTAAAGAGGTTTTAAGCAAAGTAAAACTATGTGAAGGATATTTTCTACTGTAACATTCAGGTTTAATATACTGAAAGTTCATATATAGTACATCTTGCTAACAGAAATACCAAAAGCATAATTCATCCAAAGTTTCAACAGCCATGCATATTTTTAGTTTGGGTCAATTTGTACTGATACCATCAGATTTCTTTATTCCTTAAAAAAATAGATCTAACATCTAACTTTGTTTAAAAAAAAAAAACCTAGAGGGTCTCATTACAAAATATCAATGTCCTCTTGTCTCTTTTAAGTTTTGGCAGAAGAAAATTCATTCAGGCTTGATTTTCAAATCAGTCTTTTCTACTAGCACATGGAGATGATCTCTCCTGTCACCTGATCAACCCTAGCAATGCTCTAAACCCAGAGGGTAAAAACAAACAAACAAACAACAACAAAACCCTTACATTTTAGTATGGTTTATGTTGTCATAGAGAATAATTTAGTTTTCCAGTTATTGTATAGAAGTCTTAGCATGCTCATTCCAAGAAGAATGTGTCCAAAGCTATTGGGACTCCATGAACAGATAAACTATAGAATTAGCCCTGGGCTGGTCATTATCTGACAGTCCCCTCAGTCAAGCCTTTTAACATTGTTTTGTGAACATTTCTAAATATTGACACATGCCTTTAATGTGCTTGAAGATAAAACTTTATTTTTACCCCTAATATCTGGGAAGTCAATCAGCAAGAATTTCCAATCTAAATTAATATATCCCAGGAATGCCTCATCAATAGGAAATCAAAATGTTAAAATATGGATCTATGAAGCAGAATCCTAAAAATAAGTTGTCTTGTAATCAAAAGCCAAGGGCTCTTTCAAAACTTAGTGAGATGTCTTCTGTTAGATTCATCAACATCAAATCATATATAACCTCAGAAAATATTAGCACAAATAAAATTATAGGTGATCTTTGGTTGAAAAGTATTTAATGTTAATCTATACAATTAAAATGTGATAATTAAGTCCATCTCTGGATTATTTTCATTATCATTTATACAAAAACCCTACTTTAAAAAATTTAGAAAATGAAATATTTTACTTATCTAAACCCTTATTTATTTACTCAAGATAGATATTATTCAAGACACAAAGATGGCCTCATGTGCTCCAATTTAAGAGACTTAGGAATTTGGAGATTTTCTATAAAGTTTCTTTGCTCTTCATTCACTTATAATAACTTTATGCAAAATAGGTTATCCCAGTTAATTACCTTGACATGGCTTGTCTTGCCAATTGGAAAGAGGATAAAACAGATAAGCTCTGTAGAACTTCAAACACTTAAAGGTACAATCTAAAAGAAATGGGGTCGATATGAATTAAGGAAGTAGATATGTTTAGTAACTAGAAATACTCAAGTGTATTAACTTACAAAAGAATCTGGGTTTGAAATCTACTTAATCACATAAGTCCCAGACCATTAATTACTGTTATATGTAAATATTACTAAGAAGAGATTCTCACTTTTCCTAATGCTTAGGAAATTTGCCAATAACTATATGTTTTTTCTCTAATGAGAAGCCTTAGTAAGTATTTGTTATCAAATCTCAAAGGATACTAAAAATTATTTACTGTAAAGAAAGATTATAAATAATATTTCTTGATATAAATATGTTTTTTTAATAAAATGAAAACCTGTTAGAAGACTTTCTGATATAGTTGAGAAATTTTCCTAGTAAACTAGGGAGCAGGGAACACATTATGTTATCTCAGCTTTCATCATTCACAGACATTTCTGAGTGGGTGGATAAGATCCACAAGTTAATAAAGACATTGCAGAGATTCTTTTCAGTGTGGCATTGTAAGATGGCCATCTAAACTCAACTGATCTTACCCCTGGGTCATATGTTCTTCTTTAAATTCCCCACTCAGTGGTATTTGAGCAGAATAGAACACCTGCTTGGTGGGAAATGTGACCCACTGAGATATCAGCATGGGCACCTAAAGGTTATCATGAAATCTCATTTCATTTGTCTTCTTTCTGTATTTTATTAGCAGTGAGACTGTTGCAAGATGGTAGAAATAAAACAGAAGCTTTTCCCTCTTAAAGGAGCACAGCTTAGAGTTTGGAAGCCCTAGACTTCTCACAGAAGTGACTGAGAGCTGTTGGCAACTAGTTTTCCAGCACAGCAGGAACTTTAATGAGCAGTGGGCATGATATCTCTATATGCAACTATGAATACTGAGAATAAAAGGAAGATGATTGCAAATGAGAGATATTATTGAAAAAAAAAGTTCTAAGTAGCATCTTTGGAACATCTTCTTCTTGGGGGAAGTTTTAGCAATTTGTTACAGCATATGAACTGGCAAGCATTATTTTATTGTGTTCTTATGAATTTGTGATAAGGTGCTAGGGTCTTAACATATGAAAAAGCAACAATGACAAATAGAAAGATTAATGTCCTGGGGAAAATGAAGTAGTAGATGTTTAGGTGCACAAGAAAAGCCTTTCAATAAATTTCTTGTGTCTGAAACTTGTGATCTTTTATTTGATAAATTAAAGGCAAGACATTGAATAATTTGATTAGAGTTTGCAATATGTTTACCTTATTAAGAACACTTCATTGAAATTCAAAGGCTATACAGAAGTTGGGACAAGAACAAAAGCTAATGAGTATCCAACTGTTTATGGGATGGTAGGACATAAAAAAATCATGAAAAAGGTGTTTGAAAGAAGGGTATAGAGACTACAATTTTTTTAAATTTAAAATCCATTTCTTCTTGGCCCTCTCCAATAAATCTTTTTATGTTCTTATTCTCCAAATACTTTAGGATAAAAGGCACTTCAGTGAACTCTCTGAATCTCAGTGGCTTTTCATTGGAAAATGTCTGTTTCTTGGAGGATAAAACATTTGATTCTACCACCTAGCTGAGGTGTGGTTCACAGACAGGCAACAATGAGACCTGGATGTATATGTAAGAGATTTATTAAAGATGGGCTTCTAGGGGAAAAAATGATGAAGAGAATTTGAGGAAATTGCACAAGGAAGGTGAAAAAGCCAAGGAAGGTGAAGAGGACAAAATTTCAGAGAGGGCCAACTTCAAGGTCATCCTCTAATGTAATCTTACATTACAACTTTCAAGCATTAATTGAGTCAGAATTTTCCTTAGGCAATGACACTGGACTATCACATTTTCCCTTCTCCCCCCCCCCTACCTCTCACATCCTTCCCCTGCATCATAAACTGCCAAGTTCTTGCAGCTTTCAGTCTGACTAGGGAAAAGCAGCTCCTATATCTTAAGGGATAGTTCTCCAAAGGGAGTCCATTAGTCAGTTAGGGCTGTTATAATAAAACATCAGAGACTCAGTGGCTTGCATAAAAGAAATGCATTTTCTCATAGTTATGGAGATTTAAGTCCATGAACAAGGTATTAACAGATTTGTTTCTTCTAAAGCCATTCTCTTGGGCTTGCAGATGGCCACCTTTTTCTTCACATGGTCTCTCTTCTGTCTCTGAATATCCTAACCTCCTCTTCTTATACAAACACCAGTCAGATTGGATTAGGGTCCACTGTAACAGACTCATTTTTAGTTAATTGCCTCTCTACAGACTCTTTCTACAAATACTGTAACAGTCTGTGACACTGTAGGTTAGAGCTTACACATGTGAATTGGCATTGGGAGGTACACAATTTAGCCCATATACAGTCACCAATAAAAGTCATTAAAAGTGAAAGTGCACAGAATCTCAGGTATGGGTTCAGACCCATCCATCAGAAAGTATCCCAGTAGATTTGGATGGAACCATGTCAATGTGTCCCCCACATTTCTCCATAGGTACTCAGTGCAGCTACCCACCGATCACCTTGTTGTCTCATTTATTTCACTGATAACTTTGCACAGCGTTTTCCTACTGGATATTATTATTGGCCAAATAGGATTTATTTTTCTCCAGTTATAACTTCTCTGAGATCATTAATTCCAGAGTCACACACTTTTGTACGCACAATCCTAATTTTATTATGACCTAAACTATTCCACCTCTGAAGTTAAAAAAATAATCATTGAATATTAATGCATGAGCCCACTTTTTGTCACTGTGATAAAAAAGATCTGATAAGAGCAACTTCAAATAGGAAAAGTTTATTTTGGCTCACCATTTCAGAGATCGAGTCCATGGTGGGATAATTCCATTGCTCTGGTGCTAAGTTGAGGCAGAACATGGCAGAAGGTATCTCATAGTAGTTGAGAAGGAGAGAAAGAGGGAGAGATGGGTGGGGGGAGAGGGAGGAGGGATGGGGGGGGAGAGAGAGAGAGAGAGAGAGAGAGAGAGAGAGAGAGAGGGGAAGGGGCCAGCCATGAGGAAATGAATCATTCCAGTGCATACCCTCAGTGACCCACATCCTCCAACCATGATCCACCTTCTTGCAGTTAACCTCCATTTAATCCATTCCAACTAGAATGGACAGATTAGGTTATACCTGCTGCAGTCCGGCTGCAGCAAACTAACGGGGGGGGGGGGGTGATCAACTTGTGTACGTTGATACAGCAGGAGTGGGAGTCATTTATTGTAGGACAGGAGAGGTATTTATACATTCCACACAGCTTATCTTAATTAACATAAACTAGATACATCAGTCAACCAATAAGGAATCTCCACACTTAATGGCTTGGTGGAGTTACTTCACAAACCACTCCCTCTGGCATTTTGCCAGGTGCCATCCAGACTTGTTTACAGAATAACATATATCTCTAATGATCTAATCATTTACCTCTAAATATTTCTGCATTAACACAGGAGCTTTGGGGGAACACATCCTATCAAAATCATAGCAACCACTTTCTTCATTATCTTCTATTCCTTTAACTCTAAACCTTAATGACACCAACATACTCATTCTTCAACTTCATCAGTAACTCTAGATTGGTGTTTATTCTAACTTTCTAATTTTTTTTTAATATGGGGGATTGAATGCAGGACCTTGTGTATGCTAGGCAAGTACTCTACCACTCAGCAACTTCCCCAAACCTTTTTTTTTTAAAAAAATTATTTTCAGACAGGGTCAGACCAAATTGTGTAGGCTGGCCTCAACTTGTGATCCTCCTGACTAACCTTCCAAGTAGCTGAGATTATAGACATGCACACTACACTTGACCAATTTTTCCTATCTTCATTTTCCCCCAAATTTACTTAAGACTCATTTCAATCATTTTTAGATACTATGACTTAATCATTGCTATTGTTTAAATAGATCATGATAATTAAAAATTCCAAATTTTAATGTCTCCAAATGTGCAATTTCTCCATATTATTATCTGATGATAAATAATGTACCTAAGGCTTTATAGCTGCCCACCAAACTTCTTTTTCTTAATTTATTTCCTAAGGTTTTTGTTTTTTTATATTCCACTATAATAAGAGATTTAAAAAAAAAAAAAACATTAAAATACAGAAAACAACCTGAGGGGTTTTCAGAGGAAAATATCCATATAACAATTTTGGTTCCACAAAAAGTATAAAAATACCATGGGGAAAAGAAAAAAGAAAAGTGGAAACATGAGAGAGATTTATTAAAGTTAAGCTTTCATCACTGAAAACATAATCAACTTCAGGATTGAAGGACAAGGTCAGGGAAACATTTCTCATAGTAATAAAAAATAGTTTTAAATTTAACTTTAAAAAAGAATTGAAAATAAAAGAAACAAAACTCAAAACTTAAAAAATTTACTGGTAATTCAGGATTATACCTATAGAAAACCACAGAGAAAGAAACATAATGAATAGACTGAAAAGGATTTTCCACCATATAACCCAGGAGAGATGGTTGGAGTGATGGCTAGTTGAAAAGATCCACCTAATACAAACAAACAAAAAAAAAGGAGAAAAAAGAATCCATTAAACTGTTAAAAATTCTACAATATGTGTGATGCTAAGACCTTTAAGTGTTTTAGAAATGGGAAAACAAATTTACATATCAAAATTTTGAAAATCAAAGTTTCTTCTACTTCTCAAGCAGTGCTTAGCACAAGATAATAGAAAAATGATTTCTGAGAGAAAATTATTTTCAATCAAAAGTTCATTAATCATTCAATTTGCAAGTTAAGTGAATAATTTCATGTCTGCCAATGTGAGAAGTAAATTATTTGAAAGCACCCCCAGTTTAAACAAACAAACAAAAACTCTATGATGAACATGTTGGCTAAGAGTGAAACTGTACTTCGATTTACAGGTCTGGGTGGGAAAAATACATTAAAATTATTATATAAATTATTTATTTATATAACAAGCATCTTCATACATACATATATTTGCATTTTCTGAGAAAATGCATGCTGAAAAATAACATCAACATATCCCCTTATATACCCCTAAAGTACTCAAAAAACAACTAAAAATTTTCCAGAATACATATCTTCATACTAGACCTAATGAATTTCTATGGATGAAATTAAATGCGATTAAATAAAAATTGACAATCCGCAAGCAACAATTACAATTTAGTTGTTTTAAAACTAATTTCATTATATTGTTTCTAAATGTTAGGAGTGTCAGCAGAAAGGGCTTACTCTGGTGTACAATAAAAGAGTGTCCAATGGGAAGACTGAACAGCTAGGGTGGACTTGATGGGTCAGGATGGGATCATGTAGAAGCCTCTCTCATTTCACATGGCTGGGGAGTACGCCCAAGTGTCAATGAAGACCTCACCTACCACTGTCCATGAAGGACTTCCACCCAGTCTCTCCATGTTTGGGGGCTTCCTCCCACAAATAACACTGTCAGTACAGTCAGATTTCTCACAGGTGTAGCAGAGCTCCAGAAGTGACTGGTTAGCAGACAAGAAAAAGTCACCCTGTCCTTTTTGACCTGCTTGTTGGCTTGAGTTGGAGAAGCAGACATCACTTGCATAAAAGATTAGCTGGGTGAACCTTCTGTGAGAGAAAAAAATGAAGGAAGTCAAAGGAGGCAGCCAGGGGCTGTTGACAATGCAGGTCTGACTCCTTGGAAGGACAGATGGGGGGAAAGATCACTAGGCAGAGTCTTAGACTGCAGAACAATTCTATGGACATTTCAGCCAAACTTATAAAGAGTCTTTGAGCCAAAATTACCTAACAAAGGTATTTTGACTCTGGGAGGACAAAGCTCCCTTAGCATCCCTGCTACATCAGTCATTGGTAGCCTGTGGGAAGAGTGGTCCTCTGTGAATGTAAATGTAGAACTAATCCCCAGTGCACCTCTGGGTTAGTCTCTTGGTTCAGCTCCCCATCACAGGTGAACTGAGAGGTATATTCTCATGCAGCCACGCACAGCTTCAAAGTCACAGGCACATCCTGCTGTACTGCATTAGTTGAAAGCAAGTCATAGATTAGCCCAGACTTAAAAAAAAGGGACACATACCCATCTCAATGGGAGGAGTATCAGAGATTTTACAGTCATTTAGAAAAAAAAAATACTTGCTATATCTAAGTAATAATGTTTAAAATTAATAATTTAAAATTATTATAAAATCTTCTAAAAATATACAGGAAATTGGATGTAATGTGTAAAACAAATTGTCAAAACAACTAAAATTCTTTGCCTCCAAGAAACAGAACCTGAGTTTGGGAAAGATGTGGTAAGGCACCATTCTGAATAAGATACCACAGTTAATGGATCCCAAATAATGCTTATTGTTTTCATTTTCTTTCTTTATCTTTCCTTTTTTTTTTAACTTTAAATTCACTTCAGGCAATCAGTTAATTTATAGAAATGTTCCAAATATTCCAGCCAACTCCTTTGTCCTGGAGTGAACCTGGGGAAAATGAAAGTGGGGGCAGCTCCAAATAGAAGTTACAGAAAAGTGCAAATTCAGGTACTAAAAGGGCGCAGCCAATTAGATTAAGAGAAGAGTAATTGGTAATTTTTTATACCTGTTTAACATAAAATTTAACCAGTACCTTTAACACTTTTCCAATGTCTGTTTAGCATGGATTTTAATCAATGCCTCTACCCAGAAGCTATATATTTGCTCCTGGACGAGTACATTTAAGCAAAAAAAAAAAAAAAAAAAACCAACAAGTTATCAGGTCCCCTCTCACCTTGCAGAAATTCTTTTTTTTTCCTTCTCACTTAAATAAATCCTACTTCTTTCACTTTTGCTTTTCATTGTTGTTGATGGATATTATTCTCCGAATTTCTGAAATAAGACCCCAGAAAAACATTAGCAGTAAGCTGTTGCGGTATACTGTGACACTGAAGGGCATGGCTCAGCATTAAAAATATAATATGCCATTCTATACTAGTGGAAAAAAACGCTGGCTTTGCTAGCTGGGACCCTCAGAGCTGATACCAGTCGGCAGCCCTTCCTGGGATTAATTACTAACACTAAAACAGGTTTTGTAGGCTGCAGAGAACTGCAATACACAGACTATACTTGCCAGCAGAAACAGAGAATCTCGTTTCATCTCAAACTCTGGTTTCAATTCTTTTGTTATTAAAAAAATGTGCTGTTTAATTTTAATTATTTGCATTTGTTATTTCATTATAATTCCCAATCAACAATGAGCAAATAAATAAAAGAAAGATAAATTAAACCTTATACTTTCCTCTTGAAAAATGTTCAATGTTTTTTTAATGCTAAAAAGATAAGATCTAAACTCTGAATCTGTAACATCCTCAATGATCTGTGTAGCTTCCTAAATTACTCATAGTATACAATATCAGTTATCATTTAATAAGTTAGTCTGTGAGAATAAAGTCCTAAGTCTCAGTGGCCTCCAACATTGTGGGCTGGTTATGCTTTATTAGTCAAATAAGTCAATGACCAAACTTCATGTTAGGAGGGGTGGAGAAGGTGCTGTATATGCTTCCCACGGCATGTCCTGGAAGTGCATAATGCTGTCCAGCAAATGTTATCCTGGAACAGCCTGTGCTGTGCCTGCTGTAGACTTATTTCAGTTCTAGAATGCACCCATGCCCTATTTCTTCTTTACCACTGAAATACTGTGAAGCAACAGAGGGAAAAGTGTTCAGAAGTTTATTGGGGCATTTGAGTCCAGTCCAGAGGCAAATACTGGTAAGCATTATGTATTCAATTGGGAGTTCATATATTGACTGAGATGCTTGTTTGCAATTTGTGACTTTTCAAAATAATGTAATATGTGATTTTAGAAATAGTTGCAACAGGACTAGGGTAAGGAAAGGAATATCTGTGGCAAATGGTCTTAGTCTTCTGGATTGCCATAAGAAAATATTATAGACAGCATGGTTTCAACAGCAGAAATTTACTCTAGATTCTGGGAAGCCCAACATCAGTTTTAGGGGAGAGTTCTCCTCCTTACTTACAGATGGTAGCTATGTCTTCATTTGGCCTTTCCTGGGGACTACAGACAAATAGAAGAGATAGTATGACATCTCTCTCTTTCTCTTCTTCTTCTTAAAAGTCTACAGTCCTACTGGATTATGATCTCAGTTTTATGCTGTCATTTAAGCTTAATGATCTCCTAAATTCCCTATTTTCAAATATGGCAACATTGAGGCTTAAGGCTTAAACACGTGATGTTTTTTTAAATTTTAGTTCAATTGTTTTTTAACAATAAGTCATAAGGAATAATTAAGAAATAAGAAAAGTATTAATGAGAGACTACAAATATTACCCTAGCACATGTGTCCTGCAGGAGTGCCTGAGAATATAAAGAATTTTGTAGGTAGAAAATGCTTCTCAATACATCAGCATGATTTGAAAAGGAGTGTGCATGGTACAAAGCTAACAGAGCCAAGTCTTTGGGTTCTTAAACACCATTGCCACTTACCAATCAATTAACCTCCAGCTTCTATTGCTTACATATGAATGAAATAAAAATAATATGTAAAATCACATTTTTACAATAATTTTTCACTTGGTTCATGTGAATTTTTATTGTTGCTATATCAAAGAGCTGAAAAAGGAAATATAAATATGTAATAATAAATTGCAAAATGAAAAGGTACAATGAAAATATTAATATAATAAAAATGCCTTTGGTATCAAGGTTTACATGAAGGGATGACTTTGTAGTCCTATACTTTTCTTTATTCTTTCATGTGTATTTTATTCAGCTTCAAAATACAAACTGAACTTACCAGTCTTTTCACCAGAGTAATTAGCCTTTTAAGTGTGCATACCCAATTGGAAATGTGTGTGGTTCATTTGAAGTAGTTAGTTCATCAGAATTCTCTCCTTAATCATGTATGCTATTACTTTTATGTGGACAACAAATAGTCTCTCCATAAAACGAAAGCCAAGTTTCATATTAAAGCTCTGAGATTTTCAAAAACAAATGAAGAAAACAGAAAACAGATTCTACAAGGAACTTCACCCTGTTCATGCATTGTCATCTAGACAAGGGCCATTTCACTGTAAGAAATAAAATCTTCCCTCTTGCCACGTAACTGTCCCTAGTCAGCACTTGCTCTGTGGTATCCTTCACACTTGAGCCTTAGTACCAACAATCTGGTCACTTCCTGGGAGTCCATAATGTTCCCAGGACACATTAAGAGGCCTGGAACTATTCCAGTTCATATAACTGTACTCCTCCTAACGTTTCTTAATATTTTCAATTAAATATAATGCTGCATTCTATCAAGTCTCTATGTACCAGCATACAGTTGCTATATTCTGATTTGTTATTCACCTCAGGACAGGTAAAGTGTGCAAAGTCTGTGAATTTACATCGTGAAATACCCTGTGCAAATGCAAACCATAATCAACTCCATCACAGACCTGGCTTTGAGCATTTAAGAGGAATCTGCAGACCCTCAGTTCCTTCCCCAGTATGTCAGTAGTTTTCCTGGAATAGCATTTGGGCATTGTCCAAAATTTGGCTGTCAAATGAATTTTTCTGTTTAATGAAAAAGATTTTAAAAAATTATACCAAGGAAAAAGAACCTGGATAAATTAGTGGTTACAGGAAGTGAGTGATGAAAGCACATGGCATAAAACTTGAAGAGGACATAAAGCTCCATAAAAGCCACCTGCTTTCTAAGTGATTATAGCAGATAACAAAAGATGGGCTACCTCACTGGTGAGTTGCTTCCATACATTTTCAACCCAAAGGAAATGACTATGGGTCTCACATAAAAATCTCACCAATAGATTTCTAGCTTAATAGAATATATCATTTAATCATATGACTGCTTCTAAAGATATCTTTTTAAAGATTTCACATATCTGCATTTTAAAAATGTATAGCATCCCTTCCTTCAACTTAATTCTCCCAACAGATTTTTCTGGTAGTCTATGTTTAATTACCAACTACAACAGCTAAAAGTGACCTTCTTGTTTAATATGCTTAATAATACATAGTCTAGAAGCAAATAAGTTTAATGAAAATATCCCATTTTACTTTGTGCTTTTTGTTATGTTTGAAGATTTCTTTTCATTTAAACCGTAAGATCTGAAGCTTTGTTTATGTGTTTTGTAGTCTCTAGTGGCATTTAGGGCACACGGTACACATTACATGAATAGCTACAGGTGAAAAATATGTGGCCCTGGAAGTTAACTACTCTGAGTTATCACAGCCAAGTAATAGAAATACCAAATCAAACTGTGATTTTTCTGACTCAGTGTATGGTCAGCTTTTCTACTCCATTACAGAATAACTTTCCAGAGAGGGGATTTGCCCTTACCATCACCAGCTGCCCTTTGGCCCACCTTTATGGATGGGATATATCATAAAGTAGAGCATAACGTTTCAACCCTAAATGGCTTTAGTAACCAGAGAATGAACTTTTTTTCAAGGAGAAACATTAAATGGATATTCTGTAAGTACACAAATCCATAGTGTTGGCTGTGTTATAAAATCCATGGAATTATAGACTTGGAATAAAAGCATTAAAGTTTTGAAGATAAACATAATCAGGAGTACTGTTATCACCCAGTGCTACTGAGTGCTAGCCATACACAGCACTTTATTCCTTTACCTAATTTAATTCCCTAATTTAATTTCAATATAACAACAAGCAATATCTTTTCTTCATTGAATACAGCCTGTGAAAGTGTAGGTGGCCCAATCATGTTTAGTGGTTTGAACTGCATGACTTGTTTGGTATCATAATATGCTTAAATATTATGATGTACTTAAATACTATAATATTGTTATAAGTTTATAACGTGCTTAAATATTCATTCAGGGAAATATAATGTGCAAATAACAGAGAGGACCTGGGAACATGAATAGTCTCCCTTTGGAAGACCATGGAGATGTTTAAATCTATAAGAACAATTTGCTTGTGATGGTAACTGGGAACAAGTAAGACTTATTGAGGAAAAACCATTCAGATTGGGATAAATCAGTTTATGGAGGATTTATATTTCTGAAGATGTAAGAGGAGATGTAGATTATTAGAAATGAAAGTTTAGGGGTGTTTTTATTTTTATTCATTGCATATTCTTACATGTCAGACAATTTATTAAGTATTTCCTTTAAGTTACCTTGTATAGTTCTTGAATTAGAAACTACTATCTTCTCCATAAAGCTAGAAAATATATTTAGGTGGGAAAATGAATTTATGAAAGGGTCTTTCTTGCCTTACAACTCTTGACTTCACTGTTTATCCTGCAGATAATGAAACAAAGGACAGTTTAAGGAGTTTAAGAAATATGTGTCAATCATACTTTAATAAAGCATATTTTTAAAAAAGTATACAGGAGAATGCTGTAGAATGGAGGAATCTGTTGTGCAATTTATAAGGGAAAAAATTGAGATGAAATGTCAGATAGTGTTAAATACTTGCCAAGGTTTAAAGGACTTAACTCAAGGCTCTAGATCTGCTCAGGTCAAAATTCTGAAATGTTTATTCAGGGATCCCCATCAACCTTAATGGGTTGATTTGATTTTCCCCAATATACCCCTCCCCAGCTGTCTGTGAATGGGGAATTTAACTTTAGGAAATTCAAAGATGGTAATGAATATGAGGAAGCACTGGGTTTCTCGTGTAGTATGAACAACTTAAAAAGGCCAAAATTCTAAGAAGTTCTCATCATTGATAGAGAAAAGGAAGAGGAACTTTGATCACAATCTCAGAACCAGTAGATTTTAATACTGGCTGGAGTCTCAACACTAAACATTGTTATATGGACTTAAGTGTCAGGGATTCATATCTTGTATATGGAGGAATAAAAGCTCAGAATTTTGTTGTTTGTTGTTTAAATTCTATTCTTGATTAACATATGAAGCTAAGTTTTAGAAAACCGATGATTCTTACCTTTATTATGACTGGAGAAGATGAGTTTGTTAGACATTCCAAAGATAAAAAAAGAATAAAATCATTGATATGTAAAGAAATGAAACTTTAATAGTGTAAATAGACACAGAACTACATTTAAAAACTAAAAGCTAAGCATGATGGTGCACAACTATAATCCCAGTTACTTGGGAGGCTGAGGCAGGAGGATACCAAGTTTGAGGCTAGCTTCAACCACTTAGCAAGGCCCTAAGTAACAGAGTGAGGCCCTGTCTCAACCTAAAAATATTTTTAAAAATTGCATTTTGAGGGATGGGGATGTAGCTCTGTGGTAAAAAGCTTCCCTGGGTTCAATCCACAACACCAAAACTAAACAAGCATACAAAAACTAGAAAAACATGACAGAGAATTTTACATCATAAACATTGCAAACCAAATAAGAAAAAGCTCACTACTGGGCGCAGTGGCACATGACTATAATCCCAAAGGCTTGGGAGGCTGAGACAGGAAGATCCTGAGTTCAAAGCCAGCCTCAGCAACAGTGAGGTAGGAAGCAACTCAGGGAGACCCTGTTTCTAAATAAAATACAAAATAGGGCTGGGGATGTGACTCGGTGGTTGAGTGCCCCTGGGTTCAATCCCTGGTATCCAAAAGAAAAAGAAAAAGCATTACAATGTTTGATAGAAAATGTATGTACTTTCTACTTTTGAAATGAACTGACTGATTTGGGTGTCAGAGATAAGCCAGGGTTTTAACCTGTAAAGTGTAGAAGAATTTGATATAAATAAAATTGAAAGAATATAATCAAAAAAGAAAAAAGTTTTTTAAACTATTGATATTTTCCTTTGTCTCCTCATATTCCTTGATTAGGAAATGTTTAATCCTCTTCTTTGAGGAATATGTTAACAATAATTAAAAAAATGTTAAGGGAATACTTGGCATTCAAAGGCAGAACAGGACTTGGCAGCTGTTTTGATATAAGAAAATTCATTTTCAAAACATACATTTATTCGTACTATATAGGAAACCATCCTAAAAACCTAAAATTCCTTATTACTACCAAGATGTCAATGACACATTTTTGATATTCCACCTCTAAACATTTTCACAAGCCTTTTTTGAATTTCTGCATTGCACAGCAGAAATAATTAGATTTAATAGTTACTGTGGTATCACAATTTACCTATTTGGTTTTCAGAGGCTTGGTTTCAAAAAAAAATTACCAAACTGCAAAAAATTGGAATCTGCAGTAACCAAGTACTCACATTAGCAACTACATTAAATTCAGTATAGTGCTACAAATTAATATGCTTGACCTGATGAGAGAAACTCAATTGAAATACCTGCAGACAATTGGCATTGTTCACTGTAAGAAGCTCTACTAACCAAGCATTTTCCTCCTTTATTAATTCTTCCTGACGGCTGGGTCTTCCTGAATGTTTATTTGTTCGTTACCACCAGCAGACTTCTTTATAAATTCTCCCAGTGCCACCATATGTTGCCGCCTACCATCAGTCAGGAGCAGACTGGAGCAGTCAGCACAGGAAAGTGAATCATGAAAGGTGACGAAGATAGCCATTTCTTTCTCACGGAAAAACAATTTATTTTCAGCTGGAGATTCAGCATTAGGGAGAAATGCATAATTAAATAATTGTTGTACCCATTCAAAAGAACTGTTGACTTTTTATAAAAGTGAAAGAATGAAATGCTCCACAGCATAGGTGCTAAGTTTATGCTACTCATTTTGGGTGAGTTTCTTTTATTTTAATACACAATTGTAAATGATCTGCATGGTTTGAGAATATTTCCTTTTTGGGAGTTTTTCAGAGTAAAATTTTAGATAGCTAGATTGTTATGTTGTTGCTAATTGTTTTAATAAAAAAATTAGAAAAATTAAAATTTATTGCTATGATCAAGAGAAAACTGAAAAAAGTTTTAATAGCATTGATGATTATATGGGATAGATTTTTACACACTAAAATTATGAAAATAAATAGGTTATAAGGTAGAACTAATTCAGAAAGTCTAAAAACAAACCCTTTATTTGCCTGAATGTATAACATATTTCTAGTGTGAAGATTTGTCCACTGTTTGAATTTTGTATTGCAGATAACTAGAGAAATTCCACTGTGGGAAAAAAAAAAAAGATTACATTTCAGTCCTTTATCTGCCCCAAACATGGTATATTTTACTAACCTTTCATAGGCCATCTACTTTGGCTTATTCCTTTAATTAGTTGATGGTTACCGTGTGCCTAACCAAGCCAGCAGAAAGAAAAGCAGGTGCTTTACTGAGGGGAAGGTATGTGTGGTAATCATCAACGGCATAAGACAATAGGGAAGAGCAAACAGAAAGAAGTGATGGGGAGAACAAGAGGTAGCAGGTGCATCAAACAGGGGTGAACAAGGAGGAGCACTGATGAGCTGGCATAATAAAAAGATGGACTAATGTTTAAGGCATATGTCTGGTTATAATACAGAAATAGTGTCAAAGAAAGGCTGAGGGAGAAAGTGATATGGAAACAAGTTAGACTCTACTTCAGCTGAACAGCAGAAAGGTCATGGTGTCCTTCACAGGAGTAGAAGCAGGAACAGAAGGAAAGAGGGAATATTTGGAGTTTACTGTAAGGGTACAGCCATCAGATTTCAGTAAGGGTTTGGGTTGTGAGGAAAAAAGGAATTAAGGATACTTCTCAGACCTTTGGTCCAGGGAGCTAAATGTATTAAATTATCCTTTGTGAGATAATAAAGACAAGAGAAGGAGCAAAATCATTATGTGATGTTTATTTTACATCCAAATGAATCTTTTGGGTAGACAAATTTATATAAGGCTGGAATTAAGAAAGCAGTCTGCATTTGACTTATAAATTTGGGAGCCATCAGCATGTGCATGGAATTTACAACTATGAAATAAAATGATACAATTTAGAAAATGAGAATAGAGAAGAAGTTCAAGAACTAAGTCACAGAGCATTCATTCAGAGGATGAGAAGTTCAGAAAAATAGGATAAACCAGCAAATGGGGTACTATTAGAAATTAAAGGAGAGGCAGAGGCAGAGTATAGAATAATATTTGGTACCAAGTAATAAACATGCTGCCTTGATCAATTGTTCCAACTGTTACAATAGATGAATACCTGGTGGGCAAGGATTAGATTAGACTGGATTAGATCAGATGAGGCAATTCAGAGGGTATTCATACAAAGTTGCTGCCATGGAATCACAAACAAAAATGTGATTGAATTCACTCTAAAGGAAAATAAAATGAGAAGAAACAGAAAAGCAAAGTATAGACCATCCTTTGAGGATTCTATCTGCATAAAGGAACAGAAAATAGAAGCAATTAACAGAGGGGGTTGTTGGCTCATGAAAAGATGATTGGATTGCTTTTTTTTTTTTTTTTACAGACCCAGTATAGCTACATGATGGGGGGTGGGGGGAAGGGAACTGGTAGAGGGAGAACTGCTGAATTAAGAGAAAGTTTAAAAAAATGCAGTGTCCTTGAGTGGGTGAGAGCAGATGTCTTTCAGTGCATATGTATGGGCATGAATCACTATGACTATCACAGGTCATTTATCCAAAGAAACGGTGAACCTGCTCAGATGACTGGAGGTAGACAGATATCATGACAGATCTCACAAAAGTTTGCTTTCTCATTTCCAAAATGTTTTCATGATCTAGAAAACAAAAGCAATCAGCTAGTAATAAAGACACAATAATCAGAAGGGGGTACAAAGAAAAAGTATAAAGTTGAAACGATCACCTAAGACCTTACAAGGGAAAGTGTTAAATTTGTAAGGCTATAGGTACTGGAAACAGAGAGATACTGTGTGAAAGTCCTTTGTACACATACATAGGGACTACTTTGAATCTTTCACTTAAATTCTGACTGTGCATGTATAAACTTAAACTCCTTAATGCTGAACAAAGAATGATGTTCATGACAAGAATAACTGTAGAGCAGCTGTAAGTTGAGTAGAGGACAGAAAATGCTAATGGCCAGTGAGTGTTAACTTCTCAGTAGCCAGAATGGAGAAACCCTGTTATGATCAGGAGGACTGCAGCTGAATTCAAAAGAAAGCCATGCCTGAGTTGTGGGCAGAATTAATCCAAATGTATAGATTATGATCAAATACCTTCTAATACCTTTTTTTTAATGTCAAAAGAGCCAGATGGTGGTGGTGTACAACTGTAATCCCAGAGACTTGGGAGTCTGAGGCAGGAGAATTACAAGTTCAAAGCCAGCCTCAGCAACTTCATGAAACTGTAAGCAACTTAGGAAGACCGTGTTTCAAAATGAAATATAAAAAGGGATAGGTATGTGGCTCAGTGGTTAAATGGCTCTGGGTTCAATCCCTAGTACGCCCCACCCCACCCCCCCCCAAAAAAAAAAACAATTGTTGAAAGGATCAAACTTGCAAACTTTTCTGCCGGAAACTTAATTGACTATAGGAAGAAAATGAGAGTTTTTAAAGAAAAACAACAAAATTTAAAATTTAAAGATATAAAATAAACTAGTATCTTAAAGCAATAAAAATACTAGATATGTAGAAAAACATGGACTTTATTCCTCAAAGGGAAAAAGAGAAAAACCCAGCAGTGACAAAGGTGATGGTTAACTGACAAGAGTATTAAGATAGTAATTATGAGCTTTTTTAACTATAAGCAATTATGATTGATTATGCTCAATGTGCTCAAAGCTTTTTTTCTTCATTACCATGATGAGGACAGAAGTAGAAAATAAGAAAAGGAAACAAAAAGAATTATTACCTGAGATAAAAATTTATTGTATGTGATTAAATGTAGATTAGATATTACAGAAGAAAATAATATAAAAGCATAGCATTAGAATATGTCCAAAATTGAGCATAGAGAAGAAAGGCTGAAAAAAAAATTTTTAAAGAACAGAGATTTAGCAATCTGTGGGGGAAAGTTGTACGTTCTACACGTGGTAGCTTGAATCCAACCTTGGGAAGGATGGGTCTGAAAAAATGTTCAAAGAAATAATCACCAACTTCCAGATATAAGAATCTCAATGAACCTTAAGTAATAGATGCACAAAGAATGCATAGTGTAATCAACTTTCTGATTATCATCAATAAAAAGAAAAAAATCTTTAAAGCAGGTAGGGAAAGAGACATATTGCACACTAAAATAGTAAAAAGTATGTTCTTTTCAGAAACCATGCAGGTAAAAAAGATAGGGGAATAATCTCTTTAAAGTGATCAAAGAAAAAATGTCCTATAAACCTAGAATTCTATATCCAGTAAAAATATTTTTTAAATAAAAGCAATACAAGAATTTTTTTCAGAAAGATAAAAGCCAAGAGAATTCACCTCTAGCAGGACTGTATTTTCAGTAATATCAAAAAGTTTTCCAAGTAACAGAAAAATGATACCAGCTGAAAATTTGGATATACAAGGGAACACAGAGTACTAGAAATGGTAAATACGTGGAAAGACATTTTTCTTAGAGTCTCTTTAAAAAGCAATTGGATATTAAAAATATAACCAAAGTAATATATTTAGGATTTTAAACATATATAAAAGTATGATAACTAAAAAATGAAATTAAACTTCTCTAAGTTTCTTGTGTTATTGCTAAATTTAGATGTGGTTTATCCACAAAGAGATCATGTCTTAGAAGCTTGATTCCTAGTGTCACAGTGCTGAGAAATGGTAAGACTTCTTAAGAGGTAGGGCCTAGTAGGAAGCTCTTAAGTCTCTGGGGAGGCTGCCTTACAATGGGATTAAAGCAGTTCTGTTGGGACCCCTGATTTCTCAGGAGAGTGAGTTATAAGAGAGAACACACTCTGTGAATTACTACTTGGCTGCCTTTTTGATGAAGTGATATCTCCTTCATACAGGCAATCCTGCCATGATGCCAACATAGCCCCTCACCAATAGCCAAAACAATGGGGCTGCCCAATTTTGAGCCTTCAGCTTCCAAACTGTAGCTATAAAATTATTCATGCCATACTGATTGGAAAAGATATGGTTGATGATTCCCATCTTCTGGAATTCATTAGGAACTGTTTTGTTTTGTTTTGACTAATATGTGATCTGTCCAGAAGTGTGTTCCATGTGCACAGGGATAGAATGTACACTTCCTGTTGCTGGGTGGAGTGTTCTGAGTGTGTCTGTTAGTCCCAATTGTTCTGTTTGCTTATACTCCTCTACTTCCTTATTGATCTGGTTGTTGTAGCCAGTATTGAAGGTGGGCTTTTGAGGTCTAAAACTGTGGTGATGCTAGTTTTCCTTCCTATTATGTCAAAATTAACTTCATATGCTTATTAGCTCTGAAGTTTGGTACACAAATATTAAGGATTCTTATATTTTCTTATTGAATTGACCCTTGTATATAATCTTGTATCTTTTAACATTGTTTGATTTAAAGTATTTTTAAAATGTAATTTAAGCAATCTCTGCAATCTTTTGATTATCATGTGTTAAATATTTTTTTTTATCCTTTCATTTTCAGCCTATACGTATCCCTAGATTCCAGAGCCAGAATATTGTTGGATTCTGTGGTTTTGAAAATCCAATCAACCACTCTATATTTTTTGATTGTGGAATTTAGTCTATTTACATTTAAAGACATTACTATTAGAGAAGAATTTACATTTGCCATTTTTTAATTGTTTTTGCTGTGTCTTGTAATTTGTTATTCTTTCCTGTCTCACTTTTTTTTCTTTGTGCAACATGAGTTTCTGTTTGGGGTTTTGTTTGTTTTTCAGAATTTTGTTTTCATAGTGATACCCCACTCATTTACTTTTGTTCATGTTCTACATGTATTTTGTTTGGAGTTACTGCTACATTACACAGGGTATTTTAAGTTGTAGCATTCTATAAAAAACTCAATTTCAATTGAATAGAAAATTCTCCTTCTTATGCACATGTTATGTTGTTTTCCCAACTGAATACTTACATATAGTATACCCATAAACATATTTTAGTGTATTTTAAAATTTTTTATCGTTTAAATTTTATTCATCAAAATTACAAGGGTGTAGGTTACTATGTTTATCCTTATGTTTACTTTTACTGGAGAAACTTAAAGAGTTGGCTCTCAGTATCTGAGCTTTCCTTATCCATGAATTCAATGAAACATGGATCAAAAATATCCACAATAAATTGTGTGTGTACTAAACATGCAATATTTTTATTGTCATTATTCTTTAAACAATATAGTTTAACATTATTTTCATAGCATTTACATTGTACTAAATATCAAAAGTCATCTAGAGATAAAGGACATGTCCTGTTTCCATTTAAAGGATTTTCTTTAGCATTTTATTTATTATGAGCTTTATAAATTTCCTCAGTTTATGATTATCTGGATTATCTGGATTATTACTTTATTTTGGAAGCAGTTTTTTTTCTGAATACAGTATTATTGGTTTAAGGTTGTTTGTTCTATAATTTGATAATATACCACTCTCTTCCGATGTGCAATTTTTCTTCTAAAATAGTTATTAATAACTCTTATCACATACCTCATGTGTGATGAAGCTATTGTAAAATTCAAGATTTTCTCTTTGTCTTCAATTTTATATGGTTTGATTATGATGTATTTTGGGATATTTCTCTTTGTATTTCTTACAATTGGTCTTTTTGTGATTCTTAAATCCATATATCTTTTTACTTACTCCTGTTTGTAAGGTTTTGTCATTATTTATTCAAATCAACTACCTTTTACTTTCTCTTCCCTTTTTCTTCTGTGAGTTTAATAATATACATATTGTTCAACCTGACAGAGTCCCATAAAATTCTTAAGATGTTTTCAGTTTCCTACAATTTTTTTTCTTTTCTCTTTGACTCAATTTTATTATTTATTTTTGTGGTACTGGGCATTTAACTCAGGGACGCTACACCATTGAGCTATGTCCCATGTCCTTATTGTTTATTTTGAGACAGTGCCTCACTAAGTTTTTGCTTCCAGTCTCAAATGTGCAATCCTTCAGCCTCAGCTTCATGAGTAACTAAGATAACAGGCATGTGCTACCATACCCAGCTTCCCCTCTGACTCATTTTTAGACATCTCTCTTCGAGTTTACTAACTTAGATGTTTTTCATCTGTTTGATCAAATCTACTATTGTACCTCTGTAATGAATTTATCAATTCAGCAATTTCATTCTTCAATCCATAATTTCTACATGTAGGTCTTTTTATTTATTTGTTTTAGTGGTTTATAACTATTTGTTGATATTCTAATTTTATTCATGGATTGTTTTCTGTCTTTGTTTAGTTGTTTATGCGTGTGCTATTTTAACTCATTGGGCAGTTATTTTATTGGAAGTTATGGAAGTTGCTTTAAATTCTTTGTAAAGCAGCCCATAGATCTGCATTTCTGTAGAGTCAGTTCCTGGAGTTTAATTTTATTCCTTCTATTGGGTCTTATATCCCATTTGATTTTTGTCTGCTTTGTAATATTTTACTGGGATTGGGGCATTTAAAAACACAGCCGTCTCTCTTGATCTTGCTTATTACCTTCTTGTAAGGGAAGACTTCACTGATCAGCCCTACTGGAGGTTCTAGGCCCTCATACGTTTTCTGATCTATTGCTCATCTTTATGACTGTAGATATAACTGTAATTCTGCCACTCTCCTGTTTCCAACAAGTTCCCAACTCTGGCACAGATGAAATATGCATTCAGAATCAGACAGATAGAATTTAGTTCTTCTAGAAGACCCTAGACAACCTAGAATGTTTGGATGCATATTCACCGTTTTATTTTTTATCTCAAGGGAGAAATCATAGGGATTGTTGGAGATGTTTCATTCCCTTTTATTCATGTTATGCCATATATATGGAGGGGCACTAAATACTGGAGATTTTCTATACCTTTTGCTGGAATTCCTTCTTGGTTTTACCCTAGCCTGGGTGCTACAGATTAACTACTGATCTCTTTCTGAGGTGTTTTGATTCATACATTGTTGTTTATTCAAAATCTTCAAAGGGTAAGGGTGGGTCTGTAGCATCCCAGTCTTCCATCTTATCTTATAAACTTATTTCTTAAATAGGATACTAAAGCATTATCTATCCTTTACAAGACAAAAATCCTGATTCGAGAGGGATAAAGGATTTGAATGGGTGCTTTTCAAGGCAAAATATAGAAATGAGCAATAAATAAAATCATATGTTTATCACTACTCATTAAATAAATACAAAGTAAAACCAAAATATGTACCATTATCTTCACACTTGCATGAGTATTCAAAAGATGGGCAATTCCAACAATTACCAAGGTTCTGGAGAAAGTAGAAATTTTATACATTTTGGGTAGAAATGTTAAATGACAAAACCACTTTGGATAACAGTTTAACGGTTTCTTAAAAAGTTAAATGTATACTTAACATAAAGTTCTGCTATTTAACTTTCACATATTTACTGAAGTGAAGTGAAAATACACAACACAGTAACACATAAATTCTAACACTCAATGCAGTTTTATTAGTAGTAAAATACCAGAAAAATGAAAATGCTCAATAAGTAAATGGATAAACACAGCATACCAAAAGGACTGAGAATATAACTCAGAAGCACTGAGAATATAACTCAGAAGCAAAGTCCTTGGTTCAATGTCCTATAAATCAGAAGAATTTTTAAAAACAAATATAAAATGATATGAACAAACTGATAATGCATGGAAAGAGATGAATTCATCTAAAAGTAATGTGCTGAATAGAAAACACCAGACCCAAAGCAAATTACTATCTGATTTTGTATATGAAACTCTAGAAAAAAGGCAATAAAAAGAAAATAAAACCAGATAATGAGTAATTCATCTTAATAATCCTTGAATGGGATATATTCATTCTCTATTCACATCTTTAATTTTTTTTATTTGGCACTATTTCTTAACATTAAATTATTCTCAATATTATTATTATTACAATTAGTGTCCTATGCACTTTCAGGTTCCACACCTATAGAGTCAATAATCTGAGGATCAAAAGCATTCAGGAAAAAAAATTGTGTCTGCAATGAAAATTTACAGACGTTTTTTCTTGTCAATATTTCATAAACACTACAGTGTTACAACTTATGTAGTATTTAAATTACATTAGGCATATAAGCAACCTAGGAATGGCTTAAATATACAGGATGATGTGCATAGGTGACATGTAAATTCAAAACCATGTTATATAAGGGAATTGAACATTCATGGATTTTTGGTATTCACAAGAGGTCTCAAGGGAGATCAGTGAAGTCTTTCCCTACAAGAAGGTAATAAGCAAGATCAAGAAAACTGGCTGTGTTTTTAAATGCCCCAATCCCAGCAAAATATTACAAGGCAGACAAAAACCAAATGGGATATAAAACCCAATAGAAGGAATAAAATTAAACTCCAGAAACTGGCTCTACAAAAATGGATACTAAGGATTAATGTGTATATTTTGCCCCCTCTGTCTACACAAAATTCTAACTACAGAAGCTGACCCATTTTTTCATAAATTAAATTATTGTCATTTCTCCAGATAAAATTACATAAAATGATGAGAAATTTTTAATTTAAGAAATAAATTATTTAGTTGCCTTAATTAAAAATTAACCTAGATTTTAATCCAATATATGTTTACGCTACTTATATATGTATGTATTTATATGCTGGAGATGTAAGGGCATTATTTTTAAAGATATGAGTGAAGATATCTCCATATATACATTATTCTGATCATTTTTAATTACTCATGTATCATGTTTGCTGACCTGATACCCACATTTAAGAAAATTACATATTTTTTTCTATATTACAAATAAAAAAATTATTTGAACTTTTCTTAATAAGAGCTTTTCACTAAATAATGTAGATTATTTCCTAACTAAGAATAGATTTGGCTATATGGATTCTTTATAAATTCATTGACTGAACTGAAATTGAAAAATGTGTAACCATTTTTTTACATCTCTCCTACAGTCTAGGGGTTGAATGGAAAAGTCTGCATTATGTTCTGAGCTACTTTAGTTCTCTTATTAAACACAGAGGAAAGCAGAAGAATCTTATTTAATCTAAACATGAGTTCAGATACTGTTCACATATTCTTTCCTACTCATAGACTGAAATTTTTTTCCAGAACCAGGTTTTCTACTCATTTTTCACATTGATTGTCTTCAGACCCAGACAGGATTAAAAATTATAAAGTTTCACCTCTGCCCCTACTTTTAAACAATGTATCAAAGTTTTGCTGAGCCTTAGAAAGTATGCTGAAGGTTTATTGTGTGTTTAGGGCAAAGGTTGACTTCTTTTCTTATTACAAACTATTTTCCTACCTCAATCTTCCTGTGAAACAAGAGGCAGAAATTCCCTTCGGAAAGGCATAGCCTTTTAGTGATAAGAGAATTGCAATCAAACAACCAGGGCTCAGGAAAAATAAAAGTCAATAGCATGTGACCTTATTTGCATGTGCATCCCATCAAACAATACTATCTAAGTTTAATGGCTTAGTTAGAAAATATTTTTTTCCATTTAATCTTCACAGCATGTTCTCACTTCTATTTTTTCCTAAGCTCAACAAGGTTAAAAATTTTCCCTGTCATAGGTTCTGAACAAAAATAATGTTTGTATTTAAAGACAGGATATGTGAGATTCATCTTATATATGCAAATCTGCTTACCCTGTTAATAAAGAATGGCTTACAACATGACAAAATTCTGGCTTCTAATATTAGGCAACATGAAGACAACAATTCAGGAAATTTATGATCATTAATTTTCAGCATCCAAAAATAATTGAATTATCAACATTATTTGAGAACAATGAAACCATACACCCCCAAAAGATATAGAACAATATCAAAGAAATAACTATATATTTGTGCTTACTTAGGAATAACAAAATATTAGCATGCATAATTAAGCATGCAAAAATAAAATAATCACAGTTTCTGTGAGAAGTCAGGTCATATTGGTATCATTACTGATACATTCATCTATCTCTATCAAGATCAAGGTTAATAATTAATTTATGTAAATTACAGACAAAATATTTAGTGTGCACAAATGAAAGCTTATAAATTTTCAAATGTTTTTATAGAAACTTAATTGCCTCCTTTAAAAGAGTTTTTAAAAAATGGATCAATGACTAAATCTTTATAAATAGAACAATAACAAGAGATTAATATCTGTATCCAAATCTAAAATGTTTTGAAATTTGAACAAATGTGAATCGAGTGTATGTTAGTAATGAAAGAACTTCACATGGAAAATAACTGTAAATTTTAGCAGTGTGGTTGGTTTTATTTGATTACTAACTTAGGTAAAGAATTATTTTAAGGGAACATTAGTGTTTCAGTTGATCCTGTCTTCTGGTGTATTACCAGCCTTTGACTTCCTGCTCTGTGCATGATTACTCTATGTAGTACAACCACATGAGGATACACTCCATGAAAAGTACTTGCCTGAAACTGGAGACCCAAAGATAACTTAAGAACATGCCTTCTTTCGTAACTCTTAGTATAATGAAACTTATAAATTTGAAATACTAGAAAGTAAGGGCTGAAAATTTTCAATCTCTAAAACAAAGAGATCTTAAGGCTTCTTATATTTATTTCCAGAGTCTTTTGAGAAATGATCCATATTTTAATATTTTTGCTAGATGTTATTTTTAGTTTGACTTATTCTTATTAAAGTAATACATGTACATAATTTAAAATCTTATGAGCTTAAAATAAAAGTCAATGGTTTCCTCCTCTACTGCTCACTCTCTGTTACTCCTACTGGAGGACCTACTATTGCTTATTTATGCATTTTCATTTTAATAAAGGCTATTTTCAAATAGCCCAGTATTCTTGTGCAATCATTAAACACTTTAAAATAAAAATAAACTAGCTCTTCCCTCAGCTTAGGCTTTGGTGGATCCTGCAGCTCTGACCAAGATTAAGGCTCAGGTCCTTAGTGGCAAAGAGGAGGAGCTCCCCAAAAACATGGATGACCTGATAGTGGAACTTTTCCAGGTGAGTATCACCAAAGTGACAGGCATCGTGATGTCTAAGCCCTTAGACCTATGGCCCAAGAAGATACATGGTATGCGCCGCAGGCTCAAAAAGTAGGAAGAGAACCTGAAGACCTAGAAGCAGCAGTGGATAGAGAGGCTGCACCCTCAGCACAAGAATGTGATCAAAGCCTGAGTGTCATGGTGCAATAAAAAAAATAAATAAATAAGTATACTAGCCAATATATACTTTCTGTCACCATTTTATAACATTAAGGATAAAATTTATGTTCTGCTGCATAATTGTAATTAGACTGCTCTTTGTCCACTAGTTGGTTTTAAATTTTGAAAACTTAAATCTGACTATGAATTATTGGTAATTTAATAATATGGATCAATGTGGTGTCATGTAGTATGCTTTCATTACCCTTTGTTTCCTGAACAATTATATACTCTGTATTTCTACTCAAGTTCTTAAGTGAGTTAAAAAGCTAGTTTATAATACATTTTATATGGATTATTTTTCATAATTGCTTTTCTCCAAAAACAGCATCTTATAATTTATTGCATTCACATTCACAAGATTATATTCTTCAAATTTATTTCTATTCACTTAGTTATCTGTTTGCAAGAGGACTTGTTTCTGTTTATCTAATTTTTTTTCAAAATTTTCACAATTGTTTTTATTTCTATCCATCCATATTTAAGAATGAAGCAATAGAAAGGCTGTTGGTATCTCTCAGTAGCTTAGTGGGTGCTGTTGACTGGCAGAATTTGTATGGGAATAGAAGCTAGGCAACTATGTCATGAGGGAATCCAAACTAGAATGGAAAGGGCTTTATTTGGCAGCACAAATACCCACACTAGCTAACGTGCCATCTCATACTCACTAATATGTTCATAAGATGTATCTTTTTAATATGGGTGTGTTTGAATTATTTGCCTGGTGAGAACGTAAACACAAAGCCTCTTTTTTTCTTATGCAGTGTGAGGAGAAGCAGCTATGTCCTAGAGATCCCCTGAATTCCTCCTCTGTTTCTCACCATTATTAACTCTGCCCTCCACCTGTCTCTGAACCAGGAGCCTGTGCTGGTTTTGCTAAGGAGGCCCCATATTCCAGCTGCCCTTTCTCACTCCATTTCCTCCATCACTCCTCTTCCATAGGCCATGCCTTCTTCTACTGTTTCCCTTTATTCTCCTTATGAGGAAGTCTGAGGAAGGATGGACTACAATCACTCATTCTGCCTAAGACAGTGAGTGATCTAACTCCTAATTCTCCATCTGTGGACGGGGGTTTGGGAATTTGGTTTAAATTAGCATTCCTCTTACTGTGTACCTCAGAATACTTGTTCTATTAAGAATTCATAGGTATTTTATGATTAAATAATAGATGATGAATAATATATCTTCCACTAGAGACTTACATACACTTTAGTATATAAAATATCCCTGAAAATCCAGTAAATGAACCTGCTTAACATTTTGTAACCTGACATTACTCAGCACAGGAATCCATAATTAATGAAGAACCTACAATATCTTTTAAGGAAAAATGGTCTTTACTAATTTTATATATACTAATTATATAAAATCTTAAAATTATAGGAAAAGTCTGACAAAAGTCCTTGAATAGAAAATAGGAAACTTTATAGCATATTTGATGAATTTTTAAGAAATTGTTGAAAAGAAAATTGTACAATCAATTAATAGAAGTACTAAAAAGAAAAGACTCTATTGATAGAATCTATTTTCTGTAAATATTTTTAAGACATTAAGATACCTGATTACAAATATATTAAAGTTTTTAGGGCCTGTAAAATATTCTTGATAATTAGGTAATGTATATTTATCATAAGATAATACAACACTTATTTTCAACTTGTAGCATATTATGACCACCAGTTAATAATAATGTAAATCCATATTTTTATCAGTACATAATAATTATAAGAACTGTGGGTTTTATTGTGTTATATTTGTACATGCTCAGAACATACCATGGTCAATTTTGTTCTCCAGCATCTCTGGCCCTTCCCTCTTTACTTTCCTGGTTCATTTCCTCTACTCTAAGTCTCCCTTCTATTTTCAAGAGATGCTTTTTTTTTCCATTTTTCTCTAATCTTCACATATGAGACAAAACATATGAGCCCTCAACTTTCTGGTCTGAATTATTTTGTTTAATATGATGTTATCCAATTTCAATTTTTCTGAAAACAAAATAATTTTATTCCTTCTTTATGGCTAAGATTTCATTGTGTATATATACCACATTTGCTTTATCCATTCTTTTCTTGAGGGACACCTAGACTGCTTTCGTAGTTTGGATATTGTGAATTCTGTTGTGATAAACATCTCTTTGTGGAGAAACACCTACATACCCATGCATGCAGACTTACTAAGGAGTGATATAGATGGATCATATTACAGTTCCATTTCTAGTATTTTGAGGGAACTGCATTTCTATTTGCATAGTGTCAGTACTACTTGATATTCCCACAGTGTACAAGAGATCTCTTTACTCTGCATCCATGCCAGAATTTATTATTAAATCCTTGATGACTTCTGTTCTAACTTCAAAAGTATTAAATATCAATGAGTTTTTATTTTCATATCTGTAACTGCTGGACATGTTGAATTTTTTTTTTCACATAATTGTTGGCCATTTGTACTTCTTTGGAGAAGGTTGTATTTAGCTTATTGGTCCATTTATTGATGAGGTTATTTGTTTTCTGGCATTGTTTTTTGAGTTCTTTACATATTCTAGATATTCATCCATTGCCAGAAGAAAAACTGGTGAAAATTTTCTCCACTTTGTAGGTTCTATCTTCACACTGCTGATTGCCTTCTTGGCTCTACAGAAGCTTTTTAGTTGATGCTACCCAGCTGGTTGATTCTTTCCTTGTATTAGGAAGTTGCTGCCTATGCCACTGTGTTGGATTGTTCCCCCCATGTTTTCACCTGACAGTTGAAAAATTTCCAGCCTTATTCCAAGATCTTTAGTCCATTTTGAGTTGAAAGTTGAAAGTTTTTGGCACCTTCACCGATGATCATGTAACAATAACACTGTGGGTTTGTTTCTTCTATTCTTTTCCCATTGGTTCTTGGGTCTATTTTTATGAGAGCACCAAGCTGTTTTTCTTACCATGTCTCTGTACTATTATTTGAAGTTGACTATTATGAGTTGACTCATTTTGCTCATAATTACTTTGTCTTTTCTGGGTCTTTCATTCTCCCATAAAAATTTCAGGATGTTTTTTTCTAGTTCTGAGAAGAATATCATGGGTACTTCTATGGGAATGCATGGAATATATATATCACTTTTGGTAATATTGCGATTTAAACAATGTAATTTTGCCTGTCTACAAACATGAGAGGTCATTCCATCTTCTGGTGTCTTCTTTGATCTCCATTTTCAGCATTCTATAATGTTCCTTGAATAGGCCTTTTAGCTCTTTGCTTAGATTAATTCCTAGGCACTTTATTTACTTGTTTATTTATTTATTTAAACATGTTTTTATTTATGATATTACTGTAAATGGAACTGCTTTCCTGATTTCTTTCTCTGTTATCTTATTATTCAGAGATATAAAAGAATTTGATATAGTTCGTTGATATTTTACCCTGCTGCTTTGTTTAATTTATCACCTCCAGAAATTTCTGGTAGAACATTTAGCATCTTCTCTGCACAGCATCATACCATCTGTACAGAAGGACAATTTGACTTCTTTATTTCATTTATTTCCTCCTATGTCCTCATTTCTCTGGCCAAAGCTTGAAATATTATATTGATTAGAAGTGGTAAGAGAAGATATTGTTGTCTTTTTTTTCTGATTTTAAAGGACAAGCTTTTAGTTTTCACCGTGTAGTCTAGAGTTGCATCTGGGTTTGTCAGTATATAGCCATTATTATGAACTTAGGGTACATAGCTCCTATCCCTAGTTTCTTCAGAATTTTCATTGTGAATGCCTGTTAAATCTTGTTGAAGGTTTTTTTCCTACATATTTTGAGGTTATCATGTGATTTTTGTACTTTATTTTGTTTATGGGGTATATTACATTGATTGATTTTTATTTGTTGAACCATCTTTATATTCCTGGTCTAAAACAAATTTGATCATTATGTTCAATCTTTTTAATGTATTGTTGAATATAATTTGTTAATTATTAACATTTGCACATCTGTTAAGATTCTTCTTTCTCTATATTTGATGATCTTTTAGTATAAAGAGCAATATCTCTGCAGTCTTCCCTGAGATAGAGTATATCTTAGCACCAAAACACCCAAACAGCATACTCAAGGTTCTAAATTTAACCATCAGTATAACTTTGAGAGGGGAGAGTAATTGTCATCTAGTAACAGTTATAACTTCAGGGAAAATCACATATTACCTTATATTTTAAAACTTTGTACTAATTATATTTACAACTCTATTAGTCAATGAGAAACAATACAAGTAGGATGGTAATTTAAGTATTAAGATCAGTATACTCAACACTAAATTGTATTAAAATAAGAGAAAAATAAAGAAAAGAAAAAGAGGTCATGGAAGGAAGAGAGACAGTTAATAAGATGAGAAGAGAAAGAAGGATAAAAGAGAAGGGAATAAAATGGAGATAAGAAAGGCAAGTATAAGGAAAGAATCAAATAATTGAAAAAAATATGTAAAATTAGTATAAAGAAAAAACAATGAGGGAAAATGCTACAAAATATTTCACGTAAAATAGCTCATGTTGCAAGAATCGTGAAAATATTTGATTTTTTCTTGCTCAGCTTTTAAAAAATGAAATATTTTTTAAGGTTCAAATCTAGAACTCCCCACTACAACATTGTTTGTGGGATATATGATCATTCTAGTTCTCTACTAAACCAGCCAAACTTGTTAGGGGAGTCTGTCTGCGGAGCTCTTCCCCTCCCTGTCTGCCAGCATGTATTATGACAGCATCATCTGTTTCAGAGCACAGTTCGCCCTCAATATGGCTCTGTGTTTGTATCTATGATGGGATTGTAACCCTAGCAGATGCTTCTGGTGAGCCCTCTTTCCTGGGCAGCCTGTAGATAGATCTTTAGTCTGTTTGCTGGGACCAGATGTATGGAAAGTGCTTAGTTTATGTCAGTAAAGACTCAAGACCCTTCTGAGCACAGGGAGGCATCTGTTGTCACAGTTGTATGGTGCAGGCAGCACTCTCCACCCAGACCTCACTCAACCCAGTGATACTCCCCATTCGCCTTTATCCTTATCACAGAGTTTATCTCTCAAATTTTAAATGAAAGCACCCTTAATTATTTTTAAACTTATTTATTATTTATCTATTTATTCTAAATACATATATGTGACAGCAGAATGCCTTTTGATTCATTGTACACAATCGCTGTACAACTTTTCATTTCTCTGGTTGTACACGATGTAGCATCACACCATATGTGCAGTCACACATGTTCCTAGGGTAATGATGTCCATCTCATTCTACCATCTTTCCTGCCCCTGTGTTCCCTCCTCCTTCCTCCCTCCCCTTTGCCCAATCACAGTTCCTCTATTTTTCCAGTGCCACCCTCCAATTATGAATCAGCATCCACTAACAGAAAGACATTTGGCCTTTGGTTTTGGAGACTGGGAAAGCACCCTTCATTCTTCTTTGCTCTATAGACCTTTAGATTGACAGGTGTGGCTGCGGTCACTGCCCTGATCTTCCCCAAAATCCATGCTAGTCTCACTACTATACCCAGATTAATTTGCAGATTAGGTTCCCATCAATCCAGTGAAAAGTGAAGCAGAGTGATTAATCAATCTTGGGTACACAAAAAGAAAGCAAACTAAGAACAGGACAAACAAAAATAAAAATTAAAAAATAGAGAAGTAAAACTGCAGGGATTTCTAACCTCCCACTCAGAAAATCCAAACAAAGAATCTTTTTAAGCTGTTATATCTTCCCCAGTTCACTGCTGAGAATTTTAAGAACTCTCTCCAGTGCCAGGTCAATACACAGAATCTGAGCATTATTCCTCAAACTGCAATTTTGTTGAAGAGTGGAGAATTCTTTTCTTAAACACCCTGGGAAACTTTCTTTCTGGTCATTGCAGGTGAGCTTCCCCTCCCCCACTATGTCACCATGTTCCAGACACTGCCCAGTCTATTCCTTTTATGGATTCTCTTTCTAGTCTAAAAAGCAATATTTCTAGCTTTCTCCTGTCTTCTCATTCTCTGAGTGCTTTCCCATAGTCTTCCCACCTCATCAACTGGCAACAGAACTTTTGTCTTGATTTAATCTCAGAGAGGAAGTTACTATACAGTAGGTTCCTCTAATCCACCATCTTTATAACCTCCACATTCTACTTTGAAATTTATTCCTAGGCTATTTAAACTTCATATCAGAGTCTTTGAATAAAGGATAACTTTCAATGTCTGAGAAGCACAATTGAAGTTAGCTCTAGGTTTTTCTCCTATTTCAGTATGCTTGCTACTCAGATCCTGACTTATAATAAAGGTCCCTATAGTCTCCACTGTTCTGCAAAGACTTCCCCAGTTCACACACACTCATATAAAGGTCTCAATTTTCTGAACTCCACAAGTATATAACATTTTTTCCACAGATTATTACTAGTTTATAGTGATTGACATTGGGATTTGAATGCCGGGACACTCGACGACTGAGCTAAATCACCAGCTCTTTTTATTTATTTATTTCTTATTGTGAGATTAAATTTCCCCTAAATTAATCAGGCTGACCCTGAACTTATGAAATTTTAATTCTTTTAAAGCCTTCATTTCTTTTCATTCTTTTTTTTCTAGACTGGAATAAATATATTTTGCATACATAAAATGAAATTACTGTAAAATAAGTACATAAGGAGTATAGCAGATTAGTAAATTCAACATCATCATAAATCCAAAAATATATCAGTTCAATAAAAAAGTACAGACAAAGTTACCTTGAGAATATTACCCTAATTCTTGTAGGCACCACAGTATCCAAGAGGAGTACATCATTAAGAAAAGTAATATAATAAAAAGAATGAAAGTATGTTACTTTTATCACCCACAGCCTTTGTCTTCCATAAGATAGCATTGTGTATTTAGGAAATATCTATCAGCTACCTTCACTCTCAGTAGAATAAAAGAAATGTAAAACCTATACAAACATATGTGGCTTTTTCAAAGGGCTTCCCAAAACTGGTTTTTGTCTACCATGACATAGAGACATGAAAATATCTGGTAGATTTTGAGTGATAATACCACAAATATTCAACAAGGGTAAAGAGGCTGTGGACTCTTAAAAAGAAATATGAACAAAATTTTACTAAGAAATATACACATATATGCCTATAAAATTTTCCATAAAAACATTTTAAAAGACTATAAAAACATTTAAAGCCTTCATTTCTTAAAGACATATTTCTTTGATTTCATTCAACATTTGCCTGTTGCTAGACTCATAATTACCCAAGATGCTTATTGATTTATTGAAACACAAAATTGTAAATAAGATAGCTTTTAAAAAAAACTTAAAACCTCAATTATACATTATAGAAATCTAAAACATAGAAATTGATCAATAATCTTGACTTTTTACTAATAACTAAATAATGATATGATTAAAAAGTTCACAATTTCCACCCAAGAAACTATACAAACACATTTATATCTTAACTGAGCTTATATTTTGGCATTGTCCATGGAACCTTGAAACCTAACTATGGAGGGCCTACTTTAATCCCTATGGCTAATCTAATATATAAAAACAAATAAGCAGGTGAATTCTATAAAATCCTTCATATATTAAGTAAAGCCAATAGCTACCCGAGGAAGCTGTATCACGCACAGACACACACACATACATATACCAATTACGATTTTGTTGAAATTACATACGTTTTCATGCTTTGGAATTTGCTTTCATTTCTTGTCATACATACACAAAATTACAATTTTGTTGAAATTACATACATTTTCATGCTTTGGAATTTTCTTTCATTTCTTGTCAGATACCATCTAATCATCTATTGCTTCTTTCAGCACCTTTGTATATATGGTTCACATTAGTGTATGTAGTATCTTTTAAAATTTAGCCTATAATTTTTTGTGTAACTTAAAATCTCTCTCTTGAAAAAGTGGGAAAGCTAAAAAAGACAATTAAATATTGTTGATGGTACAAGTTCTTACCAAAATAATAATAATAATAATTATTATTGTGGGATAGGTAACAAACTAGATACCTTTTAAGATAAAGTTTAGAGATAGCATATTGCATTTGTCTTCAAAAATAAATAAGATGTAAATAAAAAGTACAAGTGTGTATATTAATTTTAATTTATTAATAAAATAGGTATCCTGCACCTTTTAAATAATAGAGGAATTAAAAGATGAAAGATCATGGAAAATGCTTTATAAGAAGGTAGCAATTAAGCTGATATACTAGGCTCAGGCTTTGAAAGGGCACAGAGAACTTGGAGTTTCTTCAAGATATATTGTCATTTATTTCATAATTACTTAATGAATGCCTACTATAAATCAGAGTTACAAATAATAGTGGATGATATTAAATTTTTAAAAATATATATGGTTCATTGAATTTTACAAAATCAGCAAACACCACATAGTGATAAACATAAATAATATTATGTTTGATCTAAAAGTACATGTGAATTTGAAGAAGTGAAATAGTTTTAATTATAGCTCATAAAATAGCACCAATAAATAATTTTTAACATTTCACAATATATTTTGATTGATTGCAACAATTTTTAGAAGAAAACAAGAATAATTTTAAAAGATACCTTACATTGAAAAATACATTGTTCCATGAAAATAAGTATTTTTCTTTTACAAATTGTAGCCATAACAAAGGTTACCAGGCTGAGAACAGCAAGAACTAAGGTCTAATTTAAACCAAGGTTGAGACTGAAAGTGCTCATGTAGACATGACTTGTTTTCTTTTTCTTCATTGATTAAGATAATTATCAATATTCCATAACTTAATCTACTGTGATGCTTAAGTGGATCAAGCCTATTAAGTAATTTGTATTTTGAAGAAAAATTTGTTCAGCTAAGTATGAGATACATACTGCCAGGAATTAATTAGCTTGATTACTGTTTTCTAAAGTATATTCTAGGAATCCTAGTCCAAAGAAATGTTGCTATAGTCAAAACAAATTCCAGCAACAGATTCAGATGTGCAAGGAATATAATTTTATTCACTTTTATTTTACCACCCATGACTCTATTTTGAGCCTGTATTCCAAATGTAAAAACAGTCTCAACCACTTGAGCACTCAGAAGTAGAGTGTCTGGTTGGTCATTTCCTAACAAACAAAGGTAGCATGTTCTGATATGCCTTTTTCTCTGCCTGACATTAACCTTTTAGACCACTTAGGCCACTACCATACCCGTGTGGGCCCATCAAGAAGACCACTGGCTCTCAGTGCTGGGTTCATGCTGGTCTTAATCAAGTAAGGAACATTTTTCTGCTGCCTTTTCAAGGAATAAGGAAACATATCACTTTTATTACTCAGCTCATTTTTTTTCCTTACAACAATTTCTCCTCTCCATTCCATTCAAAAACAAAACAGCCCAGCATGGTGGTGCACAACTGTAATCCCAACAACTTGGAAGGCTGAGGCAGGATGATCCCAAGTTTGAGGTCAGCCTCAGCAATTTAGCAAGGCCCTAAGCAACTTAATGAGACCCTGCCTCAAAATGAAAAAATAAAAAGGGCTGGAGACAGAGATCATGGTTAAATGCCTCTGGGATCAATCATTTGTATCAAATAAATTAAAAAAAAACTTTAGAAAAAAATATCATAGTAATGTTCTAAAGATTTTTAATCAGAAATCTTCTGCAACTTGGCATTCTTTAAAATTATTGTGTAAACTTTGTTTTAGCAAAGGACTCTTATCTGCATTTATCAGAACAAACATTTCCTGGAACACAGATCAAGAAGCACCTGCCTTCATCCTTGAAGTATTTTGGCAGCACTAAAATTTCTATTAAAATCTTTTTGCCATTGTTTAGAAAACTGTTTTATGATACAAAAGGAGAAAACTGAATTGTGATATAAACATGTTATCATTTTTTACATACAATCATATTTACTTTAAATTATATTAAGTATATTTAAATTTTTTTCTGAAAGATATTTAAATAGATACTCATGGGACAGAATAGAACATTTTATTCCAAGCCCAAATTATGTAATTGTAAAAGTTTTCTTATTTCAGTGGGATATCTACAGTCTTCCCTGTGAATCTGACACCATTAGCAGATAATGAATTTCCTCTGTAGCATTCCCTAGAGAAAGAGAACTTTGCCTGCCATGTAGTGTCATGATTGAGAGTTTCATTAGATTTATATAAAGCCTTATCAGTTAGATTTAAAAAATCTAAGACCTTTTCTTTTTTTTTTTCATTTTTGATTCTAGTCCACACTGAAGCAATTACTTTAATGTATTTTTATTAATAAAGTATTTTTAAATTCTATAATAAAAAATTAATAGTAGGTATGTACATACTTATTATCATTATAAAATTATTACTATACATTCTAGAATAACCTTCATGATCCACTTTATATCTAAATCAATGTTTCTTAGGAAATAGCTTATAAATATATGATTGATGACATAAGTATATTGAGATTAACTCTGTGTCCATGGGCAGAGTTATATATGTTAAAATTCAGTTTCATCTATAGAGTCAAAATTTTCCTAATTTAGTTAAGGATTTATTTAAGGTTTCCATCTTTGTAAGCATGGAAAGGGTAAGTCATGCTGATTAGATGAGGATTCCTTTATGTGTCTCCAGATAGTAAGTGACATTTAAGTATGTTAATATTTGATTCTTCAGGAATAACAACCTCTGCAACAGAAATAAAATTAGTGCAAGTAATGTAAGAAACATGTAAATACTAAAATTATGTAGATAAATTGCTGGGTGGTGTGCCAGAATAAGTGTTTTCAAGGTCAGGCAGTAGTGGATGCCTTGCAGAACCTTGTCAAATCTTACTTTTCCACCATTGACTCATACTGAAAACATTTTAATTTTTACTATTGGGATATGTGTTCCCAAAGATTGGATTTCAGCATGCAAATATTGTTACAGAATTTTTTACTTAATGAATTGTCTTAAAATTTAAAAAAAAAAAACCTCTAGAGTCCATAATCTCTAATTCTATTTTATTCCAGAAATGCAATTAATAAAAAAATAAAATTTTCAAACTGACAAACAGTTGGAAAGTCACTCTTACTAGAGAATAGAAGGTCAGAAATCTGGATCTACCTCTGAATGGCTATTAGCCATTTGGCAAGGAATTTGCATGCCTCAAATTAATCCATTTATAATAAATGACTATCTTCTAAAAAATAGTTTGACTCAATTAATGTAAGACTGTCAGGACATATTACAAAGTCCTCCTATATAAGCAATTGCTTTACAGCCATCTCAAATTTTGTTTTATCATGAAACTATCAGGCACGCTGTGTACTGAAGCCTGTTGAGGTGCCAATAGTGCTAAATGACTAAGACATATTCATGGTTGACCAACTTCTGCCTGTAATAACAGGGTGCTTTTGTATAACGGTTGTGTATTTCATTTGCCAGTGTCATTGGAGGCTTTTATACTAGCAAAGGAAAGCAGAAAGAAATATAAACTCTATCACTCTAAAATAAATAACAACATGAATGATCTTACAGAAATCTTCCTTGGGCAGCTTTCAATCTCTGTTTTGATGATCAAGTAGTTACTCAGAAAAAATAGAGAAAATAGCTCTCACACCAAAAGAAATCTCAGATGCAAATTGGATGCCTTAAACTCAGGAGATGCCAATAACCAACTTAGTAAGTAGGTGTAAGGAAAAAAAATAGGAGTCCCAATATGACAGTCAATTTCAAGGCCCCAGTGTCATACAGCAAACTTGATAAGAACTCTCATTTCTGTTGTGTGGATTTCTCTCCATCAAATTTCATTTTGGTATTAAAATTTTTAACAGCAAAATAACAAGCTCTCTTTGTGAGAGTCATATGAAAGATAAAAGTCATATTTTTTAATAACAGAAAAAGTTGGCTTTTTAAGCAGGAGAATATCATCTAAAAACATTTTATCATTTACTCATTTATTCATAAGTGCTATTATAAATTTAAAAATTTAAAATATGCACTTACTTTCATACTTATTTTTATTTTTTGAGAAATCCCTAATCATGATTGACATAAAAATCCAGACCTTCTTTGAAGTTTATTGATATGATGGGAATTTTTCATGATTAGTTTCTGTTGATTCAATACCACTGCATTTTTAATACTTACACCAATTATCATATTGTGCCAAAGATCATGGAAATAGTTTTGAATTGATTTTATAGATTTAAGTATTTATGCTTATGTATAAATACTTATGTATATATTACTTATAATTAAATATTTATAGATTTAAGTAGTTATAAGACCACAGCTATTAATTATTTTCATTGCAGAAACTGTATCCATAATATAATAAGAAAATAAAGGAGAACAATATATCCTGTTCAAATTAGTTTGCACACATATTTGCATAAAGTCAGAATTTTTAAAACAGCCTCATAAGAATGCAAATATAGCTGCCCATTTTTTGTGGACATGAGGTATGTCAATATATTAAACAATGTTTATTTTGCTTTTTATTATTATAAATTAGTCATTGTTAGAGCATGGTACACTCAAAAAATACGAAAATAAAAAGAATTTTTTTTTAAAAAAAAACATTGGTAATTATGCTAGCCATGAACTCTTGAGGTGGATTTAAAATATAATTTTTCTATTCAAATGCATACAATTCTGTTTTTACAAAAAAAAAGGTTCATGTTGTTTCATCTTTCTTATTTAGACTTAAAGTAAATACAGTTTCATTATTAATTACTATTTTTAATATTTTCTTAAATCACTAGATTTTTTTTTCTGCCATCCTCTTAAATGTTATGTGTCTGTCATTATTTACTTGCTTAGATCTATTTAAAGTTATTTTATTGTGATAAGAACACTTTACAAGAGATATACCCTCTTAATAAAATTTTAAGAGTACACTGCTGTAACACTGACTATCTGTACAATGTTGTACAACTGATCACTAAAACTTTGTCATCTAGCTTAACCGGAATTTTATGCTGACTAACTAGCATCCCTCCCATAATTATTTTATTTTTAAAATGAACTAAATTTTCATCCATGTTTTCACATATAGTAAAATTTCTTCCTTTTTAAAAGCAGAATATATTCTATTATTTCCATGTACCAAATGTTCTTTTTTAATTCATTTCTTAATGGATATTTAGGTTGTTTCAATATTTCAGCAAATGTGAAAGTGCTGTAATGAATATAAAACTGCTTATGCACATGAGATTCTGATTAAATACCTAGATAAATACCTAGAAATGAGATTGTTGGACAATATGTAATTCTAGTTTTTTTTTTTTTCAGGAATGTCCCTTCTGTTCACCATAGTAGCTACACCATTTTATATTTCAACCAAAAGCATGCCAAGTGTTTCAATTTCCACATATACTTGCCTACATTAATTATTTTTGATAATAACCATCCTGACAGGTGACAGGAGGTATCTCATTCTGGTTTTGAATTTGCATTTCTGTGAAGTTTTGTGACACTGAGCATTTTTCATGTAATCATTGTCTATTTGTATGTCTTCTTTAGAGTAATGAAATTCCTTCTTCTATTCAATTCCTTTGTTCAGTTCCTCCTATTTTTAAATTGTGTTATTAGAGAAATTTTGCTATTGAGTCATAGGAGTTATTTACACATTTTTCAGATATATCATTTGCAATTATTTGACCCATTCCATAGGTTTTCTTTTCACTTTATGAATTATTTCCTTTGCCATGCAGAATCTTTTTAGTTTGATAGTCTCTCATTTATTTTTTTTTTGTTGCCTGTTGTTTTAGTGTCAGACTCATAAAATCTTTGCTAAGAATAATTTCATGAAGTTTTTTTCCACAAATTTCACACGTTGAAAACTTACATTTAAATCTGTATGTGTTCCATTTTGCTGTACAGTATAAGTCCATTTGATTTTACTGTACAGTATGAGTTCATTTCCATTCTTTCACATATAACTATCAAGTTTTATCAAATATATGTATATGTGTGTATATGCATATATATATATATATATATATATATATATATATATATATACACATATATGTGTTTATGTGTGTGTATGCATATATATTTGTAGATGGACTCAATACCTTTATTTTGTTTATTCTATTTTTTAATGTACTTCTGGAGATCGAACCCAATGCCTCATGTATGTTAGTGCAGAGCTCTATCCCTAAGCCACAACCCAGCCTTGTGTCTGTCTTTATACCAGAATCATACTGTTTTGATTACTGTTTTTAATATATTTCAAAGAAGAAATTATGACACTTTGCAATTTGTTCTTTCTCAAGTTTCACTTGTCAATTGTAGTCTTTTGTTGTGCCATATGAATTGTAAATTTGAGTTTTTTATTTCTAGAAAAATAATGCCATTAGGATTTTGGTAGACATTGCATCCACTATAAATTCCTTTGGGTAGTACTGATATATAAACAATACAAAGTTTTCTAATCCATAAACAAAGGAAGTTTTCATCTCTTCATGTTTCCTTTAATTTCCATCATCAATATTTTGACATTTTCAGCATAAACGATTTTAACTTTAGTAATTAAGTTTATTCATAAGTTTTTAAATTTTTTTTTACTTTTTTGTTTTTATCCTAAATGGAATTGTTTTCCTAATTTCAATTTCACATTGTTTATGGTTGATGAATAGGAAGACAATATTGTGTTTCATTTTATATCTTGAAACTACTGAATTCAACTTCTAGTTCTTTTTAGAGATTTCTATCTTTATTTTATTTTTATTTTTTTAAGTTTTTAATTTTTTATTTAACTCCAATTATTATCATTTCAGCATGTAATTCATATAAAATTGTTAATGAGATATTTAGTCTCTTTTTATTAGTTACATATGACAGTACAATGATCTTGACAATTCATACATTTGAATCAAGTGGGGTATAATTTTTCATTTTTGTGATTGTACAGGTTGCAGAATGACATTGGTCATACAGTCACCTATATACATACAGCAATAGTTCATTTTGTATCTTGAAACTACTGAATTCAACTTCTAGCTCTTTTTAGAGATTTCTCTTTATTTTATTTTTAATTGATAAAAATAATTCTGTATATTTTGGGGATAAAATGATGCTTTGATCTATGCATACATTACAAAGAGAAATGATCATGTTAATCAGATATTTTTTAATAGTGAGAATGTTAAAAATATATTTTTATAGTCCTTACAATTATCTATCTATATATAAAATCCTTAAAATTTTCTTTATTATATAAAATCAAGTAAACTAAAACAGGGACAATTTTTTTTTGTCCTTTTATGATTTTAAAGCTTTTTATTTCTTTCTCTTGCTTAATTGCTTTGGATAACATGCCCATTACTACAAAGAATATATGTTAAGAATGGTCTTTCTTGCCTTGTTCTTGATCTTGGAGGAAATGCTATCAACTTTTCAACATAGGGTATGATTTAAGCTATGAACTGGTTATATATGGTCTGATTATGTTGAAGCAGATTTTTAACTTTTCTAATCTGTTGAGAGTTTTTATCATGAAAGGGTATTCAATTTTGTCAAATTATTTATCTGTATCTATTCAAATCATGTCTTTTCCCCCTTTATTCTGATAATGTGGCCTAACACATTGATTGACTTTCATGTGTTGAAATATACTTTCATATCAGGGATGAATATCACTCATAATGCTTTATGATCCTGTGAGTGTATTGCTAGATTTGATTTGCTATTAATTTTTGAGGGTTGGTGGTGCCTTTCAGGTTTGGGTGTCAGGGTAATGTTAACTTTGTCAAATGTATTTGGAAGTTGGAATGTTTTGAATAATGCATGTCTCCCCAAAGGTTCACATAGAAAGTCTTGGTTTTCAGAACAAAAGTTTTAGGAGGTTTCTGGACCTTTAAGAGGTGAGACCTAGTAGGGGTCTTTAGGTAGTTGGGATTTTGTTCTTAAAGGAAATTGTGGGACCCTACTATCTCTCTGTCTCTTCTCCTCCAGTTCAAGATGTGCTTCTATATGCATGCAGTAACACCATGACGTACCACCATTTGCTGCTCTCACCAAAGACCAAATAAACGCAAACAAAATCTTAGACTTTGAACATTTAATATTCTGGGCTAAATAAAGCTTTTCCATCTAAGGGTTAGTTGCCCAGTGTATTTTATTATAAAAATGCAAAGCATACAAATACTGAAGTGTTCCCTCCTTTTCAATCTTTTGAAGATCTTGAGAAGCCTTGGAATTAATTTGTTTTCCAATGCTTATTAGAATTCACCAATGAAGCCATCTGAACCTGCTAGTTTCTTGGTGGGGAGATTGTTAATTAGTCACTCAATTTTACATTAGGTAATAGGTCTGTTCAGATGTTCTATTTCTTTATAATTTAATCTTAGTAGGTTATATTTTTCTAGAAATATATCCATTTTTCTAGGTGATCAAGCTTGTTGGCATATCATTATTAATCTTAAACTCTTATTATCCCTCTTGTTTCTGGAATATGTGTCCTTCACTTTCTGATTTTATTGAAGTTTTTAATCTTTATTTCCCGCTTACAGAAGGCCTGTCAGTATTATTGCTGTGTTCTAAAAACCAACTATTAGTTTTTGCTTTTTTTCCCCATTGTTTTTCTGTTTTCAATTTCAGTTACTTCTCTTTCAATCTTTACTTTTTCTTTTCACTTTTTAACTTTAGGTTTGCTTTACTCTTCTTTTTCAATCTTCTTAATGTGAAATATTTGGCTATTTGAAACCTTTCTTCTTTTTTAAATGTAAGTGCTTATTGATAAATTTAGTAATGCTTTTCCTGCATCCCATATATTTTAGTATGTGTATTTTTGGTTTTGTCCACCTCAAAGTATTTTCTAGTTTCCATTTTTGACTAATTTTTTACCGAGTTGTTATTTGACAATATGTTATTTCCACATATTTGTGATTCTCTAGGTTTTTCTTTTTTTCTGCTATCAATTTCTTATTCCATTCTATTATGGTCAGAAAAGACACTTGATATGATCTCAGTCTTCTGAAATTTGTTAACTTGTTTATGACCTATATCTCATCTATTCTGGAGAAGATTCCCTGTGTACTTAAAATGTACATATATTTTTCTCATGTTTTTGATAGAATGTTCTATGTATGACTATTAGGTCCATGGGGTCTCCTGTTAAACTCCTATATTATGAATATGGTTGCAGTTGATTGTTTCCTCTTCACTCATTTTCTTTCTTCTTATTTCTCTTCTAGGTTTACTGTCAATGACCTGTCTTCAAGTTTATTGATTAGTCTGCTACTGAACCCCTTCTATAAATTTTTCAGTTCACTACTGTGTTACTCATCTCCATGATTTTGGTGGTATCTATATTTAGATGTATGAAATTCTCACATGGGAGCATCTTTATCAGAGCCATATTTAATCCTCTTCAGATAAATCATACAAATCATTAGAGTCCATTTATGGAGATTTATACAGTTCTCCTGTTTGAAAATCTGTGCCTGATTCTTCATTTTTCTTAACTCTCTATGTTAGTGTCTGTATATTAGACAAAGGAGCCATCTCTCATAGTCTTCAAGGACTGGCTTCATGGAGGAGAAGACCCTGCAAATCAGCCCAGTGAGAGATACTTGGGGTCTCCACCAATCATTCTCTCTGCAGGAAGGAGAAGGGTGCTATGGTTTGGTTTGTTTGTTTGTTGTTGCTGTTGTTGTTGTTGTTTTTCTCACACTATGCTGAAGAGGAAAAGGACCTATGGTGTTGACCAGCCCAAGCTGCCACCTCGTTGCAATAATTGTTTCCCTAGATTATGCTGTTTGGCTCAGAGCTCAAAAATTGACAATCAGAAGCCATTCCTCTGAGGAGTATCCCTCTGAAAATTTGTTGTGCTATTCTTACAAACCAATACTCTTTCTCCCCTCTGAAGGGTCTGTAGTAAGGAGGTCTCCTCCTGATCATCAGACACTGTGCTGGAGATAGTGATTCTGAGAACAAGTTATTCCCACTCTCCTTAACCACATTGATGAATCTGATTTTGCTTAAGTCCAGGGTACAGGAGTTGTTCACTTACTTTCCAAATTTCTCAAATAAGCAATTTGTACATAAACTTATTACTAATTCGGTATTTTAGCCGGGGGAGTGGGGCCAAGGCTTCCTATTCCACCATCTTGTTGACATCATTCACTAAGACTATTATTGTACATTTGAGCTTTTAGTAATATGAATGTTTTAAAGAAAAACAACAAGTGTAATCCTTCCACTTTTTAAGGAGCATTCATTATTCCAAAAATAGCTATTACAAGATTACAGCAAGAAAACTGAGAAAAATCCTAAGAAAAGCTCTTCATTACTTCCAAAAGATCTCAACTATTTATAATTCTTATATAAAAAAGCCACTTCTTCCATCCCTTGGTTTTAGATTTGGGGTATGCATAAATAATAATAAATATATTGATAGTGTTAATTACAGGTAACTAGAATATATTGAAAACTGGTTATCTACTTCTGTATTATTGATTCATCTCTTAGATGCTTCTCTTTCTTAATTGAAAATCCTCAGAATAAATTGTGATAATGTTCTGGAAGTATCAAGAACATTAGGCAGAATGCAATTTAGATTTCATAGAGTTGTGAAACAATACACATACTGATTATTTTTCTGCATTATGTAGTTTTATAATTAATAAATTGAGGTGAAAATTGTCCACTGTATTGTTCCTAAAATGAAATCTTCTAGTCTCACAATGTGAAATTATTTTAAGTAATAGTAGAACATGTGAACCTTTACATTGGAGGGCCTTAGACATACAATCTGCACTATTAATAAAATATATAAACCAATATAATAATAATGATATCATATTGCTAATTTCCACTCATTTTAAATTGTGTACATCCATGTAATATACAGTGTATTCCCAGATAATTTTCCTTTTAAGCATCAATAAATTAAAATTGTGCTTACTCTGTAAATAATCAATCAATGCATCAAGATGAATTGAACATCTATTTTTCTTTCTAACAGAAATTTCTTATTAACAGAAGAGTTTGAACCTGGCTCATCACATTACTAAGAATTTCTAAAACCATAAAACTTTGTTGTGGTCTTTATTAATAACCTAATTCAAACATCCACCTAACTCAGCAATCCTCTCTGTAATAGTTCTTATATTTGAACTTTTTTTCCAGCACAATTCTGGTAATTACTCTTTAAAAACAGAAGATGCATACTGGGCCAGAGCGTATGGCTTCAAATAGAACCTCATGGGAATAATGCCTTCAAAATCCTTTGCATAGTTATATATTAAAATTCACCTCATTTGCTTTTTGTACCATGTTCTGCCAATGATACATACAGAGTTTGGGATTCTGGTTCTCGGGAGATTTAACAACTTGATTCTTGGCACCTGATTCATCATCAGTTTTATCCATCATCTGTATTGTTCTTCTAAGATGAACACGCTCCTCTGTCTTCTGCATGTTCTTTTTCTGTACACAGGGATACCATGTTAAATTATGTGCACATATTAGATTCAGACACAGGCCTATTTTGTAAGGTTTCTTAAACACATGTCTTGCCAGCATCTAAACATTAACATGTCTAAATTTAAACTTTCAAAATGTGCCTTTCTTGATTCCATTTCTTACATACCTAAAATTCTCCATAATGATAAAACATAGTGGAAAAAACTCAAACCCTCTTAATTCTCCCTCTCCTACATTATTCATATATTAGCAGTCACCAACCTCTATTTTGCTTTGAAACCTCTTTCTAGCCATTCTCCTTGAAGGAAACAATCACACTCTTGCCTCTTCTCTGGGTCTCACTCAGAAACACCCAGGAAACCTCTAGCAGTTAGAATTTCCTTAGTCTAACTTTTCTATATATTCTGCCAAAACACAGAATCATTTAAAATGCAGTGTGAAAGTTTAAAGGGGTCTAAGAGATTTTGTTTACCTTTCTTGTGGCACCTTCTTAAAGCAGAGCTCTGATTGTGTTTCCCTTTACACTTGACTCCAAATGTGTGTTATAGAGAGTGTCTCCCTTGATTTTCAGGCTTTCAAACTTAGAATTAACTTCACCACCTGCTTTCCTGGTTCTCTAGCTTGCAGTTGGAGTATTTGGGTACTTCACAACCTCTACAATCATGTAAGCCAGTTCCCATAATAAATCTCCTTTTATACAACTGCATATATTCTTTTAGTTCTGCTTCTGTAGTAACCTAATGCAACATGATTATGTGACATACAGCATATATATCACACACAATTTTAGATATTTCTGTTTTAATAACTATACTATTGGATATTTAAAAACTTCTGTCATTCAAGAATGAAAATAAACCCAAACTTTATTTGTTTATTTATTTATTTATTCATTTTTCAGTACTGGGCACCAAACCCAGGACTCTACATATGATAGACAAGCATTCTACTACTGAGCTATATCCCCAGTTCAACCCTAACTAGTTTACCTATTTATTATACCCATAGATCAAATTGCTAAAAGAATATTATTTAGATTTTTCTTTAATCTCTTATTTATTTATTTATTTATTTTTGGTGAATGCTGGCTTTTTAACATGCCATGAATGCTCATTAGTTATGGTTATTAGGTAATATATCATGGTGAATTATTTTAAGCAGAACCTTCTGGAAAAGTGGTGTTTGGTAAGTAGTCTGATAAGCAAGCTTGGTTGAATATCATCAATTTCAAGTATTTCCATTTTTCAAAAAGAAGTAGGGAACTCTAAGAGAAGAATAAAGAAAAGAATTCAAATAAGACTTTAATAATGAATCCCTACTCTCCATACCAGATAATCTGCAAATTATAAACATCTTTGGCTTGTTTGCCATTCATCCTTTCTGTTTTCAGTGTCACAAAGGGAATCACCTTTTTGAACTGCAGTTTATAATTGAGATACTGTCTAGAGGGAAGATAGTACATCTGTCTTTGGGTGTATTTTTTTCAGTGTTTGTTTTTTGTCAATGGCTAGGACTCCTAGGAGCCCATGGTTTGATCTGCTGCTTCTGAGTAACCCAACCCCTTAAACTTAGACTATAGTCTCCTTAATTCTTCCCTTCAGTCCAGGATCTGCAATATCCTTCACTGTTTTGAAACTCTTACTTGTCCAATTCTCCTTCCTAAATTTTGGAGTCTTTTACCCAAATTATATCATTTCTCTCTATAAAAAATATATGCAGATTTATATGTGGAAAACATTTTCTATTTTATGAATATATCCTGACTGATGAAAATTTAGAGGACAATTTGTTCATCTCTCTAATTTCCCCAATTAATTGAATCTACATTTGTGTTACTAGCAGGAAGTCCTCCTTCCTCTGTTTAAATTAAGATTTAAGATTCCTCTTTCCTCTGTTTAAATGTTTTCAATGACCCTGAGGAATGATGTAATCTGGAAACCTGTTGGCTTGGAAAGGAGACAAGTCAAGTTCTCATGGTTAAAAACCAGACTCACAAAAGGATCTACAATGTGAAACTGGAAGTGATAGGCATTGCTATGATAATGTTCCACAGATCATCTGCCAGAACAGATCCTGTCTCTGAAGATGGATAGTCCTACTCCTTCAGAGCTAAGTTCAGCCAATTTGCCTCATTCTTGGCCTCTGGTTGCCTAATGTAATGTATGGGACCTTGGGTTGCTATACTTACAAGGGTTCTATTGGCCCCATGACTAATGTACAGAGTCTGTCACTAAGTGATACATTCTATAGGATAGCTTTAACTTTTTTTTTCTGAGATCTCAAAAAAGGTGAAACTCTTTACCTATTAGACTTGCAAACCTAAAGTAGACTATGTAGTTCCCTTCCTATAGACAGTGGATCTACTCATACATCATCCTAAGGAACACTAATTTTCAATGTCTTTAGGGAATTGGTCAATGATTTCTGTATCTCCTGAGAAAAATCAGATATTTGTGGGGGGAGTTTCTTTAATAGAAACTGTTACCCTCTTTATGTTCTTAAAGTAACTCATTCCAGCACAACTCAGTTGTCAGCCACCATTATTTTGGTTCTAATATGGATATTAGATCATGTCTGAGGAATGTGAATTAGATGTAGGATGTTACCCTGAATATATCTTATGGCTTTTTAAAATTTTAATTAATTAATTAATTTTAATTAGGTATATATGACAGCAGAATGCATTTTGGTTCAGTGTACACATCTGCAGCATAACTTTTCATAAATGATGTAGCATCACACCATATGTGCAGTCATACATGTGCCTAGGGTAATAATGTCCATCTCATTCCATCATCTTTCCTGCCCGCATCCTCCCTCCCCTCAGCCCAAAGTTCCTCCATTTTTCCCATGCTCCTGCCCCCATTATGGATCAACATACACATATTAGAGAGAAAATTTGGCCTTGGGTTTTTGGGGATTTTTACTCTGAATATTTTATACAGTACTATTAATATGATCAAAGTGATCTATTGAGATGGGGAGTGAGAGTGCAGGTAAAGAAAGCAGTTATGATTTATAAGTTATATGTATTTAAAATGGTACTGAGCCTTGGTGGATAAGTAGGCATTGCAGGAAACTAGATTTTAGAAACTTTAATCAAAATAAATTACTAAAATATTGTTAAAGGACTGAGAAGAAACAAAAGGCAAGTATTACTATCATTGTTTCAGGTATTTAAAGGCTACTGGCATCAGAAAACAAAATACCTGGAGGAGAGATTTGCAAGGGATGACCAAACCTCAGGACATAACCCAATTTTGCTCATCAGAGGCATTTGTTTCCTTCAGAAATAGCATCTGACCTACCTCCACCCTGGGAAAGATAAAGGCCATCCTTGCCCAGCCTTCTCAATTCCTCCAAAGACACACAGGATTAAGCCTATAGATCAGACCACGATTTTGTACTGCTCCTAGTGAGTTACCCTCATCCCACCAAGTCTTTTGTTTTAGTAACTAGAAAACCTTAACCTTAGCCAAGGTCCTTCCTGCTGAGGAGATCTGCTGTTAACGACAACCTCCTAACCTCTGGCCTATGACCTCTGACCTCTTGGTGGCATTGTTCAGCTAGGATGAAAAATTTAACAAAACTTTTTATATTGGTCAGTCTTTAAAGCTATCAGGATTGCTTTGGTAGAAAGTACAGATACTAATACTTTTACCTAAAGATTCTGACTCAGGGGATTTGAATATGGCTTAGGAACCTGGATTTTAGTGAAGATGCATAGAATATTCTTATGGAAGGCATCATGCTATGCTGAGATAATCTGTACCAAGGAAAGTAAATTACCAGATATACATGGACATGTGAATTGGAAGAGCAGACCTTTTTTTCAGTGCCAACCTAACAGTGTTCTCATGAAAATCTGTAGGTGAAACACTTTATATCTCAACATGGTTAATTAAATATAAAACATGAATTACTGTTATGAGAAGAGGTTGTGAAAAAGAGGACAGGGGACCAGCCACCTGTGGCAGTTCTAGCTTAACGCGCTCCCCAGAGACAGAATAGTGCTCAACATAGCAAAGGCTTTGTCATCACTCAGGGGAGGCAGGAAGAAGAACAGGAAATGACAATGCAGGTGACTTCACATTGGGCCTGGACTTGGACTTGAAGTTTTTTAAGGTGGCTGTATACATCATTTCCTCCCAGGCCATTTCCTCTCTATTATCATAGTTCTCTTATTATCTAAGTATGATGCATTACAAACCTTAGGGGATTCCTGAAACCTCAGATAATACTGAACACTGTAAGTGGGTGAGTATGTGTGTGTGTGTGTGTGTGTGTGTGTGTGTGTATTTGTATCATACATACCTACCTATGATAAAGTTTAACTTAGAGGAGAGACACAGTAAGAGATTAGCAAAAATAACTAACAACAGAACAGTAATAAAAATGTGTTAAAACAAAGTTATATGAATATAGTTTCTCTCTCTTAAAAAAAGTCAAGAAAAATGTTATTTTCAGACCACAGTTGGCCACTGGTGATGGAAACCACAGAAAGCAAAAATGTTGGAAAAAGAGGCCTATTGCATTGTCCTGATTTAATTACTAATATATAACCTTTTTCTCTGGTAGTGTCCCAGTTAGACTCTAATATTACAGTAACCAAGTTTTGCCACTGATTACAAAAATCATATGTAGTATAGAAAATCAAACAGCTATTTCTTCCCCAATTTTGGCTATTTCTTTAATTTTTAACTCCTGCGATCTATTCCCTCTTCAAAACTGGGAACATTTTATAAAGAATTTCTAGAATTGTCCAAGCTTTCTGCATCTTTAGACAACACACCCACTTTTTAGGCTTAAAACTCAGAACCAGACTCTGGGTTTTAAGCCTAAAAAGCAGGTCAGAACTATGTCCTTCCTCCTGAATGCTTCACACTAAGACCCCTGATCATGTCCTACTTTCAGTCTTCTCTTTCTGCTCTGAACAGAAAATTAATTTTTATATTCTATAAAGCTTAATAAGCATATTTATTAATTTTATTGATAAACTAGGAATTTGGTTATTGGAGGTTAATACAAAGGAAAATTCCCCTTAAGATACAGACATGAATTTACTCCAAAGATGAGCTGATCCCATTCTTCCTGGGTCATAATAGAACTGCACATTCCAGCTCTCAGAATATCCCCTTTCTGATTGTCTTGTACCTGTTCATATATTTGAATCCTTATTGCTGTTAAATTCTTATGAGCTAAAAGAGTTTCAGTTATTCAGTTTTATTCCTGGCAGAGGTATAAATTTGTCATTATTGTTTGCAGCCTGGAATAAATTTTATTTGTGATATAACATCATAAAAGAAGAGAGAGAGGAAGACAGACAGACAGACAGTGACAATGAGCCAGAAACAGATTACAAGAAATCTTACTCCCTGAAGAATCCACAGGGGCTGTGGATTGGGCTTAGTTGTAGAACACCTGACCAGCATGCATGAGACCCTGGGTTAAATCTTCAGGACTAGAAAAAAAATATGAAGAAGAAATTCACAAAGCTTGGAACCTCATAGCATATTAAGCACACTGAAGGCAAAGTTTACATAATCCCCAATACTGACTCAGGTCAGTACTGCTATTTGCTATATGATTCTCATTTGGAATCACTACTTTGGAGTTCAGTGCCATTCCAAAGTATACAGGAAATAAGGGACTCTTTACCTTAAGAAGTCATGAAAACTAAATGGGAACACACAAAGGAATTTTTGGGAGATGGTTAAAGAAGTGTACACTTTTTTATTCACATCATAAGTTGCAGTGCACATTAACATCATTTACCATTCTTCTGTTCCAGGTAGCACTTTGCCTGGAATATCAAACACAACTTCATGTTTAACCATCTTTGTAAAGAAAAATAGGAGTACTGATTGAAACTATCATACCATTTGACATTGTATCATTATTGCATTAGGTCACCCAGTAGCTGAGGGGCAAGTGCCTCATTTATGGTGAGTTTTTTATAAGCCACTTTAAATACATACATATATATATATATATATATATATATATATATATATATATATATAAATTTTTTAGTTATAGATGGCCACAATGTCTTTGTTTATTTATTTTTATGTGGTGCTGAGGATTGAACCCAGTGCCTCACATGTGGGAGGCAAGTGCTCTGCCACTGAGCCAATACCCCTACCCTCATAATCCACTTTTTTTTTTAAAGAAAGAGTGAGAGAGAGGAGAGAGAGGGAGAGAGAATTTTTAAAATATTTTTATTTCTATTTTTTTTTAATGATTGGTGGACACAACATCTTTGTCTGTATGTGGTGCTGAGGATCGAACCCGGGACGCATGCATGCCAGGTGAACGCACTACCGCTTGAGCCCCATCCCCAGCCCCTCATAATCCACTTTTTAATTTTAAATGTGCAAGTCAATCAATATTAAATTGCTGAAGGAAAAGAGAATGCAAGTATGAATTCTTATTTAATCTGTAAAATACAATGATTAAGTGTACTGACTTCAGTAAGGTATATAGAAAGTCAAATAATGAAATTTCCCATCATGAATCTGCATTTTGCAGGGGAGAAATATTCAACAGCAACTCAAGCATGGAACAGCCAATAGGAAATTTTAAAATTCACTTTGTGAGGGCTTCTTTCTTTCTATTATGTAAGAAAAAAACATTGATTAGAGTGACTTTTTTTATAAGATATGATATAATTCATGCATATTTAGAAGAAAAAATAATATTCAATTATACTCTATTTATAAATTTGGCTACTGGGCCAGTTTTAGTCTTACTGTTTGAGTAACTGATTCTGAAAAACAATCACAAACCAAAAAAAAAACTCTTAAATTAAAACTCTATTGAGAATAAAAAATGATCCCATAACCCTAAAGGTTTTTTTTTTTTTTCATATGATGTGTTATTGCTTTAATAAAAATATGTGTTATCCAACTGACCTATTTTTCCCCCTTTGGTGGAGATTTTAGCTACTACATAAGTGAAAAAATAAAATAAAATTCATGCATGGAAAAAGATTTTCTCATAGTTGGGCTTGTTTTTTACATATTCACTCTAAGGCCATGGTTTACTTATGTAAACAGCAATCCCTATCCAAATAGAAACTGGTATGCAGAATTTGTAATAAAAGCTTGTGGTTTTAAGTACTACCCAATTTATACAACTTTTTACAAATAATGCCATAAACTCCATTCCAATATCATTTTTACCATTCCCATTTTATAGATGAAACTACTGAGTAATAGTGAGATCAAGTTGGTTCCCAGGCTCACTAGGAAATAAATAACAGAACAAAATGTTTGGCCCAACTCTGTCTCTATGAAGAAATGTTGCTACCATTGTTAAAATCCATCTGTTGTTTGGGTCCCCACTCTACAGGGTCAGTTTGAAAAATGAGACAAGAGTGACAAACTGATGCTGCAAATCACCCATAATTTCTGCACAGCCTTGGCTTCTGGTCACAACACAAGTATTTGGAGTATTACTGAAACTTACAGATGTATCATCATTTTAAAACTTTGCATGTGTGTGTGTCTGCATCTGATTTTACTGAAGTACACATTTCAAAAGAGATCATTTTATGAATACGTTTGTTGGTGTAAACCTAGCATATTGAGGAAATTTATTAGGACTTTATGTTTCTTTCTTGAGAATAATGAAACACACTGTTTGAGATGAAAAATGTTAATTGATGTTTTTCTGCTTTTAAATGTCATCACACCCAAAATTTCAGCATCATATTGTTCATATTTGGTTGTAGTCTTTTTCTGGCTTGTTCTATTAGGGAAGGTTAAAATTGGCATGTGTATCATTAAGAGCCTTCTTTGAAAATGATAATGCTTCCACAGGTTTCTAAAGGTCTTATGATCACACAGAAGGTCATTTAGGAATGACTGTTTTGACAGTAATTGCATTAATTGAAATTAATTGAAATGTGTCTCCCCCTGCCAAGGAAATAAACGTACATTGTACCATATAAATTGCCCTTACCCTCACTTCATCTATATCCTTTGTGTCTTCTGTGATTATTCTCTTTACTCCCTAAAGTAGCATCCTCCTTCTTGCCATGAAATGATGCACAAAATGTGTGATTCTTATCTCATTTCTCTTACTGGATTTTTACCTTTGGTGCTGCCCCTTCTCTATCCTACTAAAGGTGAAACATCCTTGCAACCTAAATGTGAATGGCCCTTATGCGTTTGTCTTGTTGTCTTACCTTGCAAAACAATTCACCTTAAGAAAGAAGCAAACAGAAGTGAAAAAATTCAAATTTTGTTATGGATGTGTATTCAAATTTCTGTCTCCCATATACTGTGTGAATTTTTACAAGTTATCCCTGTTTCTTAGCACTCCCCACTAATAAATAGAGGAGCAGAATGAGTGATACTACCTGCTTTAGAGAGTTGTGAGGTATAGTAACTTCACATATAGAGCATCATGTGGGATATAGTTAGATACCTGATAATTGATATTATAATTTTATTATAAATGATGGTATGATTATCTCCATTGTTTCTGATGGTAATTATGTAGAGATGAGTCCCAAATCCACATCTCCCTCAGTTAAGTATAAAACTTCTTATGTTATCTATATTTTACTCTGTATTCTGGGTAGTTGGATTTGTGTCAAATCTCCTCTTTAATAGGATGCCATGTTTTATGAAAGCTATATTGTCATACTTAAAAATATAACACTTGTACCTAGAAAATTTTAATATATGTGAAGTGATGATCTTTATAGATGTGGATGTGTAGATAGATCACACACACACACACACATCCAAATTCTGCCTGAATTATATTTATAATGAAGTGGTTATTGGCACAGTTCCTTAGGTGATTAATGATTGTGCATTGATCTTTTCTCTTCAGTAATCCTCAAATAAATATTTTGCAGCTGGTTTACAATGGGAGTTTCTTATCTGTATGTCTCAGATTATGCATATTCTACTGGTTGCAATTTACAAAAGGAAAGAATATTAAGAACATGAGTGGGATGATTTAGTAAAATAAAGCAAGAACAAAAGCCCCATTCTTCCTTTGTATCTTCACTGAATCTATTTCAGTTTATCATTCTGGTCCACTATTATTGTTAGTGTGTGCTTCATTACTGGAGCACACATGTGAAAATCAGCTTGTTTTGTTTAAAAGCCTGCCTATGTAGAGCTAGCAGGTTTGGGGAAGCTATTTAGAGCCTTGAAGTGCTTGCCTGAGAACTAAACAATTTATTCTGGTTGAAAAATATTTGGCAGTGATAAAAACACTCATATGCTTCTACCATGATACTTAAGAAATATGCCTAGATGTAATTGGACATATTTAGAAATGTGCATGCTTGATGCTGAATTTGGTGCATCCACAGATTGTAGACATCAGAGTCCTCTAAATAACTTTGGATCCTCCTATGCAGTTACATACTTCCATGGGCTATTGCTTGTCTGGATCCTCAGAACTATCTGCAAGGAGAGTTTTTTCCTCTGGACTTATTTTCATCCTCTAATAAGATGCTTGGTTCTATCTCTTTACCCTGCTTAGCTGTCAAAAGGTAGCTAAGGGATGGCGTGTATATGTCTTCCCAGACTTTGGATCAATTCGAAGCTATGTGTCATCTCCCCTTTCAAACTACTTTTGATATTCCATCCCCAAAAGTTGGGGCAACTTTGAAGAAACAGTTTGCTTAACAACATGAAGCTTCTGAGAGAACCTTTGGCTTCCTTTTGAAGTTTTGCAAAGTCTCTTAAATTTTACATTTTTTTCTATTTATTTTCAAGAAAATTATCAGTTTTTTTACCTCAAATATTTGTGATTATTGCTGCAGATTAGGAGGTCCAGATATTTAAATACATTAGTAGTTTTACTAATCACAAATTATACTTTTTTAAAAAATAAACTGCTTTAATTGGAGAACTCAAAAACACTAATCAATCATTTAAACTCAATTTTTAAAAATAGAAAAAAAATATTTCCAAGGTTTCTGATAAAGAAAGTCACTTGAATTTTCTCATTCTACTTCTGGGATTAGGATTTTTATCAATTATCAAGGTCTTTATCATATGGACTTTGCAGCATCTTCTCTGTTATTCCCAGAAAAATTATTCAAATTTGTTCTGAAATTCAAAACTCTTGGAAAAGCATCTGTCTATTTTATTAAGAAAATAAGAGTAGGACCGTCATTGGATGAGATAACATTCAGGAAGTGTTTAAGGGGACAGGACTAAGCTGTCTAAAATTAACATCTATATTAAGTGAAAAACAGAAGAAACGAAGGAAGGAGAATAAGAATAACTAGCAATGTAGACTTAAGGAGAACAAGGAGCAGCATCTTAGAAAGAGAAAATTTTCCCAAGTCATATGCTTCCCCCCTTTTAAAAATAACTTTCTTGAAATATATTTCAGTGTCATATGGGACTTGACTATATTTCCTGCCAAAGTGAGAAACCGGTCTCTAAAAGCAGTAGCAGAGCAAGTCACCCTGGGTGCTGTGTGCTTTTAGATGAAAATCTGGAACACCCTGGCAAAATAAAGACCAACTTATTAAGTGCTCTAATTTCATGAAAAGTGTTATAAATAAGAAGTCAAACACTTATGAAAGGCTGTGTTTTATTAACAGTCCTTCATTAAAGACAGCATGACACAATTCTTTGAATCATAATATAATAAACATAGATATAAGTCTCTACACTGATGTCATTTTGTTTTGCAATTTCTAAAATAAACATCATTTTTGATAATTTTCCTCATTCTTTGTGCAATTTAATTTTCATTTAGAGTCATAAACCCTCACACCAACACATTCTCAACAATACCCAGCTTCACTTATCTAGAATTTTTGTACTTTCTCTCCCCAAAATGTCCCAGAACTGGGGCCTCTCCCATGGCTCCTCTTTGTATCAAATTCCCTTTTCTGGGAGATGTTCAAGTAGGACATCTGCTTTCTGTCCTTCCTCTAACAACTACAAGAGTTGATGGTAAGACTACTCGATGAAACAAGTTGAAGTTGGCAAGACCATAGGCGAGAATAGCGGGAAAAGAGTAATGATGGGCAAAACACCAAGGAAATCAACTCTGTAGCCCTATCATTAAAATAATAAGAATTGCTATGTACATGTGTTTACTAAGTGCTAGGTACTTTTCAATATTGTCTACACATAAGTATTAATTAATTCTCCTTAAAAGCCCTATGGGGTAGATAGTATGGAATTTCCTACTTCACAGATAAGAAAGTGAAAGCATAGACCATTTAAATAGCTTGCCAAGGTCCTACAGAGTGGCAAAGTCAAATCCTGACATTCTAGTTTCCTGGACCCTTCTTATGACCTGTTATGATTTGGATGTGAGGTGTACCCCAAAAGCTCACCTGTGAGACAATGCAAGAAGGTGTGGGGGAGAAATGATTGGGTTATAGCCTTAACCTAATCAGCAAATCAATCCCTGAAGGGATTAACGGAGTGGTGACTGGAGGTGGGTGGGGTGTGGCTGGAGAAAGTGGTTCACCGGGGGCATGGCTATGGGGAATATTTTGTATCTGGAAGACTAGAGTCTTTCTGCTTTCTGATCACCATGTGAGCTGATTTCCTCTGCCACACTCTTCTACCATTATGTTCTATTTCACCTTGAGCCCTGAGGAATGGAGACAGCCTTCTAAGAACTTCTGAAATCATGAGGCTTCAAACAAAAATTTCTTGCGCTACAATTGTTCTGGTTGGGTCCTTTAGTCACAGCAACAAAAAGTCTGACTAAAACATGATCTAAATACGTACTGCCTCCAGAAGGGGAGGATTTTGGCCCCAGCAGCAGAGCCTCAGGTTTGGACTGTTACTCTGGAAAGGTACAGACTCCTCCTCTTTTTTCAGGTTCTTATCAATTGGCTTCTGAAATTCCAGAGAATGGGTCACTAGATAGACTGAACCTGGTTCAGGTGTCTAATCACACAGATGTATGAATGATTAAGTTATTCCATTTCATACCAATTACCTTTTGATTCTAAAGAGAAAGTAGGCTAATGACAAAGGAGTCAAATGTGTTTTTCCTCTAGAATTGAGAAGAAAAAGTGAAGACAAATTACCTGAGAACATGGAAACATTTTGATGAATTTCTTCCATCTTCTTCTCACTATGACAGATTCTAGCTCAATGGTCTTATTGACAAGTTCAAAAGTGATTTTCTATCTAGAAGCACTAGTACACTCTTTCAGTTAATTTGGACATTTGTCATTTTGACTCTTCACTGTCTATTGCATACCAAGTGAAATATTCACCTTTTATCTTGTCGATAATATTTTCAACACATTCCTCCCTCACACCCCATACCTGTAGATGGACAGCAGATTACAGCTAGAAGCAGAAGTGAGAGAATTGCAATTTTTTTTAACAAGATCAAATGGACTTTGTGTCCCATGTTTTGTTTACTTTGCCAAGGTCACACAGAGTGACCTGACTCCCCTCCCCACCCCATCCCCCAAAAAAACATATATAGAAGATGAAGGCACAATATGAGTATGTTCAATTGACCTTGTTCAGGAACTTCACTGAAATGTCTTCTGAAATTTAGCCTGATCCAACGTAAAGAACAACTCTAACTTTTCCTCCAAGAACTCCCACTTGAATTCTGTAATACTGGAATGCATAGCTCAAGGATTTCAGATGACAGATAATCATCCTGTTTTACCCAGCCCTCACACTTTTCCACAGAGCATGCCCTGGAAGACTAGACCCATGGGGAGAACAGGGCATGCAGACTCTTGGTTTCCTCTCTTTTTCTCTGGTTTAGCCACATTCAGACCCACATTGGTTTATTTGATTTGAAATTTATCTAAGTTACTTTTATTTATATTCTCAGAATTAGGCATCTGTTCAACATTTGGCCATTGCTTTTGATTTCTTTCACTAGGAAACTCTAAATTCCTGACCAAACATTTATGGCTTAAATTTTCTCTTCTCTTTCTTTGCCTTGTCTCCTCAATTCTTTCTTGATTCTTTTGATTTTATATTCCTTTTCAGTTCTCATTCTCTTTATGTCTAATATAAATGATTCTAATTTTTTCTCACAGACGACTTTCTTCATTCTTATTTCACTTTGGAGCAACACAATTTAGATGTTATGAATCTGTTTTTCTTTTAATATAGTATATCCTATGAATAAGAGCAAAGAACCTGAACTAAATACATCAAATAAATAGACATATACTGTAGATAATTGAAAATTTAGAATAGTCAGTATGACATGGTAGATAACTTCATTTTTAATAAATATAAAAAGCTTTCTCCATACCTCTAACATTGTGGCCTTTGTTCATAATTTAAATGCTGTCTTAAGGAATATTATGTTCTTGGCCTAATGGATAGTAATGAACTAGAATTAGAGTTTAACACTTGCCACACAGTGGTTATATGCAAGGTAGTAGAGAAAGTCCTATCATTTATGAGATAAGAATTAAGTTTTTCTCTGACCCAGTTATAGATAGAAAGTTGCTATAAGCACAAATTTCACAGTTTATATTTAAAAACAAAACAAAGTTTATGAAACAACAAAAAACACTCTTTAAATGATGATAACTTGTAAGGAGACAATCTGATATCAATACTAGCAAATAATACAAATTATGTGTTTTGCCTTATTATTATGGCTTATTATTATATTATGGCTTAAGTTTAATTATGACTTTCCTTACCACTGTTTAGATTTTCTTTTGGAAATATTTTCATTTTTATTCCAGTAATGCACAGTATACTGGATAGTATTAGTCAAACAGATTTATTATATTTTAAAACATATTTATTAATATTTTATTACTCCTTTGGTTCATAGGCTACATACTTAAAAAGGAACCCAACTAAATATCTTTTTGACTGCACAATATTAAACACACACATGAATCAAGATTGATCTCACTTTATATGTCCTCCAAACTAGTAGAGTTCTGTATACAGGATTTATCCACATGTAGACAAATTGCAGCTAATCTGAACCTTCTTAGGAATATTTTCTAACTAGAATTCTAAAGCCCATTACTTCTCTTGCTCTAAATCTTTTGGTTTGGACAAGACAAGTCAAAGAAGAAAGAATACAAAATGTCCTCGCTACATAGAGAAAAGAAGATGAAATTATCTAAGTGCATTATTTCCTTAGGATGGAGGGATTTAAAAGTTGTTAGCAAGAAGCATTTCTTTTTCTTTTTTCTTTTGTATTTAATTTAGAGATCGCATCTCCTGAGTTGCTTAGGGCCTCCCTAAGTTGCTGAGGCTGAGTTTGAACTCAGCATTTTTAAAGGAGAAGTGGAGGGCATTGAAAAAGAGGAACAGAAAATAATAATTATTATTTGAGGCATTTATTCTTTGAATGTATTATATTTGATAATGTAAACTATAACATATTTCATGGAAACAGGTATGAGATAAAGATGATGAAAGACTGATGTCATCTTTCCAAAAAGTAAAGAATATTAAATAACTGTGAAAGAGAAAAAGAAACATGCATTGATGTTTTTTTCTGTTTTCTTTCTTCTGTAGTAAAAAAAAATCTCTTTTTTTAAATTCCTCCTTATTTCTAAATAGCTGAAATAATGATTTCAAATTTCTAAGAATGTTACATAATTTAACCTCTGTAGATTCTTGTTTTATAAACATCAGTAGCAAACACAGCAAACATCACACATACAATCCCACAAATGTCATAGTCTTAACAAGGAAAGTTTACTTATCTCTCATATAAGTAAACAAAAGTGTTGTCTTTTGCAATATATGTCAGTGCAGTTCTATCTACTTCATGTCCAGGCTGGAAAAAGCAAACTGAACATTGCTATTTCCATTGTAGAAGGAGAGATAACAGTAGCTGTTGAACTTTGCCTTGGAAAGGGAACACATCTCTTCTATTCTCAAGACCAGACAATGTGGTGGGATTGCAGTCAAAGGCTTAGGTAGTGAAATCCTCCCAGCAAGAACAATGAAAGCCACTTGATCATGCATGATTATGGAGAAAGGAGGCAGGGTGTCTTTCCTAAGGAAGAGTAGGAAACATTTGGAAAGATAGTTTAATCTACAATACATATTGAAAGGAAGCTAGTATTTTGTAACAAAGAATAAGTATCAACACTTTTGTTTTTTAATAGACATTCCCAAATTTAAATCTGTCACAAAATCAGTGTTTTTTAAAATCACTGCCCCTGGATTTCCCATAGAAATCTGGAAGCTAATATTCAAAAGCATGGTTCTGGGTAGCATATTTTTTCTCTAGAACATTTAAATTCCTCCAGCATCAAAAAGTGTTATTTTTATACCTTTGAAAGCAACCTCACTCTTTCCTATATGGAATTCACTTACAAACAAGAATATTTATTCTCCCCTGTTGCTGGCATCATAAGGTGAAAAGTGCTTCTCTGAAGTTGTCTTACCACTAATGGGAATTTTTAATCAGGAATGGTTGTCGTGCTAATCTAATAGACTTTAAGTTAAGACCTCAGTGTCACTGAAGCCTAAAATATCCCTGCAGTTCCACATATAGAAATCTCTGAATAATGCAGTACATCCCTAAAGAGGTATTATGCAAATGAATGCATTTAGTTACTATGTACTGTAAACAGATCACTACTTCTTTCTTCCTTTTGAAATCACAGCAGAGATTAGAGCTGTAATACTCTTATTACCTAACAAAATAGCTAAATATTTAAAGCAGATCTGCAAAGAGCTTCAAGCCTAAGATAACACCCCCTTGAATTTGGATTGGGTTTTTCCTGCAAAGGTCATAGAATCTTCTTACACGCTTCATTCAAATTCCCAAAAGAAACATTTCTTTCTGAAATATAATATTAAGTTACACTCTCTATAGCCACGCAGACATTGTTGAATATCTTATATTTTCATATTAGCAAATTCTACCCCAACACTGACAAGTGAAAAAGTGGCAATCAGACATAACACAGAATTGGAAAAATCAAAGTCAAGTTGTAGAATCATTAGTAGAATAAAGTTGGTTGTTTACTTCTGATGTAGTGGCCTCAAGATGAGCCAATCTCCATTAAAACTGCCCCCTGCCACATAGGATGAATTTACCAGCAGCAAATGATTTCAGGTGAGAAGGAAAAGTGCCTAATGAGCTTTTCCCTTTTCTTTTAAACCTTTATTGAATACAGACAAGGAAGCAGGGTGTTATAGATTTGGCTACATAATTTTAGAGTGTTTATTTTTATGATGCTTTTTTAAAATTGTGTCATAAAACCTGAATGGGAAAAATAGCAAAGCTTTCCTCTCAATTATGCATAAGCCAATTGATCAAACAGTGCTGGTTTCATTAAACAAGCCCAACCCAACGACCCCTTGGGATGGCATATTTTCTGCTAGACAACTCTCCATCTATTTTGAAAGAAATAAAGAAAACATGGACAAATAATAATTTTTTTAAATAAGCAAGTTTGCTTTTCTTTTTGAAATTTGTTATTGAATTGAGATAGAAAATTTCTTTATTGTTCAGAAACAGAGAGAACAAATGGACTGGAGTCTAATTGTAGAGTTCAAACAGAAAGTTCTCCAACCTACCACAGGGGAAAAAAGAGAAGGAGCAGATAAATCTACACTGGTCACTCTCAGCAGAAAGGGATTAAATCAAATACATTACAGCTTCCTTAGAAAGGAAAATCGGCCTCAGTGCAGCCCTGAAAGGCCAGTTTTATGTTTGAAGGAAATGATCAGCTCAGAGCAGTGTAGCTGGCTATAAGCAGGTGTTGGCATAGGGTCCTCCGTGTTCATACTAGTGGCCATTGGAACATAATAGATGGTTGTCCTTGAGGAGTGAAGAGGTCTGCAATGTATAGAGTGGCAAAAGAGTTTTCCAACACCCAGCAGTGAGGCCAGACATATGAGCATCAGGAGAGAAATAGAATGTGCCAGAAGATCTGAGATATAGACTACACATTCATCAGATTTTAAAATACCTGTTTCAATTTTCTTTGTCCTATCTCAGGGACAGGGACATTGCTCTATTTTAATTCTTCTGATTTTGAATAAATGTTTCTTTTTTTTTCTAATAAAATTGTTTACTTTTTCAGCCCCATTTTCTTAATTGATACTTCAATTTTCTTCAATCCTTTTTCTTTTTTTATGCTTTGGGCAAAAACAAACAAACAAATACTATATTACTCTGACCTTTCACTTCCTAGTGATATTTTCTTTAACATTTAATTTTACACAGAACCATGGGGTTTTCTAAGACACTAATCGATTTATGGCAGGAGTAATAAAAATCAAGTTGATTTCAAAGATATGTTTTGTTTTTAAAAAAAATTATCAATTATTACAAAGGTTAGTCAATATTTTCTGATGGTCCAACCTACAGCTTATAAAATAATATTGTTCTTTTGTGTTTTACTTTCTGAAATATTTTCAATGCATACGTTGATGGGCCATTATTAGAAACAATGGCAATGACCTGAGCTATAGAACCATTGAAATCTTGAGGTGTGATGATCCTCCTAGAGTATCAAGGCAGGCCTCCATCATTATGAACAGTGCTTTTATAAAAGCACACGAAAATAAGAGGACAATGGTGGACAGAGGGAGGCCAGAAGATGGAGGTAGGAACTGGAGTATGTGACCCTTAGCCAAGAAAGTCAAGAGATACAGACGGCTACCAGACCATGAAAGAGGCAAGAAAAGATGCACTGCTATATCATCCAGAGGGAGTGGGGCCTTCATCTAGGGCTTAAGACTTCCAAAATTATGAGAGAGTCAATGTTGTTATTTTCAGCCACCCAATTTGGGGGAATTTGTTACTAATGAATGTTCCAAAAGAATGTGTATGTTTATGTGTATGTGTGTTTTCTCAGAAGATGCCACAATAGTAAAATTATTGTAATAAAAGTGTCAGTCACAGCAGTCAAAGTCCCTCTGGAATGTTAAATTTTCCCTCTTATCCTATCTTAATTTCTTTGCTTTGTTTTGTTTTTGTGATAATGAGATTGAACTTGGGAATGCTTTACCACTGAGCTATATCCCCAGATATTTTATTTTTTATTTTGAGACAGGGTCTTGCTAAGTTGCTCAGTTTGACCTTAAATTTGTGATCCTCCTGCTTCAGCTTCCTGAGTCTCTGGAATTACAGTCTCTGGAATTACCACTGCACTCAGCTTTACTCCCATATTCTTGGTATTCAGAACAGTGGTTTTTCTCACTTCTCCAGCTCTCTGAGCATGTTGTTTGAAACTTATTTTCTCCAGACCCTGGTACAGGTGATTAGATCTACTTATTCACTTATTCAGTTCATATTAAATATTACCATTCATTAATGTATAATATATATATATATATATATATATATATATATATATATATACACACACACACACACACACACACACACACACATACACATATGTGTATATATATATATATATATATATACATATATATATGTGCACACATACATATATAAACACAAGTACATAAATTCTATGTATGAATTGTTAAAAATTACAAATATAGAGACATTGAGAGAGACTTTTTAAAGATTTAAATAAGCATTTCATTTTGTAATTATTTATAAGCTTTTTCACGAAACATATTTGCAACCATACCATTTTCTTTGATGCCATGTATAATCTTCCAGTTTTATTTGTGGTTACCCAGCCTTATGGCAAAGAGCAAAGAGGGAAGCAAGTCACTGTAGGAGTGGGAAATTTCCCACAGAAAATGCTTATAATTATATCTCCACAGACATGAGGAATGAAGTCCTTTTGAGAATATCTATATTCATTTTGAGTTTGCTTTGGCATATAATTTTTAAGGTGAGTCATAAAAGGTTTCCTACTTTGATTGAGAAGTAGTATGTAATTATGAATCACCAAGTGTGTTTCAAACACTGATCCAGTAAGTAAAATAAAGCATTTCAACTTAGCCTTTGAGGGCTTACCTGAATATTTTTCTTATGTCAACTCTCCTAACCCCCATTTTCTTGAAGCTCCTTCCTGTTCTATATTTTTATTTTTTTTGTCCATTTACCCTCCACTATTACTAAGGTGTGTTTGATAGTATTGCTAATATTTATTTATTTTGTTAATCGTCTGCCAGTCCTACCTGAATACAAGCTCCACAAGGGTAAGAGTCTTGGTCTATTCTGTCCCCTGATGTATCCTTAGCACCTGGAACAACATATGGTCAAAGCTCAATGTGTTCCAAATAAATGAGCGAATTAGTATGCCATTCACCTGTGCCACTGTCCAGGGGAAAGTAAGTCCCATCAAGTATGCTTGGAGAGATGGAGAAGTGAGAAGAACCACTGCTCTGAAGATTAAGAATGTGGGAGAGAAAAGGGAATGAACTTGACCATCTGAGAGGACCTGAGCCAGCCGTTTTCATTGGATTGATTATATCATTGGTGTTCTCCCCTGAGAACTGCAGGATATTAAAATATTGGGGAGCTGGAGTAGCCTAGAACAGAAGGAGACTTAGTAGGGCTCCATTCAAAATCATCCACATTCACCCTTAAGAAGACTGCAGGAAAGCCAAGAGTGAGAAGGAACCAGGCACTTGCTTCTCTGCCAGTCTTCACTGCTGTTGTCCACAGCATGTGGTCTTCCCCTTGGAGGCTTCTCAACTTCTTGAAATGTTTGCATGTGTTGAATAGTGAGATATAAAGAGAGATTGTCAACTGGGGCCGCTACCATAAAATACTGTGAATGTTGTATTTTTTTTTTAACAGAAATTGATTTCTGACTGTTATGGAGGCTGGTGTCGGGGTGTCAGCAGAGTCTGCGTCTGGTCGGGGGTTTTTTGGTTCCTAAATGACCAACTTCCTTCTGTGTCCTCACAAGGCAGAGGGGCAAGGTGCCTTTTTTATTAGGAACCTTGATGAAGACTCTGTCCTCAAGACTTTATCATTCCTAACGTCCCCAGAATAACATAATACCATCACGGAAGGTGAGAACTTCAGGTGAGAATTTGAGGAGATCACAAATATTCAGCGACTGTGAGAATTGAACTGTTATTTTCTCCTTCTGTTCCTAAGGCCAATCTGCTGTTTGTCTTTACAATGACTTCAGCACAGGAGACAGATATTATTCCCATATTATGGATAAAGAAGCTGAGGTCAGAAATATTAAGGAACTTACACAGGTTTACCCAGCTAGTTAATTCAGTGGTGGATCCATGAATCTTGGACTAGACTTTCTAACTATTTGTCTCTCCTGTAATCTTTTTCACATCTATCATCTTGCTCACTAATTCCGTGAAATGGATTTTATCCTTTCCATTCATCCATTCATTTTTTCTTTCACTTCTTGAAATACAGGACTTAGTCATGAGATTTGGCGATCAATATTCTTGATTCAAATTTATGGCTGATGGTTAATAATTATATGATACTGAAAAAAATCCCTTATGTTCCTATTTCCTGTGCTATTTATTACTTCTTTAATATTGTATCTTTCTTCCAAGGCCACTTTCCTTCTGTCTACAGCATATACTCTAGAATTTATTTTGCTATGAAGGGAGAACTCTTAATTTTTGTTAATCTGCTCTCATTATTAAAAGAAAATTTCAGTGTTCATAGAATACTGGTCTGAAAGATATTTTCTATCTGCCCACTGAAGATACAGTCCCACTGTCTTTTGATTTCCAATATTGCATACTGACAGAGACGACTGTCAATCTAACCACTGCACCATTACAAGCAACTGTGCTCCACTCTGTCTGCTCTTAGGATCGATCCCTTTTTGTGGAATGTTTTATATTTTACTAAGCGTATATATGGATAGGGTTTTTTTTTAAAAATATATTCTTCTTGAGATCTCTGTGTTTGTGTTTTCATCAGTTCCAGATAAACCTTATATTTTCAAATTTCTTCAGTGTCACATTCTCTTTCTTCTGTATGTCTAAGACAAAATTTGGATGAATATTGATCCTTTCTACTTTGATCTTCATGAACCAACACTATGACATCTATTACATTCTTCTCTTTTTATTGTGCTTTTCCTTTAAAATTATTTTCTGGGTTACTAATTCTATAATGAATTTGTGTTAAAATTGTCTACTAGTTCCCATTTTAATTATTCAGGTTTTTATTTCAAAAAGCATCCTTGATCATTCATCATTAGTTCTTGCTTACCCCACACATTTTAACCTTGGATTTTATGCCATTTAGTACAATAGTCAGTCATCTTAAAATTTCTGTGCTTAATTCTGGTATTTAAAATGTATTGGTTGTTGAAGTTTGTTCCTGGTGCCTTAAATTTATTTTTTTTTGTGTGTATGTCATCGCCAGTTTTGTTGTTGTTGTTGTTGTTGTCATCGTCATTTGTTTGTTTATTTTTGCTACTCTTCTTTCAGATAGAGAGATGGAATACTGATATATAAAGGACAGATTTTCAGGGAGGATTTGAGTTTGCTTTTTTGGACTAGAGTACCAATTGAGACAACAAATTCCTATGCTGAACACCTTGTGGTTCAACTCCTTAGCAACATTCCCCACTCATCCCTTCCTAGCTGGAGTCAAGGAAACTAATTTTATCGCAGTCCTCTGTAAGGAGAGAAGGCAAGTTAGATACGAATTCACCCTGAGAGTGTAGTCTCTCTGGATCTCAGACAACTGAGAAGATTAACTTTCAATGTATGTTTTGAGTATTCACTGAGAACATGAAATCCCAAGCACAGGTTCAACTGCTGTGCAAATCCACTTATCTCTCCAACTTTCACCCTCATTCTAGCATGAGAAATGTTTTAACTTCTTGAAAGATCACTTTGCTCAAAAGCTTTTTTGAAACTTGTAGTGCATTTTAGACCATAATTATGTGTAGCTCCAAGTCCATCCAGGTGTCTAGCACACCATGTTCTTAAGATGAACATGAATAGAGAGAATACTCCAAACTCAGGGTAGTTGTGAAGATCAGGTAATATTTTAAATTAAAACTCAGAGTTTGGCACAGAAGAAGCATGAGGTACATGTTAATAGTTTTTGTTATTCAAGAATGTTTGGCCCTTGAAGTTGAACATGGGCTTCTCTCTCTCTCTCTCTCTCTCTCTCTCTCTCTCTCTCTCTTTAGGGTGGGAAGGTATGGGATATTAAATTCAGGGCCACTAGACCACTGAGCCACATCCCCAGTTCTTTTTTGTATTTTATTTATAGACAGGGTCTCACTGAGTTGTTTAGTGGCTTGCCATTGCTGCGGCTGGCTTTGAACTTGTGATACTAGTGCCTCAGCCTCTGGATCCACTGGGATTACAGGTGTGCACCACCGTGGCTGACCCTTAAACCTTTTATATAGCAGTTATCATGATCTGTTTTGAATAACAGTGGTAGAAAGCAGTGGGTTCTGTATCCTTTTCTAAGAGTTGTCAAATAGAATGTTGTCATTTGAGGCTGAAAGACAGCTATGCACAAGATAGCTTATGTCATTTATGCATGTCTCTGGTTGTTCCTGACTTTAGCTTTTTAATTATAGTTCTTAAATGTACTGAAAATATACTATTTGTTCTATGTATTAGTTGAGTCATGATGCCATAGCAGAATATCACAAACAAGATAGTTCAAGCAACAGAAATTTATTTTCTCTGAGCTGGGGTTGTAGCTCAGTGATAGAGTGTTTGCCTGGCATGTGGAAGGCAATGGGTTTGATCCTTTGCACCACATAAAAATAAAATAAAGGTATTGTGTTCATCTACAACTAAAAAAAATTGGAAAAAAAAAGGTTTCTTCAAGAAAAAAGAAATTTTATTTTCTCACAGATGTGTAGATGGGAAAGGCCAAATTCAAGGTATCTGCTGATTCATTACAGAAATAAATAGGGATAGAAATCAGGTGTACTTTACTACTGAGCTATATCCCCAGTCCTTTTCCTTTATTTTGAGACAGATCTCACTAAACCATTGAGGATGGTCTCCAATCTGAGATCCTCTTTAGCCTTAGAAGTCCCTAGGGTTACAGGTATGCACCACCACACCCTGCTAGGCGGGCCCTGTTCTAAGGTTGCAGTTTGTCACCTTCTTACTATGTCCTCACATGGAAGAAAGAGACAGAGACAGAGGGACACTATCCTCTCCTTATTGTCCGATTGGATTAAGGTTCCACCCCATGACCTCATTGAAACATTATTGCATCCTAAGGACCCAGTCTCTAGATTCTGTCACACTGGGGGTTAGGATTTCACATGAGGATTTTTTCACAGGAGGAAACACAATTCATTCTATAACACCCTGTTTCCTTGTGCAAAGAATGAAGACCCCTGGAAATATAAACTTAAGGCACTAATATACCAATATATTTCTTAACAATGTTTTAATTATAAGGTATTTTTAAGTATCATTGGAATTTACCAGCTTATCACACTATGATATGGTTAGTGTGTTTTTAAACCACTTATATGTATTTTTAAATCACTAAGTATTCCCAATTCTTAGCTCACTGTCACTGAACTCTTTTTCTGGGTCTTTGTGTCAGTGATAAATGGTCATGAGTTCCTGAGTGAAGTTACAGGAGAAAGAATGAAAAATAGAAATGCAAGTATTGATATAAAAAGCAAGGCATTGTGAGGGACACAAAAATTCAGTGATATCTTATACAGAATTGAGGTTTTCCAGTAGATTTAAAATTTAGCCTATTTAACTATGTTACTAATATGAGGTTACCTTATATAAACATGACTAATGCCTTATCAGAGAAGTGGAATGATAATTCCTGAGAGATTTCATAACCAAAGGTGTAGATGACAGAGGAATGCACGTTAAGACAAAATGTAATGATTCAACATAAATTTTAGACTTGGATATACTCATGTTTGTACCTTCGACCTATCATAAAATTAGTTATGAATCATTAGTTGGCTTGCTCATCATCTTTTGTCTGAAATACTACAAATCATGGAAATAATGATATCCAACTCTAGGATTGCTGAATAAATTAATTAAAAAAACAGTAGCAATTACATAGCTTGTGATTGAGGTTTTACTCAGCCTTAATATTCTTTTTAAAAAATATTTTTAGATGTAGATGGACACAATGCCATCTATTTATTTATTTGTTCTTTTTATGTGGTGCTGAGGCTTGAACTCAGTGTTTCACATGTGTCAGGCAAGTGTTTTACCACTGAGCAACAACCACAACCCCAGCCTTAATATTTTTATCTGTAAACTAAGACTAACATTCCTGGTTTTGATCTTATGAATAAATAAAATTATTTATATAAGTTATTAGGTACAATGGCTGGCACATAGTATGCAAGAGGTACATCTTTTTTTTCTCACTCCCCGTTATTTTCCTTCAGTTGTTCTAGTCAATTAAAATTAAACACTAATAAATTGATCACAGAAAAGAAGGAAGTCCAACGACAACACATCAGGAAGATCTTACATTAAATTTTTGAAATGAAGATAAATCGGCATAAGAGTCACAAAGGCAGAGGAGAAAAATCAATTGAGCAGAATGTTTGGGAAGTTGAAAGTACACAGAGTTTATAAATAAGGAACAGTCAACAATATTAAAGTCAACAGAGAAATAAGACTTTTGAGTGCTAAGAAAAGGGTATTGATTTTGCAATTTTAAATTGGCTTTTTTTTAATTGGCTAGTTTTTCTGAAAAGCAGTTTTCACAGAATGGCAGGAGAGGAAATGATATTGTGTGGAATTGATGAAAACTTTGGAAACAGAATATGGTGGTAAAAAGATTAAAAGAGAATGTGACTGTGTACAACACCAAGACACAATGTTTTTTTTTTGCTTACCCCCTAAAGAAAAAACTTTTTATTTGTTTATGGAATGTGATTGATTTAAGAGTGAGAGAAGGCAGTAGGGAAGGGAAGAAGCAGGGGCTTAGGGGACTTAAGAAAACAGGCACACACCCTCCTTCAAAACCAGGAAGAAAGGAAGGAAGCAGAAAGGACAGAACGATGGAGTTCTGGAGGAAAGGGTGTGGTCACAGTAGGACACTTTCACAAAGAGAGGCTGCAGAAGTGCAACCCGAATGGTTTTCACTTTTCTCAGTGAATAGGAGGTGAATCCATCCACCCAAGTGTGAAAGAGCAGCATTTTCTGACATGGAAACTCATGGAAAGTAGAGAACAATGCCTAGTTGGCCATGGTATATCAGAGCACAGGATAGTGTCGCATGCATGAGGCTCAAAATTGCTTAGCTAAAATGTGTATCTCAGGTCTTGAGCAGAAAGGAAATGATTTGGAAGAGTGAAGATGAGAAAGTAAATAACAAAAAAAATAAAACAAGAAGGAAAGAATGAACTAAACACACACACACACACACACACACACACACACGTAGAATTGAAGAATCTTAGTGACAGCTCAATTGAAGTCAGAGAACATAAATATAGAGTGGACCCACTCTTAGAAGATAAGTCCTATTTTAAATCCTAAGGGAAGACTGGGTAATGAAATCCATTAACAATGCACTACCCAATTGAAAGTTGAAAAAAAAGATTAGGGAAGACAAATGTAATTACCCAAATTGTAATTTGGTCAAGACACCAAGGTTAATAACATTCCTCCTTTTTCAAAAGTTGCCATGAATTTTTTAATACCTTATAATGGCCAGTGTCACAATTTTTCTTCCTATACAAGTGATGAAATCTTTGATATGCATTTTTAAAAGTTAAAAATACATATTAAGGATGAGTATTCACCATTCCATGTGCACATACATTTGTAACTATATGAATGTTGGAGAATGATTTATTTAATTATGTAAAGTGCCTAGATAGAAAATAAATGCCTTTTTAGTTGCCAAATATGAAGAGAAGTTATGAGTAAAACTAGGTTCTATAATGGTAGTTAAAAGCAGAAATTAAACTCTGGACCACAGTGTTGTTTAGGGGTTAAATGTGTGGTCATTATAGAGACCTCACTTCTAGCTGGAGTCTGCCAATATCAAATTATCAGTTCTCTGTAATATCATCTTCTTTCTTTAAAACAGAGTCACAAACTATATTATGTCATAGGGATTTTGAAGAATAAATAAGATATATCAATAAAACAATTCTCTGCTTGCTTTAAGTAGGATGTATAAAACAAATAGTAAATTACAAATAAATATCAACAATGATATCAAGCTGATGCTTCTTTGATTTATTATTATTAATTTTTTTGTACCAGGGACTGAACCCAGGGGAACTTAACCACTGAGACACATCTACAGTCATTTTTATATTTTTTATATTTTATTTTGAGACAGTCTTGCTGTTGCTCAAAGCCTTGCTAAGTTGCTGAGGCTGACTTTGAACTCATGATCCTCCTGCCTCAGCCTCCAGAGCTGCTGAGATCATAACTTGCTTCACCATGTCCAGTGCTTGTCTGATCTTAAGTCTTACTTTTCAGCAATTGTGGAAAGTAGATCCAGGAAATATCACTTAGATAATGCGTAAATGTGGAATATCACCTACGTTACACATATTTTCTAAACTTTTCTGGTATAAATGTGTCTTTCTTGGTGTAAATTTTGATCTGTTTGTTTTGTTAAATAATGACCTATTTTATAAAGGAATTCTACCATTTATTTATGTTGATAACAGCATTCGAGAGGTATTAAGCACAAAATCCACATAAACAGTTCACATATTCACCAATATCCCTTCAGAAAGTGTCTCTTCTTTCCTGAGTGAAGCATAATTGTGCCTGAGAAATACTATGTTCATAAAAAATATGAGAAAGCTTTAAAAAACTAAACAAAAATCTTATTTCTGAATACAAAGGAAAAAAATACATAGCATATTACCAGCATTAAAGAACAAAATCAAAACTTATTTTTTTATACAAGGAGGAACATTAATTTGATCAGGAAAAGGCAGCAAAATAACCAATTCATAATTCACTAATATAGTTACTACTCCTAATCATTGTTTCCCATAATAATTATTCCATTATGTAATCATACATGGCATCTGGTTTTAACAATAAATGAAACAAGCTGAAGAACAGAAACTTTCTAGTATTGTTTGACAAAACACACTGGATTGAATACTTATAAACAATACTAGAAAACAAGTCTGTTGCTCTCACCCTATCCTCCTTAAAGGCATTTTAAACAGTGGTAGAAAGTAAGAAATAAACAATAAGCATAAACTATGTCTTCATCAAGTTCAAATTTATAGCCAGATATTCTAATTACAACCCTTTTAATCAAACTATATTAAGTAAAATGCATTCAATTCCCCTCAATAAATGAGAAAGCCAGGGAATGGAGCTCTATCAGGAATTATTAAATGCCTGTCCCTCTCTCTATCCTCCCTTATCCACTATCATCTCCTAATTTTCAGCATGGTTTATCTCTATGTTTTTATATTATCTTTATTTATTGGAGTAAATCCCTGAAGAGAATTTTAAACTTATACCAACTAAGGTCAGAAACTACTGAATAAGGAGAAAATATTTTTCTCTAATGCCTATATAAAAACGATTTGAATCTCTTTGTCTTGGGCTTTGTGTCCATTTCTGGTCTAATCACTATGGCCAGGATAATGGAGCTTTGATTAGCCAGGTATCCATCACAAGGCCGCCTGTACCTCAGCAGGAGCTGGAAAACCATGATTTATAATCACTTAAGCTAGAATACCATCAAAAAAAGGAAAGGCCATCTCCAAACCAGAGGGAGTACTATAGTCAGAAGAATGGAAGGACCAAGGCTGTGCAGATAAAATTGTAAGCTAAATCAAGTTTGTGGCATGATTCTATTAAATTAATAAAGGCAAAGTGGAAGTAGAAGAAATATTACATAAAAAATATACTTTGCACTATAGGTTATAGGGGTGAAAAAACTCAATCTCTTTTCTCTTAGGGTCCCAGCTGAACCAAAAGTTAAATTGATAGAATAATAGGAAAAAAAAACATAGCTTAAGTTTCAAGTACTACAGAAGCCTTCATAGAGAAAGGAAGACACAAAGAAGCAGCTATAGTTAGTCACTAAATACTAGATTGGACACAGCTGTAAGCAAGCAACTAAATTACACGGGAGACTTAAATGGTGAGTTATTTTAACATGGCCTATACAGAATTCTCTGATTTCGACTTTTATTCTTTGAAGATGAAGATTTTACTTTTCCTTCTAGTACAGGGAAGGTGTACTAGATTCTTTTACATGGGAAATTTTGTGGTCTGCTTTTAAGAAATATCACTAAGGTCAGAGTGACCTTTCTGCACCTGATGTTTTTCAAGTGTCTTTAACTTAGCCAGTGTGCCAGGATAACATATGTTAAACCCCTTCAATATGCAATGAAGTCAGACCTCTACCTTTGTGGAGAATTTAGTCCACATCACTGACATTCTCTCTATCAATTTCCTTAATTATAAAACTGAAAATTTCAGTTTATTTCATGGCATCACTACATTCAACATGTTATAGCTTTTAGATAAGTCAACAGGTATGTTTTCTGGGTATTTTCAATTCAAAGGCAAGCAGAAGAAGGAGATAACAGTCTTTGGGGTCACATAGATCTGTATCTTAGATATGTCCTTTAGTAGCTCTATAAACTTATACAAAGAAACAGCTTCCTTTTCTGTACAATGGAGATAGCAATATCATCTACATCCTAAGGTGTTGTGATGAATTCATGAGATGACTACAGTGCCTGCCATGGAAGATCATTTAATAAATGTTAGGAGTTTTCTTATTCCTACTATTAGGTGTTATTTTTATAACTCTCAGAAAAGATTTTGCATATTTTCTCATTGGATGTATGTCTAAATGGTTAATTTTTAATTTTTTTTAGGTGTAGATGGACACAGTATCTTTCTTTCTTTCTTTATTTTTTTACGTGCTGCTGAGGATCAAACCTGGTGCCTCACACATGCAAGGCAGGTGCTCTACCACTGAGCCACTGAGCTGCAGCCTCTGCCAAATATTTATTTTGAATATAGATAAAATATTTAAAATTGTTCTGACCAATTCATGGATTCAGTTCATGATGAATCAAAAGTGATCTTCAGTAACCTGCAGTGGCACCAGGTATTTATAAAAAGACTAAATTCATTTCCATCTAGGGTATTTGAATTAAAATATTTTCTATTCAGACTAATTAGGGAATAATAAAAACCACGTATGTGGCTGCTTACTCTTTTCCGTTATTCTGCCCCATTAGATGTGGAGACAAGCCGAATGGAACCTATAGAGACAGGGCTCTATAGAACGATGTAATTTTAAAAATCCTCATCAGAAAGGAACACTTAACTGACATGAAAAAAAAATCACATACTGTTTTAAGTACCACCACCAACATTTTCAAGAGCTAATTAAAGAAAAGCAGATTTCTTTTTTTAATGCACTTGTTGAAAACACTAAATTTAAAATGGCCTTTAAGTAATTGAAGAAAGAGGATGGAGAATCATCTTCAATTTGTATTATATCTCCAGGTGCAAGTTTATGATTATTTTATATGATAATTAGTATGTGCTATGATTAGAATGTATGTGTCCCTCCAAAATTCAAATGTTGCAAACTTAATCCCCAATGCAATAGTATTAAAAGTGGCCTTTAAGGAGGTAATTACAGCATAAGGGCTTCACCCCCATGGATAAGAAAAGAGACATAGAAAAGGCTTGAAAGAGTGATTTTGTCCTTTTCTTCCCTTCTATGATGCGCACATTTCATGTTCTTCCCCTCCAGACAGAGGATGCTGAGACATGATGTCATCTCAGAAGCAGAGAGAAGATTCTTACCAGAACTCAAATCTATCAGTGCCTTGATCTTGGATGTCTTACATCCAGAGATGTGAAAAATCACTTTTTTAAATAAATTATCTAACATAAGGTATTTTGTTATAGCAACAGGAAGGTACAGAGATGTCATGCGGTATGGATGGTATGGAATTCAAAAGAGGATCCAGGAAAAAAATGAATGATTGAATGAACAAAAGAATGAATTGGAAACTGACTATACAGTGTCTGTAGTTCCAAGTTTTTTTTCTTTTTTATGTTTATCTTTTATTTGTTCTTATTAGTTTTACATGACAGTGGAATGTATTTTGACATATTATACATATATGGAGTACAATTTCCCATTATTCTGATTGTACATGATATAGAATTATATTGGTCATGTATTCATGCATGCAAGAAGAAAATTACATTCAATTCATTCTACTCTCCTTCCGATTCCCATTCCCCTTCCCTTCCCTTCATTCCCCTTTGTCTAATCCAAAGTACTTATGTTCTTCCCTGCTCCCCTCTCCTTATTGTAAATTAGCATCTGTCTATCAGAGAGCATTCAGCCTTTGGGTTTTCAGGATTGGTTGTTCCAAGTTTTAATGAGTAGGACAGATAACTCCCATTAAAGACCCACTTTCTATTTACTTATTTATTGGTACCAGAGGTTGAACCTAGGGGTGCTTTACCTCTGAGCCGTATTCCCAGCCATATATATGAACACACACACACACACACACACACACACACACACACACACACACACATATTTAGAGACAGGGTCTTGCTGAGTTGTTTAAGGCCTCACTAAATTGCTGAAGCTGACTTTGAACTCACTATCCTCCTGCCTCAGCCTCTCTAGCTGCTGGGATCACAGATATGCACTGCTATGCCCGACTCACTTTCTATTTATTTTAAAATGCATATTTACATATAAGGATATTAAGTCAATACACATATGCATTGATAAGTAAATATATGTATTTTGGTTGATTATCCAATGGCTAAATATCAACATCTACCCAAAACTAAGACCAAAGTCAGATATCACTATCACTAAACAATCTTAGTGAACTTTATAAGAGTCAATGTAAAATTAAAATCAAGCAAACAAGGAAGGGGAGAGAACTTAAAAGGGCTAAAGATATGAGTGAGTGAGGACATGAAAGCAGAAAGATTATTTTTGCCTTTGACATTGATGCTTTTTATCACCACTTTGGAGGTAAAGCTATTAACATCTGTGAGAGGCCTGTGAGCCTGGAATTCCATGTTTGAATTCTAGAAGAATACTAGCACTGCTCAACTGTGTACTGTGGTGTACAAGCATTTTCACCATAGAAATATTTACAGCAAACAATTAGAAAAAAATGAGGTCATAAATATCTCTACAGATGTTGAACCTAGCAGCTCCAGAGGCTGAGGCAGAAGGATCATGATTTCAAAGCCAGCTTCAGCAACTTAATGAGGCCCTAAGCAACTAGGGGAGACCTTGGCTCTCAATAAAATATAAAAAGGGCTGGGGATGTGAATCAGTGGTTAAGCACCCCTAGGTTCAATTCTCAGCACAGAAAAAAAAATCAAAGAAATACTGTATAGAGTGATGAAAGCAAGTAAAAATTACATGATCTTATTATTTTCTGAAACATATAAGACATAGAGGACACAAAGACATATATTTGTAGTTAAAGATCAAAAATATATTGATTGCCTCTGTGTAATTCCACATTTTGTCTTATAAAAAGTTATACCCCATATATGTATAATATGTCAAAATACATTCTACTGTCATGTATAACTAACAAGAACAAATTAATTAATTAAAGTATATTTGTTGCCTCTAGAGACAAAGGATAAACATTCTGGTAAAATTATTAAAAATTCAACTTTTAACAATATTTATTGAATAAAAAATTTGAAAAACAATAATGCCAGGTTACTGGGTAAATATGTGTATGCTATGTTATCCTATTAATTTTCTTTGTGTTTTAAAACTTTAAATAAAACTCAAGGAATTCATAGTAAGTTTGCCTCTACTTTTTAAAATGAATGTGACCGTTTAGATTTTTTCTTACTTATTTCTTCCAGTATTTACAAATTTTGGTGTTTTCATGTTAAATGAAGGGTGATAAGTAGCAATTATAAAATGAAAGATGCTGCCATTTCCTTTAACCAAGTTTAAAAAAATCTTAATTTAAAAACAAAAGTAATATTCTTCTGACTCATGAGACTCAAATGATCCCAAGGCCATTTCTGCGTGTATGTGATTAAAGGAAAAACAGGAATTAAAGATGTAGAAATCAGAAGTAATCAACTTTAAAATTTTTAGACACAGAAACTACTTGTCTTAAAATTAAAACACTTAATATATCAGATTGCATTTTATCTTTTTTCTTTTTTCTGAAGAAAATGGTTTTACACATTTTTCCTTAATACTGCTGGCTGATGCTGAGATGATACATAAGAATTTTATTTCACATACTAAGGCTAACCTTTGTCATTAAACGGCACACATGTGATGAGGTGGCTCAGATGCTTACACAGCTCATCAGTTGAATAAATAGGAAGTCCAAAGCACTTTGGGATTCCTACATGTTCCTGGAAAGAAACTCTTTTTGAAAAACTTTATTCATGTATATTCAAAAGAGAGTTGGAAGGTTTACATGAAATTCTATTTTTTTTCAAATTGTTGCATTGTAAAAGTTGTCATGCTCTGTCACTATTTGAAAACACTGTATTCAGAAAGCGTGAAATGTGATCTTAAGTATCTATTTTCTGTCAACTATTGAATAAACAAAGATATATTCCACATATATGTATGCAGTTATTTTTGCAATAGCAGGTTTTTTTCTCCAAATAGTTCTCATATTCAATAATATCCCCCAAATACTTCACACTCTGATAAAAGCTGCTTAAATTACTGTTAACTACTCTAGTGATTGTCCACTTCCACTAATTAGTCAACTAATTTTATCCCAACATTAAATCTTAAGATACAGGAAAAATGTATCTATTTTATGTTCTGAGGAAAAAAAGCAATAGATTATAAAATTAGAAATTGATAAAGACTGACATGTTAAAGTGTATTGGGGATTTATCACTGCCTCCTCATCAATGACTCCCAAATTCACTCAAAAATAGTGTGGGTTCTTTGTTAAATGACCTTTCTCTTTTGGTCAGAAGTTTAGTAAAACCTGGACCCATTTACTCAGTTCTTAGGAGTGATTGGGTGGTGTGATCCAGGGGATCCATGAAGGAAAGGGAACAGCACATCCATTTGGTGACATACACTCCAGAGATGAGTTTAAAAGAAAAACTTTATTGTGGCTAGAAACTTAAGCCCCTCCAAAAAATTTGTGCAAAGGCATAGATTAAAAAAAAATACCATATTATTTCACTTTATATGAGCAGTCTAAAGAAAAGTTGAACTCATAGAAGCAAAGATAGAACACTTTCAGGATAGGGTTTGGGTATAGGAAAGAACTGAGGAGATATTGGTCAAAATATAAAATTTCAGTTAGGAGTAATAAGCTCAAGAGATGTATTAAAGAGAATTGTGTTGCAGTTAGAAAAAAAATGTATTATATATTTGACAGTTGCTGAAAGAGTAGATTTTAAGTGTTTCATTGTAATAGTGTATAAGTATGTGAGGTAATAAAAGTTAAGTAGATTGACTGCTTTTCACAATGTATGCATAGTTTAAAACATCATGTTTTACACCATAAATGCATAACATTCATATTCATCAACATAAAAACAAATAATTTTTAAATCCATGGAGAGAGTGGGAGGTGGCCAGAGCTTTCACCTCAGGAAGAATAAGCACTTGACACCATTTTATGGATAGCTTAAAGGTTATATCTATTTAAGAAAGCCAAGGACTTGGGGGACATCCAAGAGGTTCATGTCTCAGTTAAAAGATTTCATACATTGAAAATGCCTTGGTCTTAAAATTCTAAATATTTTCATAGGTTATACATGAGCTATTTTGCCTCAGGTCTCAAGTCTATTTTAGAATAAATTGGTGATTTTATAGAGAGACTAAACCAGTTTAAAAGAGCAGATGCTTCCTGTCTGTGCTGATATACTATCTGTTGTGTTATGGTTTGGATGGGAAATATCTCCCAAAGACAATGTGTGAGGCAATATAGAAATGTTCTGGCATGAAGTGGTTGGATTGGGAGAGTTATAATATAATCAGTTGTAATATAATCACAGAGGTTAATCCACCTCAGTGGATTAACTAGGTGGTAACTAGAGTCAGATAGGGTGTGGCAAGAGGAAGTAGGTCACTGGGGACATGACTTTTGGGTTTATATTTTATCCCTGCTAAGCAGAGCTCTCTCTGTGTGTATATTTCCTCGTTGTCATGTTTTGAGCAGCTTTCCTCCTCAATGCCCTTCTGCCATGACGTTCTACATCAACATAGACCCAGATACTGGAGTCAGTTGACTATGGACCGGATCTCTAAAGCCATAAACAAACAAACAAACAACAACAAAAAAACAACAACAAAAAACAGTTTTCTCCTCTAAATGATTCTTTCCAGGTATTTGAGCACAGCAAAGAAAAGCTAGACTAAAACACTTTACAAACACAAACTCTCAGGAAAGGTAGATTCATACATAGGCAAATGGAGATTTGCTCAAATTGAGTAGAATATTTCAAGAACAATTCCTCTTTTTTCTCCAACTAAATGGTAAAATTATTCATAATTTTTGGGTTAATCATATTCTTTTTAATTTTATTTAACTGCAAATTCCCTAGGGAAAAAGAAGACAGGGCACAAGAATACAAGAATTAAATATTCAAGTAGTCATACCTCTAACCAATAAACAAGCAGACCACCAGAAAAGACATAGGCTGACCATATTAAGATTTTGCATGATGAAAAATTTCAGGTATAAATGATATTTTCTATGAGGTTCTTAAAGTTATCCTTCCCCACTCCCAATGTAAATAGGAAAATGAAACATCCATTACATAGAATAGGATGGATTGCAGGAATGCACTGTACGTGGGCTTTGATATGAAGACAGAACTGGAATCTTGAGCTCTGGAAAATGAAGAGGGGCCATGCTGAGCACTACATACATTTATACCACTATTTAAAGGAATCAGGTTTTCCCTTACCAAATATCAAATCACACCCAGAAAGTACAGCTTCCTAGACTAGAAGTAAGGTAGAATTAAGATAAACAAAATGATTTGTTATCATAAGGGAGAAGTGTTAGATTTAGAGATATGAATAAAGACCAAAGAATTTATGAAAGTTAGTGAAATTGTGAATAATAAATTTCCATTATTACATCTATTGAATATCAATATAATCTTTGTGATCACAGCAGGCTTGATTGAGCAGGGAAAGGAGTCCTGTCACTATTGACAAGAAAACCATATATCATATATAGATACATAGCAACTTCTGTGTTGATATAAATAATAAAACAGAATTCCTCTTTTTATGAAAGACTGAACTCTTTAAAAAAGAAGCAAAATTCTTTGGAAATTTTCCCTAATATGGACCATCATGAACTCAAGAATTTTCATTCCTACTAAGCTGTCCAAAGTTTTCCAAGATTCCAAATTTTTATTGAGAATATGAAGCATCCTGCTCTGTACCAGGCACAGTGTATTTCCTGTACTCACTGAATTTATGGTGTATGAGATAGATGATCAAGGAAAAATTGTAATAACTGAATTATATTTGTTATATTGATAGTATGGCACTACCATCTTAAAAGAAAGGCATGCCATGTTATAGTACTAAACAGTGGCAGTATAAAGCATGATGCAGGTGGAATATCAAGTCTATAAATCAAAGTAGGCTTCCTTGTCTACAAGAAATTTAATTAAAGTATAATCCATGACAAAGCATTAGGCAGAAGGATTCCTGACCCTGGTCTTAGTCATGCTTTTTGGATATGACACCAAAAGCACAGGCAACAAAAGCAAAAATAAGAAAGTGGCATAATATCTAACTAAAATCTTCTGTAAATGAAACAACCAATGAAGAGGAAAGGCACCGTATGAAATGGAAAAACATAAGTGCAAACCTCACATATTGCCCAAATTCTTTGGTTTTCATTCATCTATCTGACTCCAACACTTCTCTCTTATGGTAACAAATTCTTTTCTTTACCTTAATGGGTTTGTATCTAAAATCTATAATGTGAAAGTCAAGATGGCTGCGAAAGGAGTGCAGCACTCCCGTGTACTGCGTCACTGAGCAGGAAAAAGACAAGGTAGAATGGATAAAAGCTAGCTTGTTAGGAATTTCCAGCAAAATTGGGGTGCTCCGAAACCTAGAGGAAGGATTTCCATTGCATAAGGACCTGCTACTGGAGCTCAAACGTGAGAGATTTGTCCGCACGGAGGGTCACGCTGCGTATGCAGCAAATCGCCCTGCGGCCAGAGTCTGCGGCGTTCGCTGGGAAACGACGGTAAGATAACAATGCAAAGATACAGTGCTACGGATTCTGCAGGCTCCCGCCAGCTGTGCAAATACTGTACTCAGAGCTGAATTCTGGGCTTGAGACGGGGAAGGAAGCCATCCAATTTGGTTCTCCACATCGGTCAGACCACAGAGGAAGCCAGCGGCCACCATCTTGGAGAGCTGACGTCATCATCTCTGTTTTTTTTTTTTTTTTTTTTTTTTTTTGACTGATCACAGCTCTTTCAGTTATAGATCAGCGGGGAAAACTTAAGGGCCCCTCCCAGCTCTCCTGTGAGTGCAATAGCCAGACCGAGGGCGGCACGGGAGCCGGCGGCAGCGGCGGCTGCGGCGAGGGAGCTGGCGGCAGCCGGGGCAGCGGCACGGGAGCCGGCCGGAACCGGCGGGAGCCGCAGCAGCGGCGCGGGAGCCGGTGGGAGCCGCGGTGGTGCTGGCACAGGAGCCGGCGGGAACCGTGCGGCGCGGGACTCCCAGCTACCGCTCCCACCAGTGCTGACAACTGAGGTCTCTTGCACCGACTCGCCTTGGCGTGGGACTCACGGCTACCGCTCCCACCAGTGCTGACAACTGAGGTCTCTTGCATCAGATACGGGGGCGTGGCTACCAGAAGGTAAGCAAGTTTGCTGGGGGTGCTCAGCCCCAAGCTCTACAAACTAAGGGCCTGAGGGAGGCAAACAAGGAGAGTGTGCCCAGGCACTAATGAAACAGCTGCTCCACGTGTGTGCAAGGTAGGCAGAACTGTGACCACCGACAAAACAGGCCCAGTGGACTGCCAGACACATCGCTCAGGTTGGGGGAGGGGCAGAGCCGCCGGGCGCCTGCAAGTTACGCAGACCTGCGAATCACCAGCAGATCAGGCCCAGCAACCGCGGAGCGGCAGAGCCACCCCCGGGCCTGCAAGGTAGGGGCACTTGCCACCCACCGGCAGGTCAGGCCCAACAAACTGCGGAGGGGCACAGCTGCCCCACGAGCCTGCTAGGTAGGCAGAACCCTGACCACCGACAGAACAGGCCCAGAGGCCGGCCAGACACATCGCCCCGCCCCAGTTGGGGGAGGGGCAGAGCCGCCGGGCGCCTGCAAGTTAGGCAGACCTGCGAATCACCAGCAGATCAGGCCCAGCAACCGCGGAGCGGCAGAGCCACCCCTGAGCCTGCAAGATAGGCGCACTGGCCACCCACCGGCAGGTCAGGCCCAACAAACTGCGGAGGGGCACAGCTGCCCCACGAGCCTGCTAGGTAGGCAGAACCCTGACTACCGACAGAACAGGCCCAGAGGCCGGCCAGACACATCGCCCCGCCCCAGGTGGGGGAGGGGCAGAGCCGCCGGGCGCCTGCAAGTTACACAGACCTGCGACTCACCAACAGATCAGGCCCAGCAACCGCGGAGCGGCAGAGCCACCCCCAGGCCTGCAAGGAAGGCGCACTTGCCACACACCAGCAGGTCAGGCCCAACAAACTGCGGAGGAGCACAGCTGCCCCACGAGCCTGCTAGGTAGGCAGTACCCTGACCACCAACAGAACAGGCTCAGAGGACGGCCAGACACATCGCCCCACCCCGGTTGGGGGAGGGGCAGAGCCGCCAGGCGCCTGCAAGGTAGGCAAACCTGCGTCTCACCAGCATATCAGGCCCAGCAACCCGCGGAGCGGCAGAGCTACCCCCGGGCCTGCAAGGTAGGCGCACTTGCCACCACCGGCAGGTTAGGTCCAGCAACTCTCGGAGGGACACAGCTGCTCCACGCACGTGCAAGGTAGGTGGAACCGTGACCACTGACAAAACAGGCCCAGTGGCCCGCCAGATACATCGCCCCGGTTGGGGGAGGGGCAGAGCCGCCACCAGCGCCTTTTAGGTAGACAGACCTGCAACCAACAGACAGAACAGGCCTAGTGGCCAGCGGAGGGGCAAAGCCGCTGCTCACGCCTGCAAGGTAGGCGGACCTGTGACCACCGAAAGAACAGGCCCATCGAAAGTACAGGCACAGCGGCCTCCCGGCGTGGTAGGCACATTGCCTCAATTGGAGGAAGGGGCAGAACCACCGCCAAAGCCTGCGAGGGAGACTTTGCAGCTATACAAGAGCAATATAAATATATAGGGGGAAAAATCAATAACACAACAGTTCCACCAAGCAGAAAGAAACGCGATCAATATGAAAAGACAAGGAAAGAAAGGACCACAAGCAATGCAGGTCAACTCAACTTTAGAAGAGGTAATTTCTGCAGCAGATGGAATGTCAGATAAAGAATTCAGGATATACATGCTTCAGATGATCTGGAGTCTCAAGGAAGACATTAGACAGCAAAATCAGTCAATGAAAGACCACTTCGACCACTTTGACAATCAATTACATAAACAAATCCAAGAAGCAAAAGATCAATTATACAGGGAGATAGAGGTTATAAAAAACAAACAAACAGAAATCCTGGAAATGCAGGAAACAATAAACCAACTTAAAAACTCAATTGAGAATACTACCAGCAGAGTAGAACACTTAGAAGATAGAACATCAGACAATGAAGACAAAGTATTTCAACTGGAGAAGAACATAGACAGCTCAGCAAAGCTGTTAAGAAACCATGAGCAGAACATTCAAGAAATATGGGATAACATAAAGAGACCAAACTTAAGAGTCATTGGGATACAGGAAGGTACTCAGGTCCAAACCAAAGGAATGAGTAATCTATTCAACGAAATAATAGGAGAAAACTTCCCAGACTTGAAGAATGAGACAGAATCCCAAATCCTAGAAGCATACAGGACGCCGAATGTGCAAAATCATAAGAGATCCACACCTAGACACATTATAATGAAGATGCCCAACATACAGAATAAGGAGAGAATTTTAAAAGCTACAAGAGAAAGGAAGCAGATTACATTTAGGGGTAAACCAATCAGGATAACAGCTGATCTTTCAACACAGACTCTCAAAGCTAGAAGATCCTGGAATAACATATTTCAAACACTGAAAGAAAAGGGGTTCCAACCAAGAATTGTGTATCCCGCGAAATTAAGCTTCAGGATGGAAGATGAAATTAAAACCTTCCATGACAAACAAAAGTTAAAAGAATTTGCAGCTAGAAAACCATCTCTTCAAAACATCCTTGGCAAAATATTACAGGAAGAGGAAATGGAAAATATCAATGAAAACCAACAGCGGGAGGTAGTACAGTAAAGGGGGGGGGGAATAATCATAGAGGAAAACAAACCATGTTTAGTAACATAAATAAACAAATATGGCTGGAAGAACAACCCATATCTCAATAATAACCCTAAATGTTAATGGCTTAAACTCACCAATTAAGAGACACAGGCTAGTAGAATGGATCACAAAACAAGACCCAACAATATGCTGCCTTCAGGAGACGCATTTGATAGGAAAAGACATACATAGACTGAATGTGAAAGGTTGGGAAAAATCATATCACTCATATGGACTTCGGAAACAAGCAGGAGTGTCCATACTCATATCAAATAAAATAGATTTCAAGCCAAAGTTAATCAAAAGGGATGAAGAGGGACACTACATACTTCTTAAGGGAACCATACACCAACAAGACGTAACAATCATAAATATATATGCCCCAAACAATGGTGCAGCTATGTTCATCAAACAAACTCTTCTCAAGTTCAAGAGTCTAATAGACCACCATACAATAATCATGGGAGACTTCAACACACCTCTCTCACAACTGGACAGATCTTCCAAACAAAAGTTGAATAACGAAACTATAGAGCTCAATAACACAATTAATAACCTAGACTTAATTGACATATATAGAATATACCACCCAACATCAAGCAGTTACACTTTTTTCTCAGCAGCACATGGATCCTTCTCAAAAATAGATCATATATTATGTCACAGGGCAACTCTTAGACAATATAAAGGAGTAGAGATAATACCATGCATCTTATCTGACCATAATGGAATGAAATTGAAAATTAACGATAAAAGAAGTAAGGAAAAATCATGCATCACTTGTAGAATGAACAATAGGTTACTGAATGATTAATGGGTTATAGAAGACATCAAGGAGGAAATTAAAAAATTCTTAGAGATAAATGAAAACACAGACACAACATATCGGAATCTATGGGACACATTGAAAGCAGTTCTAAGGGGAAAATTTATTGCTTGGAGTTCATTCCTTAGAAAAAGAAAAAACCAACAAATAAATGATCTAATACTTCAACTCAAAATCCTAGAAAAAGAAGAGCAAAACAACAGCAAAAGAAGTAGAAGACAAGAAATAATTAAAATCAGAGCTGAAATTAATGAAATCGAAATGAAAGAAACAACTGAAAAAATTGACAAAACTAAAAGTTGGTTCTTTGAAAAAATAAATAAAATCGACAGACCCTTAGCCACGCTAACGAAGAGAAGAAGAGAGAGAACTCAAATTACCAGCATACGGGATGAAAAAGGCAATATCACAACAGACACTTCAGAAATACAGAAGATTATCAGAAACTATTTTGAATCCTTATACTCCAATAAAATAGAAGATAGTGAAGGCATCGATAAATTTCTTAAGTCATATGATTTGCCCAGATTGAGTCAGGAGGATATTGACAACCTAAACAGACCAATATCAATTGAGGAAATAGAAGATACCATCAAAAGACTACCAACTAAGAAAAGCCCAGGACCGGATGGGTATACAGCAGAGTTTTACAAAACCTTTAAAGAGGAACTAATACCAATACTTTTCAAGCTATTTCAGGAAATAGAAAAAGAGGGAGAACTTCCAAATTCATTCTATGAGGCCAACATCACCCTGATTCCTAAACCAGACAAAGACACTTCAAAAAAAGAAAACTACAGACCAATATCTCTAATGAACCTAGATGCAAAAATCCTCAATAAACTTCTGGCGAACCGGATACAAAAACATATCAAAAAAATTGTGCACCATGATCAGGTAGGATTTATCCCTGGGATGCAAGGCTGGTTCAATATACGGAAATCAATAAATGTTATTCACCACATCAATAGGCTTAAAAATAAGAACCATATGATCATCTCGATAGATGCGGAAAAAGCATTCGACAAAGTACAGCATCCCTTTATGTTCAAAACTCTAGAAAAAATAGGGATAACAGGAACATACCTCAATATTGTAAAAGCAATCTATGCCAAGCCTCAGGCTAGCATCATTCTGAATGGAGAAAAACTGAAGGCATTCCCTCTAAAATCTGGAACAAGACAGGGATGCCCTCTCTCACCACTTCTGTTCAACATAGTTCTCGAATCACTGGCCAGAGCAATTAGACAGACGAAAGAAATTAAAGGCATAAAAATAGGAAAAGAAGAACTCAAATTATCACTATTTGCAGATGACATGATTCTATACCTAGCAGACCCAAAAGGGTCTACAAAGAAACTATTAGAGCTAATAAATGAATTCAGCAAAGTGGCAGGCTATAAAATCAACACGCATAAATCAAAGGCATTCCTGTATATCAGCGACAAATCCTCTGAAATGGAAATGAGGACAACCACCCCATTCACAATATCCTCAAAAAAAATAAAATACTTGGGAATCAACCTAACAAAAGAGGTGAAAGACTTATACAATGAAAACTACAGAACCCTAAAGAGAGAAATAGAAGAAGATCTTAGAAGATGGAAAAATATACCCTGTTCATGGATAGGTAGAAGTAACATCATCAAAATGGCGATATTACCAAAAGTTCTCTATAGGTTTAATGCAATGCCAATCAAAATCCCAACGGCATTTCTTGTAGAAATAGAGAAAGCAATCATGAAATTCATATGGAAAAATAAAAGACCCAGAATAGCAAAAACAATGCTAAGCAGGAAGTGTGAATCAGGCGGTATAGCTATACCAGACTTCAAACTATACTACAGAGCAATAGTAACAAAAACAGCATGGTACTGGTACCAAAACAGGCGGGTGGACCAATGGTACAGAATAGAGGACACAGAAACCAATCCACAAAACTACAACTATCTTATATTCGATAAAGGGGCTAAAAGCATGCAATGGAAGAAGGATAGCATCTTCAACAAATGGTGTTGGGAAAACTGGAAATCCATTTGCAACAAAATGAAACTGAATCCCTTTCTCTCGCCATGCACAAAAGTTAACTCAAAGTGGATCAAGGAACTTGATATCAAATCAGAGACATGGCGTCTGATAGAAGAAAAAGTTGGCTATGATCTACATACTGTGGGGTCGGGCTCCAAATTCCTCAATAGGACACCCATAGCACAACAGTTAATAACTAGAATCAACAAATGGGACTTACTCAAACTAAAAAGTTTTTTCTCAGCAAAAGAAACAATAAGAGAGGTAAATAGGGAGCCTACGTCCTGGGAACAAATCTTTACTCCTCACACTTCAGACAGAGCCCTAATATCCAGAATATACAAAGAACTAAAAAAATTAGACAATGAGATATCGAATAACCCAATCAACAAATGGGCCAAGGACCTGAATAGAAATTTCTCAGAGGAGGACATACAATCAATCAACAAGTATATGAAAAAATGCTCACCATCTCTAGCAGTCAGAGAAATGCAAATCAAAACCACCCTAAGATACCATCTCACTCCAGTAAGATTGACAGCCATTAGGAAGTCAAACAGCAACAAGTGCTGGCGAGGATGTGGGGAAAAGGGTACTCTTGTACATTGCTGGTGGGACTGCAAATTGGTGCGGCCAATTTGGAAAGCAGTATGGAGATTTCTTGGAAAGCTCGGAATGGAACCACCATTTGATCCAGCTATTCCCCTACTCGGTCTATTCCCTAAAGACCTAAAAAGACCACACTATAGGGACACTGCTACATCCATGCTCATAGCAGCACAATTCACAATAGCAAGACTGTGGAACCAACCTAGATGCCCTTCAATAGACGAATGGATAAAAAAAATGTGGCATTTATACACAATGGAGTATTACTCTGCATTAAGAAATGACAAAATCATAGAATTTGGAGGGAAATGGATGGCATTAGAGCAGATTATGCTAAGTGAAGCCAGCCAATCCCTTAAAAACAAATGCCAAATGTCTTCTTTGATATAAGGAGAGTAGCTAAGAACAGAGTAGGGACAAAGAGCAAGAGAAGAAGATTAACATTAAACAGCGATGAGAGGTGGGAGGGAAAGGGAGAGAGAAGGGAAATTGCATGTAAATGGAAGGAGACCCTCAGGGGTATACAAAATTACATACAAGAGGAAGTGAGGGGAAAGGAGGAAAAATATAAGGGGGAGAAATGAATTACAGTAGAGGGGGTAGAGAGAGAAGAGGGGAGGGGTTGGGGGAGGGGGGATAGTAGAGGATAGGAAAGGCAGCAGAATACAACAGACACCAGAATGGCAATATGTAAATCAATTGTTGTGCAACTGATGTGATTCTGCAATCTGTATATGGGGTAAAAATGGGAGCGCATATCCCACTTGAATCAAAGTGTGAAATATGATATATCAAGAACTATGTAATGTTTTGAACAACCTACAATAAAAATTAATTAAAAAAAATAAATAAAATCTATAATGAATTCATGCAAGCCAATAGCAAATATGCACTTTTTTGTGTGTATAATATTTAATAATGGTAAAAGGACCTGAAAAAATTCTTTTTCAAAGAAGATATGGCCTATGAATACATGAAAAGCTATCCAAGATAACTAATTATGGAAATGCAAATCAAAAACATTCACTTCACACCAGTTTGCATGGCTATTGTGAAAAAGTCAAGTGATGACAAATGTTGGCAAAGACGTGGAGGAAAGGGAACCATTGAACAACCTGGGTAGGAACGCAAGTTGGTACCACCAAAAATTAAAAATAGAACTGTCACATGATCCAGCTATCCCATTTCCTGATATATAGTTTATCCAAAGGAAAAAGAATTGTGTTTAGAATATGTATTTCATTCTTATGTTCATTGCAGCATTGCCACAATAGTTAAGGTATGAAAACAAGATAAATGTCTTGTCAGTGGATTAATAGGCAAAAATGTGAACCACACACATGCAGTAGAATATTATTTAGCCATACAAAAAAGACGTTCCCATTGTGACAACGTAGATGAACCTGGAAGGTATTATGCTAATGGAAATAATAAGCTAGACAGAAAAGGAAAACAGTATACGGTATCATGAACATGTAGAATCTAAAAAGCAAAAAAAAAAAAAATGAATCCCATGGTGGCAAGGGATGGGGGACTAGGGAAATTGGGAGACATTGTACAAGCATTGCAAACTTTCTGATAGAAGATTAAGAAGTCTTGAGAATTTAGTATACAGCATGGTGACTCTAGTTAATAATACTGTATGAGATACTTGAAATTTCAACCTCAGATGATGAAAGGATAGGTCTACAACTTATTGAGCATATCACACTACATCAAAAGCCAACAGAACTCTAAAGGAATTTGTCAAAATTTTCACCCCAAAATTATGGCAGGACAAGTGTATAAAGAGATTAGACACTGTGAAGCAGAGACCAATAGGAACTCAAGATAGCATGTGCCATCACTGCAAAGCTAATGCTAATTTTTCTTTGAAGTTTTGATTTCTGGTTTTCCCCAATTTCTCTTTCCTTGTATACACATTTGCCATCCTGGCTTCAGTCACCCCCACCATGTTTGAAAGTCTCCTAATTATCTGTGTCAGCTGACTTTACCTCAATGTTCAGATGCCCATCAGAATTACTGATTGTTCAGTTACAGCCTGTCAGATATCCATTCACTTCTTTCCCCACCAATCCCAGAGTTTAGGATATAACATCTGGTAACTCTTACAGTACTGGCCAGAAGAGCAGCGAGGGGAACCCTGCTGGGGTTACCAGTACCCCCATAGAGCTGTGAACCAGCTAGGAAAATAAAAATTTTTTAAAAAATAATCACTGAGGAATAAAAGACAAAGACAGAAATTAGTTTTAGAAGTGGGATCCCTGTTAAATCTTCCATCTCTGACAGGAACTGGAACTGAAAAAAAGGAAAAAGGACCCAATGCTTTATATAAGGGAAAAAATATCAAAATGTTTCAGTATTGCAGGCTTCTTGAGGAAAGCAGGATAAGGATGGGAAAACAAGACTGTTCATGGCTGGCCGGTTTTGTCCATCTGTGAGCATCTGCATTTGAACCTAGGACTGTGAGCTAATGCAGGGTACCACTATGATCTGGGCTTTCTCCAACTGGAGAATTTCACCCATGAGTTCTCAGAAAAGTAGCCTCACTGCCTTATGTTGGCTCAACAAAGCCATAATTTATACATGGCCTCCAACAGAACCCAGTACAAGTCATTTAGTGACATATTTTAAAGGGGTCCTGGAAGCAGAAATGTTCCATATTATCACAGATACACTGGAGAATTTTTGCAAGTCAATTATTTTTTGAGGACTTAATTGTATTTTGAGACAGTTTTAGAAAATAAAATTTTATACATGGGTAATTATTACCTGTCAATCATTGAGCCAGGAACTTTAAAATATACTAAGTTAATTTTTATAATACTGTGAAGTAGATTATTAAATACTTATAAAAGGGGAAAGTAAGGAAAAGAATTCTAACTATTCACGTGTTGGACTATAGCAAAGAATATCATATTAAATAGCTTCTTAAATATAAATTGAATTTTTAAAACTTAATTCCAATAAACAGTAGTTTTAGAGTCCATTTTAAAATTGTATTGACTAAGATCATCTGTATTTTGGCTTTCATTATGCTAATTATATTTGATTAAATTTAGAGACAGATATTTAAATATTAATATGGGATTTTTTTCATATTATAAATATGAATGTTTGGCCTCATTTCAAAAAAACACATGAATAAAACATCAGGTTTTCTATGAATGGCAATGTTAAACAGCTCTACCAAATGGAATTATGATCCCTAAATAAAGAGATTATGTATTGATTTAATTTATTTCTAGTGAAATCTTTTTATTAACATCAATAAATATTTTCTGAAAATATTCTCATGCTGAATTTTATTTTCCTGAGTCCAAACTCTCAAGAAGGTTTTAAGTGCCTGTTCTTATGTGCATTTGGGGATTTGAGAAAAATGTTTTAAAATCTGAAAGTTGTAGAGAAATGAAAACTAACAGGTTATTATGCTGAAGAAAAAAATCCCTACACCTTTATTTGATTTTCTGTTAATACTGTAAGAACTGGTCATTTACAGTCACTGATGTGCAGAAGGTAGAAGGTATTGTGAGGCTCAGAAATTAGAATTTAGAAAAAGAAACTCAATAAGCTTAAGTAGGGACAGTATTGCTATTTAGAACAGGGCCACATCGTGTCCCAATTTTAAACAAAATTTTGGGCACATGCTTTATTTTTAAAAAAAATATTTATCTTTTAGTTGTAGTTGGACACAATATCTTTATTTTATTTATTTTTATGTGGTGCTGAGGATCGAACCCAAGCCTCACATGTGCTAGGCAGAAGCTCTACTGCTGAGCCACAACCCCAGCTCCACACATGCTTTCTTGATCATCAAAGAATCACTCTCTCAGCACCAAATGATACATAGATTAAGTGAAAATAATTCATTATTATTTTTTAAGTAGAAGGACTTTTAACAAAAAGGCCTGTTTTAAAAGTAGATGGTCATTTCCATCTCAACCCACTGAAGATACCTTGAATAAATTATTCAGTAAGCAAATATTTATTGAATGAAGTCTTTTAGATAAAAAAAAATGACAAATTCAACTTTGAATCTGAAAAATTGTCTATGTGGAATAACAGAAATGATTTCGTGAAACTTTTTGACAAGTGTGTATACTAGTCCTATTGTATAGTCAGTGTTGTTATTCATGTACACTATGTACATGGTGGATTTAAAAATGTCAAGAAACAATTACTCTAAATGATTGGCTGAACTCTGTGAGATCTAAGGATAGGCCATATCTTTGTGGTAAGAATTTATGAAGTAGAAAAATGCAAACAAGTGTGGATGAATGGCATATTTGGAAGATGGGCTCTGTGGTAATGCTGCATGCAATATGTACTCTTTATTACTTTTAAAACTAAAGATACATAGAAAATATATCATCACCATAAAATTGTTTCTCCTGAGGTTTTTGACTTGCAAACATACTCTTCATTAAGGGAAATGAATGAATGATAGCCTTCATTTACCACAAAAACGAAAGAATGTCCTTAAAGATACTGGCAGCAGCTGCTGAAGGCATTCTCAATAAGCTCACTTTGTGGTATGGTCATAAACTACATTGGTTCTCAAAGTGCATATATAATTTTTTTCCTCTAACAGACATCTTAGATATCATTATATTCAAGGACATCTAGGTATGATAGTGATTTTGGAAAAGCACAAATCTCTCATTGACTTTAACATCTCATCTCTTTAAAATACATATCCATTTTTAAATAAGAAATTCTTTACATCAGTTATTGCTGGAAAAGAAATGTTAATCCAATCACTTGAAAATTCATAACATTCTATTTAGAATGAATTTATATAAGATTTTCAACAATAGCATTTCCAATACTTTGTAGGACTTAATTGTCTGTTGCTTGATGAGGTGTACAATCCTGTACATTATTCATCCCATGTCATTAGCAATGTTCTCCCTGCCCCTAACTCCAGACCATTGAAAAAGTCTCCAAACATTGCCAAATGTTACCTAGGAGAAGAGGAATGAAATTTCCCTTAATTGAGAACCACAGAATTAGAACATCCCCTAGAATATTCATATGTAGATGAATTACTTAATTAAGCTCTGCAAGAAAACTCTAAACAAAATGTGAAAATTTTAAGAAAAAAAAAAAAGACTGAAACTATGTAGCCAAAATCCTGAAAAGTGAGAAATCTATTAGCCAATTAATCTCTATGCAAACATACAATATAGGCCAAGTTTTTAGAAGATACTATTACTTTTTAAAATTTTATTTTAATTTTTTTGATTTTTTATATATATGACAGCATAATACATTACAATTCATATTACACATATAGAGCGCATTTTTTCATATCTCTGGTTATATATATATATATATATATATATATATATATATATATATATATATATATTATACTTCATACAATTCGTGTCTTCATACATGTACTTTGGATAATGGTGTTCAACCCATTCCACCATCATTTCTAAACCCTGTACCCTCTGTTTCCCTCCCACAACTTCCCTATCTAGAGTTCATCTATTCCTCCCATGACCCCACCTCACCCCACTATGAATCAGACTCCTTATATCAGAGAAAAGATTCAGCATTTTTTTTTGTTGGGATTGTCTAACTTCACTTAGCATTATGTTCTCCAATGCCATGATTTTATTCTCTTTTATTGCTGAGTAATATTCCATTATTTTCCCACTTCTAAGCTATTCTTGCTACAACTTATAGTTTAAAGTGACTTCAATATCATTCAAATGAGTAATTGTATATAAAAGCAAAAAAACAGTTTTCATAGTAGTAAATTACTTTTTCAAAGTTTTTATTTATTTATTTATTTTTTTACTAAGATAGCTGATCTAAAACCCCAAGTTTCAGAACTCTGTCTCATAACAAATTTCTTAAAACATTTTGTACACTTTCAAGCATACATTTAGGTTGTCTTTCACTGCATTTTACTTTACTAAAATTCAGGAAATTATCAAAATGTTTATTTACACTAGCACGTGTACTTGATTGATAAAGCTTAGCATGTCCCATTTTAATAACTGGCCAAGAGGTTAGGTACAAAGGTGGGTCCTTGAGGAATGTGGGAGAAGGTCCAGCAGAACTGCTTAGGTTTAAAGAAGCTCAGCTACTCTGAAAAAGCAACAGTGCACAACATATACACTGTAGTACTCAAAAGTTATGTTATCCAAAATGTTCATCTATCTCAATATTTTCACATTAGTTTTCAGTAAAATGAGTTAACTAAAAGGTCTGAAAGAATGCTTCCATTTTTGTTTGGCAAATAATTACAATAAAATGACATCTGTGGTATTTTTGACAACTTAGTAATCTTTGCTTACATGATATTTTCCAACATTCACAATAATTTCCCTTATTAACAAAGAAATTGTAGCCATTAATTTATAAGATGAAAATTTAATTTCAAAAGGAAAGTTTTCCTGATATGATTTGATAATAAATTAACTGATTTTGAAAATAGAATTGAATCCTCACAGCCTAAGCATGTCAACAGAAATTTTAAAAAGTTTAATGAGTAAGTACAACACTGAATTTATTTTTTAAAAGCTTTAAGAAAATGGTGTTTATTTATTTATTTATTTATTTTTGGTCTTACAGTGACAATAGAAAAAATAGAAAATTATGTAAAAACAAATTAATGACTGATATATCAAAGGAATAATTTTAAAGCCTATTTTAACACTTCACTTGCTCCTTTTGTTGCGATTACATATTATAGTCTTTCCATGCACCCCTCCAAAACCTCCTTGTATAATGGGCAAAGTCCACATTCTCACTGCAAAGCATTTGGTCATGGCCATGTGACCTGTGCAGGACAGCAGATTGGCCGGCTCAGGAACAAGAAAAGTACTAAAATTTTGTTTTGTTTTGTTTTAGTTTAATACAACAATATTAATGCACTAGATGACCAATATAAATTTTGATGACATTAAATCCAAAGAGATATAAACTTTATATCAATGGGAAAAAGACAATTTCAGTAATCTCAGAAAGACATTTTAGGCAAATCAAAACAAAGCAAAATTTGGAATCTAACAGAATATAATTAAAAGGACCATGATATAATTAGAAAAATATATAAAACCACAATTACCGTTATGACAATATTAAAAGTCTTTAAATTTTTAATGTACTTTAATAAAAAAAGATGGCAGAGATCAGAGAAGTAGAGGAAATGGACTGAGGGGAAACAAGAAAAGATGGGAAATGGGAAGAATGGAGAAATGAATCTGCTCAAACTTCCCTATGACCATATATGAATATAAAGAAAAGAGTGAAGGGGAAAGAAAGGGAAGAGGGAAGTACTAGGAACTGAATTGGAGCAAATTATTTTCCACACTTGTATAATTAAGTCAAAATGAACCCTAATATTATATATATCCAAAACGAACTAAAAGGTTCTATAAAATAAAAAAAAAGATAATACATATAAAACTTATAATACAATAAGAAGCCTACAGATTTTGAAGATATATTTGGAAATAAATACATGTGACATATTTGATAAAGAACTTAATGCTTCTAAGGGATAAGTGCTTTGACAATTTAATAAGAAAAAAATGAGACTCACAATGGAAAAATATGAAATAAATAGACTATGCCCAAAGGAAAGTTAAGAATTGCTATATATTATCATTATTCTTCTGTCAAGTATATTTGAAATAACTTTTTAATGCCTAGTGAATGTCGTGCTTCATAACTCATAATTACTAAGGAAGAATTCCAAAAAATAGCTTTCTTTAGTTCCTTTGCAGTTAGGAACACCAAATATGAATCTGGCACCACAAACTTGAGGCATCACAATTCTGAATCATACAGAATTGGATAGAAGAGTTTAGAGGTAATAAAACCTCAAAGCAGTACAAGAAATGATGTTTATCATCAGTCTTTGTAGAGCTAAGTCTCCCTTCTCCCATAATAAAATTCATATGAAATTAAAAGGAAGTTACCACCCATTCATTTGCAGTTTGGCAAAACAGTTCATCAAAGACAACCTCATTACAATGTCCTCTTAGCACTAAGGTTTTCAAGGATCTGGCAGTGGTTCCACAACAAGAAAATAAAAGAATACGCAGAAGAAAGTACTGTGAAGGTGAGTGGGCTGTTGCAAACTGAACAGATGTCTTGAAGTAAAAAAACAATAAGCACAAATGCCTAAAATCTTGGCTCAAGGCACAGAGAGTAACAATGGGAATTTTATAACTCAACATTTCAAGGTTATTTATGTGTACAGCCTGATCACAACCTCACTATGAAAGCCAGTGAACTGATTGAGAAAATGTAAAATTCTGAAAACTGGAGCAAGATCCACATGGCTCAACATATTTCAACCATTCAAATGTCTCAGAGTATATCATTAGCAGAAAGAATGGGCCCTTCAATGACACACTTTTTTATCTTGCTTAAAACCATTGACAACTTCATCTGACTTACCTTATCAGGGAAAACCATCCCATGTTATTTCTAATTATCTCCAGTTCTAAATTAGAAACAGACTTCAACCTGTGGTGGGGAAATCATTACAAACTCAAACCGTAAAAGATATTAAACATGCAAACATTGCTAAAATTTTAGGATTTGTATCAGTAACAATTTAGAAAACATTTGTAGGAATGAATTCTGAAAGTACTCAACAAAGGGTTCCAGAACATAATTTTATAATGTATCTATCTATAATTACAGTATTGTTCCCAAAGTTCAGCAATAGTATTCAATCCTAAGCACATTAGAGAGTGGTTTGCTTTACTGGTGGTCATCTAACCCAAATAAAGTCCTTAATGAAGATCTGAGATGACTGATTTATTACCTATAAAATTCATTAATTAAATAAATGAGAATAATATAATGGTTTGCCATATGTGATTTATTCAACCTACTCCATGCATCCCTTTTTATTGGTGCATATTAGTTATATAGAATGGTGGTTTCTTTGTGACCTATTCATGTGTATATTAAAATCAATTTGATCAATTTCAGGGTAAAAGATGCCTTCATCTTTCAAGAAATACATGGATGGTAAAACATCAGCATCTTAGAAGAATATCATATAATCTGCTCTTTTTTAGTCAGTAGTGCTATTCAGAAATGTTGTAGTTGAAACAGGTTATTTCCCTAGACAATGATGGCATCCATAGCTACTAAAACCAAACAATATCAATGAGTCATAAGATATGAGGTGTAGTTTATGCAATTAATAGTAATGCTTCAGGGAAGTATTTTCCAGTGACAAATTGATCACAAAGTCTCTGGGACTGAAACAGAAATGCAATGATCTCTGGACTATATCAACTGAAAAACTGAAAAACCTGTCTGTTGGTCAATCAGAGATATATGGCTCTTGAGCAAAATTCCAGAAGTGAGTCACTTCAAGATTAAGAATCCCTAAAATGATTAAGTATTTAGGTACGCTTGAGAAATGACTCTAAAAACCATTTAAATACATTTTCACAAAGAAAACCTGCATATTTTCTAGGCTAACTAAACTGTCGGGAGTGATATATCCAGAGATACTGAAAATTGCTGAAAAAAATCTACTCAAAATATTTAGAAGTTGAATTGATTTTATGACCTACTTCCCAGAATGGGGTAGAAATGTGCATTAAAATGAATTTTTTGATGTAATTTCATCTCATGATGAAGTCAGTGGAGGCACAAACCTGTTCAATAATAAACTTTAGGGCTTTTAAATGTATCAGTGAAATACCTAGATTTGGAATGTATTAGCTAACTAGCATTGCTTCCTTTGTTTTCCTTCCTAAGTTATCTAAGATCTCAAATGACACACTCATCTTGTCAGTTTATATGCCTCAAGGGAAGATTCACTATATCTAGTTTTGCAAATTCTAATAGTATTTTTGCAAATTCTAGCAGTAGCCATGTGGATCTTACTCCAGTTTCAAATTTTACATTTTCTCAATCAGTTCACCCCCAAAAGGGTTTGACTGATGTTCTCTATCCCTAGCCCTTTTCATTTTTTATTTTGAGACAGGGTCTTGGCAAGTTGCCTAGGCTGGACTCAAACTTACCATCCTCCTGCCTCAGCTTCCTGAGTTGCTAGGACAACAGGCATACACCAACATGGCAAGCAAACTCTAGGAACTTCATTTCTTTTTCCCTGATTGACTCAAGATAGGATTTCCTAAATCCTTACCCATGATACACTCCTCCCCCCCCTCTTTCCAGTGCACTGATTAGTAGTACACAAGAAAGCAAGAAACTTAGATCTCTACTTTACAACCATGATTAATCTCATCAATAGAAGTCAAAACCATGGATTGGCAAGAAAGAAAACAAAAGGAGTCTGGATCATTCTGTATATTAATATACTTCCCATATTCTAATGTTATTTTACCAATGCAGAATTTATATGTTCTGATATACATGGTAATACCAACTTAATTTTATTCTCTTTTATAGGCATGGAACATGATATAATTCTCAAATCTGTAGAAGAGTTTTGCTTATGAAAAATTCTTGATGTTTCAAAATATTATTTTAGAAAATTTTCTTAGGGACCTGGGGTTAAAATCAATAGCAAAAGAAAATTATATAGTTTCCATTTGGTGAAATTTATTTGCAATCAGATATATTCAGTGTTGATATGTAGAAGGAAGTAAAAATGTCAAAGGTGTGTTGAATATATATGAAAATTGTTCTAAACTATACTTCAAAGCTCTTATGCAATACATTATTTTATTCTTTCTTTTAAGGAGTCAATTCTAATGTTCAGTGAGATGAGACAATCAATCCATAATCATTTCTGTCTCATGTGGGTGGTAGGTGAAGAAGTGGATTAAAAATAAGAAATAACAACAAATTTATAATATAAATAGGAATTTTAAAAACCATATTTAGGATATGGGGGTGTAGTCAATCATAGAGCCCTTTCATCTCATGCTGGACAGCAAGGGTTCAATCCTCAGTACTGAAAATAAATAAAAGACAAAAAAAGGTTATCATATATGATTATATAAAAAATTATACAGTGGGGTACCAAATGTATGCCTAAATTCACAGGAAGGTTTAGAACTTTTTAAGAATTTAAGTCACTGCATTATTTTTTTTTTAAAGAGAGAGAGAGTCTGGCGTCAGGGTTAATTACATAAAGTAGTTCAGGGTTATGAAATTCATGTTAGTACTGTGTAATTGATCTGACTAATTCACCAGCTTATGTTTTGAGGTTTTGTAAGCTTAACTCTTTTACATATTAATATTACTCAATAATCTTATAGAACACACTAAAATACTAAAAATGACAATTACAAAAATAAAGTGGTATAGAGAATGTTCAAGTTTGTTAAATCTCAAAATTAAACAATCAAGTAAATGTCATTTAAAATGTTTATTAAGGATGATTAACAATATGTCAAATTTATCCCTGACACTCCAAACTATCTCTCAGTGCTTCTACTATTTACTTAATCCAGAATAAAATAATCTCCTCAAAGAAGAGATAATTCAAATTATTAAGAAAAGAAAATGTTCCTGTAAATGTGGAATTTCATGGTCACGAATGACCATTTGATCAGTGAGCTCAAGCATTGTAAAGGTGGCTGCTAAGTGCTTCATTAACATTTTTAAAATGATTTTACTTAATAGCATATGTACTTAATAATTTAAATATCCATGGAATCTCATATTGTACTAATTTTCATATTAATTATGTGGACAAGCATTAAACCTTTTATTTTGCTATATTTTATATTTTTGTTATAGTTCTAATTTTTTATCAATTATTTCATTTAAATTGTAGCTCCTTTATTTCATTTTAAATAGTGATTTCAAGTAATTACTGGTTACAGTTAACTCATAATTATGTAACTGATTAAATAAGTGTTTCATTAACTACTACTGGCCACTTTTTGGAATCATGGAAAAGAAAAACTGTTTTATTGCATAATTACCTAAACTTGTACCCCTACTAATAATGTGCCTGACTAGTTTCCCTGGCTCCCCAGGACTGCTGGCTTAGAATTGGCTGCAGAAAGAACAATACCAGGCTGCTTGATACAGTAATTCCACTTTCCAATCCTCTGCCTTCAGAAGGGCAGAGTGGAAAGGTGAACTAATTTAATTTCTGGCAGAAGCATACCATTTTTTTTTCAATTCCAGATAAAAATGAACCAAAGGCCATTTCCCTACTAGATATGAACTTCAGATTTTGGTGTACAGAAAGAATTATTTGAAGTATCTTGGGCTCCTGGTGTTGAGGATCTATAAAGGTTGCTTATATCATGGGGTTTGTCACATTGTGAAATGTTAATCTTTGCTGCAAAATAAAACATGTTCTTTATATAATACACTCTCTTGGTAATTATGATTTGTAACATTTTTATTTAACATTGAGAGAGATAACTTTAGATTTATCTTGGGTTTTTATGGCAAATTGTTGTTTGCTTATAACACTTGCTGCTACACTGATGTGAATTATTTGCAGAATAATGTTACTAGAACTTGTACACTAAACGTGAACGCTTACAGGCATTTTTAGCTAAACGATAAAAAAAACCCTATGTTTATAAAATTTTAAATGTCAATGGACAGAGGTAAAAATAATTGCAAACAAAAATCATAGAACCTAAAGGCATTCAAATTAAAATTAATTTCATGGAGCAGATTCTTTTGGTATATGGCACTGAGAGATAATATGGAGATTTTTCAAAGATTTAAAAGTATGTAATGCATTCCACTGTCATATATATATGATTTAAAAGTATAGACAAAGTAAATTCAATGATCCACTTTTCTCTATAGAAAAACATTCCCATAATTCATATAATTTACCATGATATAATTTGAAGTTTATTTGACAAAAATCCATAAAATAAATCCACCTTATTTCCTACTTCTGGAACTTACGAGCAGGCATGAAAAACAATTATCACAGTAGAAAAAGTGAGTCCCAAAATACCATAAGTAATTTATTATAAGACAGTCATCATCTTTAAATATATGGTTATATTAAATATATTCCTATTATCCAAAGAAAGTTCACAGTTTTAAAATCCATACCACATGAATTTTTCAAAAACTAGCCTACATTAATACTTCAATGTAGTTTTCTAAATATAGATTTTTATAAAAATATTTTTATAAAAATATAAAATTTTTTAAAGCTTAGAGGCACAAGAGAAAGAAATGTTATTCAAGTTTTCCTGGTAGTAACCACTTTGCTAAAATTTAAGGAGCTGTGTGTGTTTGTGAGTGTACCTGAGAAGGCTTAGAGACTGTGTGGGTCAGTTTATGGATGTAGAGTGTGGAATCTTTCAGTTTTTTTATTTTTCATGTACAGTAGTTCCATGACAATTTATAAGCTTTTGAAAATTAACTAATTCCATACAAAAGTTAATCCATATTCATAACTTACCACTGTGATTCTTTTCCTATATACTTTGAAAATATTCTGTGTTAATTAAAAATATTGGTATATGTCGTATTTACCCAAGTGAGAACATTTAAATAAACTATAATGCTAAGAACAACATGAAGCTGACTAAGGCATTTATGGCTATTTTTTTTTGTAAATTGTTTTAGTGACACATTTATCATCTAAATTCTTATCTTCTCACTCCTTACTGTTCAATAATTTTGACAACTCTATTTTACATATTAATAAAACAAAGAATGTTTAAAGTATAGTACATTTGGTATGCTTTTAAAGCTTAATTTCTACTTGCTTTTTGAATGATTTTTCTCTCATTGGAAAAGAATAACAATTATAAATCCCTAGTAAATAGAAATTTGTAAGAAAAGAATATAAGACTGGAACAAATTGAATACTTCTCTCAGGAAGACAAGCATAGTCAGAAACAGAGTAGAGGTTAAGAATATAGGAACAGGCTGATATGTCAAAGCTAGACCAAAGGAAGGAAAAAATAAAAATAAAAATGGTCGAGGGGAATTCCATGAAAATAGAACAAAGCTCAGTGGAATAGAGGAAGGGAATTGAGTGGGAAGGAGAAGGAATAGAAAGAGGAAGGAACAGTAGAATGAATCTGATCAAGCTTTCCTAGGTACATATATGATTATACCATAGTGTATTTATTTATAAGGTACTAATTTTAACAACTATAAATAAATAGAAGAAAGGCCATTAAAGGAGAGGGAAGTAAATGATGAGAAAGAAGGGGTAGGAAAGAAGAAATAATGGGGACTGAACTGGAGCAAATTATATTTCATGATTGTATAATTATGTCAAAATGAAACCTAATATTATATATAACTAAAACTAATTTTAAAAATTAAAAAAAAACAAAAGAATAGAGAAGCAGGGGTCATATTATCAGAGTACAATTCCGACAATGTCACGTAACAGTATTTTGATTTGTGAAAGTTTTCTAACCTGTCTTTCTCAGTGTTCTCCTTTGTAAAATGGGAATAAATAATATTGCCTGCCTTCTTTAAGGAGATGATAAAAAGAATACCAAACTCAAATCACTCAATATAGTATGTACCATATAGAAGCTGGTCAGTAAGTGATAACTATAATTATTGTGTGTATTATCAATATTAATCTGTTGTATCAAGTCTGTTCCATAATAAATCTAGAATGTCCTATCTATAATCAGTATCATTGCAAACAAAATGGTAGCTTTAATTACATAATGTTATTTAGTGTACAAAACATAATAAAAAATTTACACAAGTATTATATACTGTATATCACACATTAGGAATTATCACAATCAATTATAAAAATAAACTCATGATGTTGATATTGTCCAAGTTTTTATTTTATACTGAAGACAAATTTGCCTCCTTTTGCAACATGGACATAATAACATAAGGATGGTAGTTTCATGTCTACATCATATTTTGCCAATGGCTAACTATGAATTTAGAAGCATTTTTTTTAATAAAATGGAGATTTAAATAAATCACCCCTGCCCTGGTCACAGTAAAAAACCTAAAGTGAAGAAGGGTTTGAACAAAACAATCTGACACATCAAAATGCCACCTCATATGAGCATCAGCAGTTTTACAGGGTTTGAAATGCCAGAACACCAACTAAACACTAACTAAAGAAATAATGCATCAATGAGATTCCTGTCCATGAATAAGAGAGGAAACTACACAGCTATCAAGATGTCAGGAGCAGGAAACAGAGTCAGGGAACACCACGAACACCAAAATAATAAGTCAGAATGTATGGGAAAATTGCTAGGGGTTAGAATGAGCAGACAAGTAGACATTTATGATTAATGGTATAACTCCATTGTCACCTCCAGGTAACTTATATAAAGAAATATTAGTACAGTTTTGAATTGGAAACCATTTGAGTGTATATTATTACTACCAGTTCATGCCTATAAAATGTCAAATATAGCATAAAAAAATACCAAATACTATATTTGATTATTTTATTACCTTATTCAACACTTTGTTTCTTTAATAAGTACTTTCAAAATAGTACCTATTGTATAAAATTTAATCATGTCAAAAGCCCTTATCCTAATATATAAGTCTCTTAATAAATGTAATTTTCTTCACACCAACCAAGCTGGGATCCTGAACAACCAACCAACTTTCACATTCCTTCCTGCCTTTGCTCACAAGGATACATATTTGAGAATGCCAGTTCTCTGCAACTTTCTATCCTTTCTCCAAGCCAGGGTTCATTAAGAATGCCATCTCTCCTACTACTTTAGCTTTCTGACTTATACTAATGATCCCTCATACTTAACAGGTTTATTATAGTCATTTTGGTACCTAATAATGTTCCAATAAATACTTCTATGTACTACTTTGATTCTCAAAGACAAAGTGTCTCTTACTATTTAAATTATATTCATTTTTGTGTATAATGCAAAACTCTTCTCAGAGTATGTACCTAAAACAATAAATGGCTATAAATCAACATACAACAAAACAAGTAATTTATCTCAATGTCCCCTTTAATAAATCTACTTCAATGAATAATGCTTGTCATTTTAGATGTATTTAGAAGACTCTTTCTTTTTAAAAATAATTTGTAGTCAGTTCATGAGCTTACACTAAAAAAATTCAGTATTACAATTTATTAAGGTTTCGCTCTCCAAAAAGCTCTTGTTTTTAAAGCATGGTTCCCAGAAAGCAAGGTTCAAAGATTATACTTTTAGGCCTTGATCAGGACTATAACTTCATCAGTGGATTAATCCACTTGATGGATTAATAATCCAAATGGACTACTGAATGGTAACTGTAGTCAGGTGGAGAATGGTTGGAAGAAACCAGGTATGTTCAAGTGGGGGAAAAAAACTGCTTTGAGTTTCTTCTTTTAAAAACAAAAATTGCTTAAAGAAGGAGAAAGCGTATATTTCCCAGTGGAACAACAACAAAAGAAAAACAGTTTTTTTGTGTGTGTTTCATGGGTCATATAATCTCTAAATTACTCAATGATATTGTATCTTTTCATAAAAAACAAATCATCATGCATTTTCTACTAATATGTTAAATGAATTTTCTTATCACACATTTGCTGATACATGGGAGATGATGAGCCAAGTGTTTGAGTTATAGGTAAGAACCAGAATGCTCCTGTTTTTAAGAGCACAATAATATGCAAAAGAAATAAGACAGATACAAAAGTAACTCTAGGTGGATGCTGACTTATGGTAAAGGAGATTATAAATACATAGTTAGGAGTTTTCCAAAGCTAGAAAGACATTTTATCTGGTGAGCTCACAGAATGTCTTGTGAAAATAGCATTTGAGGCCTATCTGAATTAAGTATGAGTTTTAGCAGGCATACCTGGGATCAGAGTGACCAAAATAAACACAACTGAAGAGATTAAAGTAATATAAATAAGAAACTAAAATAAGGAGAATCTAGGAAGAACTGAGAACTAGTCTATTTTTCTGCAATATGAAGTGAATTATAGGAGAGCCAGAGGACCTCCTTGTAGATCAGATTAGTGAAGACATGTGATGTTACCCTAGTAAGATGTACTGATGCTGGTAAGATAACCAGAGTTTTATAATTGCAGAAAACAAAAATAGAAAACAACAACAACAACAAAAAAGACTGAGCTCTTCACAAATATACCTTCATGTAAGTCTTACAGCAGAACGCTTAGGAGACAGCCATGATATTATCTGATCTAGTCAATAAAATAGGATTTGTTAAATAGAATCCTTAGCCAAGACCTTCATTTTGCTGCATTGGTAGCAGATATAGGACTCTGTACATGTGACCACCTTTGGAGTGGGAGTAGCTTACTGGTCTGCACTAGTGACTCTCAAAATAGGGTTGTATGGGAGAAATGTTGAGTTAGTGATGGGTAAAACCATCACATATTTATAGGCTTAGGTTAAGCTCATCACTCAAATAAGACTTTCCTAGATCTTAAAATTGTCAAATACTTTATCTTTAATTCTTCTGATATCCTGTGCTCATGTTATTCTATGAAAGTATCAGCCGATCCTGTCATGTCTACTTTTATTGTCTTCTGGATAAGAGCAAAAGTCATTTGGGATTAGAAGTTTAAATATGGTTAATTTTCATGACATCATCTGCCTAACATGCTGCTTTCTGCATAATGGAAAATCAATATATTTTACTAAATGGTTAATTGTAGTAGAAATAGATTAAGAAAAACATATTTAGGAAGGCTTAGGGGGGAAGAGATGCAAACATGAATGTCAGCCGGGAGGTATCTCTATCTGCTATTATGTCATAATTTTACTTTTTAATGACCAAAGAAAGAGTTTGCACCTCCCAGTCCCTTGTCTGCTTCTCTAGGCTTACATGACCATATTCCCTACTCCACATTCCTCTGAGACTTCATTCAAATCACAAGCAAATCACTAAATGATTTGCAGTGTATTGGTCTTTATGTTTTCATCTCAATGAGGAAGATTTAATATCTCACCCACACACCTTTCCCAAGTTCCTTGCAAATTCAATAATATATACTGAGAATTCTAGAGTGTGGCTGAATTGCAAAGGAAATTCTTTGTTCTCTAAATCTTTTCTGTAGTGTAGAATTGAAATTTAAAAAAAAACTATCATTTTTAATAAAATATAGAACTAAAATGATTAATCAAATAATCATATTTTAGGAGGAAAGAGTTAAAAAGCTAAAGTCAAAGCATTTTTAGCTGTAAGTTGCTGAAAAAGCAATAAAAGGTAGGCAACAACAACAAAAAAACTATCTGATATAGGTGACCATGAAAATTTCTTTATCACTTGAGAATAAGTAGATCAAAGAATAAGTGGACAAATGAGCTTGCTATATTTTAGAAAAAAATTAAGAAGAAAGTGAAATTTCCATAGCTCAAGTTTTGAGTGGTTTCTTGATTTTTGCTCACTTGTAGAGGTGTTTTTATGTTTATTTCTTTTATTTATGATTATTCACTTATTATTCATTTTTAAAAGTTCTTTGTTTCCACCAATTTCACTAAATGTGAATATGACATCATCAAAAGATTGCATCTGAATTTTGGATACTTTTAAACTCTTAAATACATCATTTCTATTTCTGTCTTGTTTTTGTAGCTGATATAAATACTTTATATGTTCATTTGAAATCATACCTGGTGTGCAACATTGCAAAAAAAAATCTAGCTGTCTTTTGAGAATAAAGCAAATCAATAGTAAGTAATATCTCTTAGAATAGAAGCACTTTTGTTGACAGAAAGAGCATGGTTTAACAGGAAGGAAAGTAATCTGTGGTTTCCATCAGGCTATTGGGCTATGCATGAGAAACAACATGCTCTGACCACTTGTTTTATATCAAAAGGCAGTCTAGCCTACTCAAAGCAGTGAGAGAAAACAACTTTCTGATATCAATGAAAAAAATCATGGCTTTAATACATAGCATGTGTATAATTATAATTTTAAAAACCATGAGTATTTATTGAGCTCTATTTCTGTTAATTAAACCAGATCATTTTTTTGCCCTCCAAAACAGGCATTACAAACTGTTTCATTGCAGCCTAAGAGAGACTAAGAGACTAAGCTATTCCATGTCCCATCTTGGAACTGAAATTCCGTTCAGGCTTTGATGTTGATGATGATGATGGAAATGGCAATGATGACAAAAAAATACTTTAATGTAGCATAAGTATGTTTAAAAATAGCTATGAATAGACATATATTATAGAAATAAAATAAGGAACATTTTTATGTTCATCTACTGCGACAGATGAGGTAAAATGAAAATTGTTTTTCATGAAATTTTTACCTTTTTACATTTAGAAAATAAAGTAAATAATGAGGCATAAGTCCATATGAGCAATCAATGATTTTTCTAGATTTAAATATCTATGTCAGTATTTATTTCCAGTTGCTAGAAAGTTATTTATTCATTTTTTTTACAAAAATGTAGCACTTATTTATAAAATCATAAGAGAACACTACAAATTTCCCTCCCATGAAAAATAAGTAAAAAATGCTTTATATTTAGTGAATTTTTACACTATAACCTAAGTAAATATCATTTACTTTATTATTTATTGAAAAGTAAAACAAAGATATTTCTCTCTGAATTTCCAATGAGTCCACTGCAAAATATTCAATGACCAGAATTTACTGGCATCAGCTCTTTCCTTTAAAGTTATATAAAATGCAGAATAACCATACCAGAGAATGCTGGTAGGGAGTTTTCCTTGGAAAAGTTAAATATTTAAGGAGTTCCTTGATTCTGTTTGCACCTGAATAGTAAAATTGTATCTTGTTTCAAAAAGTTGATTAAAATATTTTAGAATTTTCTAATGCAATGTTTGTTTTAATTTATATAAATAATTAACAACTAAATGGAATTCATCTATGATATATTTTAATGTGATGTTTAATCTGATTCAAAGTTTTCAAGTACAATGTTTTTGAAGAAAACTGGAAAAGAACCTGAATCCAGAGAACATTCTCTAATTACAACGACATGGCCACAAGATGGCTCCAAACACCAAATTATGTTACCTTCCCTCTGGGCAAGTGAATAGAATGTTGCCAGAAATATTAGTAGTGATTTTCCCTATAAATGGGTCAACACTTCAAAAATAAAATAAAATAAATTTATTTCAATCCTCTGATGAACTCCAAAGTATAACTTCTGTCATTTTTAAACTGAAAACATTTAAAACAACACATAAAGTTGACAGCTTTTAAAAATTTGAAGGATTTTTAAAGGACATGATTCTTTTAGAAGTCTGCACAATTAATAATTTAATAACATGTATTTTCTCAGATTTTAAAATTAATTTCCAACTAATATTACACATTCTTTTCTCCCCTTATTTCCAAATAAATGAAAGAAAAATAAATGCAAGTAAGTGATCTTTGTCTTTAGAATGATAAAAGAATTTTAAAACCAAACAAAGAATGTCTGATATTTAGCCCTTAAAATTCTTAAAAGTAAGCTAGACATAGATAATAAAATATACTGCATTTTATTTTATTTTTTATGCCATAATACATAAAGGCATTTTAAAATGTAGACAATGATAATAGGACATAGTAAATTAGCCTTCCCTATCAATCAACTATAGGGTTAAATCATTTAGCCAAATATTACAGTGAGGCTGTGAAAAACAACATGCTACTAAATAGCCACTGCCACTGCATTAATAAAAATGACAAAAAGGACTATAATTTTGATTAACAGATAAATGAATGATTAAATAGGTAATAAATATAAAATATAGTATGACCAAATAAAAATTTCTATCCTATTTGTAGAAAATTTTATTTGTTGGCTAGTTTTAATGTTCTCTACTATGGTGACCTCACCTTCACAAGTTGGTACATAGGATAAAGTACCAAGTGTGTCCTTTTATATGTGAACTTCTAAAATAAATACATTAATTTGTTCAGAGTTATAAATAAAAATGAAAGATAAAATAACTGATATAATTCTTAATCTTTATAATTAAGTTTCATAAAGACAGATACCTATGGAATCAATCATAAATGTGTATGTATGTCATAAACGAAACTATGTTTTAGGATGTTTATGTAATCTATAGAAATTATTCCAGAAGTGTTTTTAATTACAATATAGAGTCAAAAAGGGAAGAAAAAAATACAGAAACAGTGATTTTAAATTGATCTTCCCATCACCTTGAATTTGAACTGTGAAAAGAATGAATTATCAAACTAAAACCTGTTAAACTTTCCACATTTTGCAGGTGGTTCTATATCTTCATCAGTTTCAGGCAACTTGTCTAAGAAACTGGTAGCCCACTGACCTTTCAGCTTATAATATAGACTGAAGAATTATTCGTGAGATTTATAGGTATCAAATGTTAATGGGATTATTTCTGGAATGTTCTACCTCTGTTCATCATTCTTTCTCTATACTCATTACTCTGACCTCAAGAAAGAGAATTTGTGAATGAACCATTATTAGAGTATTATCAGAAATGGCTCAGGTTTCACCTGAGTGAGTTCATGTGGCTTATGGAACTCACAACACTTAGTCTCCATCTTTCTAATGCCCTTTCCTCCCCTTTGCCTGATTTGTGTTCTTTATAGCATTTCAAAATTCATGCCCATAAAGTCCGTAGTTTATGCAAAGGCTATCTGAGAATGCATTTTAAGTTTTCTGTTTGCAGTCAACTCATTCAACTCTATACAATTGACAGATTCACAATCTTTAGGAAATGAATATATTTATAACTTTTATATACAAAGAACTTACCAAATACAATAATAGGCTATATCAGAATTTTCCAATTGCATTAATAGATAAATGGACCATGTTCTTAGAATCATTTTATACAAACTCCCTCCTCCCCACAAAAATTACAATGAAGAATTTATGATCTTCCCAGTAGAACTGGTGAGAGCATCAGACTTAAAACACCAAGAACTTACAAAATGGGACAAGTTAAAATAGTCAACAAGTGTAAAGTTGTAGTCCAACAAATATCATTTGATATGGTTAAAAGAAAAAATATTTTTAAAAACACCACAAATCACATCAATTTACATAAATTAATAATTATGTCAATGAAAATAACCTCAATAGGCAATACTAGGACACCAATTGTGTGTTAGAAATTGTTAGGTACTCATGTTAGATTTCTTCTAATCATGCTTCTTTTAATCATGACAATTGGCCTATTATGTAAGTGCCATCATCAATCCCATTTAATAGATCAGAAAACCAGCAGTGGTATCAAATATTAACAAAATGGTAAGTGGCACAGCTAGGGGTTTAATCAGTCAGACTGGTGCCATGGTTCATGCTTTTATCCATTAAAGGTCCTTATAAGAGCATTTAGTTTAGGGTCATTACATTTTCTAAAAAAATAATTTCAGTGTTTCTGGCATGCAGTTTTAATACTGTACAGTCTCCTTAAAAATAAAAAAGCAATCTGAAATTTTATGTAAGAGAGTCTTCTTTTACTAAGTGACTAAGTTTGAAATTCAGGAACTTTTATGGAGTGCAGATTTTCATTACTTGAGATGAGGAAGCTCCTATTCATAACAATTTTTAGTGATAGAACTTTGGAAAATACTTGGCCTTCAAATATGTATTTTTTTCTGTACACTTCTTGTCTTGGATGGGCATAGTAGTCTTGAATTTTGGTACTTGTTTCAGTCTATATAGTTCCCTGCCTCTGCAAGATGAAAATTGGCTATTGCAATAATTGAAATGCACCAAAGATCACCTACCAAAAGGCTGCTCTTACTGAAGCAGCAATTCACAGTCCACTCTTGGGACAATGTTGAATGAATGAATCTGAAGCTACATACACACACACACAAAAAAAAAAGGAAAAAACTTAAGTCAAATAACTAACTCACTTTGATATTTTTTGAAAGATGTCAGTTGGCTTCTTGAAAGATGTCAGTTAGCTTTGAATACGTTAGTGTAACTTCAACAGTAAACATAAAGTTAGATACCTGTATTATACACTTTAAAAAACATACTACTATCATTATATGTATCAAAACTGAAATATGATAAGTCATGTGATTATTCATTTAGTGCCTCATGTAAAGTACATTTTAATTTTTTAATTGTTCATTTTCTCTTATATATAAATGTGTGTTTGTATATGGGGGTGTGTGTGTCTAAGTGTGTGTGTGTGTGTGTGTGTGTGTATGTGTGTGTGTGTATTTCTAGCTATCTGACAGTGCCTGTCATATGATATTTAAAGAATACATGGCAAAAGAAAGAAAGAAGAAATGAGTGAAACAATATTCTTAGAGTGTTATCCAATTGTATATATAATACATGGCCCAAACTGAAGACTGTTGGGTGGAGGAATAAGTGATTGCCAATGATATTCTCTTATCTGACTTTACTATCTTGAGAAAATGGAAACAGAACATAACTAATAATTTTCTATTATAAATAAAAAGGTACTAATTGTGAATATCTCACATTAGACTCTTTCTCTCTTCAAGGACAAAATTTGTATTGAATTCTTCCTTATATTTCTGGGTGTGACAGAAAGAAATGGTCGAGGTTACTTTCCTCAAAATGAAAGAAATTAATAGAAACTAAGAAAAAATTGAGTAAGCCATCAGTATGCTATTTATGTTTATAATAGAAAATGCAAGAGAAAAAATCCAATATGTCATAAGAATAAACTGAAATATATGATAGAATAAAATTAAAAGACAATTAACTTAATGAGTGTAGATTTTTACCTTATACTACTGAAGCTCTTTGTACTACAAAAACATTAAATTTTCATAAAGAGACTTTATGAACAATGTTTTTTTTATGTAAAGTCTTCATTAATTTACTTCAATGAAGTAGAAGTATTCTCTCATTCATTCTTTTTTTTTTCTTCCTGAACCTACCTAGATATAGATATCTACCTAGCTGATGATAGATCAATCTAGTCTCGACCTACAAAGTAAAGTGAATTAATATCTTTTCTCTGTACACATCTCCATTGGGCTTAAATTTGGATTTCAATTTTATGACAGTAAGCGATCTAAGTACAAGAAGAAAAAAAAGCATATTAACAAAAGTATTTCTTAGATTTTAAAGATATTTCATTTATGTATTTAAAAATTACAGACCTGAATTTGTTTTCAATACTAAATGTGTACTGAAAGAAGTGAGTGAAGATTAAATAAAACATATGTGAAACTATCTAGTTATTAACTGCTGAAAATTAATACATATATTATAAAGGCATAATTATTAGAAGAGATTATTTTTCCTCTCTCCTTTTTTTTTTTTACACCAAGGATTGAACTCAGGGGCACTCCACCACTAAGCTATATCCCCAACCCTATTTTGTATTTTATATAGAGACAGGGTCTCACTGAGTTGCACAGCACCTTGCTAAGTTGCTGAGGCTGGCTTTGAACTTGTGATCCTCCTGCCTCAGCCTCCCCAAACATTGGGACTGATTATAGGCATGAGCCACCATGCCCTGCTCGTTCTCACTGCATCCATACAAAAAGATTTATGTCAGCATGGAGGGTGGTCACTTATTTAGTGCAGAAATTCTATAGAAAATCTACACTTCTCATTCAGAAGTGAAGAGAAAAGAAAACTTAAAAAAGAGGGAAGAGTGTTTCTAAGTATATATCTAGGTACAGGATTCAATTTTTAATTAACCTCTAAAAGAATAATAAGTCTTGGCTGAGGGGGAGATAAAAAATAAAGAGTTGCTCAAAGTTCCTGTTGCGGAAGAAATACTTAAATTTAAAAGAATATACAGAAATTTAGAAGACTCTACAGAGACAGATGACATCCATATGTTAGTGATTTATGCTGTATGGTCACTATATGTTTAAAAATTCCTATAATGACCACATATGGTTGAAGTCAAAACCACAAAGCAGAAAAAACTCTCAACTTACACTTTAGAAAGAAGTAAAACTATATATATATAAACTTTATACTCAACTAAGGTAATGGTTAATCAATGTTTACTCAGTTCTCTTATTTGATGAACAAGTTGACATACATTTAATTTTACCCCAATAGTTTCTTTCCTTTTTTATCACAACTAAAGTCAATGAATGAAACAATGCTGGCTTTAAAAACATTCAATTTATATTTTTAATTTTATTGACAATTGGTTTAAACCAACCAAGTTAGTGGTTGCAAACTATAAACTTTTGTTTGTGTAAAGAAAATGATTTAGGGGCTGGGGTTGTGGCTCAGTGGTAGAATGCTGGGTTCAATCCTCAGTAGCACATGAAAATAAATAAATAAAATTATCAAAAAAAGAAAATGTTTTAGTAAAATATTTTATGAATATAATTTATGGGTTGAAGAGTTACATGTTAAAAAAACACTTAAAATTTTCAGATAGTTCAGATATTTCAATCTACCTAAATATAAGCATATTAACTTGAAGTTTATCATTAGAAATTAAATAACCATGGAAACATTATGACTCCTCACTGAAACTCAAAATTTAATTCAAGATCTATGGAGATATTTATTTTTTTTTTAAATCCCAGAAGTTACAATGACTTCAAAGGAAGTTTAACTGGTTTCATTTGGAATGGATCTATATGAAAAAAGGAAATTGTATACTTTTAAAAGCTGTATTAGTATTATGCCTAGAAATGTATTCAAAATTTTCTGATTACCCAGGCAAATATGTTGATTGGCTTTGATCTATTCAGATAACTATCTGAATCTGAACTTTACTTCTTGTATTTACACATCTTGTGGAAAGACGGAAGAGAATTACCTGAATATTTCAAGTTAAAATATTTACTTTATTCAGCCTGTTGATTATTTTAATTTGCAACACGTTCTACTTAACCTGATTATTGTTCCAACTCATTTCCCAAGTTTTTAATTGGAAATCAGGAGCCAGTTCTTTACTCCACAATATTAAGAGTAGACATCTTTCCCTACATATTAGGTTTTTTTGTTAGATTAAAAACTGGTGGATTTCTTTTTCACACTAAAGAAAAATCCACATGTCTAATGAACCACTGCTTTCTGAAAATACAAAATTTATATTTGATTTATTTTTAAAATCAAGGCTCTATCAAGCTACTTTAATACTTTCTTATACAGCAAATCAACACAGATCCACAATCAATAACTGAGGCACTGAGTATAATAATTCATGCCTATGCAGTCTACAGTCTGATTATTTGCAAAAGAAATTCCATTAATAAATGCTGAATTCCATATTTCCTTGCTAGTGCAATCAACTATATTGGTACCAATTTCAACTTTTCAGAAGCCTCAATGTTATAAATAAGAATCACTTTCATTTTTAAAGACACAATTTAGCCAACTGAACTGTCAAATACTTCATGCTATGATGCAAAGAATAATGCAATAAATACAGTGTATAATGTGGCAGACGTTAGAATACTGGTCATAAAAACACAGATTTACAGAAATATTATTGATATAGGGCAATATAAAAAAAGCACATGAAATATTTATTTAAGTACTTTTGTAATTGTCACAAATGAGGAAGCAAAGGAAAGAGGGAGAGAGGGAGGAGGAAGACAAGGGAGAAAGGAGAGAGAAAAAAATCTTACTGCTCCATTTATGAAGACAAATAGGATTCTGAAGTGTTTAGACATGTCATTTAATGCTGAATTTCCTGTTGTGAGAAAGTATTGTATTCTATCTTATGGCCTATTGCTTAATCTTGTCCTGAAGCTTAAAATGTCATTTAACTTAAATTTATATGACTGTATCATATAGAGTTTGTAGAATCAAGCCTGCTTTCTAAAAAAAAATGGTATTGAAATTAAGATCACATGATTTGGTAAAGTGCTTTAAAAACATACTGATAAACTTTTGAAGGATATGGATCTCTTTGCTGAGAGGGATTGTCACATGAAGGTATTTCAACCTCCCACAAGCAAGCATTTTCAAGGAACCTTACAAACTAAAATGATGTAAAAAGTGATTTTATTTTACCCATTTGCATTCAACTAGCAGGGTTTTTTCCTCTCTTTTTCTTAATTTTATTTCCAATATGGTTAATATGTTTGACAAGTGTTTCTTAGTCATATAGAGGTATAGAGGATAAGACAGCACACTGCAGCAAAAAAACAAAACAAAACAAAAAATAAATTGGTTTTTAAAAAAGCATTTTATTCTTAAATTTTATGTTACTTTTTGGAAGAAGTCACATTGATACTAAAGTGTTAAGCAAAAGTTGACTCTAAAACAATATTTAAAAACCTGACCTGTCAGATTATTTTAACTGATCAATATTAATATTTCATTAAAGATCATATATTCCCAGAAATCTACAACTTTCATGTGATTGATCTGATCATCTCACAATGCTCATGTCTTATTTTAGTTGGATTGGAGGTTATCGGGAAGGTATGGAAAAAACAAAATGGCCTTACATGTTTCAGGCACCATCCAGTTAAACAAGAAAACACAACTAGACTGTAAAGGGCTCAAGGGTTCATACTAAATGTAGAGTGAGGTAAGGCTACAGTAGAGTCAGAAAGTAAGAAGAGGACAGAGGTGACCCTGAATTGATAGCATTGCTTCTTGTTTGAAAATTTTCTCATTATATACATAAGAGAAATCTCTAATTTTGAGTGTTGAATTCATTGAATTAAAAGCAAAATGTGTCATATTAATGCTCTCTGAACATGATCCAAGTATTTTAAGTAAGAACAACAACAATAAAAAAGACAGATTTCAAAACATTTAACTTTAGGATATTTTCTCTATATATAGTGTTTCAGGTTACTATGACAAAACAAAATTTTCTGGATGAACCCATTGGTCTAAATAAGAATTATCAAAAGAAAACCAACTTTTTGATATTATATTTTATTTTTCATCTATATGTTTAAAATATTATTCTTTGGAATTTGGTTTCTTCCCCCAAACATTCATAATAAGTATCATAAATTATAATTATAGGAATGCTTGGTCAATTTTACATTTGTTCAATATAAATCTAACAAGAATAAGGGAGTCTTTCTTGCTACTTGATTTTTCATTTCAGTCTCTTTCAGACAGAACTATTAAATCTAATGTAGTTAGTAAATTGACATTTCTAAAGTCCTGTTCCAAAATAATATTTTGGGTAAATCAACAATAGTATTCAAAACCTACACCTGAAATTCAGATGAAGTATCTGAATGAAATTAGTTATGATTGGCATAATTTCTTTTTACATTTCTCTCTACATAACTTGTTTTAGTAATTTCTAAGCAATTCTAATGTGGCAATAGTATTAGAATGCAAATTACATAGCAAAAATAAGAATAACTGTGGGTAATATTTTTGAAGCCCTCAAACTAGAATATAGTTGAATTAAATCCATGATTTGTATTAATTGCTTACTGCGCAACATTGTTACTGATAATAACACTTAACAAAAATATAGTTCACTTTGCTGCTGAATCAGCATCATCATAGTCACTGCTGTTCCTGTGCTGCAGCCTAGTGGAATGATTCCGTATAAAAAGGAAATATTCCAGGAGGACATGGTGCTATCACTTGCTGCAAAGTAGGTTAAAAAACATAGGAAATAAGTCATATGGCAAGAAGTACCCCAGATAATATATACTTTGCTTTAGTTATTTGTTTCAATGTGGAATTAAGTAGAGGTCAAGACTTTCACCCTTTATTTTCATTAGAGTTCATACATTTTGCAAATTACATTTTCAGTTCCAAACATTTTACTTTTAACGTGAAAAAAATCATTTGTTGTTTTTTACATGAACTTTCTCAATAATTTGCCAAAAATGTGTATCTGCCTAGGCAGAAATCCATTCATTTATTTACTTATTTTTAAAGAAAACCTCAGCGTAGGTAAAACCTAACAGTAAAATGTTAAACTAAAACCTGTATAGTACTATTTTTCATAATAAACAGGTTTTTTAAATAAATAAATAAATAAATAACTATCAAGGAATATCACCTGGAACCTTAATCAGGTAACAGGTAATTTAACCATTACCCTCACATATAAGCACACATGCATGGGTTCTCATACAGTTTACATTCTGTTTTCCCATTTCCTTGTTTCTCTCCACCCCCCAACATCAAGTGAATGGAATTCTATTATTTGAATGGAGTCAGAGAAGGCAAAGACATTCACCAGGGAAGTCAATTTGTTAGCAGCAAGTATTTGAAACCAAAGAAGTATCTGACTTAATGAAAGCAGACATTGACTCATACTTTATAAACACAGCCAAGAAAAAAAAAAAAAGACAGCATATCAAAGGAGCATTTCTTTATAATTTTATCATCAGAGTGGCTTTTCATTTGATGTGTCCCTCAATCAGACACAGGCTGTTTATATTTGTTCACTTACCCATCCCTGCACTCCTTCCTTCCCACAGAAGCCCCTATTTCCTTATGCACTGCACATTGAATACATATGTGCCACATTTACTACACTGGGTGCAAAGGGGCAGAGATTATCCGGGCAATTTATTTACCCATTTTTCTAGGCTGTAACTAACCTCTTCCTTTTTTCATCATCTTAACTAAAAATGAACAGGCAGCCCTGTCAATGACATAATGTTTTCATGAAAGTTCTACTAATTAAAAATCCTCACCATACCAGACCTAAAAAATGAGCACACTCCTGCCAAGTGTTATTCACCACAGAGAAGCTCTTGTAGCTATGTTTTTAAAGAAATATAGAGAGGGGGATGGTGTGCAGAGAGAAAGTCTACTAACATATGCATTGAAGTATAACAGCTGTCAGCATCAGAGGGACAGATTATTCTCAATATAGATCCTTCAAGAGAAAAAATAAGAAAAAAATAATGCACCTCTAAAAACCTGAGAAGAAACGGATGTGCTGATTTGGATAATAAAAGCTTTTACTGGAATAAAGGACCACAATTAAGAAAACAGATCTGCTTTTTTGAAAGCAAAAGATGATAGGTTGGTACTAAAATGATGTTTGTCTTTGAGTGTACCTATAGACTCCCCTTGTTTAATGATAAAGAGATAGCAGGTTTTTATTTGAAGGCATAAAAGCACTTGCAGACTCCTGTTTTTACCCATGCTTATAATGCTATCAATAGTTACTTGTTGGGGACAGGCATTTAGACTTGCAATATGCTGCATTAATTTAACACCACATAAAATATGGATTTTATTGCAGCATAGACAATAAATGCTGCAACTGCTGACTACATGCATATAATTTCCCCTTCTTAATCTATCCCCCCTCATACTTCTGACTCAGATTTAAAATGTGAATATAGGCATTATTCCTATTTTATTTCTAATGAATGTCAATCTACTGTATATATAGATTCTTAGTGACCATTGACAGCTTCAAGGAATCTCTCTTCTGCCTGTCATCTCTCTTTATATTGAAGATACAATGAATTATGACTATGAAGAAGTATAGAGTGAATCCATTCTTATGGAATGCAAAGTAATGCTAGGTGATGTTAGAGTTCACAGCAACAATGTTCCTTCTTAAACTGATTGTTAAAATAAACAAATATGAGCATGATAAATTACACTCCACAATAAAATTTTAGCGTTTGTTGAGAGTGAATGAATTTGCAATCTCTAATAACATGATCTACTGTTGAGGATAATATATAATTTATCCAGCTTTGCATCACCTATATAGATATTCCCATTTTTTTCTGGAATCTGCTATAAAGAGTTGTATCCTTATTTGTTTATTAAACATAATTATTTTGAAATAATTGTTAAATACAACTTAAAAAGCAAACATATCTCCCCCAAGGGAAGAAACGATAAAGACCTTAAGGGAGTTAAAGAAAAGAGGTGAAGTCTTCCTACCTTTTTTTTTTTTTTTTTTTTATGAGCTTCTGGATAGCGGAAGTTGGTTCCAGCTAAAATAACCCTGGAGAAACTGTCACTATGTCCCCTTTTTGTTTGTTTTCTGCTATTATTTTCTATCACTGATTCTACTTCAATCTAACTCAAGCTTTCTCTCAGCATCACTTTTAACTCTGGACGGCAGGGAACCGAAGAAAACGGGGGCGAGCTCTCTCTCTGATTGGCTTTCATTCAGTGCTTCTGATTAAGGAGAAAAAAAAAGAAGAAAGAAAGAAAGAAAGAAAGAAAGAAAGAAAGAAAGAAAGAAAGAAAGAAAGAAAGAAAGAAAGAGGGGAAAAGCCCTTGCTTGCACGGAGAGAAAGGTTCTGCTGATGGAGCTGCAGCACTCGCCATGGGCAGGTTAGAGACAGGGGAAGTGCTTGCTTCTGAGAGCACACAGCGATTTGCAAGTGAATGCAAGGGGAGGGCGCATCCAAGAGGAGGGCTCTGCTTGAAAGGAGTCCCCTCCCCCGCAGGGCAGAAAGACTCTCTGTTTCAAGCAAAGGTAATCAGCCCAATCTAATCTGCCTGCTTCCGTCTGTAATACAATCCGAGGAACAGGATTCTGCAATTGTTTCTTGCAATTCTTCTTCTTCCTATTTTTTTTTCTAAATAGATACTTCTTTTTTTTTCTTCTAGCATATATTTTTCTTTACCATGCTGTCACCACACTCCCAAGTATTAATGGGAGCACCAAGTCAAATTGCCATCAGACCTGATGTGTTACCAGAGTAATAGTTGTTGCAGTTTCAAATGTTTGTTTTTTAGTAAACTTTCTCTCCTTGATTCTCCATTTACATTTCTGTTGTTGTTGTTATTGTTGTTGTTTATTGTCATAAGGAGAAAATACTGTGCTCATAATTTGGAAGTTTTATCTGCTTAATCTTACCAGCTTTGTACTTCAATATTTTAGAGATAAAATGTTTTATTAATGATTAATATGTAGTTAGTATTATTAAAATATTTAGATTTTGGACTTGATCTAGTTTCTTTTTGTCTTAACTTTTATTTCTCATAAGTATGAATTTCATACCCAAATTAGTCTATGGATAGATTTAAATGGATTTGAAGGTTTTTATCTACTTATCAGCCATGAAATTGTCTGACTCCCTATTTATCTTTCAATATATTAAATTATAAGCAACCAAAACCTTACCAAAGGATGTCAGTATAGCTCCACAAAATAATTACCACCTACATATTTTTCTGGCTACACATAGATTTCTTTTTAAAGTGACAACCATAAAAAAAAATTATATATATATTTTAATACATTTATATACAATATACTTAACTTACACTATGTAATTATATAGAGAAAGAGAAATTATGAACATCATCTTTTCTAAAATCTTTTAAAGATCTATAGGTGCCCTAGAGCACACCTCTAATCCTGGGGGCTTGGGAGGATGACAAGTTCAAGGCCACCTTTAACAATTTAATGAAGTCAAGACCCTTTCTCAAAATTTAAAAATTTTAAAAGGAGTTGGGGGTGGGGGTGTGGTTCAGTGGTAGAGAATCCCTGTGTTCAATCCCCAGTTCTATTACTACTTCTATAACTACTACTACTACTAGTGATAATAATAATAATAATAATAATACTTAGACTGTTAAATGTTTTGCTAACTAGAGACAGAATCAAAATTAAATATTCATATTGGTACTTCCAGTCTAGCACTGCTTTGGGGATGACTTACTACCTCTTCAGTATTTATTTGATCATTCTAACCATCAGGAGGCCCGTGATAAAATCACAAACTGCAAGAGAAAGGAAACTCAAACCCGGGTTCAGTGGGGGAGAATGACATTCTAAATTCATTTTCAAAGAACCTTCAATGTGTCACAGGTTATTATATGACAAGTGTTGGTAACTAGTATTATATTCAAGCATACTAAACATTTTCCCTCAGCTGGATAATATTTATTATAGTTAGAAGTTTAAAATTTTTTGAAATTTTAAACATGAGAAAATTAGGATATATAAAATTGTTTCATAATAATAGCTCCAGAATTCTGTGAATCATGTAACCATACATTTTCAACAATGTCCTTTTATTTCAGAGCCCATATATATGTCAATAGGTTGTGTTTGTGTCTTGTATATAATAGTAGTATTTATACATTAAAGTTGTCTTCCAAGAGAAATTTCAAACGCTCAGACACTATTAGTAAATTATATAGCATTTAATTAAATGTAGTTGATGAGGTGCACACATAAAAGTTGATTGTTCTCTTATTAATTATTTTTGCATGTTTGTTGGTAATATCAGAATAAATGGAGGTATAATATGAAAAAATTTGGATCATATTTAAGTGACTAATGAAGAAAATAATCAAAGGCTGAGATCTGAAGTAAAATTCAATTTTCTTAATTGGAATATATACAGCAATGATGTATTATCAAAGCAAGCTGTTTAAAAATAAATTGCTGTTTCTATGATAGTTCTGCATTAATAGTCATCATAAACTTAAGTTCTTTGTTTGGATTCTCAGTGTTTTTAAAGTGTTGAATTCATTTATATGCTATGAGAGAAATCACTCCAAATCTATATTCTGAAAGAGGAATAAAATGGAGAGGAATGCTTCCTTCCATTTAAAGATGAGACCCAGGTATACACATCATTTTTTATGATTGCATTGCTGGAAATGAGACTCTTGGTAGCAAATTGTTAATAGGGAGACTTGAAGAAGTAGTATTTACTCTGAAAAAAATATTTGCCCCCATAACTTCACTGGTGCTCCTAGAAAAGGCAGTGGCAGAATTGGATACAAATAAGAGTTCCTGTTACATCTGTGTATCATATGGCAGTATATTATATATACTACACTTTTGTAGAAAAGTGTAAACTTTTGTTCTTGTTCCAAATTAAAATTTTGTTAATGTTAGTGATTAATATGCATGTAAAAATAATTATAATTAAATTTTTAGAATTTGAAGCGCAAAAAATAATTTACCAATTTTTGTATTATCTTTTACAAGTAGATGACATTTAATAAATGCTAAGCAAAACCAATGTATTCTAACTTTAAAAAAATATAGAAATAGGAGAAAAAGAGATAGGAACAGCATTTGAAAAATGATTGTATTAATAGTCATCTCAAATTTCTTAAGGACCTCCTCATAAAAGTTCTCCATACTCTATATCTGAGTACATATGTCATTCTGTTGACAGTGTGGCTTAGACATGAAGGCTAAAATAAAGAATAAATAGAACATTGGTTAGAAAATAAACATTTGAGAATGGATTTTGTTTTATTAAACAATATTATTTTTTAATTATTTCTATATTTTATTTTTCCATGAGTTAACTTAAGATTCTGCAAGTTTTCATATTTCTTTTGAGTTTTGCTTGTAAATCCTATGTAAATCAATCTTGTAAATTAGATAAAACTTCCCCATAGTCACCCCCATCACTAGGAAATGGTAAGGCATGAAAATTGAAATGAATGAATGAAAGTGCAAAAATTATAGGAAACTCTTTATGAATGGAATAAATAAATCTGTACCTCAAAAAAACAATGTCCTTTGATGTGAAGAAAAACTACATTCCACTAAAAGCAAATAAATCCTGGTAAAAACATTAAAATGATAGTTCAGCATAGGATTTTTAAAACTACATCTAAAGGTACACAAAAATTATCTTCTAGTTATCATAAAACACTAAAAATTGAAGAGCATACTTTCATTTTATAATAATTGTACCTATGAAGGTGGAACTTTCTACAAAAAAGGAAACTTTAATAAAATCAATTAAATAAAAAAATCTTTCTTTCCATGTGGAATTATTATATGTCTAAATGTTGTCAAGCAGTAGCCAAATGATAAATATAAGTCTGTAAAGAGTAACTTGCTAAAAAGTTTATTTTTAAAAAATAACTGCTCAGAGAAATACAAATAGTCAACAAATATGTGAAAAAAAATGTTCAACATCTTTAGCAATCAGGGAAAAGCATATCAAAGGTAGGTTGAGATTTTATCTAACTTTAATCAGAATGACAATCATCAAGAATACAAATAATAAAAGCTGGTGAAGATGTGGGGAAAAATTACACATGTATTTTGGGTAGGACTGCATATTAGTACAAACACTATGGAAAGCAATGTGCAATATTTCTAAAGACTAGGAGTGGAATCACCATATGACCCAGCTATGCTGCTTTTCAGTTTTTATCCAAAAGAACTAAAATCAGCATACTACAGTGATATAGGCATACCAATGTTTATAGCAGCACAATTCACAATAGCCAAGTTATTGAAGCAGCCCAGATGCTCAGATGCCTGTGGACAGATGAATGGTTGAAGTAAACACACACACACACACACACACACACACACACACACACATACACACACACATATACACACACAGAGAGAGAGAGAGAGAGAGAGAGAGAGAGAGAGAGAGAGAGAGATGGAGAGAGAGAGAGAGAAAGCCTGACTCAGTTATAAAGAGTGAAATTATGGCACTTGCTGGTAAATAGATGGAACTGGAGAACATCATGCCAAGTGAAATAAGCCAGGTCCAAAGTCAATGGTCTAATGGTTTATTAGATGTTAAAACAAAATAAAGGGGAAAAAAGAGAGTGGGACAATAGGGAAATTGTCAAAATGGAAGAGAGATTAGTGGAATGGGAAGAGTTCACTTTCTATGAGTATGAGATAAGAGTATAAGAGTAGAAAATGTCCACAATGCTTCACTCTCCAAAAATATAGAAACTGCAAAATATGATGATAGAAAGCACAGTTTGTTTGATCCAGCCATCTCCCTGCCCCCACCCCAATCTCCTCTTCATCTACCTTATGATAGAGTTTTGGAAAACTAAAAATTACATTTTCATTGTCAACTTGTGATCAGGTTGAGAGTAGAGGGTGATCCAAATCTTTCTTTTTCTCAGTTGCCCTCATCATTCTTAATTATAAACTGAACTAAGCAAGGAGAAAGACATAATGCAAGACATTTAATTTGTTCTGTAGACAAGCTGAGCAAACATGATTTTGCAGTCTACATTACTTGAGGCAATGGTGGAAGCATTTGACACAACAGCATTGGAGATGTTATTCTGGGAACTGGAAGTGCTCTTTATAGAGGCCTAGTTCTTATGATTTATTCTGTTAAACATCACATTCCAAAATTATATTATTATTATTCCCTAAAGAAGCTAGAGTGCTTTCTGTTATATAAGACTGACCTGTTACTGACATTTCTACTAATTAAATATATCTCAACATTTCTTTGCTCCAGAAAATTGGAAGTGGAAAGAGAAAAGATGGAATCAGAGAAAAATAAGGTTGAAAAATTCAACTAATCAGTGATATTTCAAAAAAATGCATTTATTTTGCAAAACAATCAAGAGAAAGAAAATGTGGTCTTAAATTTATTTGTTTATTTTTCTTTCTCCCTTCCAGTTGTAAATCATCATGTTCAGTGCACTTAAGGTATAAAGGTTGCCGTGTGTTTTCTTGACTTTTCTAGAGTAAACCTGAATTACATTGTTGATCTTATTTTTATAATTTTTAATGTAAAAATTTTTGTTACATATGAAAAGATTTACAAGTAAATTGATTCCTATCTTCATATGAAAATAGAAAAAAATAGATTGAATAATTCTCATGTTGATTGAAAACTAAATTCTTACTCAAAAAGACTGCTTCCGTCTATACCTGAATAATAAGTTTAGTGGCATATTTAAAATTTTGAAACAGTGATGAAGTGAAAATAGTAAAAATTTAATTTTATATTTTCTAGTTAAGATTTATCTTTATGCTTGAGGAAGTGAATGAAAGAAATACCTTTGGAAGTAAATAGAATGGTAGAAAAAACAAATCACAAATCTAATGTGCTTGCAATTCTATTTAATGAGCATAAATATAATATTTTATGTTTATGTTGTATTTTAGGTTGCATTTTTAGTGCAGAGACTAGGTCTGATAGCTAAAAGCAGCTTTTAAATCAATATTGTCATTTTGAAAAGGCATTCTAAGAATTCTTATAAGAGTTTTAAGAAAAAGGCAGTATTTTAAAATGCATTTCCTGTTTATTCTGTTAAAAAATAGACAAACCACAAATTGTATTTTTATTTAGTCACTTTAAAAATATCATTTTATTCTTCCTACTTTCCTTCCTTTATTATTACTAAGAGCAGTTAGTTGTATGATATCTACCCAACCCAACAAATTAGCCTTGTCAGCTTCATGGACACTTTCAGAAAACACAAGATTCCTGATTCAGAGACAAAGGGGACAGGAAGCAATATGACTGTTTTAGTCAGCTTTTTCACCACTGAGACTTAAAAGACCTGACAAGAACAATTAGAGGAGAAAACTTTTATTTGGAGCTTTATGGTTTCAGCAGTCTCACTCGATAGACATTTGACTCCATTCTTTGGGGCCCTAAGCAAGGCATAAAATCATGGCAGAAGTGTTTGGTGGAGGAAAGCAGCTCAGGACACAGCACCATGAAGCAGAGAGAGAGCTCTGCTTAACAAGCACAGAATATATGCTCCAAAGACAAGCCCCTCCCAATAACCTACTTGCTCCAGCCACACACTACCTGCTGACAGTTACCACCAGGGGATTAATAACTCATTAGGTTGAGGCTTTCATAACCCAGTCAGTTAACATATAAACCTTTTTGCACAAACTTTTGGGGAACACCTAATAGTGAAAGCATAACAATGACCACATGTTTGGATCACCTTCTTTTCCCCCCTTACCTTCTCAGAGTAATAGCTGAGATGAGCACAAGTGAACACGGTATATGCCGTGAATTTTCATCTTAGCTAAACAACCCCAACTTAAAGAAAATTACTGTTTTTTTTTTCTTTGATTGGGCTATGAGAAAAATGTCTTCAATTTTGCTCCAAAGGGAAGCATTTTGTTTTATTGTATGATGTGTTAATCTTTACTTTGGTAGGACACTATCTCTCTCACCCAAGTTTTTCCAAATACTAACGTCCTTAAGAGACAGGCCAGAGAGAAAGGAAATCAGTAGAGAAATATGAGAGAACTAGGAAGTTGTCTCTCAAGACTATTATTTACAAATACAATGATTTCTATGTAAATTAACTTCAATCAAATGTAAGGGAGTAGCAAGTGCAGTGATTATTCATATCATTTGCCATAATACTGTGTAAGTACATATGATGTTTGTTTTAGAATGTTAGCAGAGCTGTGACTTATGTAATTTAAGTAGACCATGAACTTTAGTTACTCAGTGGAAACTATCAACCTCCCCACCACGTTTTAGGTGATGTAGGATTGTAGGATCCAGCTGCCTCATTAACAAGTGTATTTCTCTTTTCTTGTGACTCTTTCTCATAAACTCAAATCATGGGACCTTTATATTTCATCCTTCTTCCAAGGAGATATTGACCATGACATGAACTAAACATAGCAAAATCTACAATAGTGCCTGACTTATTTCACTTAGTACAGTTATCATCATGTCATCACAAATATTTCCATTTCCTTGGTTTTAAAGACTGCATAATATTCCACTGCATATTCTATCCACATTTTTAAATGCATTAATATCTTGATGGATACATATATTGCTTTCAAATCTTATCTATTGTGTAAATAAAGCTAAAATAAATATGGATGTATTGATATTCCTTCAACACATTGATTTTAACTCTTTGAAATATACGCCTAGCAATTAGATTGGTAGATTATATTATAATTCTATTCTTTGTTTTTTTTTTGGGGGGGGGAGGGATTCCATATTATTTTAAAAATCTTTGTACCAATAGTATGTGTTTTCATATATATGTGGAACCCAAAAAGTCAATTTTATGAAAAAAAGTAGAGAAATAGTTACCAAAGACAGACCCAGGATTGGGGGGATGGGAAAGGGAATATGCTGATCAGAGGAAATGGACTCAGTAAGATAGGAGGAGTAAGTTTTGGTGACCTACTGCATTGGACAGTAGCTATAGTTCATAATAATGTATTTTAGTTTTAAAAATTTGTACAATGTTACATTTTAAAAATATTCTCACCGCAACAAAGGATAAATTGAAGTGACAGATATGTTAATTAGCTTGATGTAATCTTTCAAAAATGTGTGCATAGATGAGAACATCACACCATGCTGCAGGAATACACAGAATTTCTGTCAATTAAAAAAAAAAAGAAAAGAAAAGCCACTGCTTTTCTTAAGTCATTATATTCACATCCATCACCCCAAAAACATGTGGCTAGAGAGGCTACAGATCCAACACAGCCTTTGAGGCCAAAGGTGAAAATATTGCCTAATGAGCATGTTTTTCAGAAAGGCTGTGATGTTAGCCTATCATAATAGTCTATAAAGAAAATTTAATAAACTTACTCTAATGCAATTATTTTCATGATTTTATTTTCTGAATTCACTTTGACCCAGCAGAAAGGTACCAAACAGGGTCATTCTTTTTACAATTTTATGTGTGCACAAGACATTAAACATGTAAAAATGTTGTTTCTTAGACAGTGCTTCTTACTCTTGAAGCTACTTCCACTATTGTAATTCAAATGTTGAGAAAAAGGGAAAGATGAATTTTGTTTTACAAAGTTATAAACTCTGATCTCTTTTTGATCCTTCCTAAGCTTTTCACTCTTTTCCCCCTTTCCACTCTTTTCTAAAAGCATGTCACAGCCTTTAGACTCAGTTTGAGTTCTGGCAGAAATATCCCAGGAAGTACATGATAGCTCAGTGGAATGCCACTCAAGTTTTCCAGCTCTGAGACTTTCTGAATGTGTCCACCGGGGAACTCACCTACACCAACCACAAGTCTATCCTGTCTCTTAGGAAAACTTTGCAGAGGAGTAGACTTTCTCTCTTCATAAGCAGTTTTACGACTCATAAAGACTCATAAAAATGGCTCTCAAAATAGAGTCTAGCCACAAATAGCATTAGTTTAAAAATTCTAAGGTCTCACCTCAAACTTACTAAATCACAAACAATGGGAGTGCTGTCATTGTTTTGTTTTCAGAAGTATCAAGGTGATTCTGAGAATTAAGATCAGAAAAAGTTTTTCCCACAGTGCTTTAAGGCAATGAAAAAAAAGAGAAAAAAAATGAATTAAGACTCATAATTTGTAAATGAGAAATTTGTTTATTCATCACTTATTTTTAACAATTATATATCGTATGCAGAATCATTTTAAAACATTATGCTATTTATGAGATTGTGAAGGAGCGCTATAATCATAATTCTGTCTAAATAAGAATTTAATTATCTAATGAAAGAGACAGAAATTAAGACAAAGGAAGAGGAAAAAAGAAGGAATTTCGTCAAGTGTGTGATGAATGTGGAAGTAGTGACTCTCAAGGTTCCAAAATAGAGTGTTACAACTCTGATGAATGTCAGCTTTGGTTTTCATTTCAGCATCAACATTCTAGGGGAAGAATGGCAGTGAAAGTTCCAGAGTTGTGATGCTCCACTCAAATAGCCTGTTGACAATACAAATGCTCTTAACTCCTTTCTTTTTTGATTTCTAATGATGATGATTGCTTATTTTCCATACAAATATCTGTCCCTTCCCCAGTTCCTCTGTCAATAATACTTGCCCTATATAATCCTCAGAGTGTGACTTATGAAAGAGAAAAAGGAGGGGGTGAGAGGACACAAAGAAAAAGGATAAATTTTATAAAATTCTATTGTAAAAATAAAATAAACCAAGAGTCTTATCCTTTATCCATAGGGAGTGCTTTAGGGGTAAATATTCCATGTAGATAAATAGGGCCACTTTTTGGTTTACTTCTGTTGTATACTTAAATTTCATAACAATTTTTCTGAACAAAGGGCTTCACATTTCCATTCAGCATTGCAACACACAATTTTGTACCTGAACTACTTATTTACTCATAATAATGTTGAAGTACTGTGATAGCACCTGTGGATTAGAGAGGTCTCATCACAGGTCAATGTTTGAACAGTAATCAATATTGACATTTAACAGACAAACACATTGATAAATCTGCTAGTCATTAGTAAACAAGGATGATAAATTGCACTTGACTTCTACTGAGTGGGGCTAGTTATCTGTAACATTCAATTTCTAATGTCAAGTCACTGGACGCTTCCATTAAATCAGAATGCAAAATTTCATAATTCCTTATATTTAGTCACTCATTCCCCAATTATGTATGGAGCAGTTGAAATGTGCCTAATGTTTTACTTACTACTGTGTATCTGATGATATTCAATTGACTCAGTGAGTCCTCAATTGGAACTCATGCTCTGGCAAGGAAAATAATAATTTGATTATGTAAGTAATTTTCCCAATATTTAGGGTGGTAAGTGCTTCAAAAGATGGTTCTGTTGTAGGGACAGACAGGCAAGGCACCAAAGATAGCAAGAAATAGCTTTATTTGGCTGCAGCCAGGTTCAGAAGGCACAACTTTTGCTGTAATCAATCAATCCTCTGAACACAGAGTTTAGGTAGTTTCAGAATTTTATACCCAGCATGTAAGGGGAGGAGCTCAGAAGTTCACAGTCTGCAGAAGCTCACATAAAAGCAGTTTTTTTTTTTTGTTTCATTGTTCTTGGCAAATTAACCCTTTAAAGACAACACCTGAGAAGTGGAGAGCTTCTTCTCTCCTTTCTTTCCTCTCCCTTCCAGCTATTACCATAGAGCCCAATTGGTAACTTCTCTTATCTTAAAAATGAGACACCTCTGTGAAGCCCAGCTCAAGCCCAGAGGCTGGGTTTGCACATTTCTACAAACTACTATACTGGATATGTTTGTGAAAAACTAGTAAGTGGGTGTCCAGCACCTGGATTGATGATATTTTCCCAGCCAGTGGCCAAGTAAAACAGGGCAACAAAAAAAATAGGAAGTTTATCTACATTGAACTCTTTTGCAGAGACTCTTTGGCTGATAGTCCCAAAATCAGCCATGGTGAAGATTTCTGGAGAAGCCCAGGTAAGACTTTTCTGTGGAGAAAGGGGGTTCCACTATAGTTCTTGATTCTACTGCTGTTCATAAATGTCTTGATTTAACTGGGAGTTATGATAGAATTGAGTATCTGCAAATGGGATTAGAGACATCTCCTTGATATTCTTGATGTAGTGAGTTCTTTTTTTTTCTTTTTTTAGTTGTAGATGGACACAATACCTTCATTATTTATTTACTTATTTGTAAATGATGCTGAGGATGGAACCCAGTGCCTCACATGTGCTAGGCAAGTGCTCTACTACTGAGCTACAACCCCAGCCTGATGTAGTGGGGTTTTGAGTGAATTATAAGTGTGATGGAATGCCTTTTCTCCTAGGTATTTATAAATTTGTGTTTTGCCTGGTAGCACTTACAGACTACCCTTTTTATATACAATTGACCAAGAAGATTCATTACTGCCAAAATCTGGAACCATTATCATAATGGATAGATAACTAATTTATCAGATATATTATGTATATAAATACTGTTTTGGTTATCCTATATACCTCTTACTTACATGATGTGCATAAGTGGAGTAAAGAAAAACAGACTTCAACTATTACTACCATGTGTCAAATGTCACATCTATCAAGCCCCTGGGGAAGTACTTAATCTTTGCCAGCTTTTCAGCACTATAAAAATGAAATAATAAGAGGAAAAAAAACTGTTGAATCATTTGTTAATTGTATGGTATCAGGACATATTTCAAGAAAAACAGAGGAAAAAAGATCTGTGTTGGAACAATTTGTTTATACAGTGAGATTTGGTGATTTTTTTGTGAAGATCTGTTTTTATTATTATTTTATACCATGATCCCTGCAACAAAGTACCTTTTGACTGTAAAAGCACCAAGATTGAACAAATATTTTGATAATAGGTATTAATAGTCAATATTCCACTGAATACAGTTTCTTAAATCAAGTATATTTGCTTAAAACTTTGTGTTTCTTACTAAATCAATTACAGAGAATGGATAAAACATTTCTGGAAAATATACAGTCAAAGAGAATTTATTTATTAAAATCACTAAAGGTTTAATCATTCCCTAATTAAAATATTAAATTCAAATTTAAAAACAATAAATCAAGATGTAAGGACTTATCATTTGTAATGGTTTCTATAAATTCTACTCCATGATTTGAAAAATTTTTAGGTGCACCTGTTTATCAATGTTATTTTGTAACTTGCAATCACAATATTAGAGTTAAATTTTCTTTATCCAAAATAGAAAAAAATGATAAGTGTTAAAAGAGAGAGGGAGCACAACACTATTTATCAAAATGAGTAGTGATAAACAGAATTACAAACGGTGGGAATGACTTATGGTCTTTTGATGTTAATTCATCTCAAGTAGCAAAATAGTTGTAAAACTGCTAAATATATTTGGATAAACATAGTCACAGTATTGCAGTTATCAAAATGTATTTGAAAATTGCTAATGTGAATTTTTTTTAATATAAAAGAATCTGTTTCTCCAACTTCATCCTGAGCTGCCTTTCTCTTTTGTTCATACTTCCTTTGATAAACACTTCAGATTTTATCTTTTTTTTGAGGAGTCCATGCTCATTCTAATGTTAATTAATTAATTTAGATTTGGGGATTCTGATTTGTGCACTGGGATCTAGTGTCGAGGTGAGCATAGCAAGGAGAGACAGGAAGGAGTTGCAGAGGGCCTAGAACATAGTGGAAGAGAACAAATTCAAATTGGAAGCCCAGTATAGGGAACTTTGCACATTTGGACTTATCCCTGTAGGACTGTATTCCTGAATTGGGAGGGGTCATAGTCACCATCAACAGTGGGCTCTTTCCTTTTGTAGAACATGGATAGAGAATAAGGTGAACTATACTAAAATAAAAGTTTATGATCCACTATCTCATCAATTGATCCTAGAATCCTGCATATATTTCTAAGTGCATCTACCATTATCTCTATAATCAGTATAATCTATATGTATATTAATTAAAAAATTTCTTCTAATCTGTGTTAAAGACAATTGTACAAAAATATAAACCACTGATGAAATTTTAAAAATTAATAATGCAACTACACTCAGATCAGATTATTTAAATATTTGTTTTTTAAAAGAATCAATACTATGTAATATATGAACTTATTTAGTTTGAAAAAATACATATTCACATGTAAATGACCATGTGGTATCATGAATGGAAATGATTGCAAGTATTAGTCATCAGGGCTTTGGAAATATTTGTCAGGATTTTTAGAATTTTATCTTTTGTGTTCACCTTAATGCTTTATGCTGTTTGGTATAGCAAGGTTTAAGAGCCAATAGAAAGAAAGAATTAATTGTTGTTTGTATGCAATTTCTGAAAAATAATAGAGTCAAGTTAAATGATAAAAGTGAGGATAGATTTATGAATAAAAAAAGTAATGCATTCAGATGATAATTTAATTATTTAATGAGTGTTAACACTTTCTTTCCTCTTTCTTATACACTAGACTCTTGAGAGCAATCCATTTTAGAGCTAATATACTGCTGTGGTAGTGAAGTGATTTTTACAAATATAAATTTTATCTGGTTGAAAACTCCCAGTAAAAAAAGTGTTTATTTGGGGGGCTGGGGCTGCAGCTCAGTGGAAAAGCACTTGCCTAGCATGTGTAAAGCACTAGATTTAATCCTTAGCACCATATAAAAATGAAACAAAGTAAAGGCATGCTGTCCATCTACAACTACAAAAAATAAATTTAAAAAATTGTTGATTTGTATTTGTATTTACTTAACATATCATTACTTGAGTGGTTACAGGAGATAGATTGGTATAAATAAAATAGATTGGTATAAATAGATTGCGAATAGATTGGTATAAATAAAAATATATAACATATGTTATTTTATTACACTTACTTTAATTTTAGTCTTATTCAAATGAAATCATACATGTCTTGAGTAATATTTACTGATTTCAATATTGAGTATAATATCCTTGGTCATAAATATTCATTTTACTTATTAAATATACTTGACTTATATATTTACTTAACAAATACTTCTTTTTAAATTTAAATTTATATCTAATTCATACATAAAAACATTAAAAGTGAACATATTTGAGGTAACTTGTGACATTCCAATATGTTTATGTTCTGTAATGTTCCAGCCAGTTTAACCATATCAAACTTCTCAATCATGTAAAATTTATTTTTGGTAAATGCATTTAAAATCCAAGACTTTTAGAATACCTACTACATTATCATCATCAATAGTCCTCATACTGTGCAACTGTACATCAGAAACAGAACCTCCTACTCCTAACTATAAATACTAACCACTGACCAACCTTTCCTGAGCCTCTGGTAGTTAACGAACAGTCTACACTCAACTTCCGTGAGATCATCATTTCCAGACAATACATGACTCAGATCCTGTACTTGAATTTCTGTGCCTGGCTTAGCATAATGATCACAGGTTCTGTTTGAGTTATCACAAATGACAAGATTTCACATCTTTAAAGGGTTAAATAGTATACAACATGATATTATATGTACTACCAGTGTTTTTTTATTGACTCAATTGACAAATTGTTTCCATTTCTTGACTATTGTGAATAGTGCTGCATCAGTATAGGCATTCAGATGTCTCTTCTACATACTGATTTCACTTCCTTTGGATGGGCAAACAGGACGGGATTGCTAGATCATATAATAGTTCTATTCTTAATTTTTGGAGACCTTAATATTGTTTTCCATAATGGCTACACTAATTTACATAGCCACCAATAGTGTATGTATCAGTTAGGGTTCCCTAGAGGAACAGAATCAACAGGAAGTATAATTATAAAAAGGAACTTATTAGGTTGGCTTACACGACCAGAAGCTGGATAGTTCACAATGGCCATCTGCAGACTGGAGAGCAGCAGCTGCCTCAGAACAAGAGGAATGAAAGGTGATAGTCTTGTCCAACACAGGAAGGCTTCTGGAAACTCTCTAGAGAATCAGGGCAGAGGGAAAAAAATGAGAGTCCAATGTTCTCAGATGATAGCAGCAATCAAGAACCCATTCAAGAACAATGAATGGATGTGTAACTGATGTGAGTCTGCAATCTGTATATGGGGTAAAAATGGGAGTTCATAACCCACTTGAATCAAAGTGTGAAATATGATATATCAAAAACTATGTAAATTTTTGAACAACCAACAATAAAAATTTTTAAAAAAAGAACAATGGAGCTTGCATCTTCTGCTGCTTCCTTGTCCTTCCAATTTTTATTTCATCCAAACTATCAACCTATTGGATGGTGCAACCCATGCTTAGGGAGAGTCTCCATTTCAGTTGGCTATCCCACATGCCAATCATCCCTAAACTCACTCTCATTGACACACCCAGAAGCCTCTTAATTTTTGGCATCTCCTTTGACAATTTGTATTAATCATTACAATTGTACAAGTGCCCCTTGTGGAAATATATTCTCTCAGATTTTGTTTGCCTGGAAATGTATTTATCCCTCTTCATTTCTAAATATAAATTTGATGGATATAATATTTTTGTTTGACAGCTTAAAACTTTTTTTTATCTTTAGTGCTATGAAAATCTCATGCTGAAAAGTCTTCTGAGAGATGAATTGTGACACTCCTGTGTGTTATTTCTTTTCACTTATTGCCTTGAGAATCTTTTCTTTGTCTCTTACCTTTAAGGGCTTGATTATAAAACATGTTAGTATAGAACAGATTGGATCAAATCTCACTGGTAACCTTTGATCTTCCTGTAGCTGGATATTTGTATCCTTTCTAGGTTTTGGAATGTCACTGCTAATATTTCTTTAAATAAGCTTTATAGCCTTTTGGCATTCTCAACTACCTCTTCAATCCCAATAACCTGCATATTTACTGTTTTAATACTGTCAAAGGTCCTGTAAGCTTTTCTATTCCTTTCCATTCTCTTTACATTTTTTTTTGCTTTTGTGCATTTTCAAATGGCCTATCTTTGAGCACACAAATTCTCTCTTCTGTTTGATGTATTCTTTATTAATTCTTCTGTTGTGTTTTTAGTTTTGCTTCAGATATTTGTTCACCTCAATAATTTATGCTAGTTTGTTTTATATTTCTTCCATCTCTCTGATAATTTCCTCTGTTAAAGTGTTGAATTTTTTCACTGTTTTCTCTTCAAATTCATTAAGTTTCCTTAATTTTTTTTTAAATTTTCTATCTGACAATGTTTCCATATTGGTTATCATCTGGTTAATTTCTAGCACCTTATTTTAACAGTTATGAGTGGTCAGGGTTCCTTGAAAGTTCTTCATATTTGGTGTATTATATACTCTGGTTATTGAATGATTAGCTACTAATTCCAGTCTTTTTAACTGACTCTTTTTGTGCCTATCTTTTAAGCACACTTCTTATTTTTGGAGTTCTTTATTGCTTTACTGTGTCAGCACCAGATGGCACCGAAAGTCCAGATTTGATGTGGATCAATGGTTGTCATTGTTTCAGCACTAAAGGATAATCCAAACCCAGGTTTGTCTCAAATCTATCTTGTTTTGTTCAGCATGAACTTGGAAAACATCTGAAAAGAGCATATGAAAAGTTCCCCAAAGTCTGTCTTTGTGTTCAGGGTAGTCCCAAATTCCTTACCATGGTCACCATCCTTTGATTTGGCCCTGCAGGATCCTGTCTAGTTCTTAACAGAATCATGGTGGATGGACCAGCTCTAGGCATCTGTGCCACACATGTAGCCATAAACACTGCAACACTGTCAAAACTTGAGTCCATAGTCCCTGAGATAACCATTGGGTAGTACCAAAGGCCATATTGCTATTGGCTACTGGCTGCCTACTACTGAAGAGGTCCAAGATTTCAACAACCAGCCAGACATGCTGCTGGCTTGAAGTCTTTTAGACTGGGTCTACATGCCTCTGTCGATACTGATGCTGATCCAGAGGCTCCATGTATAAGCCCCAACCATAATATGGGGGCAAATAGAATTTGAACTGTGCCAAATTTCACAAGTCCAGTGCTGAGATTCAAGACAGAATCTTGAGCTTATGACTCTGCCTTACAATAACTGAATGGAGTCTTGATCCAGACTTATTTGCCTGAAATTAGAAAGGTTTTGGTGAGGATAGTCCCTTGGCTCAAGACTGAAGCTAAAGCCTTGTGATGCCTGAATTTTACAGTCACAATAAGCCGCCTAGTCTCAGGGTTGCATCAAATGGTGATGCATAACATAACATATATTGGGATAGAGGTAGTATAGATAGTCCCTTGGATACAAAAGCTGATGCTAAGTTGCAATGTGCCTGAGTTTCATAGTCCCTAGTATTTGTGCCATCCATGGGCAGATGTGCCTCAATTCCATTCCAAGGCTATCAATGGTGCAGGCCCAAACCCTCTTTGGTTCCATCATTATACAAGTCACTACTGAGTGTTAGAGCAGGTTTACAGTCTCCTCATGTAAGGTCTGACCTGAGTATAACTTCCTTTGCTTTCTGTCTGGTTCTGTGTCTCACCTGGAAGGGGAGGCGGTCTATCGCTGAGCTCCAAGGCAAAGTGCTGTACCCTACTCCACAGTGTGCTGGGAATATTGCTCTCCTTTCTGCTTCCTGAGGTTTCAGAGGGGTGTAAGAAGGATTCCCTTAGCCACTTGGCTAACACAGTAACAGAAGCTCATTCTGTAGTTACAGGACTAGGGCAAAAGTCATGGGACTCTAGTCAGCACTGGGTTCATCATGATAGGCCCAATACTGAGTTTCAAGTTTGAAGCCTGACCTGGGTACACTCTCCTTTCCCCAAGCAGGAGGATTATATGTCTACACTGCTTGGAGTTGGGGGAAGGATGAAGTGGGACAATGTTTCCTTCTCAACACACTTTTCAACATGATTCTTACTATATGATAATTAATGAGTGTGGCCTGTCACCTGGCTTGCTTAGCTTTGTGAAGGTAGTTTGGTACATGAGTTACTATTCATTTGGTGTGTAGGGAAAACAATGATTATTGCAGGGTCTTAGTCAGTTGCCATTCTGCTCTACCTCCATTCTCCCGATCTTGATTTGGGTTCCTACACACATTCTTCCCGCCCCGGACAAATATGTATATAGTGTTTCCTAGATTTCAGGTATTATTCTAAGCTGTGGGGATGGAGCAGTAAACAAAATATGCAAAGACTATTATTACAAAACATGCCTTCAATTAAAAGAGAGACAAAAAAAAAAAAAACTAGGCAGATGGTGATAAGTCCTATAAATAAAAGAAGGATAAGGTAAGCAAAATATTAGCTTCTAAATATGTCCAAACCCTTCTCCTTAAAACCTGTGAATATAATCACATACATAACTTTTGTGGCTTTGCAGATGTGATTAAGTTGAGGATCTTGGGTTGGGGAGTTTATCCCACATGATCTTGTCAATCACAATATAATCACTTGAGTCCTTAAAAGCAAAGAACATTGCTTAGCTCAGAAATAGAAGTGAAAACAGAAAAGAACTAGTTGGATGAGAGCAAGAAAAGAGTTTGACCCACTGAAGCCAGCTTCAAAGATGGAGGATTAAAATAATGTGGTCATTCTTTAAGAACTGGGTAAACATGGAGATAAATTCTTCCTAGAGCCCCCATCAAAAGGAAAGCAGTGCTACTGACACTGTTATTATCTGGGTAGTACTTATGGCCCATGGAACTGTTGATCATAATTTGTATTGCTTATGCCACCAAATTTAAAATAATTGTGAGAGCAGAATAAGAAACAAATACCAGAGATCATAGAGATTGAAAATTATGTTCCTTTTTATAAATTTGGTCAGGCCTGGAGTGGTCACCCACACTTGTAATCCCAGAAGCCAGAGAGGCTGAGGCGTGGGTATCATAAAGTTAGCCAATTTGGTGAAGCCCTAAGCAACTCAGTGAGACTCTGTTTCTAAAGAAAACATATTTTTAAAAAAAGTCTGGGGATGTGGCTCAGTGGTCAAGTACCTCTGGGTTCAATTCTTGGTACAAGTAAAATAAAATAAAATAAAATGAAGTTACAAAGCCTGCTGTCTATACACACAGGGAAAGTGCTCTGGACAGAGGGAAGAGTAAGTGCAAGCATCTTGAGGCAGAAAAATTCTTAATCCTTAATACTTTGAGGCATAGCAAGGAGACCACAGTGACTCAAAATCAGTAAATCTGAGTCAGATGATAAGGTTGTAAGGTGAGTGTTGTGGTCAAAGTGCCAGACATAATAGGACCTGTTATGTCATGTCATTTTATTCTGACTGAGATAGGGAGCTCCTAGTGATTTGGGGAAGAGAAAAAACATCATTTCATTTATATTTGGAATTTCTGTTACCTAGTGGCAACCACATCATAGAAAGAACAGGAGTAAGGGAGGTCAATTTCTGGTACCAACCAAGAGCTTTGTCCAACTAGAATATAATGGGCTCTTGAGTAAGTTGAAGAGAAATACTTAGATTTGGGGGATGCACTTGGAAGTTAAATATGATAGGATTTGATAATGAATTAATTATTAGTGTTAGGAGAAAAATGAAATGAGAAATGACTCCAGCTGCAAAATGTAGTTGTGTTACTGAGATGAGAACTAAGGAACAATGGGTCAGGGATAGCTAAACTATTTGCAAATTTGTTTTATGATTTTAAATATTTCTCATTTTTCCACACCTCACATATGCTGCATTTATCTTTCTTATACTTTCCCTTCAATATCACATATGGATATTATTATTGGCATCAATTAAAAAATTTCAAATGAATACTTTAAAAGAGACCATCAGGATTTTCATGCCTGAATCACTGCTATGCTGCTCACTCAGAAGTTCCTATTTCATTGTTTGCTACTTAACTACCTTGCAAACTACACATTTTTCACTCGAGTAGTTTCTAGCCAATGCTTCATTGAGCTAAAACCTAATTTGAAAAATCTAAATAAAAATGATATTTGAAGGTATATGCAAATTCATTGAGATGAGAATTTCCGCTTTTGAATTTCCTTACCAAGAGCAGTCGATTCTTATTACACACTACGTGGAAATGAGCAATTTTTTTTCCATTTAGGTGATAAGTTTCAAACATCAAATACAAGTTATATTTTTTTCATTAAATAAAAAATAGGGCTGGAGATGTGGCTCAAGTGGTAGTGCGCTCGCCTGGCATGCGTGCGGCCCGGGTTCGATCCTCAGCACCACATACAGACAAGGATGTTGTGTCCGCCAATTACTAAAAAATAAATATTAAAATTCTCTCTCTCTCTCCCTCTTTCTCACTCTCTCCCACTCTTTAAAAGAAATAAAAAAATAAAAAATATCAGTATTATATATTTGAAAAACAAAATAATAGTTTGAGAAGGACTACATTGCATGCTTACTTTTTAAGATTAAAAAGTAAATTTGAATAAAAGTAAATGTTGTTTTATTTAATTAAAATATGTATAGGAATTGCCATTTAGTTAACAAAGTAAATTTCAGTAATAAACTATCTTTAAACCCACAGGAATTATCTAAACATAGACATATATTTTAAAATTATATTTAAAATAAATAGGTTAATGTCACTTAAATGTGTATATCTCATATTTTATCAAAGCAGAGTAATATTTTAAACAATATGTAAATCCCATTAAGTCATCTTCTGAGAAAATGATTTCAATGGTTTTAATAAAATTATTTTGATTATATATTCTGTGCACTATTGCCAAATATCTGAAGCATTACCAAGAACTTAGAAAAATCTTTGTAAAAGTCTTCTTCCCTGTCTGGGCACATGAGCTCTCTACAAACAAATCAGTGTTCCTTCAAGACTCATCATGCTACTAATGATCATTTTTACTGTCATGTAGGTATACATATCTAGGTGAATTCTTCTAAGGACATAGAGTGAAGATCATCATTGGTAGAAAACTATAAAGTCCTGTCAAATAGTTAATGAATATTAGTACCAATGTAGACACAACCTACTTATACACTTAATAATAAAGTTATTAAATATACTTATTAATTGTTTAAGCATAAAATTCACTTATACCAAAAATTTACTATGTTCTGTTTTACAATAAAAAGTGGAGATCACATAAAATTTTGAAATTGAATAACAGTATTAAATAGTCTGTAAATTTGTGGAAATCATCTAACATTTATTGATGCAGAATAAGTTCTATAAATATCACTGCTTTTAAAAGAAAAAAATATGTAATGACATCAACACCCATTCTGGAGAGAGCACAAGGCTATTATATTAAGATAATAATCAAACAAAAAAGTAGAAAAGTTTAAAAATTATAAGTATTAACCAACAGTTGTTTTCATTCTTTATCTAGTATATGACATTTAAAATAAAAATGTTCTATTTTGCTTCCCAAATATTTAGTTGGTATAATAATTTAATTCTAAAAGGTAGGTTCATTTTTCTCACCAAATTGAATCGGGATATTATTAATTTTAATTAATGTCACACATTTGTTACAAGATGTTTCAGCTATAGATTAACTCACCAGGTTTTATATCTGGGTATTTATCTCTTACTTAAGTTCAAAATTTTTCTGATGTACAGCAATCATTTGTGAAATGCTTAATTGTGGTGTTCAATGCTATTCTCTGATTATGCTTGGTAATATTTTCTTTCAATTTTTAATCTGTGACTACATAAGGTGACATTTGTAACATATTGATTGTTAATTAACTCATTGAATCATAACTTATCAGGTCTCATTGGGAACTTGGGAGTAAACTTCTACAAAATCATTGTTAAAAAATTTAGTAAACTGAGTCAGTAAAATATTATTCCTTACTCAATATCCAAATGCAGATTTTCAGCAAAATTGAGACATATGTAATAGCTGAATAATCAAGGACTCATTAATTTTTGTGCATGCTTTAACAGATTTAGAAGTACACAGAATCCTGTTTACTTTGGTTTTTAAGGTACTTCCTAATAGGAGTTGGATGAAATAGTTAAAAATACCTGTGTATACATAAAACGCAGTTCATAGAATCCTTGGATGATACTCCTTGTCGCAGTTTTATATATATATATAATTCCTTTTTTTTTAAAGAGAGAGAGGGAGAGACAGAGAGAATTATTTTTAATATTTATTTATTTTATTTTTTTAGTTTTCGGCGGACACAACATCTTTGTTTGTATGTGGTGCTGAGGATCAAACCCGGGCCGCACGCATGCCAGGCGAGCGCGCTACAACTTGAGCCACATCCCCAGCCCTGAAAGTCCTTTTTAAAAAATAATTTTTTATAGCTATACATGGACACAATATTTTTATTTTGTTTATTTATTTTTATGTGGTGTTGAGGATCGAACCCAGGGTCTCACGTGCCAGGCGAGCACTCTACCACTGAGCAACAACCCCAGTCCATAAATAAAATTCTTTTAGTCAGTTTTGTACTACTGTTACCAAAGGATCTAACAAAAACAATATAAAAGAGGGAAAAGTGAGTCTCAGAGATCTCAGTTTATGAATAGCTGACTCCATTTCTCTGGGCCCAAGGTGAGACAGAACATCGTGGTGGTAGGTGTGAAAGAGGAAAGCAGCTCTGGACCCAGCAATCAGAAAACATAGATAGTGCTCTATACTCAACAGGGACAAAATATAAAACCCAAAGACATGTCCTCAGTGACCTACCTCCTCCAGTTACATCCTACCTGTTTACAATTAGCCCTCAATTGATTAATCCAGTGAGTAGGTTAAAACTTTTGAAATTCAATTGTTTTATCCCTGAATATTCTTGCATTGTGTCATGCATGAACTTTTGGGGGACATATCATATCTAAACCATAACAGAAATATTGGTGTTTTTATTTCCATATTTCTATTTACACTCTTACTACATGTTCTAAATTTAAGAAAAAAAATTATATTTTCAAAATTATTTTCTAAGGTTAGGGTACCAATCTATGGCTGATGGAAGGGACTAAGGGTACAGTGGAAAATAAACCAATGACCTTAGCCATTTTGTTTTGATTTACTATGACCTTCTTGATTGAGAAACTAGTTTTTATGTACAATGCAGAATTGTTGTGCCTCTATAGGCTTTAACTTATTTGACAAAGGTTAAGGTACATGGGTCAATGTAGACCAGAAAGAAGCTTTTATCATGATAATTTTTCCCTGAAATAGAGTTATGAAATATTATCATTTTTGATCCAGCATGTTTCAGTTCCCCAAAGAAATTTTTATCTCTTATCTACAAAAAGCACTGTACAGTACAGAATAATAAGTCCATAAAGAAGCTAAAATAATACAGAGTTTTAGCTTAAGCTAAGGTATATACTATTTTTTTTTCAAAAATCTAATTCATATAAAACAACAAAAGCAAATTAAGACTTTACGAGGCCAGTGGCCTTTTTTTTTTTCATCTAAAATCTGAAAAGCAGCAGAGGAAATTCATTCTACTTCCTTTACTTTCATGGATTCCCAGGAAAAAATGCACCAGCTCCTTCAATTCTGAGTTCTGGAAATTTCTAACATGTGATATTGACTAAAGTTAGGAATATAATGAAACCCCATGGGAGATTATTATCCCAAGCTTTAAAAATTCAGATGTTTGTTTTTGTTTATTTATGTTGCCTATGTTTCTGTTTTAAAAATCCACAGTTAAGAATCAAACTTATGTCAGGGAAACACCTATTCAGTTTCTTACTCTCATAGCAGAACCATATTTAAGCACAGAATTACTTCAAGACAGTTTGCCTACTCAATGTTATTATCATAATAAAAGTGTATCTCAATTTTTTAAAGAGTTAATGTTAGTAAAATTTTAAAAATTACTTGTTTTCAACAAATTTCTAATACACGCAGTTTGTATCAATCTCCATATGCATGCCTTCACGAAGACTTTTTCTGAGACAATTTCTTTTAAATATTATTTTAATTATACAACATTCTATGGCACAATTCTAGTATAAATTGGTCACCATCTGACAATATCTGGCATTTTCCCCATCATTTTCATTTTCATTACTGGCCAATTATAAGTGTAAATCTTCCAAACAACCATTCACACACTCAATGACACTTGTAGGAAATGAAAGAAAATATATACAATAACTCAGTTTGTATAAAGTACTATGCAACATGAAGCAACACTTTGCTACCTGAATATGTGTTTGCTTTTGTGCTTTCTAGTTATAGCAACAAAACAACTACTTGAATTTTTTAAAAAAATGCTTTCAACTTGTTTTTAAAGTGCTAAATAATATCTTTTGACAGCTTTTGGAAAAGTTCTACTGATTTTCAGTCCTGATTTAAGCAAATATTGATTAATAAAGACACTTACTGAGTTTATCCAGAGAAATCAGCATGATTTCCTTTAGAAAATTTAGAACATGTAGTAAGAGTGTAAATAGAAATATGGAAATAAAAACACATATTCTAAATGAAGCATGTATGTGTCTTTGGTGCTTAGTTGATAGTGTATAAACTGAGATATATTTGTTTATAAGATACTATACAGTCTCATACTCACAGCTAAATCAGTACAGCCCTATATGTTACATATTTCTTATCTCTCTCTTTTTTTCTCTCTCTCTTGAGGTCAATAGCAGTGATATAATGCTGGTAATTAGAATTTGTTTCACTGAGGTGAAAAACAGGTAAATACTTTACCATATTTTGCATTAGAGAAAGTGTGAGTTGTTCTTGTGTTAGCCAGATCACTCTGAAATTCAGTGGCAAAATGACATTGTACAAGTGACTAAAATTCTGCCTTTCTCTGTTTTCTTATCTACAAAATGCAGAAAAAACTACCCTATTTCTTTCCATGTTACTTTCTATGGTTCTTTCAACACTTTAAAATTAAAAAACCTGAAAATATATTTGAAATTTTTAAGTTTTGTGTGGATGAACCCAGTTTATCTTCTTTATTAATGAAAAACAATGTTCCTTTCATGTGTTTGCCAATCTTCAATTTTCTTGAAAACCATCTGGTTCAAAGAAATAGTACAAAAACCTTGCTATTGTTAAAGCTTTAAAAAACTGTTATTTTCATTTCAAAATAAGTTGAAAATCAAAGTCAGCATATTAACGTCCTTGAAAATACATGTCTCTCTTTCATTTTTGATTTAAGAAAATGAATATATGAATATTTATTGTCAGTAAAACAGCTTTATTAAAAAATGAGATATTGTTAGTTTTTTAAAAACTTTTTATTTTTTTTAAATTTAAATATTTTTCAATGTACAATTTTTATTTTTCTAACTTTCAATTCTTTTCCTTATATTTTTTGTGCATTACAATTATACACAGTATTGTGATTCATTGTTTCATATTGATAAACACATAAAAAATAATAACATTATTTGCCCAATGTCATTGTCTAGTAGTTCGCCTTTGCCTCCCCTCCTTTTTTTCCCTGGTCCCTTTCTTTTACACTATTGATATCTGTTTGAATTTTATGAGATGCCCCCATCTTTGTTTTGCTTTTTCCCCTCTAGCTCCTACATATAGAAGAAAATACATGACATGATTTTCTGAGTTTGGCTTATTTTGCTTAACATAATGTTCTTTAAAGTTCCATCCTCTTGCCTTCAAATGACATCCTTTCATTCTTCTTCATGGATGAATCAAATTGCATTGTGTTAAGGTTTCTTACTTCATTAATGAACACCCAGGTTGGTTAAATAGTTTGGTTATTGTGAATTTAGCTGTTATAAACATGTTCATGCATGTATTGTTATAGTATGGGGACTTTAGTTCTTTAGGATAAGTGCTGAAGAATGTTAAGCTCTGTCATACCATCCCATTTCTAGTCTTTTGAGGAACTTCATATTGATTTCTGTAGTGGTTGTACTACTATATAAAACCAACAAAAGACTAAAAGTGTAACTAAAAAGAAGTTAAAAAACAAAGGACTTACAGTTGTCAAGAATAAAAACAATAATAAATGCTGGAGAAGATGTGGAGAAAAATCATTTTTTATTTGCTTTGTTTTATAAATAATATGTACACAATTCAGAAAGGTAAGCATTTCACTTCAAAATAATCAAAGATTTCGAAGAGATATCTAAACATAAAACTTTGTTTCTTAGAGTTATCAGAGAAAAAAACCTTTAAATAGATTAAAATTATTTGAACTAGTAAAATGTAGATATCTTTTCTTGAAAATCAATACATAGATATATATTCATTATGTAAACATAACTATTATAAGTCCAAAAGTTACCTTAAAAGAGTTTAAGAGCTGGAGATAGCCCAGTTGTAGAATACTTAACTAGCATGCTATCCCCAGGACTACAAAAATAATTAAGGTTAAATAAAATAAAAATAGTTCATAGTATTTTATAGTTCTTTCTTCCAAAGAAGCAGGTAATTTCATTAGATGGTTATCATTATAAAAGAACTCAGAGAAGCATCTAATCTAGTTATTTGCATGGTGCAGAGAAGGGAATAAGTTGAACATGAGCTAAGTTGCTCTACCTAAAAAAAAATAATATGTGAAGAAGTAGGGCCATTAACTCTTTGATGGGAATTCTCTAGACTGAATGATATAAACAACTGATAGGAATTTTGATGGACAATGAATCTTTTCCCTCCATTTCATTTAGCTGCCCTCAAAATCTATAGGTACCTCATATGTCATGATTAGCCCCTTGGTGCACCTCTACCCAATAACACAATCCCAAATCTTTATATCTAGGGGTATATATAATATACTCCTTTTTTCACCTTCTTTAGGATGTAAACTGTGCAAGTTTTTTTTCATCTTAACCTCAGTTATTACATGTTAAAATCATACATGTTAAAATTGGGAAGAAACTTATACCCTGAGAAATAACAGATTTTCAGTCTTTATTTTCCTTTGATCAAATCAGCATCTAAGAAGTCCCTCAGGGCCCAGTTGGAGCAGGAAAAGAGGATATTCTGCAACACCCACATCATGGTCACCTCAGTGTTCATCTTCTTGTCTATCCATGCTTAGCAACCTGTGCATTTTTGAAGCTACTTTTTAATGAAAGGCCCATAAACTGTTAGGAAGCTTAGTGAAGTGAATGAAAACAGATAAAGCAGCCAAATTTTCAGGCTACAAATATAGATTCTGTCACCAAGTAGGTATGAGATGCTGGGAAAGTAATTTATTCTTTATGCAACTCATTTGTCTCACCTGTAAAATGGGTAAAATACTCTTCCACACTTCACAGCTATGAGAGTTAAGTAACTCAATTTATAATCAGGATGGAGCTAATTAATTGAAATAAAAGGGGTGTATGGTATTCCATTTTCACCACACGCAAGATGTGAAATTTACTTGTGTTACAGAATTAAACCCAGCATATGTGCAATCAAACATATTTATTTATTTATTTGTTTAAAGAGAGAGAGAGAGAATTTTTTAATATTTATTTTTCAGTTTCAGTGGACACAACATCTTTATTTTATTTATATGTGGTGCTGAGGATTGAACCCAGAGTCCCGTGAATGCCAGGCGAGCACGCATTACCGCTTGAGCCACCTCCCCAGCCCTGCAATCAAATTTAAATGTTATAATTTTTTATTTTTTTAAATAATGCCAGTGACTTTTTTTTCTTCTTCTTTTTTCAGATGCAGATATTCAGGCTGCCTGTTGTCCACAAAACAATACAGCTATAGGGAAAATGATCTTTTATTTACTTGAAGATTTTCAGAGATAGAACATAGGATCATGTAACATTTCTCAAATAACCTCGCTGATAAAAATCATGTTTGTCATCAGCATCCTTAGAGTAATATGACTTTAGAAAAGAGAAAAATGAGAACAAAATATAAGAAGATAAGAAAAAGTCCAGTCAACATTTAATGTTCATTAGCAAAATATACTTTTTTCTCCTTGGAATTAAAAATAAAATCAAGATAAAATTTCTATTTTTAACAACTTCAAATTAAAACTGGCCTTCGCTTTCTCACTTATCCCCAACATATTTTTCACCAACTAAAAACACATTGATGATCAGAACCTGGTTTATCTCCCTGACAATTTCAAATAGTTGTAATCTGGATCTCTGAAAATCCATGTGTTTGATTTAAAATTTCAGAATTAAAAATGTGCTAATCAAAAATATGCAATTTTAGTATCCCATTATAAAAAGCACAAACATATCTACCCAAAATGATTTTTATTCCTATAATTCTCAAGACAGGGCCTACACACTTTTCCAGATTTGTTTTTACCTAATAATGATTGAAAAATGGCTGCCGTGAGCAGAAAGCTATATGATAAAGCATAGGCATTTAGGACAACAACTTAACTAAATCAAATGAATGATTTCAACTTATCTAAATCACAGTACTAACTTAATATGGTGTTAATACAAATTATTTCACACTTTTATGAATGCTGAGAAAAGCAGTGTATAAAAATAAAATGTATGATATGTAAGCTTATTTGTTATGCAAGACTAAATAAAGCACTATCCCATTTCTCTCTGGTCATAATCTAATTATTGAAATGCAAAAGTTCACTTTTTGAAAGGTTTGTATAAGACTTTTTTTGGGGAAAAGCTGATTTTCTTTTCTTTCCAATAATTAAAAAAATTCCCTCTAATGTTTATATTTATTAAAAGATGGGCATTTCAGCTACATAGTTGGGGCAATCACAAAACTTATAAAGCACTTATTTATAACAGAGAGCTTCTCAAATCAAACTTAAAGTTTTAGAAATACTTTCTCATCACTCTACTCATTTTACATTAAAAATTTCAGCCACGGTGTTATAGCCAATCTGATATCCTGTATCCTAAAATATCAATTCATTCTCTATTATTTATATTTTGGATGTATCATTTAGGATTACTATTAAAAAGCACTAAAATTGGTTGGCAAATGTGCTGAAATAAACAGAAGAACACAGATCAAATTCAATTTTAGTACACAGAGGACACTGGGAAAAGAAGATAATAGAGTTATCACTCAATTAGGTAATGATTATTGAAAACAGAACATTTAGAACATTTATATGATCCAAGAAAAAATAACAACACAAAATAGACTAGCTTATAACCTATAGAATTTTCTCAAATACAGTTTTTCAAAGGACAAATTTAGATCAAATTAGAAAATGTATCAGAGTCATACATTAGGCCACAAGTATAACATATCTATTTGAGTGTTCAAGATCTTTAGCTATTTTCCTTCCACTATGAACAGTTTAAAAAATAAATTACATTTTGTAGTTATCTTAAAGAATTTTTCTTTTAACTTGAGGTGGTATGAGTAATATATGTGACTCAAAAAGCGAGAAAGCAAAGTAAGTATGAAATGTAGTGTTAAATCCTGTTTTCAATATCAGTGAGTGTTAACAGTCATAGAATAGAAATTTAATTAGATCTAACAGGAATAAATAATTTGGATAGTTTAGGAAGCATGATTAGCAAAGACCATTTGTACTTATTTTGAATAATGGAAATTAAAGGACCCTATGATACCTTCTTTACAGTGCAGTTTAAACAAATTTCATTTTTAATAAAAATGTTTATGTTTACATGTGTCTGTGTCTATATATATATATATATATATATATATATATATGCATGTATATAAACATGAAAATTTTGAGTATAATATGAAAATTGTGTAAATTTCAAGTTTGGGGACAAATTATGATAAAATTATAATGAATATTATCTGCTTCATCTAAATATTTTGTTAGTAAATTCAATTAAATATCATTGGGAGGTCTCATTTGATTATAGCAACATGGCTTATGATCCACTAGTTTGAGACGCATCTTACAGAGACATTACAACTTCAGACAAAATGTAAAATCAAAGAAATGAAAAAAAAAGTGAAACATGTGAAGGACATGGAAAGTTACTGGAAACAATGCTGTTGAAAAAAAAAGAATCAGAAAAATTTGGTGAATGTTGTCCTAAAAAAAAGAGAATAGCACTAGATAAAATTTCTTCCAATAATTTTTAATCTGATTGAAAACTCCAGTAGATGGGTCATAAGTTGCTAGAACTCAATCAGAAAAATACTGTTTTATTAATGTATGTTGTTGGAAGATAGGGTTCTGGTTTGCCAAAGGGATTGAAAATTGAAGAAGGAAATCCTATGGAGAAGAAAGCTTCCCTCGGGGGCAAGTTCCATAATTCACTCCATCACATATGTACTGGCACTTACTTCCTCCACAAGACCCCAAAGCTCTAGGAATAAAACCAAGAATCAATAAGTGGGATGCCATCAAATTAAAACGCTTCTGCACAGCAAAGAAAATAATTAAGAGAGTGAATAGAGATCCTATGGAATGAGAGAAAATCATTAGTAGCTACTCCTCTGATAGGGAATTAATATCTAGAATATAAAAAGAACTCAAAATACTCAATACCCAGAAACCAAATAGGCAAATCAACGAAAGGGCAAAAGGACAAAACAGAAACTTCTCATAAGAAGGAACATAAATGACCAAGAAATATATGAAAAAAAAACTATCTCATAATTAAGGAAATGCAAATCAAAATACACTAAAATTTCATCTCACTCCAAACAGATTATCAGTTAATAAGATCAGGAACTATAACATATGTTTTCAAGGATGTGGTGATAAAGGAACACTCTTACATCTTTGGTTGGACTATAACTTAGCTTCACCACTCTAGAAAGCAGTATGAAAAAATAGAAATGATCATCACATAACCCAGCTCTCTGACTCTATGGTATTTAATAATAAATTTCATAATTTTAAATAAATTCTGTCCTACTCCTATGAAAAGAGACTTATCCCAATAGAAAGCAACAACTGGAAGGCAAAAGGAGCTGAACTGTAGGAGAGTCAAGGAGAGACTGACTATGAAGTTCCAGTCCCTAACTGCTAGAAGTTACATGGTAAGAATCTCACATAGTTTTTCCCATCTACATATATGAAAAAAATACAGTGAATCTCAACACCATGTACATCCATAAGATTGGACTCTAACAAGAATAAGATATATTTGAAGCTTGTATAATTGTGTCAAAATGGATTTTGATATAATATGTAACTAAAAAGAACCAATAAATGTAAGTAAGTAAGTAAGTAAGTAAGTAAGTAAATAAATAAATAAAACATTGTAGATGTTATAGCAGGAATAAATTTTAAAAATATAAATCATTTGGTAAGAAGTCAAATTTTATCATTTAAGACCTAGTGTAGCCATGTCTTCAAATTATGACTACACTGATGGACAAAAGGACTTTCCCCAAACAGGGAACAAAGGATAATACCAAACTTCCATGTATTCAAAATGACTTCCAGTGATCCATTATATACTAGAGCAAAAATAAACATTTCAAATAATGTTTGAGATAATCAATGATGCAAATAATCATTCCAAGTCTCTATAACATACCATTCACAATTTATAGTGAAAAGTAACTAGACTGAAGCAAAAGGAAATATCATCAATAAAAAGAAAAAGCAGGTAAAATACATTAAAATAGACACAACATAGATGCTAGAAAAAAATGAAATAGAGATGACATTATATTAGAGTTAACAGAAAACAACTTTAAAACATGTGGTATACACAAATCTAAAAATGTCTATCAAGATATTCTGTTCTAAGTCCTGGGTTTGTGATGTAAAGAGATATCACACTAAAGATTGTTATGTAAGATTGCTTAAGAGATTTAGCAAATACAATTGAAGTTCATGTTATGGTGGTTAATTCTGTGTCCTATTGGAGAGTATTTTAGGATGAGATTAAATTTTAAATTGATTACTTGAGAAAGTTGAATTCAAAAGTAGAAAATAATAACAAGAATATTAGATATTTATATAAGAAACCCATTTCTTTAAGATGATTTAGCAATCCTAATCACTTATGAAACAAAAAACAGAACATCAAAATACATTTAAACTAATAGAACTGGTATAGAAATAAAGACAGTCACTACTATAATAAGGAGCCTAAACAGACTTCTGTCAGAGGTGAGAACATAGAGACAACATCAGTAAAGATACAGTTGACCTCAACAGCACTATCACTCAACTGACTTAATTGAAAATTGTATAATACTTTATCCCAAAACAGCAGGCAAATGCTCTACTTGCAAATTATGATGTATTACTACAGTTGCATAGTATTTGGTAATAAGAATTGAACTATCAAGCCCATAGAAGACTTGGATGAATCTTAACTAGCTATGGATAAATGAAAGAAGTAATTTGTGATAGGGGATTAATATCTAGAATATGAATATGTGTTGTAATCTGCGTGACAACTCTACGATATTCTGAAACATGGTAAATTACAGAGAAAGTAAAATAGCAGTTGTTAGGAGGAGAGTAGGTGGTATGATTGGTGGGAGGAATAGTTGAAGCATGGAGAATGATGCTACTATATAAGATGACAGTGGTGATAAGACACTTTGCAATTGTTAAAACCCATAAAAAATTACAAGATGAAAAGTAAAATGTTTCTATGCAGGAACTTCTAAATTTCTTTAGCAGGTTGAAGCATGTGAGAATAGGATCCATTCTATAGAATGAAGAATCTAATTGTATTACCAATATATGAAACAACCTCACTGAAGGAAATAAGGATAGAAGTTCTGATTTAAGGAATTTGGAAATCAGTGGAGTCTATATGACTAAGGAGAAAATAAGTTGTGCATAAGCACTGTATTCTAGTTGATACATTTATTTTCTATGGGAATAAATAATAATAAACTTGTTATTCCTCTACCTGTATACTGCAATTGAATAAATAGATATGTTGTCAATGGATTGTGGGATCTCAGTTTCTTAATGATCATGTAGGAAGTTCAACTTGAGAATGTCAATATGACTCATGTGGTAGTGGATGAGAGTAGAAAGCATCAATATTCATTCATGTTTAGCTTAATATATGTATAGAAAACTGTATATTGAAATTTGTGTGTGTGTGTGTGTGTGTGTGTGTGTGTGTGAGTATGTGTGTGTATGATGTGTGTTGGTATAGTTTGAATGTTCACTCCAAATATTATGTTGAAATTTAATTGCCATTTCAATAGTGTTGAGAGGTGGAGCGTTTAAGAAGTGATTATGTCATAAGGACTCTGTATTAAATAAATGAATGTCATCATGAGAAAGGGCTTCAAATAAAAGAATACACTTGCCCTGTTCTCTGTCTCATCAGTGATCTCCTGCCCTTCCAATATGCTATGATGTAGCCTGAGGGCTCTTGACAGATACCTTGTGGTATTCTTGGATTTTATAATGTCCAGAGCTTTAAATCAAATAAACCTCTTTTGCATATAAATACACAGTTTCTAATACTCTGTTACGGTGGGAGAAAATGGACTAAGTCATGGAAATACATGATTTGGCATATACATCAACTTTCCTTGCTCTCTCTGTAAAAATGGCTTAGAAATTAGTGAATCTTTATTGTAAACAATAATACCCAACACAGAGATATTGGTTTCCAAAACCATCTTTAAATGAAGAATTCATTGGCAAAATGCCTGATTCTAATATTGGGACAGGTAATATATACAAAGAAGATAAAGTATCCTATAGAGCGAGAAAGTAAAGAAGTGCTTAGAGATAGACAAGACACACCAAACCACACACATTAAATGTTTGTAAAGATATGCAACTATAGGAGTTCTCCTTCATTGCTGATTGGAAAGTAAAATTCCAGTCACTTTGGAAGGCAGCTTACAGTTTCTCACAGACCTAAACACAACACAGTCCTAACACATGATCTAGCAATTGTTCTTCTAGGTATTTACCCGCATGATTTGAATATTTATGTCTACACAAAAAAACTTACATGGAAATCATACAAAACTTATTTGTAACCATAACTGCCAAAATTTGAAGCAATGGAAATGTTTTTCAATAGGTGTAAGAATAAGATAATTATGGTATGCCCATACAGTTGAATACTCTGAGTTGTCAAGTCATAAAAGAGTTATGGATGAAATGTAAATACATATTGTTAGGTGAAATAAACAGTCTGAAAACATCATTTAAAATATATTCAGGAAAAGACAAAACTATATAGACAGGAGAATAATTAATGGTTTCCAAAAATTTGATGCAAACAGAGTGAAATGCAAATAGATGGAGCACAAAAGATGTTTGGGGCAGTGAAATTATTCTGGATCAGACTATAATCACAAACACATTACATTATGTACTTTTCAGCAACCAGATAGCTGCATAACACAATGAATGGATTCTAATATATACTATGGGCTCAGTAATAATACATCAGTACCTATTAATCAAATGTAATAGATACACAAAACTAATGCAAAATGTTAGAACATTATAAAAAGCTAAAGAAGAAATATGGGAAGTCTTTGTATGAGTTGCAAAACTGCTCCAAAAGTAAAGCCTATTTGTAATATATTAATAAATAAGTCACACATACCAACTAAATACTGGGTTATGTCAAAGGAACACATGGAACCAACTGAAAGAATTCCCAGTAGCCAGAGTTATATCTCGATCAACAAATTACAAAAAAAAATTACTGTCTTATAATCCAAAGTATTAATAACATGTCCTTTAGTTCATCATGATAAGCTGTTGAACAAATAAATAATGTCAAGGAATTTCAAATAATTTGCATAGATTCTCTGCCTTCCTGGTGGTGTGCCATTTCTCTACTCCTTAAGTTTGGACTATGCATAGTGTTTCTCTTCCAAAATATATGTATTTACATTTCATCCATAAACTATGTGGATCAGGTGAGCTTGAGGTGAATAAAATTATAGTGGAGGAACTATGTAACTGATTACATCAGACAGGCCTTCAAGGACAATATCAAGTAATAAGTCCTGTTGAAGTATGTACTCAATGATTTGGCGAAAGTGGCACATTGGCTCTATACTTCAAATATATATATATATATATTTTTTTTTTCACAAATCAGTCTAATAACCACAAAAATCTTAAATACCATTTGGAGGAGATTCTACAAAATCCTGAACCAGCATTTTTTTAAAAACAGTCATAGTCATTAAATATACCTATGAATCTATCACAACCAAGGGGAGCCTAAAGATACACAGCAACTGAAGACAATACAGAATCACTGATGGGATCCTAAAACAGAAAATTATGTTAGGTGAGAAGAAAGGAAACCTGAAAAAAAGTGACTCTTAATTAAGACTAGTTTACTGATATTGGTTCATTAGCTACAACAAATAAAAATACTGCTGTAATGTGTTGATTTAGGGAAACTAAGTGTGAATTTCATGGGAGCATTTGTACTATTGTTTCCATTCTATATATCCCAAATTATTGAACAGTAAAATCTTATGTGAGAAAATTATTCACTGCTATTTAAAAGACTCATTTAAGTAAATGAACAAATAAAACAAGATATAAACAAAGTTACCAATGTTCAAGTTATGTAAAGATTCTTTATAAACCAATAATAACAATAATAATGATAACACACAATAAAATTGGTCAAAAGAGGAAACTGACAATTTTCCAAAGAAGAGTATATGAAAGCCAATAAGCAGCTGAATGAGTTCTCAAAATAATCAGATGTCAGAAACATGCAAATCAAGCTAATTCATAGCCAGTGAAAAACATTAATTTAAAAACACTCTGAACACCAAAGACTTTGAGGACTGGTGCTGCTGGATTTCACGTGGGTTGCTGAAGCATATGTGGAACATTGTGGCAACTTGAGAAATGCTTGGCAATACTTTATCAAATAAATAAAATAACTTATAATGAAGTAAACACATCTAGGAATTTAACTAAGCAGAAACTGGTATCTATCAAAAAGCTTACATATGAATAGACATATGAGCTTTATCAATAACAGACAAAACCTAAAAACTCAATCTCAGTTAATAGGACAATGAATTAACTAGTTGTGGTGTATCATTACCATTATTTATACAATGAAATGATCCTTTGCAATGAAAATGAATGGAACTCTTTATGCAAATACAAAAGGCATTAATTTAAATGATACTATAATAGCAATAAGATCATTAGAGTATGTGAAGAGAACATCATAGTAAGTGATTCCATTTGTATGAAGTTCAGGAGCAAGATAAGTAATATAAATGGAGTTAGAAATGAAAATAGTGCTTACTTAAAAGCGATCAAGGACTAATAACAGATAGATATGATAAAGTGTTTTTCAGGGGTTGATATGTTTTGTTTTAATTGTAGTATTCCTTACAAAAATGCTTGCATTTATAGACACTTATCAAATTTAGATCTCTGCATTTTTATTATATGATAAGTTTATTTTAATGTAGCATTTGTCATGTTGAAATTATGCATTATTTATAAACATCTGTGGTAAATTTTAGGAAACAACTTATTTTTGCTATACTTTATTTGAGGTTCTTGGGTGCCTTCATGAAGTTCCTTTTTTTTATCCTTACATAGTTCTGTAAATTTTGCATGCAAGAGAATGTAATTTAAAATACCTATATGTACATATACAATAGGTCCTGCCTTATTACTCTTTAAGTATATAGCATCAGTAAATAGAATGCACAAGTTTTTCTTTAAAAAAAAATCTCATAATTTACACTGAGAAACCGAGGGCACAAGGAATTAATGGTTAAGGTGTTCTGTTTCCCATTCAGAAGACTAGTGGAGGTTGTTTTCCAGGGGAAGTGATGTCAAAATATATATAATGGGAGAAAAGTGTATTAAAAATGAAGCATGGTATTGAGGGCAGCAAAAGGACAGAGGGTCTAGAATGGCAAACAGAATTTGTAGGTGACTGTACAATTTCTACATTTGTAGGAGCTTACCTGGGTGAAACAGTTATGTCCCTCAGGCAAAAGCTCCTTATGGAGGGCAGATGGTGTGCTATTTTCCTGGTGTCAGAATCTAGGAATGTCTGCTTTACTCAGTTTATTTTAAATAAACTTTCTCCTTCTATTGAAATATTATACTGTGCATTTCAGAAAGCAGAAGGCATGATGATGCAGCATAAAAATTTGAAACAGTAATAAGAAGCCAGGGCAGCAAGTGTACTTGGCTAATGAATGAAAAAGGCACAGTGTGGCACTGACAGCAGGAGATTAGAAGAAATGTACAGGCAGTTAATAGGGAGAAAAAGTTGGTACCAAACAGGTTTGAGAAGAGAAAACAACAATATGATTCTGGATTGAGTGCTGGAAAAAAAAATGTGTTCATGCAGAGTAGAAAGTTAAGCACTCAGAAACAAAAGCAAAGCAAAAGGTGGAAGAGTTGGTGTTAGCATCTCATGCTCTGCAGTCGCACAAATCATGAAAACTACCAGTATGCTATTGCAGAGGTCAGCAAAGCATGATTCACAGGACACATATGGCTGATAATCTGAATGACTATAAAAAGATCAACAGGCAGACACACAGACACACAAAGAACAAAATCTAAAAAAATATGTCACGGAAACTGTGTGGCTGCAAAGTCTAAAATATTTACTATCTAGCCTTTTATTTAGGAAGTTTTTCCTCCGTCTATGTGAATCAGCTATTAGATATTTAGTTAATCCATTTGTTTCTTATCCCTGCTTTCTTTGACTCCTTAGTGCATACTTTTAATGTCACATACCTTGTGCCAGATAACAAGTCAAATCCTGGAGTAGCAGTATGGAGGATGCCAATCTAGGATGCTGTCCTCCTGAAGGTTAAAGAGATCCAAAGTCCACAAGTGTTTAGAAAGCAAGTAATTAAAATAATGAAAAATTTGAAAAGAAGCACATACATTTTCTTAAGGGAGCAATGTATCAATGGGTTTTCACAAACCTAGGAAGTCATTGCTAAACAGAAGGCTGCTTGCTGAATATGAACTCACCAGGATAAAGAGGAAAGAAGGAAGGGTAGCCTAGAGAGAGAAAAGCATGCAGTAATGCCTTCAGGAGTGAACAAGCTCTGATATATTTGAGGGGAAAATATAAAGGTAATTTAGTTTTAAGACAAGAGAATGAAGAACTGGAGAGGAAAGGATATGGGATGTCACATGAGAATAAACAGAGATAAAAATTTGTGGGGCTGCAGATACTAAGTGGTTGGCAATATTTTGTTGTCCTCCAAGCTTGTGGGTGGAGCTGACTTTTCCTCAACTGTTGGCCTTCAGCCCAAAGATCTGAAAGAAACCCTGGTTAGCAGTCTGGTGTTTGGCTCTGGGATACATACTGAAACTGCATTAAGACCTGCTATTATTTCCTGGGGAATTTTAGTAGAGTGGTGTATAGGAAGCATGCTTGTTCTTCCAGTGGAACTGAACCTATAATGACATCCAAGTTTGGAGATGCCAGTGGACATCTTAAATGGATATGCAGAAGTTTGCCTGAGAGAAAAAAAGCCAGACCCTAAGGTCATGAGCAGAGAGCACCTAGTCAGCCATGGCTGAAGAATATATCACTGTTTATTTTCAGCTTTATAAAACAATAGTTTTGTTGTTATTTAGTTTCTCAGTTGAACTTTTGTTAATAGTGTCTAAAAGAATTCTTAAGCAATCTGGATTTTATAAACTCAGAAAGTTGGTTGTTTTACCCTATATTTCCTCAAGCATTCTTCCTAATCTTCTCATTTTTAGGTAAGTGGAAAAAAATGAAAGAAAGTGGAAACCAATGTGAAAAACCAAATATCCTCAGAAGGTTATGATTTATCTCTAATGAAAGAAAAGCAGAAAATATATTTATGTGTATATTTATTCATTCAATGTACATTGATCATTCACCTGTCATGTGACTGGTATTTTTCTGAGGGTGAAAAGACAAATAAAACAACAACAACAAACGCTTGTCCTCACAAAACTACCACTTACAAACTAAAACAATTTTTGAGAACATTTTAACTTAAAATACAAAATAAGACAAGGATTACACAGTATTTTCTTCATCAGTTGGATAGGAAACCTTAATAGTTTTTCAACTTCACCTTCATAATTCCATTTTAATTACATCACAAGGACCTAGAGAAAAATAAGCTGAAATAAATGTGCTCTGACTTTTGATAAAACTCCCTTTTCAAGACATAAACAGTGAAGTAGTCATCATGCTCTAACATTCAGAATATTGAACTCCTACAGCTTATAAAATATTTTTTTAGCTTACAAAATATCGTAAGACTTAAATGTATTGTTCTGATTCTGTTCAGATTTTTAAAAAAGCAAAAAAAAAAAAGCAAAAAGATGTCTGGCTGAGCCATCTGTCTCAGAGGAGCCAATAGTCAGTCTACCATTAGAGCCCTCCCTCCTAGAACAGCAACTGTCCTGGTTGATAACATAGAAGTACACAGTTGGGGTAACTTCTTTCTTTATTTACAGGATTCTTCACAGTAATCAGTGTGGAATATCACTTTTTAGTGGTGAACTAGTGTTCCAATTCATGACACTTGAGCTAATATGAAGGTTATGGAGAAAAATAAATCTAGATTGAAGAGATACTTAGGAGTCTGACTTGGCTCTAGGCTGTAATTTATTGATCATACTTGGGCATCAAGAGAGAAATGGTGAGTCTAAGATTTTTTGACCCATTAAATAGGGTAGCTTTCCACAGAAGAATTTCTGTGCATGTTCATGGTAAAATAGGAACTAATATTGAACTATTCATATCAATATTTATAATGAGATATGAGTTAGAAACACTAGAATCGTCATTCTTTATTTTGTCTATTTTTGTTTGCCTTTATTCTCTATCCTTAATTTCACCTTCAATAAGTTGTAAGTCCCATGAGGGAGGGAACTATAATTTGCTCACTAAATTATGTCTGTGTATCAAAACTGCTGAAGTTAACAATGCATTTAATCCAGAAATAAATATACTTTTAGATGTCAGTTGGGATATTCCTAGATTGCCCAAGAAGTGTGTGTGTTTCCAAGTAGAGTAGCAACAGAAGCAACAGTCTCAGAAGAGATTTGTCCTAGATCTTCCTCTGCTGATCCTTTAAATGATCCACAGCATCAATGAGCACATGCATTGGAGGAATGGGTTGTCTTGGGAGTCAGCCCTGACTCCCAAGCCTTAGTGTCATGCTCAGAATGGGCTGGGCATCCATAGGAACCACTGCCAGTGGCTAAGTTATCTTTCTATTTACTTCACATGAGCAAGCTAATGATGTATTCAATAATACGGTATAAATGTAGGTTATAACTCCCAGGAGATGATAATTGTCCTGCTTCAGGGTAAGCTGGAGTATATATGCCCACTAATTTGAAAAAAAAATATTGCATTCTATGGCTGTGTAAAACACTACAAATAAACAGATGCTGAGTATCACATACAAAATCTAAAGAGATTTAAGCATAAGAGACTCAATGCAAAGACCATGTAACTCTTGCTCTTGACATGCTATCAAAACATCATTTGCCAGAAGAACATGGACTGCTTAGTGCTTTTTCTTCCAGAGTTTATACTATATTTTCACACTGAGAATCATCACAGCAACCATTTTACTGTTTTCTTAGCTCTTATTCTGCCTCTCCCTTTTCCTTATGGTCTGTCTCCTTCCATTTGTGAATCTGATCAGTTAAAGGGAACCCATACCCTTCACAGTTAAAGAGGCTGAAAATTTATTCATTAAAAACAGCACAATTATTATGCAACTAACTTAAACACATGAAATATATTTCTCTATGACAAAGATTAAATTAATAGTACCCAGTTTAAGTATAATGTGACCCTTGTGCATTGCAAATAATACTACATAAGGGAAAATATCAGTTTTTACATTCTATCCTCTGCTAGTGAGAACAAACCAATTAAAAACAGGAACTGGTGAATATATTGTCTTGATATTCTAGGCTAAAGGATGTGTCTCTGTACATTTTTTTTCTTGTATTAGCTCAGCTGAACTTTCTCTGTTTCTCCAGACACCCTGGTGACTTCCAGCATATGCATGTGCAATTATGAGTGTGTGACCTTCCACTATTTGCCACTTAAATATCTGTTCCCTTGCCTTTTGCCAGCTGTACTAAGTGATGTTCCCAGGTATATTTTTGGTGCTGTCAGCATTTTAGGGATCAGAAAAAAAACATAGCTGTGGGTTCCTTAGAAATTCTCTTTTCCTGTTGAGTTACCTCCCCATCCTTAAATATAATTGTTTGCAAATCTGATGTATAATCTTTTGTTTGTAATTTTAACATTTTTCTTCAATTTAGTTTCATCATCTAAAATATGTATCTTCCAAGGGGATATATCAATGCAAACAAAGATGAAAGTTTTGATTTACAATACATATTTAATACAAAGTATTTTAAGATAGTCACTTGATTAGTTTTCTGCCTTTTTTTTCTTACTTCCTCCCCTTGCCAAACATTGCACAATCTGAACTGCCTCCAATATTAGAAGGGAATGAAACACTAATGGATTTTTTTTCCTATCACAAGGATAGAAAAGAAAGTCAAAGGCTCTTGCAGCCTTGAGTACTGTCTTCTGTGAAGCTGATTTCCTTGGTAAGTTTTATTAAATTCCTTAGGCCACATGAGCATTATTTACTCTTGGTTACTGCTATCTTTATAAACATCCTTCTAGTGGCTCTAAATAGTGATTAAAGTTTTACAGTATGCTTAAATCATTCAAGTATAAAAAAGGGTTATTTAGATATGTGAAGAATGTAGCTTGACAAATTACAACAAACATGTTTTTTTTTTTTTTTCCTAGCAGATTCATTTTTTTTTCTTTTTTCTCCAAACTACATTTTCCTCTTCCTTGAACAGGATAAATTTCAACTGGCAGGGCCAATAATAGCCTCACTTTCACTATCTAATGATAACTGTATTCAGATGAAATGGTCTTTGACAAATTGAATTATAATGTCTAACGTATTTGGAATCTGTTTGTTCTGAAAGTGAGAAGATGGAATTTGCTGTTTGAAACAGACAGCAGAATAGGTTGCAACAGCAGTGATTATACTCTCAGCACATCTTATGAAATCTGCTCTACCTCCACATTAAAGAAAAGGATTTAATACTTGTGATACATGTCTGAGATATTTTGATACTTCTGAAATAGTAATTTTAAAACTTCCCCACTGACTCAATCTAGAACTCAGAATGAATTAGATTGGTTCTTCAATTTGAGGACTCATTTTCTGAATTCTAAAATTTTGTGGTAATTTCTGCTACAATATCTCTACTCTCACTGTTCAGTCTACTAAATTCTTATCATATTTATCTTAGCACTCCCAGTTTTCTTTTAAACACACACATTGTATAGCCCTAACCTCACTATGGTGTCTGAATTCATTTAAAATGTGTTATATATGTTATATCTTTCATTTCTTTTGTGTTTTTATTTTATAATATCATTTTATTCGTATTATGCTTTCTTGAGCTTGTTCACTCATTTTAAAGATTAACAATTATACATTAATGAAAACAGATTTTGTGTCATTCTAATTTTAATTTCACTGGGTGTAAACTCTATATTTAGAATTTCTTTCATTGCCCATCATTCATGTGTTTCAGAATATGTAGCTGTGAGTTGGGCAGGGTGTCACATTCCTGTAATCCCAGCAGCCAGGTTTGTGAGTTCAAAGTCAGAATCTGAGGCAGGTTTTTGAGTTCAAAGCCAGAATCAGCAATTCAGCAAGGGCCTAAGTAACTTAGTGACAACCTGCCTCAAAATAAAAAAAAATACATAAATAAATAAGTTAAAAGGTCTGAGGATGTATCTCAGTGGTTAAGCATCCCTGCGTTCAATCTCTGGTACCAATCCCCCACAAAAAAAAATGTGGCTGTGATTTATTGTAGAGGTAAATTAATTGTCCCTTTTGCATCTGTGTTTGTGGTTTTTCTATCTGTGTCTAGAAATCTTGGCAATGGCTTCAAGCAACCCATGTGTCTAATCTTCCAAAATTGTCTTGGGAACTTTTTCACTTATAAATAGTGTATATCTATAGTTTTTTTTGTTTATTGATTCTGTCAGATTCATTCCACTGTCTTTCCCTATCCTGCTACTGCCTTCCCTTCATTCCCCTTTGTCTACTCCATTGATTCTTCTTCAATTCTTTTCTTATCCTCTCTCCACTTATTTTGAGTTAGCTTCCATATATGGAAGAAAACATTGGATCTTTGTATATTTGTAGTTTTGATCACCACGCCCTCATGGTGGTTTGTTTCAGGCTCCACATTTCCCAAGACCCCAAATAATTAAAAGTCTCAGAAAGCCATGAGCAAACAGTTGCTGTTTCAAATTTCTTCTCAATAATAATGCTTGCTCTTGATGCCGGTTTAGAATAGTGATTCTTGTTTTGCTTTGTGCTTGAAATGGAATTATTTACCATTATTTCACATGGAATCTTTTCTCTGTTCTCTATTTTCTGCCAGCTGGAAGGTCAGAAGTTTTGAAACCTCACCCCCTTGCTCTGATTTATGCTTAAGTATTGGTGATATATTATTAAAATGTTTTCCTTATAGATGAATTCAGCAAGTTATCTGCTAAATCATTAAGTATTTATTAAAACTATCAGGATGTGGTGTGTGTGTGTGTGTGTGTGTGTGTGTGCGTGTGTCTTTGGTAATTGTACCTAAATACACTCTTAGAGCATCATCTTGATTAACTGTAATGTGGACTACTATTGTTTATCTGTTATTTACAATTATTACTGTTATAATGAAACATCATACAGTTCAAAATTCTGCCATGGTATATGTGAATAATGCTACTTTTGAAATGGATAAGAATTAAATTATATATCAAGAACATTGTACTCTATGATATTTTTACAGAAAACTGTGTTTATTTTCCTCTGTGAAACTTATGTTGACAACATAATAACATCATTCACAAATTGATTCTATAAATAATGGTCTTAGAAAATCAGTGAACTTCAAGTTTGGCTATTCTTATAAAGTTTCTTAATAATAAGACTCAGAGAATGGCCATTTTGTCGTGCATGGGATTACAAATTATTTCCACAAAATCAGATTCATAATCAAAACAAGAAAATGAAAAAGAAAAGAAAGCTTTAGAGTATGTTCATTAATGTTCATTTGACATATTTAATTTTTAACTGTTTTTTAACCAGTTGAGTGATCCTTTATTAATTGAAATAAAATTTATGTACCCAGTTAAATAGACCTGTATTTTCAATGAACTATGCAAACAAGAAACCATGTTAAAATATTATTGTGTAAATAGCACTATGTGTATGTGATATTACAGGAAGAAATCGTAGTTTACCTCTAGCTTGAGACATTTCATTAACAGATAATGACATGATCATTGCTTTTATTTAAGTTGTATAGTAAATGCATTTTGAAATAACACAAATATGGAAGCTGGATATTTCAAAGACTCAGTGTACTTGAAAAGCATTCATTAATATTAAATGAGTGTTTCATAAGTGTTGGGTAAAGCACCCTCCTCTCATTACTTATTATATATAAAACTAGTGACATTATGCAGATAATTATTTCTAATATTTTCTCAGCTAGAAATTAGCACCAATTAAAGCAGGAGTCATATGTGTTGATTATGCTTTTTAAAACACTGTATATAACACAAAAAACCTTAAAACCATTTATCCAATGTAGTGCTCTTATCTATGTTTCTTACTAAGAGAGTGGATGTGTGATGTTTACTAGACATATTGAGACCTCTTGAAACTTGCTCTCAGTAATATTAGGAAAGATCAGATACAGTATATATTATTTTTGCCAACACTCATACACACTTTTTTTATTCTAAGTAATTAATCTTGAAGTTTTCTTCCTGTTTTTACCATTTCTATTTAATTAAATGAATTACTAATGTTCCTACTTGGGTAGCAGGCATGATCGACTTTAATCATTTTTTGCTACAAATATTATTTAATAGAGTCTTCTACAATACTGGCTGGAAGGGACAAATTACTCTGGTTTACTCTCTGTCTCTAATTTCTACAATAAATTATAAATATAAGCTTTTTATTGAATGTGATGTAATAATCAGGTAATAAGAAATCAGTAACTTTAGGAATATTATTTATGTATAAAGAATTATAAGAATTTAATAGAGTTTGTTTTACAATTAAAATGCTTAAGTTTTCTCTTCTCTAAGATCATAAAATTTAGCAAATAACAACAAAATATATATTGTCATTGCAATTATAACATTTACTATTCATTTATACATATATATTTCTAAATTCTTATGGAAAAATTAAATGAGTGTTAACAACAGCAAAGACAGTTTAGAATGGAAGAGCAAATTGTAATGCATTGTCCTGTCTCACATAAAAACATAGATGTGATTCAAATTACAATAGTGGACCCTGTGAAAATGAGTCATCAGGGATTAATGTTTACATATGTCTCCTAATATTTATGTGTTAATTCCAAGTTCAACACTTTTGGAAAGTGACACCTTATGGGAAGTATTTCAGTCATGAAGACTCTACCTCCATGAAAGATTTGATGCTATTATAAGAAGGGTTTTGTGGGAATTGGTTCTCTTTCTTCTTTGCTGCCATGTGAGAAACAGTGCTCAAGACATCATTGAAAGCCAACATCTGACCCTTAACAAACACCTGATGGCATATTGATATTTTACTTTGCAGCCTACAAAACAGTGAGTAAATGAATTTCTGTTCTATATAAATTACCTACTTCATGGCATTTTGTTACATTATTACAAAATGTACCCAACAAAAAAAGATGCAACAACTAATATAAGTTAGAAATAATCACAAATAAATAAAATAAAGACTCATTCTTAAATGAGTAGTAATTATTAAACTGACAGTTTGTCATACAATTTTCTATTAAGCCTTACCCAGCTCAGGCTGCAAAAACAAAATGCCATAGACTGAGCAGACTAAGATTAGAGAAAACCAATAAGAAGTAAATTAAATGTGACAATAATTACTTTCATGCTTGTATCACTTAAGTACCAAAAAATGAAATAAGGAATAAAAACATAAAAGTGGATTTTTTTTAGGTAATGACTAATCATTTTAGAAAAGCTTTCAAATTCATAAAGTTTGCATTCTTCCTCAATGCCAAAATTAATTCACTCGTAGAAAATGTGTTAGAATTAAAATGCTCAGTAAAAAATTTTATCACTTAAATTATTCATTAAAAAGGTAATAAAAGCTCATTTATAGATTTGCTTAGTACTTTTCTTACCTACTCAAAATTATAAAGATATAATATGAATACAACAGAAATGTGCAAGCAACGTCTCCACCACAGTAATAAAAAGCAGACAATATTTGAGAAATAATTATGTATCACAATTAACAAAAATAGTTTTTATGAATTTCACAATTTAGGTGTCAATTTTTGGAATAATAAATACAATTTGTAAACTTTTTATTCTCACCACTACAAAACAAATATAATTTTTTAAAAAAAATTATATCAAAATATTGGTAAGGCAAATGAATTGTTAGTAGTATGGTAAGGTGTTTCTGAGAAAATAACACATGAAAGTTGAGGTTGATTTTGTACTTATTTACTTATGCTGAAGATTTCTATTTGTACAATTAATAAAAGGAAAATAAAATTTTGAAATTTGTTATTTGCATGTATGTATTCATTCTTAATCTATCTATATCACAACCTGTTAAATAAGAAAACATTTATGATCTTCCAAAAAAGACTTGAGGAATTATTAGGCTGTAAGATATGATGCAATTTTTGATATATAGGAAGACAATTTTTTGACAATTAACCATTGTCAATGTTAGCATGATTCATATTTAACCACTGATTATTTAATAACAATTTCCTTTGGGTTTTCATAGGTGCTTCCTTTGTTACCGGATCATGTTCATAGCTATTTTTAATTTGAATGGGAGCCATAGTCATAGCTTCTCAGGGTTAAACAGACTATTGATATCCTTTACTTAATTACTCCCTGTCTTCGTATAAGGTAGAAATGCCTTCTCATACTGATTATGTATGGATATCTATAGAATTAAAAATTTATCTAAGGCTTAGTTGCACATTATATATATTTAGATGAACATTTTAAGAAGAAATCTGTTAAAATTCTGAATGTAAAACTGATCCTTATTCACTGCAGAATTTTCCATTTAATATATCAATATAGGATGTGATGATTAATGTTGTATAGCACCTTCACTGGATTAAGAATTACCTAATTATCTGATTAACCACTATTTAAGGGTGTGTCATATTTGTGAGTGTGTTTTTAGAAAAGGCTGCCATGTGAATTTGTAGATAATGTGGGCAAGAGTCTATGTGAGTGGCACCATCCAGAAGAAACTTAAATTTATACTCTCTCATGGAAATGGAAGAAAATTCTCTAGCCCTTTCACCTCAGAATTTCAAGTTCTCTCCACTGTTTGGATCCTAAGACTTTTACCAGTACCCCAACATCCAGGCATTTGCATCAAGTGGGGAGTTACACCATCTGCCTCCATAGTTCAGGACTCTAAAATTACTACAAGAAAATTCAGAAAAAAACACTTCAAGACATTGTCATAAGACAATATTTTGTGATATAAATTCAACAACGTAGGAACAAAAATAGACAAATGAAGTTGGATCAAACTAGGACGCTCAGCAAAGGAAACAAACTATCAACAGAACTAAATGAAAACCCATGGGGGGAAAAAACATATTTGCAAACGGTGCATCTAACAAGAGATTGACAATCAGTATACAGAAGGAACTCAAAAAGCTTAACAATCTAATTAAAAGAGGGCTGAATAAAACAAACAAACAAACAAACAAATGAAATGAAATGAAAAACAGTACAGTACAGAAAGAGGAACCCAGGGAGAGAAATGGGGAAAAAAGAAGTACTAGGGACTAAAATGAAGCAAATTATATTCCATGCTTATATTCCATGAACCCCACTAGTAGTATGCATACCTCTAAAGCACTAATAAAAATGTTAAAAATGTGTCTTTTCAAATGAATACATTCAAATGGACAATCAGTATTTAATATCAATAAGTACTTAATATATTGAAGAAATGCAAATCAAAACCATAATAATATATCATCTCACCCCAGTTAGAATGCACAAGAAATAATGAATGCTGATTGGCGGTACAAAGGAAAAGTAATACAGTCATGAAAAACTGTAGAGATTTCTCAAAAAGGTAAAAATAGAACTACCATATAGTTCAGCAATTCCACTAATGAGTATATATATAAGGGAGTTAAAATCTTTATACTAAAATTTGTCTACATCCCAAATTTATTTCAGCATTATTCACAATAGCCAAAATTATGGCATCAAGTCAGATGCATCTCACTGGATAAATGGATGGGGAAATTTTGATTATTTTACCCAATTAAATACTACTCAGTCATGAAAATGAAAGAAATTCTGTCATTTGCAACAAAGATGGAAAAGGAGAACATTACATTGAGTGAAACTACTCAGATAAAAAAAAGACAAATACCAAATATTCCCACACATTTATGGAAACCAATACATCAATCTGGTAGAAACTTGGAACAAAATAGTGTTCAGTAGAGATGGGAAAGGATAAGAGGGAAGGAGAATAAAGAAATTAAGGGGAACTTTTAGGAATGGGAAGTAAGTATGCCGGGGCAGGTGGGGATGGGTAAAGGATAGGGGAAGGATTGATAATAGAAAAAGTGTGAATGAACTTAATTGATGTGTACATGGATGGCACATCATAGTGAACCCCATTAATTTCTACATATAATACACATTAATATTTAAACAATAAAATATGTTACCAATTATGAAAATAGATGAAATCAATTACTTTAAAAAGCAACAATGAAACAAAAAGTATTAAACTTAAAACAGAAGCTGGTGGTCAAATTAAATCGAATTATATACATTTATAAATGAATTTATTTCCTTTTTTGTGGATTTTAATGTCAGTCTTCAAATTATAAAATTTTGAATATGCGGAAAACTGGGTAAATAGTATTGTATTTCCGTTGATAATCAATCACTGATAAATGTAATAAATCTCAAGGATCTAGATACTAATTTTCCTTCCCAGAATTTTCTAGATAGAAACAAATTACCTTGTTAATATTTTATATTACTTAAAATTTACAAAAACTGAAGTCTCAAATGTGAAATGCATAACTCAGTGAACATAGGCAAATGCAATCAAAACCATTTGTGATATAGAAAATTTCCCTTAACCAAAAATTTTCTTATGTGGGACTTTCTACTCAATTCCCACTTTAATAAGCAACATCAGTTCTGAACCTTGTATACCAAGGTACAATTTTATCTTTTCCTCACTTTTTAAAATTATTTTTTTCTGTAGCTTTTATTGAGGTAAAATTGAAGTATAATAAAATGCATATTTGAAGTATATTTGCATATAATATACAACTATGCATATTTGCATATTTGAAGTATGCATTTTATTTAAAGGGACAAAGAAAGCCATTTCATACTTCTTAAGGAAATAATACAAGACTTAACAATTGTAAATATTTATGCCTCAAATAATGGAACCCTGTGTACATTAAACAAACCCTTCTAGATTTCAAGAACCAAACACAATACAATAATACTGAATAACTTTAACAGGCCTCTGTCACCAATGGATAGATCCTCCAAATAAAAACTAATTAAATATATATGAAAGTAAAAAAAAAATCAATGGATAATTTAGACTTATCAGACATATAAGGAATATTTCATCCATCAATGACTTAATATACTTTCTTCTTAGCAGGATCCTTCTATAATATAGACCATGTTATATAAGCTATCACATATGTTGGCATACAATTGTAATGTTACCTGAATGTATTTTTAGCATCTGTCATGTTTTTTTGATAGCTCTCTTTCCATTGATATTAATTTTTTGTGTTCTTGCATTTTTCTTGATTAGACTTGTTTACCTTTTATCAAATTTTACTTGGATTATTTCATCTCTATTTCATATATTTCTGCTCCAACTCTTATTTTTTTCCTTCCCAGTATGTAATTTTAAAATAATTTGATTGTTATTATTTTCTTCATTTTCAAAGAAATGCAATTCATAGCGTATGAACTTTGGCTTGACTCTTTCACTCATCATTATTGCATGTATACATTGCATCTTATTTGATTGGTGAATATTGTTTTGTTGTCCATTTCAATAATAATTTTTACTAACTATTGTTATTAATAGTTTACTAACTAATAATAGTTTACAAACTATTGTTACACATTGAACTTATTTCAGGATTTTGTCTACTATGAATAAGACTGCTGTGAATTGTTGTGTTTCTAGCATTTTGATTCATTGTAATTTGTGTTTCCATGTTCCTTCTGTTGGGCATTTGGTTTGATTCCTGTTTGGGGCTATAGGAATAGCTTTGCAACAATCATTCCTGTACAAACTTTTGGGTTGGCATATGTTATACTTTCTTGGCTATATATCTAGGAATTCAATTACTGGATTATAGATTCGATTTATCTTTATTTTAAAAATCCCTGCCAGAACACTTTCCAAAGTGTTCCAACTATTTCATACTCTCACAAGAAAAGCAAAAAATTTTAATTGTTTTCTAACTTTTGCAACATATTGTGTCTATGTATTTCACTTTAGTGTCCTCTTAGGTAAGGGCATGATGACACGCCTTATTATTGGTTCATTTTCTTAATTTCTAATGATGTTTTCTATCTTTTAATCAGCCCATTGACCACTATTTTATCTTCTTTTACAAAGTATCTTAAGTATGTGGGGTTTTATTGTTTGGTCTATTTTTGATTTTTTTTTTTTTTTTACTTTTAATGATGTATTTCTGAGATTTTATCATAATTTTATAAAAAAAACTTCACTGAGATTGATATGCTGTGAGTATTGTCTCTGACGCCTTGCCTAGTGGTTCATTTTGCCAATGGTATACTTTGATGATCAGATTTTTTGAATTTTAATGATGTAAATTTAGTAAATTTCTTTATAGTTAATGATTTAGGTATCCTCATTAAAATTCTTCCTTACATGAAGAATTTCTTTGATGAATTCTGTAAGTTTCATAGTTTTAGTATTTAAGTTTATGATTCATCTTTAATTAGTTTCACATCTGGCATGTGATAGAATTCAAGATTTATTTATCTTGAATAAATCTTATCACCACTGAACTGTCTTGGCAGCTTTGTTGAAAATAAATGTAGAATTGTCTCTGGTTTCTCTACTCTGTTTCACTGATATTTTAGTTTTCTTAAACAAATACCATACTTTCATGTTTATTGTAACATACTACAAAATATATTATTGGAGTCAAATCTATTTATTATATTTAAAATTGTTTAGCTATTCTAGGTTTTTTAAGTTTTCAGGCAAATAGTCTAATCTTTTCCATTTTTACAAAGAAAGAATGTTGGATTTTGGTTATCCAATGCATTAAATTTATAGATGTTTGTTGAAAATTAGCCTAAATATTGAATATTTCAGTTAATTAACTCATCTTACTTCTACATTTATTTCAGTCATTTAAAATATCTCCTCTATATAATTTAAAGTGTCCTGGAAATGTTTTTGCTTGACTTTTGCTTAACATGTTCTCAAATATTTTGTACTTTTGATTTTTAAAAAATAATTTCCACATGAAAATAATTTGAGTTTCATTTAGAGTACTTTAAATGAAAATTGTTATGTTTGCTGGGAGCCATCAGCCAAGTAGGTATGACAAATTCCTTGCCAGCTTACTCCCATGCTGTCTAGTGGAAGGACTTCTGAAAGGTGACCTTGCTCAAGGACCAGGGCGGATCCGTGTTGAGGGTGTCCCTGGTTTAGCATAATAGGAGATTAGGGTGTTCCCCCTTTAGAATAGGATGTATCCTGCTGCTGAGTTCCTCTTGAGTTCTTAGGGTCAGACAGTATATTTGGGAGACAGAAGCCCAGGAGAAGTGGATTTGGGCAGAATGTGGATTTGGGCAGAGAACGTGCATTTCCCCAGAACGTGTTTGTAGACGGCCGGTGTGAGATCGGGAATAAAGAATTGCTGTTTGAATCTAAAAGCTGTGTGGTGGCTCGTGATTTGTGCCCAGCCAGAGACTGCGGCATTTGGTGGCTCATACTCGGAACATCTGAAAAGAAGGTAAGTGAAATTGTTCAGCCCCTGAAGGAGAGCGAAAGAATGGGTGAGCATTTCAAAAAACAATGCATTCTTGTTTTGATTTATTTTGTTTTTATTTCAAGTTGCCTGTTCCTAGAACTTTCTCAGGCAAACTGGGGAAAATGGTTAACTCAAGGTTTGAAGTTGTTCACCAGCGAGGGAGAAAAATTGTTAGAGAAAAAAGGCACCCCAGTAAGACCAAGAACAGCTAGGGCGTATGTTGATATAATACAAAAATGCAGCCCATGGCTTTTAAATGAGAAGTTGTTAAATATATCAATGGGACCATCATGGTATCCTGTAGAAGGATTTTTCTTCAACAAGAAAGAGATGGCTAATTCTGTTTACTACGCTTATCTAAGATCTTGGTTTTTACAGACATCTAAATAATTTATAAAGCTAAAGTGTTAAAATATCAACCACTAAATATAAAATCAAGTACTCTTTACTTATTAAGTTCCATAAGGTAATATGTTTAAACATTATGTGTGTCTTCATAAATTGGTGAATGAAAAATAGTTTCATATTGCTTTGGTCTATGTCTTTGCTGAAACAAGGTTACTAAGTGTTAAGATTCTATCAGGTGTAATTTATATACAAAGAGTATAAGAAGTTTCAGTTGGGTTTCAATTACAGTATTATAGTACCATAAAAAACATGAAAGTATTTCATCTTATTAAAGTGGAGTAATTTGTCTAAATCAGAAATTTTATAAGGGTTGTTTCAGAATGTGAATTTATAAAAAGGGTTAACAGTTAAAAAAGAGATTAAAAGATTGAAGATATGAAAATATATTTTAATATGGAAGGTTAAAAGAAAAAGAAATGTTTCTAGATGAGATAATCTCTGTGTGGTAAAGCAAAAAGTTGTAAAATGCCATTTAAAAAGATTTTGAGGAAACTAGACTTACTTTAAAAGTTTGAGAAAGAAAGGAAGAAAAAAAAAGTATTTGTACATGGCAGATTGAAACAAAGCTTCTTAATAGAGTAAAAAAGGCCTTTGGTTGAAGGGCAGCCATGTAAACTAACATTAAAGCTATTTAAACAGAATCTAAGCCTCGTTTAAAATAGTGAAGCTGTAGGTGGTGAAAAAGTACATTTAAAAGTACAATATAGATGATAATTGGAAGGCTTTAAAAGGTTAATTTGAAGGTGGTTAAGATGCCTTCATGACAGAGGAAAGATTGCGTCATTCGAAGCCTAGTTAATCTTAAAAATTGGAAAGGGGTATATATCCCCCAAAGATAAACTTAAAATAACCCTTTTTACTCTAAACTTTTTAAATTTGGATTCATCAGGACTTAGTGCTGCGGAAAGACATATGTATCCAAAAAATGTTCATAAACCTAAAGTACTTTGGAAAGATATTCTAACAGAACAATGGAAAGGTCCTGACCCAGTGATTGTCTGGACTCGGGGTTCTGTTTTTGTTTTTCCACAGGAAAAACAGCAGCCGATTTGGATTCCAGAAAGACTAACTAAAACGATTTCTACAGATCAAAAAGAAGATAATTTGACTCAAATCCATAACAGCTGATATCCAGAACTCCAGCTTGGCCATTCTTACATCTGCGACAGTGATTAACCAGGATGCTTTCTTCAATATCTATTTTATTATTGCATTTTTCCACAGCATAAGGTTCTATTTTTATTTTTTGAGCTCATACAAACCTAGGTTAATGTTTTTCTGATCAGTTTTATTTTTTTGACTGTGGAGTTTTTAAACATTGCAATGGAGATTTCACCTAGGTAAAGCTACAAGGCCTTTATTATTATCTTATGTGTTGTACGTTTGTTTGCACATTTGTGTTTTGTGTTGTATTATCTTATGTGTTGTACGTTTGTTTGCACATTTGTGTTTTGTGTTGTATGTCTGTGTGTGCGTATGTCCATATTTCATATATGAGGAGCGCTCATGAGAATATGGATCCAAATTATTTTTTTTTATTCACGTGATTTAAATGGCTTAATTTAAATTAGGTAAACAGCTGTTAAGGATTGTTTTTAAAGGTGGTTAACAGATCTGCTTGTTTACTAATTTAAATCAGGTAAACAGCTGTTAAGGATTTTTTTTAAGGAGGTTAACAGATCTGTTTGTTTACTTTCACCTTTCCTTTTCATTATATTTAATAATTCTTTTCAGGATAATGTCTTTTTAGCATCATTGCCAGAATTCCTATCTTCATCCCAATGAATATAACTCAACAAGTATGTTCAATCAAGGAGTCAACTTACTTTGGGAGAAAACGGACTTTGGGAGGAGACGGACATATTGATAGATTCCTCCACTTTGAACCACTTGCAGAACTTGCCTGGACTATATAACTATCGTTTGGTACAGCGAATTGTGGTAATGCTGGCATATCTTTGCTGAAGGTGTCACCAATGATGCAATTTTTCCAAAGGAACTGTCAATTGGCTTGGTGTCGTGGCATTTCTGTATCCTCCTCCCTTCTGCTAGTGATGGTCTAAAATTTGGGGGCCAATGGCTATATGCTGGACCGGTAGTCAGTGACAGGTATGATCCAATTGCAGTGGTATCAACCTAAGACAGGAGGCTGACGCCTAAAGGTCAGTTGCCTAAAGGTCAGTTTTCCAATGACGGGTAAGCACCATATGTTGAATTGGACAACCTACCAGGCACGGTCCTTAAGCCACATTAACCTCACTCCCCCACTAGCACCAAGGCCAAATTTGGGGGCCAACAGAGGTGAGGCAAAGAACCTCACCCCCCCACTGGTGCATAGACCTATCCACAAGTATGGCTGTATGCTGGACCGGTAGTCAGTGATGGGTATGATCCAGTTGCAGTGGTATCAACCTAAGACAGGAGGCTGACGCCTAAAGGTCAGTTTTCCAATGACGGGTAAGAACCATATGTTGAACTGGACAACCTACCAGGCATGGTCCTTAAGCCACATTACTTGTTGTTTAATTAATCAGAAGGGGGGAGATGCTGGGAGCCATCAGCCAAGTAGGTATGACAAATTCCTTGCCAGCTTACTCCCATGCTGTCTAGTGGAAGGACTTCTGAAAGGTGACCTTGCTCAAGGACCAGGGCGGATCCGTGTTGAGGGTGTCCCTGGTTTAGCATAATAGGAGATTAGGGTGTTCCCCCTTTAGAATAGGGCGTATCCTGCTGCTGAGTTCCTCTTGAGTTCTTAGGGTCAGACAGTATATTTGGGAGACAGAAGCCCAGGAGAAGTGGATTTGGGCAGAGTGTGGATTTGGGCAGAGAACGTGCATTTCCCCAGAACGTGTTTGTAGACGGCCGGTGTGAGATCGGGAATAAAGAATTGCTGTTTGAATCTACAAGCTGTGTGGTGGCTCGTGATTTGTGCCCAGCCAGAGACTATGGCATATGTTGACTTGCCATCATGCACCATTTCCAAATTCACTTCTCTTCTTTAGTAGATTTTGCAGATTTCTTAGAATAACCTACATAAATAGACATATCATTTGAGGAAGAGGAAGTTTTATATATTTCTTTTCAATTATCCTCACTGACCTCTTTTTGCCTGATAGAAATACTTGGGAGGTTCTCTAGCATCATATTGAAGAGATCTGGTGGTGGTGATGATGTACTTTCTTGGTGGATTTCCAATTTTAGGACTAAAGAGTTTAGTTTTTGATAAGTAATGTTTTAATAGTTGTAGGTTTCAGATAGATAACGTTTTTATGATTGAATTTTCCAAATATCCCAATTTTTTCTTAGAAATATTATTACATTTTGTCAGATGACTTTTCTTTATTAAATCTGTAATTCTGTTAACATGAAGATTTTATATGATTGTTTTTTAAAGGAAACTGACATGCATTTGATAGGTGGTATAAAATCAATAGTGATATCTTACCATCTTCATCTATAGCTGTTTAATTTGATAATATTTTGTTAAGTATTTGTTGTGTGTTCTCATAAGAGATAGCTGAAATCTTATTTCTCTCCATCCATCTGTTCCTCCTCTTTTTTCTTTCATTGTATATCTCAGATTAGTTACCAGGGCTATTATAACCTCACAACAGATATTTAGGTTATTTCACTCTTCATTATTTTTTAGAGTTCATTTGAGACTAGAATTAATTTTCTCTTATATAATTTTTAAACCTTTCCTTTGGAACCATTTGCAGCTGGTGTTGTGGGATGTTTTCTATTATCCATTTAAGTCATTATTAGACATGGAAGTCTTCACCTATTTCATTACTCTTATGTCAATTTTTCTAGGTTGAATTTTCAAAATATTTGCTTCTTTATAAAATTAGCCACACTTGTACATACATTTCATTATAACATTAGTGTATGTTTGCAAGGCTTTAACATCTAGGATATACCCCTATTAATTCTGAATAATGAAAATTTCAATTTTACCCCTTTTGTTGAGAACAAACTTGCTAAGGCATGGTGATTTTTATTAAACTTTACAAGGAATATATTTTGCTGATTTTATTTATTTGAATTGCATATTATCTTTCCACTCATATTTATTGTTTGATAATTTTTAATTAATCTTGGGTTAAATATCTATGTATATTCCTTTCTTAAGATAAAAACTTAGGGCAGTTACTCTAAAATGTTCTCTCTTTTCATTAACTTTAATCTGTTTAATTATTTTAGTAGTTTTAGAGGACAGGACACTTGTAAGAATGACTCTTACATTATCTAATGTGGAACAATTTTTATTCATCTTTCTCTTTTAATAGCTATAACAAATTATCCAATGCCAAAAGACTCCTACTGGAAAGTGGAATTATTTATTTAATTATTGATCATTTCATACATGCAAATACTTAGTTTCAATATGCATATTTGTAAAGGTGACATTTTCTTGTATGAACATCAGACTTTCACCTGTAACAGGTAGGGATACTAAGTATTATCAATGATGGAGGCAGGATTTTTACTTGTGTAGATTGTACCAGATACTAAATCAATAAGAAAAAAGTTTACTTTGAATATTATACAAGATTTGCTCGATCCTTTGTGACTTATATGTTGTATAAGTAATCAAAGGCGAGTGATACCTAAATTAAAACTGCAAATCACAATTTATACTACTTTATGATTCTTTATACTGGTTAAGAACTGTGTTTTTCCAGATAAATCTATACAAAAGTTAAAGCTATAAAAAAGTCATTGTAACAGAATATCATTAATAGAATATTAATCAGATATATAGTAATAAAATTAATTAAATAAAAATATTAATAGAATTAATATTTATTAACCAGAGTCTTAAAATATTTCAATGACTTTTAAAAACAAACAATACAAATATCTCTAAGGAAAAATATTTTAAGTAGCAATACAAAATATGATTAATCTTTACATTTTCATCTCTAATTAAGTACATTTGTCACTGGTAACCTGATTCCTTTTCATGTAATTGCCACTGCATAAAAATGTCAGATCAATATGAATGTTTGATTAGCAAAACATTTTATTACTCATAGTAATGCATAACATAATTGGCTTTGTATGCAGAAGATGCTGTTTTAGTGAGTACTATAGTTACATAGTGAAATGTTAATTAAAACGGAAGTAGTAAACTGTTTGTTCCGAATTCAATTACTTAATTATGAAATTAAAACCATATAAAACTAAATAATTTGCCACTACCACTCTCACTGGTATTATGAAATGATATCCAAATGATTTCCAAAATGATTAGCATGGCTCTAACTGTCATGATCTGCAGGTTGCCAGGTTACTGAATTCTTGAGATGGCTCATAAGTATTTTTTTTTAATTCCCCATAGTAGCAGTCAGTGTACCAGTGCAACATAGCAATATAAGAAAGCCCATATTTTGAAAATATTAGAATGAAAAAGGTTATTGTCTTTTTTCTTTCAAAATTGCTATTGTAATGGCACAATTCATTGAGACGTATTTACTTTGGTTTGTTTTCAAATTGACCTTAATAGTTCATAAATATCGTAACATATAGCACACTTTTGAATAATGCTTTAAAAGGCAATGCATTGCAAGTTGGTTAAAGGAACTTTAATGTCAGAATCTATTGCTTTCAATCACTGCATGAAACAATACTTGTAAGAGATTATATTTAATACAACCATATATTTTTCTGCACAAAGCAATATGATTTTTCTGATGAATTAATTCTAAGTTGTAAAAAATTAAATGCTAAGCATTTCAATAGCAAAATAATTAAGTGGCTGACTATTTACAGAAATTAGATCCTTTCAATTACATTATACAATCCCTAACATTTTGGCTTATCTAATAAAATGGTACAACAAAATTTTAAAAATTAATCTAAAAATGTTTGTCTTATATGTCTATTTACCTCATAACCTAATACATGACTACCTTCAAACAAAAAGAGTTTTACATAAAATTTCATTAAACTAGATAAAACAGAATGTCAAAGCCTTTGGAAAAAGTGTAGGAGAAATTTATTTTTGTCTTTCAACATTGTTATAACATCAAATTTTAGCAAAATAGGATGTTTACTGTTGTTGTTTCTTATTACTTTACATGCCCTGAGGTTAGAACAGCTCTTATTAATGAATGTGTGAGCAAAATACAAGCTCCCAAAGAATTGTGTGTACTTTTAAACATGCTAGTCACAGCAATATCAAGACCCCTAATAGACCACAATGGCATTCACATCCCTTATTTGTGACTTTGTAGTTTTTTACAACATCCTAATGGGGCTGGTTGGTGTGATCAACAGAATATGATGAAGTGATGGTATGTCACTTTGGAGATTAGGTTATGAAGATTGTAGACTGTTTCTTTTGTTCTTTCTTTTATATATTCAGTGTATAGGAAACCATATCATAAGCATCTCTAAGGAGAGATCAGTGTTGGCTAGAAACAAAGACCTTCTTCCTGCTGACTCAAAAGTGTGAGCTGGTAAGTGTATTCTCCAGCCGGAGTTGAAGACAGAAAGGAGTACAGATCCAGTCCGACAGTAATTTGAGTTCAACCTGATGAGTGACCTTGATCCAGACCACTGAACAAACCACTCTTGAACACTTGACCCTTAGAGAGTGTCTGATACTCAATGGTTGTAGTTTTAAGCTATTAAATTTTAAGGTAGTTTGTTATACCGTAACATACAACCAATTTTGTAGGTAAAAACAGTTCAAATAATTTGGTGTCAATGTATTTTTAACATTTATTATTCAGTAACTATTTGTCTTTCAGTCATATATAAAAAAACTGAGGTACTATTGTTAATTGCAGGATTGTGTCTTATTTTGTGTGGTTTTTACATTTGAGGGTAATCCTGGAATACAATTTTATGGACCTATTTGACAATTCTGGAAAAAAAACATTAATGTTGATAACATCAATAAAACCAAATATTGGTTCAAATATTCCTCTATTCTAATATCAAGCACTGTTCATTTATAACACAGCCTCTGAAGATAAGACATGTGCTTGGCCGATAGGGAAAATGCCTGTAATCCCAGTGCCTTGAAAGGTTGAGGCAGGATGATCACAAATTCAAATCCAGCCTCAGCAATTTAGTAAGATCCTATGCAACTAAGCAAGACTCTTTCTCAAAATAAAATATAAAATGTGCTGAGGATGTGGCTCAGTGGTTAAGGCTCTCTGGGTTTAATCCTTGATACAAAAAAAAAAGAAGGAAAAGAAAGGAAAGATATCTGCTATTGCTAAACTATACTTTATTTTTATCATTTTAATAGAAACTTGTGAAGACTTAAATAGATTTTAGTGTACAAGACACATGGTTATTAAAATAACACTGCTACTTTACTTCTTTAGTAGTTCTATGCTGGGAATTTCTGATTTTAAGATTATTAACACAAACTCTCATCTAACATGTTTTTTAAATATGTAAAAGTAATGCTAATCTTCTCAAATCTTGTCTATGGAAACCTATACATTAATATGTGAAAATATTTTGTGACTATTTTTCCTTTTGACTTATCATCATTAGTGTTTTGCTTTTACCAGAGTCTTATTTATGGTCATCCTATCGATGATCTATCATGTAGACACTATTTATTCTGTAAAAAATGATGACACTTGTACTCTAAGACAATATTTTAAATGATCATTATTTAAAAATTAATGTTATTACTTTGACTCAAAGTTTGTTAATGCATTTAATATTAAATACAATTAGTTTAACGGTTTTACTAATTTCTTAATTAGTTTAACTTACCATAAGGGATAGATAATACAGAGAAGTATTTAGTGAATTTGTACTATACTTAAACTTCAGTCTGTTTGTTTTTGGTACTGAGCATTAAACTCAGGGTTGCTATGCTACTGAGCTGAGCTATGTCTCCAAACCTTTTTATTTTTATTTTTTTTTATTTTGAGATGAGGTCTTGCTAAATCAGGTGGCTGGCATTAAACTTGCAATTTTTGTGCCTCAGTCTCCCAGGTGGCTGGGGTTACAGGAAGGTGCCTCTGGTTGTACTCATTGAAATAAATGTGAGTCAAATCCAATGTTTTTAAAGTTAGCATTCATTCATTTTGTCACATATTTTTTGGATTATTAGAGGTTTGTGTAAAATTACATTGCAGACATAATTTTAATTTTAGGAGCACATTGAGTTTAGCATAGTTTCAGATTTACATAGAAGTTGTAAATTAGCACAGAGTTTCTATAACCCTCAACCATGATTTCCTACTATGAAGATATTGTGTTGTGTTATATTGGTATGTTTTATTTTTTTTTAAATTTGTTCTTAAAAAATTGTCATATATCCATGTCAGTACAGTGTATTTTGACATGTTTGTTATACATAGAATATCACTTATTATAATTAGGATTCTATTCTTGCAGTTGTACATGTTGTGGAGTTTCACTGGGTGTGTATTCATATATGAACATGGAAAAGTTAGGTCTGATTTATTTTACTGTCTTTCCTAATCCCATCCCCCCTCTTTTTCCTTCATTCCCTTTGGTATATTTTCTACACATGTGTGCACTTGTATGTGTGTGTGTATATAGTCAGGTTCACTGCTGCATACTTGTCAACATGAGAAAACCAACACTGGTGCATTACTGTTAATTAAACTCCAAAGTTCATTTGATTTCTTTAGTTTCCCCATAATGCATTGTTCTGATATACTATTCCATACTGAATCCCATGCTACATTTTCTTGTCATGAATCCTTAGACTCTTCTTGACAGTTTTGATGAGTGCGAGTCAGACATTGTGGAGAATGTTCCCCAATTGATATTTTTTTTCTCTTTTTCTCATGGTTAGACTGAGGTTACACATTTTTGAGATGCATTATTGAAATTTTGAATGATTATGTATTTGAAATTGTCTAGCTATATCATTTTCAAAATATGATATAGAATATAAATTCTGTATATTTATGTAATGTAGCATTTCTGACATTCATTGATAGTCACATCATATGTTGAAAACATTTATTTTATGAAAAGGCATTTTATAAAGAATTGAATCTGTCTCTCTCCATATATATAAATATGTATCTACCTATATATTTGTAGCTATGAGCACAGGGTCATATCCATAGCAAAATTTAATCCATTTCTGTTCTTTTTAATGCAATGGTCTTTGCTGGTAATTGGTAATACAAAGGCATCATTAACCAGTACATTAGGACATTCTTACTCACTCCTTTAGATTTCAGGCTTAAAAGGCCATTGCATTCTTAATGACCCTAACCAATGGAAGCAGCAGTTTTCCTCTCAAAGGAGAGTCCTGGAGTAGAATTGTTTTCTTTGACTTATATACCCACTATATATTTAGTTAGTTATAATGTTTAAATGATAAGTCTAAAAAAACAGGCTCCATAAATGTTATTGCTTTACCCATCATTTCTGAGTAAAAATCCAATACAATTGCCAGTCTCTATGAGAAAGAAATTTTGCAACTGTCCGTGTTCCAAAAGCACAGTGATTGTTCATATGGTGGTAAGACAAATATTGGCTTCTCCAAAGTGTCTCTATGTCTGAGTATACAGTAATCCAAAAATACACAGGGAAATCATTGAAAATATAGATCATCTACCATCTCAGGTTCTTACTCTTGGGCTATTCCAAGTCCTTGGAACTCAAAGGAAATTTGATTTTCCAATTTTGTATGCTCAAAAACTTGGTTTGATTTCATGTAAATGCCCAAAATTTGATACGTGATTATTCAATTATCATTGTGAACACATCTATACATGGATTCGATCAGCAGGGAGAAAACAAAGGGACTATATTTTGCTATTTGGAGTTTGGGAATAGAAAGTGGGGAACTTTAAATTTCCATTATGCTGTTTTGCTCAACTGCCTTGGGTTTATTTGCTATTTCTTTGTTCTATTTTATAACAACTTTACACATTGTTTTCTATTTGTTCTGAATGTTTTTTATTACTGTGCTTTATTGAAAAAACTTAAAAGCTGCATTATCAGGGCATCTAAAAGCAAAAAGCTTCTCTCTACTCTAAACTACTTCATGGTATTATAAACTAAGAACAAATCATTTCAAGATTCTCATTAAAAATCATAGGACATAAAAAATTTACTTGTTTTAACTTATTACATTGACATTATGTTAGCTTAAGCTACATATATATGTCTCTCAAATATCTTAGTTTGGGAAATTCAAAACAGTTTATATGATGCTGTGTTAAAAGAAGGAGTAAGAACAAAATACTTGCAAAAATTTATGAGTTTTTTAATTACAAAAATATTGATTTATTTCCAGACATCACTTTTGCATTCTTACGGAAAAATAAGATATGTTTGGAAAAACATTAAATAATGAATTGAATTCAAGAATCTTGTAGATATTGAAATTTGATTCTACTCATTTCAAACCATGTTCTTTTCTCATGTTGTTATTTCTTAAATTTCCATTTATGCCAAAATGATTTCTGAAAAAATGTTTGCTTCTTATTTATTATATTTTACTCATATATTATATTTATTATATTTTACCATATGTATTTATTATATGCTGGTAAAATATAATAAATAAGAAGCATACATTTTTTCAGAAATCATTTTGGCATAACATAGCTTCTTCTCTTTTTGTTTTGATTATCAAGTTATATTTATTTCCTTCAGTTTTAATTTAATTTTCTCCCATTTATTATTGTTAGCAAGCAATCGGCTTTATTTATAACCTAATTTCTTAAGTGTCCGTAGATTGTGCTACTTATTTTGATTTAATTCATAGGCTCAGAGTTGTATATTTATAACATTTTTAAAAATTTTTAAGTTGTTTTGTATGACAACAGAATGCATTACAATTCATATTACACATATAGAGCACAATTTTTCATATCTCTTGTTGTACACAAAGTAGATTTACATCCTTAGTGTCCTTATACATGTACTTCGGGTAATGATGATCATCAAATTCCACCATCTTTTCTACACCTGTCTCCTCCCTTCCCCTCCCTCTCCCTTTCCTCTTTGCCCTATCTAGAGTTAATTTAATCCTCCCATCTCCCCCCCCACCACCATATCATTAATCAGCATCCTTAAATCAGAGAAATAATTCAGCATTTGTTTTTTTTTTGGATTGGCTAATCTCATTTAGCATTATATTCTCCAGCTCTATTAATTATATACATATTTTTTTTGTGTTCTTGTTACAGAAAATGATATTTAGTTATGTATGTATTTTAATCTTTAAATGTTAATATTAGTTTTGCTCTCTAAGTATCTGTAGTGTGGATATTCCTTAGAAAACTTGGGATGGAACCACCATTTGACCCAGCTATCCCATTCCTCAGTCTATAACCGATGGAATTAAAATCACCATACTATAGTAACACAGCCACATCAATGTTTATAGCAGCTCAATAATAGCTAAACTGTGGAACCAACCAGGATGTCCTTCAATAAACGAATGTATACAGAAACCGCGGTATATATACACAATGGAATATTATGGCATTTGCAGGTGAATGGATGGAGTTGGAGAATATCATGCTAAGTGAAGTTAATGAATCCCAGAAAACTAAAGACTGAATGTTCTCTCTGACAAGTGGATGCTGATCCTTAATGGAGATGGGAGGCATGGGAAAAATGGAAGAACTTTAGGCAAAGGGGAAGCAGGGGTGGGGAGAAATTATGGGGGCAGAAAAGATGGTGGAAGGAGATGGACATCATTACCCTAGGTACATGTGGTGCAATACTACATCAAGTACAACCAAAGAAATGAAAAGTTGTGCTGTAATTGTGTACAATGGATCAAAATGCATTCTGTTCTCATATATACCTAATTAAAATAAATTAATTAGTTAAAAAACACAAAAAAGGGAAATAAAAGATCTGCTGATAAATTGATTATGTCTTACCAAACTTCTCATTTGATTCTAGTGAATGATGCAGAGAGGGGAAGAAAATACAATATGCATGAAGGGGGCATATCATTCATGGTGAGAGGACAAAGAGAAGTTTGATTTTGTAGGCCATGTTATTGGAACTGTGAAACTTAACAAAAAACAAAGTGCATCTCTGAAAATGTAAAGGTACATTCTTGATAAGTACTTACAAAATAAAATAATAATGATTTTAAAATCAAAGAGTGTAATATAAAAATGTAATGAGTATTACCACAAATTAAAATCATACCGGGAAAAAACAAATAATTCTCAACAGCTAAAATGGATAAGAATTGAGGTGTTTATTTTCACTCTTAAAAAGTAATAGAAAAGTATACATATACCCTTTTTAAAATAATTTTTTATTTATGTGTGGTGCTAGGATTTGAATGCAGTACCTCTCACATGACAGGCAAGTGCCTTACTACTGAGACACAACCCCAACCCTACATGCACATTTTTATACTAATTTTATATTAGGTGAAGTGAGCCAAAAATCTTTGTGATCTTGTAATAATCTCATTTTCTAAAGTTATATATGTTCTATGTTTATTTATAAGTTGATACTTAAAGTAATGATGTATCAAACTGTGAAAAGAATAAAAATAGAAAAAGTTACATTATTTTGGAGTTAAGCATTTTTCACACTACTAAATAAGGAAATAGATGATGCATTTTTCAAAAGAATTTAAAAAGTGGTTTGGACCACAGCATGACTATTGCAGTTATCCTGGACTCCAGCTATTTAGACATCTAATCTGTTGAAAAATTACAACAGCAGAATGATGAAGCATAATTGAAATTGTACCCTCTGGGCACCTAGCTGAAGAGTCAACAAGCTAAAATCTGCTGCAATGTCACTTACCTTTCTGACATTTAAACTTACACATTTCATCATATACTTTTTTTTCAGTAATTAACTTGTAACCTAGTACTATATTGTGTTATTTTTGAAGAACACATCAAATATGTATTTTTTATAATTAGAGCTTAATTATTGAATAGATTTAATGATCAGACTAGTCTCATTTGTATCACATAAAACTCCTAACTATTATTGTTGTTAACAGAAAAGAGCTGATTCTTATTTAAGCTACATATCCATTGTAGAAAGACAGGGATCTTTGGCTTACTGGATACACTCAGGAGCTCAAGATGTTCAAACATGGGTTAGCATGATACATTTTAGGGGGGAGAGAGAGAGAGAGAGAGAGAGAGAGAGAGAGAGAGAGAGAGAGAGAGAGAGATGACCCAGCTTTGAAATGATTTATCTATAAGAAACCTTTCAAAAGGGTGATCACTATTCCCTAATAAGGTTACCAAAGTAGGATTTTTACTTCTCTATAGATTTGTATTTTCAGGAAAACAAGATATTTAACTCAAATGTCACTATTAAGAGTGAATGTTAAGAAACAGAGGGCTACATTTGTATCTTCACAGGTTGGTTGAAGGCCATTATATGATTTTAATGCAAGAGATTCTCAAAAATGAAATTTTATTAAACATTAATGAATACAAATTATAAAATATTTTAAGATTTTTCTTTAATGTTTCTTTTATATTTAAATCACATGCATATAGCACTACATATATGTGAATTATATATATGTATATATATACATACATATATATATATATATTTAATATATATATTAAATCACATAGAGATACATATAGAATTACATGTATATGTGTCTATGTATATGCATATATTGACTGGGACATATGTTTCCCAGATAAATGGTTAACATTTATTATTTTATGATGTTTCTGCTTGAGACTAACATTTGAATTGGTCTAATGTGTAAGACAGATTGCATTTCCCAATCTGGATGAGTCTTAGCCAATCCACTGAAGATCCAAATAGAATAAAATGGCAGAAAAAGAAAGACTATTTTAATTCTGCCTGAATAGTGATTTTTTGAGTTGGGACTTCATTCTTCTCTTGTATTCAGATTTATATACACACTCAACATCTTTTTGGGGTGCTCTTTTCTGGATAATACAAACTAATGCAGATTTTTGTTATACAGAGTAATTCTAGAGAAACAGAATGTTCTGGGATTTCCGGAACAGATTCTTATTCTTATTAGGTTTAAAGATCCTAGTCACTTCATGTTGTAATCTGAATGCATCTAATCAAACACAAAAGCAAAGGAGTGGGCGACTCTATATGTAATTCCTTCAATTAGTTTTTGAAAATTAACAAGCAATGAAGTTTTGTGATTATTCCTTATTTTGCTGGAAAAGGTGATGAAAAGAAAGGATGAAAGTATTGATTCAAATTGCTAACTTAAGTGCTGCATAAATGGCCCAAAGTCATTTAAGCATATTCTGAGGACTCCTTCTATTTCCTGTATACACAGGCAATTCCTGAAAACCAAACACAGAATATTACTGTGATGCTGACCAAAATACAAAGCAAACTGAATTCTCAGCTTTCCAGAGCATTTATTGTTAAAGTGAAGGCACTCACTGGGGCTAATATGAGATATTAGAAGTTGGAAAGCGGATGTGGGTGATGAAACCAAGGACACTGAGCTCCTAAATTCTAATGAGTATTTTTACCCTATAGATGCAGTCCCCTTTCTGACAATGGAATTGTCCTACCCATCCCAATCGAAGTAGTCTCTCTTGCGCCCCCCTCAAAAAAAAAAAAAAATTCCTGCCATCCATACTAGAAATGACCATACCAATCCCAAACTGAGGAGATAAACCCTACAAAACCTGGGAAAAGGGCTGGGGATGTGGTTCAAGCGCTAGCGCGCTCGCCTGGCATGCGTGCGGCTGATCCTCAGCACCACATGCAATCAATGTCCTCCGAAAACTAAAAAAATAAATATTAAAAACATTCTCTCTCTCTCTCTCTCTCTCTCTCTCTCTCTCTCAAAAAAAAAAAAAATTAAACAAAAAACCTGAGAAAAGTATAGCGGCCTTTCCAGTGGCAGTTGTCATGTAACACAACACCCATTATTCTCAGGATCTATCCCACCACCTCTTTATTCTTTTAATCTTATAACTAACCTAAAATTCCAGGAGATTTCAAAAGATGAAGTACAAAATATAACTTATGAGCAGGTGTATCAGACTCAAAAACTACCTGAATTTTATAATTTAGACAATTTTGGAAGAAAGGGATATTGAGTTTATAAGATAATCATGAAAGTATATATAGTTGGATCAAGTTATAGATATGGTTTCAAACCATGGAGAATGGCTTAGTGTCACTGTTGTAGTGTGGTGAGTTAGAAATGACTCTAACTGGGGCTGTGGCTGTGGCTTAGTGGCAGAGCACTCACCTAGCATGTGTGAGGCACCGGATTCGATCCTCAGCACTACATAAAATTAAATAAATAAATAAATAAACAAACAAACAAATAAATAAGGTAAAGGTATTGTGTCCATCTACAACTAAAATATCTTTTAAAAAATGACTCTGTTTAAAGGTAGCAGAATACAACAGTTACTAGTATGGCACTATGTAAAAATGTGGATGTGTAACCGATGTGATTCTGCAATCTGTATTTGTGGTAAAAATGGGAGTTCATAACTCACTTGAAGCTAATGTATGAAATATGATATGTCAAGAGCTTTATAAGGTTTTGAACAACCAATAAAAAAAGACTCTGTTTATTTAGAAAGCTATCTGAAACATGGACCAAAATATGACCCACATTGAGTGAATCAGCAATGTCAGTCCTCTTTGGTTTGAGTCAGAGGACTCAGAGACTCAGGGACATTGAAATATTAGAATGAATTTGCCTTTTTAGAAAAACTTTTTATTCATACTGTGTGGAATAAATTTATTGAGGAAAACCCTCACATCTTAAAGAGCTCTGTGGTTGCTCTTTTCTTGTAGGTAAGACCTTACAATGGGAATGGCAGTCACTAAATTAGGAAACATAAATGAAATAGAAATAATTAGATCCAATTCTGGTGCATTAGAGCATTCAACCTCTAAATGCAAGCTGGATGTGGTTACTGTAGTGGGCATCCTGGTCAAATCAGCAGGAAGATAGACATATTTCTGAAGTCCTGTGGCATTGGCTAGTTGACTATAATTTTCCTGGAATAAAAATAGATAGGAAATTGCTATAGTTTGGTTGTGGGCCATCCCCCAAAAGATTCATGTGTGGGACATGTGGTACCAGTGAGGCAATGTTGAACCTTTGCAAAGATGGAACCTAATGCAAAACAATTAGGTCACAGGGGTCATCACCCACAGAAAAGATTAATGCTAGTCTCAAAGACTGAGTTGATTTTTATAAAAAAATGTTGCTACAAAAATGAAGACATCTTGCATGTTGGTTCTTTCTGCATAAGCTCAGTTCATATTTCTGTTTCTCCATGTTGTCTTATAGCAGGTGGATTTGCACCATGTTATTTGGTCATTCTAGCCAATAGAAACATAAACTAAATAAACCTCATTTTTTTTTTCTTTTTTGGAAGTGCTGAAGATCAAACCCAGGGCCTCATGCATCCCAGGGAAGTGGTGTATCATTGAATAATAGCCTTAGGAACTTTTGGTACTTTATAAATTATTGAGGTATTTTGTTATAGAAATTAAAAAAATGAACAAATATAGAAGCCTACCAAATTCTTATTTGATCTGCATATGTATAAAAGTTTTAAGTCAGGTGAACCAGAGCTTAAACATAGAAACAGAATTATGATCCTAAATTAATTCCCAGATAAAATCTGATTATAGTCCTAGAGCCTTTTACCACACAAACTATATTCTGACTCAAACCTTTTAGGAACCACAGGACCCAGGTTTGGACTTGATATTGATTCAAGGAGACCAAAACATCATGATGGCCCAGCAGTCAGAGGAGGGAATTATGCAAATCAGGTGATTAATGAAGTTTTAGTTTAGGTAAATCTCACAGTGGGCCCACTGTGTCCCTAAACTTACCTTGTGGTTATTTTCCCCACTCCAGAATATATAATGGAATATAGATATGAAACTGGCAGAATCACCATATTGTTTGACTACGTTTGGTGTGAGGACTATTTTAGTAGAAAAGAACAATTCACAGCCACAAGAACTGACTCCACCTACCTAAAGAATAAATCAAGTTAATACAATATTTCTGTTGTAGTTACAGGTACACCATCAAGAATTTTAAAAATACAGAACTGGTGATTCCCAGTCTATTCTCATTTAGGTAACTTAACACATGCAGAAGACTGTTGTAGTATGGAAGAATAATAGATTGTCATAACATCACCACTCAGTGACTCAAATTATAGTCGCTGTACCAGACCTGGTTTCATTGTTTGAGCTAATCCAAATAACCCCTGGTATTTAGTATGTGGCCATTGTATAGCAAGATGCATTTTTATTTATCTCTATCAACAAGAACCACTGAAAGCAATTTGATTTTATTGGGTTTCTGCCCAAGGTATCCCACTATCCTGAAAACAGTTGGTTTGTGAAATGGCTTTTTGAACAATCTATTGTGGTACAAGCCAGGTGTAATAATTTGCAGCACTGAAGCAATGTTCTTAATAAGGTTCTATATCCTCTGAATCAGCTGTACTCTATGGTATTTTTTCATAGACACTGCTGTACTTAGGCTGATCTAACAAAGTACCATAGCCTAGTTGGTTTATAAAAACATGGAAATTTATTTCTCATAATTTTTGTGGTCTATAAATCTGAGATCAGAGTGTTGGCATGGACAGCTTCTGATGAGAATGTTCTTCCAGGTTGCAGATGATTGATTTCTCATTATATCTTCACATGGTGCAGAGAAACATACCTAGCTCACTGGCCTCTTCTTCTAAAGGCACTAATCCTATTCATGAGCACTTCACTGTCATGTGCTAATTACCCACATACCCTACCTCCAAATATCACATTGATATTGTGCATTCAACTTACACATTTTGGAGAAGACTCACTCATTTCATGCAGTTAGGGTTTATATGCCCATAAACCAAGAGGTATAAATGGAAGTGGTACCACTCACTATTATTCCTAGTGATTCACTAGCAAATTTTTGCTTTATGTTCTCATGATTTTATGCTTAATCTCTGCTTAATGAAACCTTAATATGTTTGAACTGATAAAAATGTATATTTCTTTCACCAAAGGACAAAATTCTATAGAATTAGAAGACTGGAACTCAGATACCTGCACTGTCTTTGAATCAACAGGCAAAGAAAGGAGTTACTGTGCTGGCTGAAGTGATTTGGACTCCTGATGGGAAATTGCACTGCTACTTTATGCTGCTTTACAATGGAGAGAAGGGAAATTACTTCTGGATTACAGGAAATAGCAGGGCATCTCTTGGTATGAGAATGGGTTGTGATTAAGGTCAATGGATAACAAGAAGAACACAATACATGTAGAGAAGCTAAGGTCCCAGATCCTTTAGGAATAGATTTCCCTTTACCAGTTAAAAATTACAAACAGCTGAGATACTTAATGAAGGCAAAGGAAATACAGAATAGGTAGTGATAAGAGCTAATTATAAATAGCAGTTTAAACCACATGACCACTTAGAAGAGAAACAAGGGTATAATTACCATGAGTACCCCTTAATTTATTTTTGTTATAAATGTATGTGTGTGAGTGTGTGTGTGTGTGTGTGTGTGTGTGTGTGGAGAGAGAGAGAGAGAGAGAATTTCTGTTTACTTCCTTTCTTATTCTCTTATCATGAGGCATTGCTGGGAGCCATCAGCCAAGTAGGTATGACAAATTCCTTGCCAGCTTACTCCCATGCTGTCTAGTGGAAGGACTTCTGAAAGGTGACCTTGCTCAAGGACCAGGGCAGGATCCGTGTTTAGGGTGTTCCCCCTTTAGAATAGGGCAGTTTAGCATAATAGGAGATTAGGGTGTTCCCCCTTTAGAATAGGGCAGTTTAGCATAATAGGAGATTAGGGTGTTCCCCCTTTAGAATAGGGCGTATCCTGCTGCTGAGTTCCTCTTGAGTGCTTAGGGTCAGACAGTATATTTTGGGAGACAGAAGCCCATGCAGAGTGTGGATTTGGGAGAAGTGGATTTGAGCAGAGAACGTGGATTCCCCCAGAACGTGTTTGTAGATGGCCGATGTGAGTTCGGGAATAAAGAATTGCTGTTTGAATCTACAAGCTGTGTGGAGACTCGTGATTTGTGCCCAGCCAGAGACTGCGGCAAGGCATAAAATGTAAAATGTTTTATATGTATTGCATAGTATTTAGATATTATTAATTTCATATCAGAGTCTTTAAATTATGTACTATCAAGGAGAAGAGTAAACTTCTGTCAAAGATTTTGTCTTTTTTGGGAAAGTGGTTAAAAATTTTTCAGTTTATTTGTATATTTTGGCAGGATAGTTGTACCATGTTAGGTAAAATTAAGACATTTTTATTTTTATATATATTAAGTATATTTAAAAGAGATGTACGTAAGTGTCAAGTTGAAAGGGGATGGTGTGATTTTTGATGGCTAATTTGTGTGGAAACATGACTGAACCTAGGAGTTCCGAGATATATGTTAAACATTATAATGTGAGCACCTATTGAGGACATTTTTGAAGTAGGCTGACATTTCAATCAATTAACTGGGTAAAGTGTGTTACCTCCTAAATATGGTTGGTCACAATCAATCCATTAAAGACTTGAATAAAACCAAAACAAGAACTAAGAATATCTCTGTCTGCCTGAATATCTTCAGGTCAGCAAATAGGTTTTCTGCCTCTCAACTCAGACTTGGACTCTAACTGCAACTATTCCTTTAGCACTTTGGTTCTCCAGCTTGCTGGTTAAAGATCTTAGCCCCTTATCAGCCCCTTCAATCATATGACCTAATCCCTGAAAATAATCTTAAACTAAAAATCTTTGGAAAAATGTCTTATGTATTATTTGTTATATTTCTCTGGAACTCTCAAAATAATTATATTCTTACAAATATATTTAATATTTAAGTACCTGAAGAGCCACATCTCTTTAGGATTGATATAGAGGATGAATAGTCATTTTTTCTTCAATGAAACTGTGGATATTGTGGAAGTTATACTAAAGGAAGCTAAAACAGGTTTTAGAGGGTTCTCTAGGTTTACTGATAGTAATTTCACCTTCATGAAGGTAGAAGATGCAGTGAAGTAAAATGTTCTTGTAGAGAAAATTGCTCTTAAGCAAAAAGAATGTTGGAAATTTAGAAGGAACATCCCATAATTTTTTTTCAAAATATCAACACTATAGACCTTTAAAACTATATCATGACTTTTATCACTTTCAACTTACATATTTCAGTCACCTTAGTTCACATCATTATAATCTCTTACCTAGGCATTGGGAAATAATTTCTCACCTAAATGTTTATTTCCACCTTTGCCTCTTAATATCACTACCAAAGATTATTTCTGTTCTTTCTTCTTCTTCATACAAAATTCACTTCTATGAGTGTAAAAAATTTCACTTTCTTTCATGTCTTCGACTTTATTTAATAAATGAAATAGTTCTCTTTCTCTTACAGTATTTTTTCCTAACTTTGACTATAATTGCTTTGCTAAATTCTTAAATAAAACTGAATGTTGGTTTAATTTCCACGTAATGTGATACATATTCTAAAAATAATTGACTAATTGGATGTGAGTCTCCTGTTTCATAGATAGCCAAATATGCTAACTTTTAAAAATATTGCACATTTTAATGACTAAACTTTGATTATTAAAAAACTGTTGTTGTATTTTGTCAATATATATTGTCAAGTTTCTGATTGTTTCCATTCTGTAAAGTGAAATTTGAGCCAACAGCATAAAAAATTAAATATCTCTTGATCTCTTTATTTTATTATAGAAGGGCTCAATTGATTTATAATTTTATTCCAAATTATATCATAATGATATTGCCCATAAGTAACATTAAAATTTATATATGTCTTAAAATTTCGTTTATTTGATGAATTAAATATCTACACCATCAACTTTAATTTTTAATATTTAATTTTTCTTACACTGATAACTCACATTTGAAATAAAATAAATATTGATCATTATTTCCCTTTCATTGCGTTTTTTAAAATTATTTTAGTCAAAATGAAACTTAACTTTGACTAGTGATGTAGCAAAATCCAAGCTATAAAAACCTTTATAAAAACTGAGATTTGAATAAGTCTTATTTTCCTATATACTTCTAAAGTCATTTTCATTATTGTATAATTATTTAGGATACATTCTATAGCTTTTTATATATTTATTATCTTGCAGTAGAATTTATGCTAAACTGTGGAGTGAGCATAATGTAAATATATATATATATATATATATATATATATATATATATATATATATATATATATATAATTGTTTTAATAACAATTAATTTCACTTGATCAATGATTACTGGTAATCTGTCATTCTTTTACTCTTGGAAAAAGTTCTTGTATTTATTTAATTCTCCACTATATATTAACATGACAAATATACATTCAGGGCCCAACAAAGATTCTCTAAGTAGAAACACTGAGCTGTTCTACAGCAGGAAAACTTCAAACTATAATGTACATATATATGCATGTGAGACTCTAAGATGGGCCCAGACAAGGGTGATATTTGAAGCCACTGAAGAAACAAATGATTAAAGCAATAAAGAGCAAGCCAACTCAATGACAAACACCAAAAGCAGCAAAAGACGACCATATTTTGATCTCCATAAATAATTTTAAAGTAAATGAAAAGAAAAATATTAAATAAATGTAAGAAATTCCCATTTGGTTTCAAGTGCTTCTTTTATAGGATTCTAGTAATTTCAAATATTTAATATTTTAATTTTATGAAAATTATATTGATTCATTTTGAGCTTATAATCATTAGACCTTAACATTTCTTAGTTCTGAAATATTAATTTCTTACAATAAAAATATTGTCATTTTGAGGGCTGGAGTTGTGGCTCAGTGTTACAGCCCTTGCCTAGCATGTATGAGGCACTGGATTTGATTCTCAATACCACATATAAATAAATGAATAAAATAAACAACATCTAAAAAACGAAATTAAAAAAATATTGTCATCTTGAGTCATTATTTTCTTCATAGCCTATATTTATGCATCTTTCTAGACCCTGTTTAATGAAAAATTATTTTTAAGGATAATGAGCTAGTGACACTGAGTAAGAATAGAATGAAAATTAATTTATTAGGTGGGAAAAAGCAAACAATGTTTTTTAGAAAATAAACGTTCCATACATAGGCAAGTGGAAAAGGAAGGAGGCAGATTTGGCAAACAATTCAAGTCCAACATCTTGAACGACTTTGCTAGTCATGCTCAGGGGTTTATATCTTATTCTGACAATAAATCTAGTGATGTGATCTGAAACTAAAATGACAGGTGGGGCAGCATGCCTTCCCAGAGTGTAGAGGAATGGATGGCTGAAATAGGACAAAGACTAGGGACTAGAATATGTATCAGTTGACTGTTGCAATTTCAACACAAGAGGAATGCTTGCTGGAGTAGAGATAGTGAGAATAAAAATGCACAAATTGGAGATGCAGTCTTTGGAATCCACAATATTGTGTCTGTATATGGCAAGAGATGAGAAAAGAGGCTGGGCACAGTGGCATAGGCCTGTAATTCCAGCAGGTTTGGAAGCAGAGGCAGGAGGATCGTGAGTTCAAAGCCAGCCTCAGCAATTTAGTGAGGTGCTAAGCAACTCAGTGAGACCCTATCTCTAATAAAATACAAAATAGAGCTAGGGATGTGGCTCTGTGGTCTAGTGTCCCTAAGTTCCCCCCTCCCCCAAAAAAAGGTGAGATAAGAAAAGATTGAGATGATTTCCACACACAAAAAAAAGGTGGAAAGTTTTCATTTTGATTTTGATGGTTGGCTGACAATATATTGAGTTAAATAACTGTGGGGTGTGAGGTACATTAATTAATAACATTGTAATATGTGGTTTGATACATAGAACTGAGGTTGAGAACACAATCATTCATTTTTGAGAGTTATGAAAATGCATGAAATATTTTTCTTCTATTTATTTATAATTTTTAAATTAGTTCATTATAGATTCACTGAGTTTTTGTTAGTGTATAATAATTACCCATAGTATTGGGTTTCATTTTGACATAATTATACAAGCATGGAAAATTATTTGTTTCAATTCACTCACAGTATTTCCCTCCTCTCTTCCCTTCTACTGTTTTGTTCCTTTACTGGTTTTTATTCTATGTATTTATCAGCATTATAAATATATATAAAGGTGAAATTAACTGTGGTATATTCAAATTAACTTTGGTATATTTATATAAGTACTTAGGATAGTTTGATTCGTTTCATTCTACATTCTTTTCCTGGTCTTCTTCCCTCCCCATCAATTCCCTTCCTCTATTTTGATGATCTCTTCTTCTTTTTTTTAATGAGATTCTATTCCCTACTTTTCTCTCCCCCTTATTGTGGTCCAGCTTCTGCATATGAGACAAAATATCCACCCCTGCATCTGACTTGCATCACTTAGCATGATGTTCTCTAGTTCCATCCATTTACCAGCAAATGCCACAGTTTAGTTTTTTAACTTAGTATAGTAAAACTCCATTGTGTAATTAATAAATGGGCAGAATAACTAAACAGACACTTCTCAAAAGGAAAAATACAAATGCCCAACAAATATACAAAATATTCAACATTTCTAACAATCAGAGAAATGCAAATCAAAACTACACTGAGATTTCAATTCACTCCAGTCAAAATGAAAATTATCAAGAATACAAATAACAATAAATGATGGTGAGGATGTGAGAAAAAGAGTTATACTGATACAATGTTGGTGGGACTGCAGATTAGCAACACATTCTGGAAAGCAGTATAGAGATTACTCACAAAACTAGAAATGGAACCACCCTATGACCTGGATATCACACTCCTTGGTACACTCCAAAAGATCTAAAATCAGTATGTTATATTAATGTAACCATTATAAATGCTTAGAGGCATACAATTCACAAGAGCCAAGCTATGGAACCAGCCCAGATGCCCATCAACAGATGAATGGATAAAGAAAATGTAGTATAAATAAACTAATTTTTAAAATGCCACCCTGTAACAAAAATAATTAAAATATATTAGTAAGGCTGAAATATATTTATGTAATTTGAAAGTAAAAATAATGGAGAGATCATGTATAGATATTTTCAAAAACAAATTTTTGAAATATTGGGATAATAGCTGGAAGGTGACATGTTTGATGATTCACTTTTCATTTCTTTCTCCCCCTCCTCCTCCTCTTCCTTGTCTTCTTCCTCTTTCTTGTATTTTAGTTTTTTTAAGGAGGCTGCATTAATATAAGAGACCTGACATTGTCCAGATATATATCAAAGGAACTATGAGAGAATGCATCAACAGTAATGAAAAAAAGAGATAAATAAATATTCTAAGATTTTGAGAATGTATGTGTATGACCTGGAGTATTAACTTTGCACAAGAGAATCAATACCTATTTCAAGGTAACAGTGAAGAATGTGGATGGCAATAGTGCTGGGATTTTGTGACTAAAAGCTGACATTCACACCTATCTGGTGAAATTGTATAATGATCTGTAATTTGGATATATGTTCATTGGTGAGAAATGATTGTGAACTTTGGTTGAGATAGGAATTTGATCAAATTGATATAGTGTATCACTAAGAGTTATGAAAGAGGAAATTGACATGATCAAAGTCAATGACTATGAATTTTTTTGACCAAAATGTACATTCTATCCCAGCAGTACTTATCATATAACGACAATCACAAAAGCTGGCAGATTGAGTCATTAATTTTTCAAGTGTACCTGAAATATACCCGCCAAAGAGATTGGTTAGAAAATGATGGAAAGAACCAACTTCTGAAATCACGGTGGATTTTAAAGTATATAAGATTAGCGAATGATGATAACCAATAAGAGAATTAGGGGATCTATGAATTTTGTGTACTATTTAGATAAATAGAGTTCTGAAAAAAATTGAGGGAGAAAAATAGGACAATTCAACATTTCTAGAGCTATATTGAGTACTGAACAAAATAATTTATATTTAAAGCTCATTTTGGTCAAAAAATCAGCATTTTGGCTTTTCGCTATCTTTTCATTTTCATTTCAGGGATTCAAATGTGCTGCTTCAGCACAGGCCATAACATTTTACACAATCTAAAAAAAAAAAAAAAAAAACAAATAAGAGAACCTAATCAACAGAGAATCAGAGAGAGAGAGAGAGAATATCATTTTCAGATGCAGCTTATCTTAACGTGCATTCTCTAACCAACATCCTTGTGAATAGCAGGTAAGAGATTGACTTCTAGTGTCAAGATAAACAACATCTAAATAAAATTAAGTGTTTCTAAAAGTACGTCATTAAATTTGTATTGAACAAAGGAAAAAGGAGTGAGCATCAGCACTATTTACCTGGTCAACTTGGTCTCCCCATCTATATTTTCTGCTCTGGTGTATTTGTAGCGGCAATCAAAAATGATGGTGTTGAGATCTTTGGAATTATGTTGAGACTCATATAGGAATTCACATTTTATTTATTTCCTAAAATGAGACTTCAGGGTAATAGAACCGAGACTCATAAAATTTTTAACATTCTATTTCAAGGTTGTGATTAAGAATCAATATTTTGCTTTTCTGACTGCTATTCTGAAATGCAAGGATTTTTTCCCAAAATGTTACTGAGAAAAAAGTAATCACATATTCATTATTATATATTAAATAAATGTGGAAAGAACTTCTTCCCTGGAATATTGATATAGTTTGGATATTAAATTTCCCTCAGTGGCCTAAATGTTAAGGACTTTGCCAGCAGTGGATGCTACTGGGATGTTGTGGAAACTTTAGTAGGTAAGGCCACTTGGGACATCCTGAGGTCATGAAGGTGTTGTGACCTAAATGTTAAGGACTTTGCCAGCAGTGGATGCTACTGGGATGTTGTGGAAACTTTAGTAGGTAAGGCCACTTGGGACATCCTGAGGTCATGAAGGTGTTGTGACCCTGTAGGGGATTGTGGGCTCCTAATTTCTTACTCTCCTTCTCTTAAGATGACTGGGTTAAGCAGTTTTTCTCTGCTACATATTTCTGGAATGATATGCTGTTTCATCATAGGCCTGAGGCAGCTTGGCACTAGAAGTGTGTTTCAAAATAAATCATTTTTATTGCTTTATAAGTTAATTGCATGAGGTATTTGGGATTAGGAGGGAAGCTGACTAACAACCTATCTTTAAAGGTGTCTGCTATAATATGGAATGTCCCCAAAAGTCTGTGTGAAAGACTTAGTTCCCAGAATGACATTGTTAGGAAGAAGTGAAAACTTTAAGAAATGAGGCCCTAGAGAGGTCATCTGGTAACTGGGGGAGTGCCCTTACAGGAATGGCAGTTCCCTGCCCTTTCTTCTTTCCCTCTGCTATCCCTCCAGGAGGTGAATTTTCTGCTTTTCCATATACTCCCTACTGTGTATTTTTTCTCACCACAGGCTATAAATCAATGGAACATGAGCTGAACCCTCCAGAAGTGTTTGTCAGAAGTAAATAAACAAACCAACAAATAAATAAATAACATTATCCCACTTGAAGTTGACTGTATATTTGCTGTATTAACAAAAAGATGACTAACACAGAAAATTGATTTGAATGTCCCTTGAATTCCCATGTGTTAAAGGTTTAGTCTTAAGCTTGGTGCTATTGGAAGGTGGTAGAAACTTGAAGAGGTGGGGCCTTCAGGGAGGTTTTAGGTCATGGAGGGCAGCATGTCCTCAAAGGGATTAAGAGACCAGGGTCTCTTCTTTCTCTCTCTGTTCTGGAGGGTACCAGGAGGTGAACAACTTTGCTCAGTCTTGTGTTCTCCATTATGATGTGCTGCCTTAGCACAGGCCCAAAAGCCAATCAACCATGGCCTGAAACATTCAACAATGTAAATCAAAATGGAACTTTACTCTTCATGAACACTATCTCATTTTGGTGATGAGGAAGAAAGAATTCCACTTGTTAGCAGCTTGTTTTTGTTATCCTATCCCCAAAGGTGTCCAGTACTCTTATGGATTCTCTATTTCATGACACATTCAGAAAGGCTTTTCATGCACAAGTTTGTGGTATGCATGTATATAGATGTATATATTTCATAATATAATGTATGAAATATACATTATGTTACTAAACTATATATAATTTTGCATTTGGTATATATTACATATAATACATCCACAATATAATGACATATTTTTTAATTTGTTTTTAACTTCACTCATGACACTTCTTTATTGATTTTCATTGCTGGTTCTGAAATTCTATTCATTTTTTTCACATAATGTTGTCTTTGTATTTTAAATATCAGTTTTTAGATTGAGACCTTGATAAACTCAAAAGAGCAATCTTAAAATTTCAGCAAAAAAATAAATTTCTTTTTACCAATCTATTTAAATGTCCAACAATGCTTCCAAATTCATTATTTTGATTTATTGATCCTTCTTCTGGTATTTCACTCTTCCTAGATATGATTAATTGTCATTTTTTCTTAGTTAAATTTTAATCATTTTTTATTTTCTTTTTATCAAGATCAGTATAGAGGGTCTCTGCTTTCTCTATTTTGCTATTGTGTGAAAATGACATGCATTCAGGAATGATCATACTTTGAATTTTTATATTTTCCTTGGATGGAGTTATGCAGTATGCTACTCACTTTTGATGCTGGGAAGAGGCTCCCAATTAGCCTCATGACCATGAGGATAAAGAACCAATACTCTCTCTTGTATTGTGTTGCTATGCTATGATGTATGGTGGGATAGATGTATTAAATTCATATTGACTATAAGATAGTTTCAATTTTTGATGGGTTTATGAGGACATAAATCTGTTGTACTTCAAGTGTCATCTGTATTAGCATTCTCAAATTGTATCCCAATTTTACACCTTATTCACTTGTGTTCTAGATGCCGCACAATTTTTGGTAACAGTTTTCTGAGTCTACATAGTTAAGATTCTATTAATGTTTTTCACTGGTAAATTTTTTCAGTATAATTCTGACTTTATTTCAGTTAATACTGGCTATATTTAGATTTACTTTGTTATTTATTACTAATTGTTCCCTCTATATCATAACTACAAAAATCTATTTTATTTTCATTTTACTGAAGGTTTAGTTGACTTCTTTCTCATGGTCATTCTGCTCATCACTTCTGCATAATAGTCTCAGACATTTTCAGAATTTTGGAAACTTTATCTTTGCAATCACGTGTTCATGCTTTTTGTTTGCTTATTTATTCTATTATTTCAGTAAGTCATACTCTATATTACTTTTCTACAACTGGTACTGGTGTACCTACTTATTGAGAACACATAAAGCTACGAATGTGTTTATTCTATATGAAAACTGATTTTTATTCCTGTATCCTGATTACTGTTCATTTTCCATTAGGAATGCACATGCATTTCTTTGTATAGTCATCTAGATGTTTACTAGAGCCATTAAATCTAAAGCCTGAAAAGTTTTCACAATCTGAAAGCTCTTTTCTGGTGCTGAGAAATGCCATGATGATGATAGACTTCAGTATTGTCATTTTTGGAGTTGTGGATTCTGAGTTATAATTTCAGTTCTGGATAGTGTTCTTATCTGTGTTTTACTACTGTCCTCAATTTCACCTGTTTTCTCTTTTTTGGAATTCTCCTGAACTGTAAATTGCAACTCCTAAATTGAACAATTAATAGTATTATATTTTCTTTCATTATATTAAAATATTTGTTTGTCTTATGTTTCAAAAAGATCATCTTGATCATTATGCACAAAATTTAGTGAAATTTCAAGGAAGCCATCATATATTGTGCATTGGTGGCCCTTTTCCACTTTATTATTTTACTTTAAAATATTGTTTTTCTCTGAGTTCCATCATCCCTTATTTCTCTGAAAAGCATAGCACTGGTATGTTTATTTGGCACTCAGGATTGTCATTTGTAGGCATGGGATCATGGACTTTATCTTTCATGTCAGAAACTCAACCAGATGTTGGGGACTCCTTTGCTATCCACCTACAATGAAAGGCTGGCATTCTAATATGTCATGGGCCATTTTTTTTTCTTTCATAAGGGTTCACAGATGTTAGTATCCGCCTTTTGTTATTAAGCATCTGAGTTGTTTTTTTTTTTTTTGTGTGTGTGTGTGTGTGTGTGAGAAAACATCATTTATCCTATCTCATCTGTGTAAAAATTGAAAAAAAATAAATGGTGGAAGCAACTTGGGTCACTACTGTTTACTATTTTCAGTTTCATTTAAGATACCTACTTAAATATTCAGTATCTTACCACCCATGAATGGCTGACACACTGGGAACTTGAATCTGTTTTGCCAAATTAATCCACAGAGTAAACCTCCAATTTCTCATGTACATGGGGAAAAACTAATTAAATTTAAATAGGTCTTAATATTATTACACACTAACTGTCTACCCACAAAGACAGGAACTACAGAATTTAAAAACTTCCGATTTCTCTGTTTAGAAAATTTAAAAATGTCTGTGTTCTTATTTGCACTTTTTAACCATATATCCAGCACTGAAATCTTACAGCAATTTCTCATCTTTTGAAGTATTCTAGTACCTAAATTAGCTTTTTGCTCATTTGGATCTTCTTTGCAGAGACATAGATAAAGCTATCCAGCTGTTTGCTGTGGAGCACACCTGTAATCCCAGTGGCTCAGGAGGCTGAGGCAGGAGGATCACAAGTTCAAAGCCAGCCTCAGCAATGGTGAGGTGCTAAGCAACTCAGTGAGACCCTGTCTCTAAATAAAATACAAAATAGGGTTGGGGATATGGCTCAGTGGTTGAATGTGCCTGAATTAAATATCTGATACCCCCCCAAAAAAAAATTAAAAAAAAACTGTATAATCTTGGTAAAGTTAGTTAAAATCTTCCATCTAGTTATAACTTTCAAAAATAAATTATTAAAAAATTTACCAGATAATGTCTTTGAAAATATTTATTTAAAATGTAATTTTATCAATTTTACCTATGAAAAGGTATTACACCTTATTTAATAAGTTAAATTGTAATTTAGACTTTGTTTTTATATAAAATTTCTAGCCCATTCTTATCAACCATTGGTAGCATATATTTGAAAAACTATTATAGTTTTTAATAGTACTATTAATATTTGAAAATATAATTTCACTGTGAATAAGTTTTTTAAAAGTTTTTCTGGCTCTTTTCTGTTTTCTTTTCTTTTTTTTCTTTTTTTCTTTTTTAAAGGAGAAATATAGTCTTTGTCCATTTGGGTTGTTATAACAATAATAACATAAAATAAAGAATCATGGTTTACATATGAGCTGTCTCATATCTAAATATACTATATTGGTGCAGGAAAGCTCAGAAGTGAAATTATTAGACTATGAGATTTGCAACTTAATCAGTGGATTGATCCATTTGATAAATCAATAATTTCAATGAATCTCTAGGTTGAAATTCTTGGCAGGTAGCATGTGGTTGAAGTAGGTCATTAGGGGTGTGCCTTGGGGATTATATGTATATTGTCCCTGGATCCTCCTCTTTCTTTACTTCCTGGCTACCATGAACTGAGCAACTTTCCTCCACTTGGTCCTTCTGTCATGATGTTCTGCCTCTTCTGTCATGATGTTCCCTCTTTAGACCCACATCAATGGAGACAGATAACCATGGACTGAAACCATGAACCCCAAATAAACTTTTACTTCTATAGATTGCTCTTGTCAGGCATTATTGTCATAGAGAAAGAAAGCTGACTATTGCACAAGGTAGCATATTATTAACAAAAATTTAATTTTCATGGCTCTGGAGAGAGACAAGTTCAAGATTAAGACATAGCAGTGCCTACTTTCTAATTCATAGAAGGAGCATGCTCTCTGTGTACTCACTTAGTGGAAAGGGCCCCCAACCTCCCTTGGTCCTGTCCTTGAAGAACACTGATTCCTTCATAAAAGTAAGAAGTAGACTTAAAATCCAATTGCCCCAATTCTGCACTTTCTGAAGAAGACTTGTTTTCAGTCTGGTCCTTGGATAGCATTTAGAAAATAACTTCTAACTCCTTTCAATAATTTTCCAGGTACACATTTCTTTCCTCTTCCTCTCTCCCGGCTCCTCCCTAATCTCTTTCCCTCCCTAATGTCAGAGGAAAGAGGATTACTTTCTTCCTCATTTTAGGCATATTTATCTGTCTTTGAGTACATACTCACCATAGGAATGAAGTTATTCAGACTTTAGGGATGGTACCAGAGTTCTCAAAAATGACTATCTCCCAAATTAACAAGTGAATTACAACTCCAACAGAGCTCAAGTGGAATATAGGCTTAGAATCACCTCTTAAAACCCTCCCTGTTACTGTTGATGTCACAGCCTTTGGGACAGGAGTAGTGTCTTTGTTTTTCTCCTTTGTTAAAAAAGCAATAAAACTTCTTTTCCCTTTTACTCAAAGAATGAAAGAAAGAAAGAAAAGAAAAGAAAAGAAAAGAAAGAAAGAAAGAAAGAAAGAAAGAAAGGGAAAAAGGAAATCTGACAGTTATGGTTGTTCTATACCAATAGCTATATTTAGTCTGTTTTATAGGTCTGACAATATGAGAGGTTTTTTTTAACCTGTTTCAACAAGTAAGTTTATAAAACAATGTGATTCATGGGGAACAGCTATTCTTTTCTTTTGGGGTGGGGAAGATCTAAAGTCTTGAGTGTCTGGGGTGACTAACTTGGATGCTACATATATTATGTAACTATCACTCAATAAAATCTCTGTCCAGTGATATTTGAAAGATCTTCCCTTGATGGTAACATTTCACATTTGCTGTCAAAAGCTGTCCTTTATAAATCCACTGGGAAGGGACACCTGTGTTTAATTCATTTAAGATACTGGAGCAAAATATACTAGACTAGGTCATTTATAAATAAAAGAATTTTATTACTGTCTATGCTGGAGGCTGGGAAGTCCAAGAAGAATATGCTGAAAAATTTAGTATATCATGTATAGTTGTTCTTCATGGGGCTTTGTATGTGTGGAAGAAGGGATGAAAAGGCTCCCTTAAGCCTCCTTTATAATTAAAAAAAATCACATTTATGAGAGCAAAGTCTTTATGACCAAATCACCTCCTAAAGCTTTCACCTCTTAATATATCACTTTGGAGAGTTAGGTTTCAATGTATGTGTTTCGGGAAGACACAAACACTCAGACCACAGCAGCCTGGAAGATTGCTTTTTGGTCTCACCTGGTCTACACCATATGAGACTTTTTCCTTTGCTGATTAAATTCATATCATTTTACTATACTAAACATTAACCATGAATATAATATATTTTTCTGAGTCTTTCTAATCTTAAGTAATACCAATTACTGTTCAAACACACACACACACACACACACCACAAACACACACACACAGACAGACACACACACACCACAAACACACAGAGTTATACATAATTACAGGTAGGTACACATAGGAATATAGAAAAGACCTGCATGTCCCATTTTCCCCCTTGGCTTCAGTTGATAACACAGGGTGAGGTTTCTTGCTATTTCTTGGTTGAAATGGAAGTCATGCAGCTCCAATAGCCATCAATGATAATCCCCTTGGTAGAAATGAAATGTTTGGCTAATGCCTTTTCCCCTTACTATCTCCCACATCTACACACTGATGCAAGATAGTGGGGAGAAGACTTGGTATCACTTGATAAGAAAAAAAAAGCCTATCTATTCCTCAGCTCTGTACTCAGTCTTCTTGTGTACCTCCCCAGTGCAATGGTGTTAAGTTCACTGAGCCTGGAAATGTTGGAAACTCTAGGTTTCCCTCTATGTTTCCAATAGTGTGGAAAAATGAGGACAACAATCTTTCTCTGTTGGATTTGTATATACTTGAGTGGTTTTAGGCTGCCTTTTCTTGTTCCTTTGGCTAGAGACAAGACTTCTGTTGGAATATGTTTTTGCCTGTATTCACAGGGTGTGGCACTGTTCTACTGCAGCTTTTTAGCTTGAAGTTTGAACAAAAAAAGACAACCAAAGAAAACTTACAGCTATGGACCCTTGTGCTTGAGGTCTCCGGCATGTCTGGTTTTTTTTGTGTTTATGCGTGTGTATATGTGTGTGTGTGTGTGTGTGTGTGTGTGTGTGTGTGTGTCTGTTTTTGTTCATGGGTTTTTTTTCATATTTCAGGATCTTTTAAAGCAAATTTTATATACTATTTCAGGGTTTTTTGTAATTAATAAGAAGTGTAGGGGAAAATCAAGTGTGTGTCAACTTTTCAGATGTGCAAGTGATAAAATTCCATTTTATATATAAAACATACCCTGCAACCTTCCAGTCAAGTTATTATTTCTAATAGCTACTATACAGTTGTCATTATTTTTCTAACTGCTAATAATATTGCCTATATATGAAGTCTGTTTTATTCAACTGTCAATTCTTCATGCCTCTTTTCCACTTAACTAATTGCCCAGAGAATTTTATACCCAACAAGGAAATGGTGACAGCAACCACTGTTACCTTGTTCTGAATCTTAGGAGGAAAGTGTTCAATTCCTCACCATTATGTATGATGCTAGGTGTAGGTTTTTGTTAATTTCTTTAACTGTGTTTGTTGTTGACTCCAATTATTAGATTGATTGGCTTTCATTATATTTCTACCTTCTGTCAATTTCAGTTGGGAATGGATGGTGACTTTTATCAATAACTTTTCTGAATTCCTAAGATACTCTCATATAAATAATAATAAGTTACTACTATTATTAGTTAATCTGAATACAGAGTAAAGCACATTGATTTTTATTACCTAAATTATTAAGTTAAAAATATCAATCTTATTTATCTCAAATTTCAATGAGTTTTGAAAAATGATCTGCCAATGTAAACACTACTACAATGAAGAAATAAGACTTTAACATTACTTATAAAACTCTTTTGCAGTTAACATTTTGCACATATTTACCTGATCTTTATATTTCCATCAATTCTGCTTTTTCTAGAAGTGTGCAATATTGAATTAAGCAATATATTGCCTTTTGTGAATCATTTTTTTTTCTTAAAATTAGGTTAAATAATAATGTTTCACCTGAGTTATTGAGTGTATTTGTACTGTGTTCATTTTTATTGCTGAAGAGTCAAATATTTAGTAAACAATCTTACATATTTTTTGTCTGCTCACTTTTTATGGACATATGGTTTATATTTTTGGATATTAAGAAAAAAAACTGCTGGGCTGGGGATGTGGCTCAAGTGGTAAGGCACTTGCCTGGCCTGCGCAGGGCACTGGGTTCGATCCTCAGCACCACATAAAAGTAAAATAAAGATTTTGTGTCCACTAAAAACTAAAAAATAAATATTAAAAATTCTCTCTCTCTCTCTCTCTCTCTCTCTCTCTCTCTCTCTCTCTCTTTCTCTTTCTCTTTAAAAAAAGAAAAAAAACTGTATATAAATTTGAAAGAAGTCTTTGTTTTGCATCATTTTATTTTTCTTGGGTAAAGACCTGAGTCAAATTATTAAGTCACAGGGTAGGCATATGTGTAACCTAATAAAAAAACCGTCAAACTCCTTTCCAAATGGTTATGCAAGTTTACATTCCCAGCTGCAGTGTAAACCAGAGTTCAAGCTTTTCCTTCTCCATGTTAACACTTGATATTGCTACATGTTAAATTTAAGCTATATGACTATGTCTGTAGTTGTTATAAACAGAGTTCTAATTTACATTTTCTTCATGAATGAACAAACTCAATACATTTTTTATAGGCATTAAATATACATTCACCTATTTTCTTTCCTGGAACTATGTGCTCAAATCGCTTACTAAATTTTAGAGGAGTATTCATGTAAAAAAGTGAACAGAAAAAAAATATGTAAGATTTTTTCCTATACTCAAATAATTGACTCTTCAGCAATAAAAATGAACACAGTACAAATAATTCAATAACTAAGGTGAAACATTATTATTTAACCTAATTAAAAAAAAAACAAATGATTCAAAAATTGTAATATATTGTTTAACTCAATATTGCACACTTCTAGAACAAGCAGAATTAATGAAAATATAAAGATCAGGTAAATATGTGCAAATTAACTGCAAGAGAGTTTTATGAAGAAATGTGAAAGTCTTATTTCTTCATTTTAGTAATGTTAATATACTACTTAGTTGTAAGAAAATACACATTGCATATCCTAGAAATACTTATCTTTGTATTGTGTGTTGTGTATTGTGAATACATTCTCCCAGTAAAGGGGTTATTTATACACTTTATTAATGATTTTTAATTTTTATGAAAAACAAATTATTCATTTTTATTTGATTTTGTGTTGTGTCTGAGAATCTTTTTTAATTCAAGTAATAAGGGCTCATTCATTTTTTTTCCCAAAACACTTAACTTTTGTGCTTACATTATATTGATAGTGTTAGGTTAATGAATGTTCATAATATGAGGACATATGTTAAATCTTTGAGGTTTATAATCCCAGAATAAGGAAATAATATACATAAAGTAAATTATTTAGAACATTTCACAATAGCATATATTAGGAAAGTTACTGTGATAACTAGAAGACTTATGTGAATATATAGAAAACCTCTTAGTTTGGCTAGAAATGCAGTTAATATACTGAATTCTTCAGTAATAAAAATAGCTTATTTTTTATAACTTACTTTTTTATCAGCTGTGCAAGCACTACTAAAAAATTTAATTTTTTATGTCAACTTTAATTAAAAATAACAAAATAAGAAAATAAATAGAAATGTGACATGACAAATATCTTCAAGTCATTCAAAATCTGGATATAGCACAAGACTCCTGTCTCCTACATTAGTCAATACCATACCACTTTGTACTGAGGGGCATTGTGTAATGTTGGTTGGCACAGAATATATTTAAAATACAGCCTTAAGATTATTTCAATATATTTTTAAACAAATTAAACATTTAAGAAACTTTGAATTAGAGTGTTTTAAAACCTCACTTACAATCATGAGACCTTCCATGTTTTCTTTAAAAGGACATAATGATAAATTATTAAGGAGAAAAACAAAGAATCTGTTTGAATTTTTGTTGTTCTTGCTGTTCTGCATAATTGAAACAAATCTCTTTAATTCCTCAAAAAAGAGTCCATCATTGTGGGAATCATATTATAAAAATAGGATAATGTAAATTCTATAAATGTAAATTCTTTATTTTTTAAATCATCTTTTCTACAATTTGATACTTATTTTCATCAAAAAAAGGAAAAGAATAAAATTAGAAAAAGGAAAATATATTTTAAAGGTAAAATAATAAATAATGAAATTTATTTCAGTGGTTTTGAAGTATTTTTAGATCAGCATCTTTAGCATCATCATCAGGATATATGCTAAAAATACAAATTCTTAGGCACCACCCAATACCCATTGTAACAGAAAATCTGGATGGAGGCTCCAGAAAACTGTTTTCACAATTGTTCTAGATGATTTTGATATCTACTTCAGTTTGCAAACTACTAGCCTATTTGTTGAATAAATTGCCCATTTATGAGTAATATGAAACAAATGTCTATTTATAGGAGCAGATCATAAAAATACTTGATTTTTTCCTATTCTCAAATCACTTAGTAAGTTTTGTAAAATTTGTTTATAGTTCACTGTATTTATAATATACAATTGTATTCATTCCTCTGTGAACTGCAGATCATTTTCATTTTCTCATCTATGCATAGCTGAAGTACTCAGTACTCTGGCTTTGCCGTCTGTTTTAATTTACCTCTATTAATTATTGGACATTTATTCCCACACCACTTTTATAATATTTTACTATTCAATGTGCTAGTATATTCTTCAAATCTTCATAAATTCTTCAGGACAAGTTATCTTTAAGTTGTCAGTTTGTCAGTTTCTAAGACATTAGGCCTTATCTTTCTTGCCCTCACTCTCAAGTTGGATTGCACTGCTTTTAAAGGAGAGACAGGTGTTGGTAACACACCTGCCTAGGGCTGCTGTCATTTCCTTCACCTGAAAATGATAGCATCCTAAATTTTAAAGAGTTCAAGATTTTGCTTTCCTTCTGTACATTTTCAATCAAATAAATATGTTTAGAAGCTTAAGAAGATTTCTTTATGAAAACTTTAAACAGTCAAAGATAGAACTGGATCTGGATGCAGAATAATCCTGATTCAAATTCCAACATGGACAATGATTAATTACACAGCCTTAGGGCAGACAATTAACATTTGAGGAACTTAGTTTTTTTTCATATGTAAAGTGGAATAATCATTTCTGCCTCTCACGTTGATTGTAAGGTTTAAGATGAATTTTGATAAAGCATGCAATTCCAGACATCAGAGCCAGCTCTAGACAGGAATCAAGAAATGTCATTGTGTGCGTTATAATTTTGTGACAAAGGTGGCAAAATTAACAGAAAAACCTTAGGCTGTAACCTCCCATAGGTATGCATTTTTTCACACTGTTTACTAAATGATGTGCTATTTTCTCACAAATTCATAGAGTTTGTGATATGAGAATGATATTTCTAGAGGATGACTCAGTATATTGATGTCTAAGAAATATATGAAAATGTCTTTGCAATAAAAATCATCACAATAATTGAGATATACAAATTACCAAATATAAAGTTGAGAATTGAGGTCACAAAAATAAAGATACATTGGGTACTTACAAAAGAAAATTTTGCTATTTTATTTTATCCTTAAAACCGACCAATTTGTGATAGTGTCATTTGCAGATTAGAAAACTGAAGCACATAGATATCACATAGATATTAAACAATTTGTCTAAGGAAATAGAGTTAGTAATTGTCAGCCAGTATTTAAATGCTAGAAGATGGTTTCTGGAAAGTATTCTTTTTAAAAATATTTTGTTTTAATTATAGATGAACACAATGCCTTTATTTTATTTGTTGATTTTTATGTGGTGCTGAGGATCGAATCCAGTGCCTCACAGTTGTTAGGTGAACACTCTACCACTGAGTCACAACACTAGCCCTCTGGAAACTATTCTTAAACTGGGGTGCTTCTCTGCTGCATCTACAAGTGAAATGGACCAAAATTAACAAATTCAGTTATAAAGATCAGTCTGCTGTGCTTCCTAAAGACATAAATTATAAAGTCATTGTTTCACTGCCTTACTACAATCTCCTAAGGACAATTCAGGAAAAATGCAAAGTAAGTACACACCCCAAACCCAACCCCTACCCCAACCCGTCTCCTCAACCCCAGACTGGGGTAGAAACTGTGAGAAGGAGGACAAGAAGGAGATATGGTGGGGCAACTTGTTTTTTGTTTTGTTTTGTTTTGTTTTCACACTAATTTGTGAGCAGTCATGACAGGATTAAACTATTTTGGTTTTGCAGAAAAGTAAGTGGATTGTGAAACTAGTAGTGCTGAAGTGGCTCTAGACCTTAGTGCCTTTTATTTCTTTTGGGAATGGATGTTGAAGTCTATGGCCTATTCTGGCATCTGGACTTTTCTAAACATCTTTATTGAGATAATTTTTAAACTTTGGTTTAGCACTGGAAAATGATAAAACTTAGGGAACAAGGCCCAGGTTTTTGCTAGACTTTTGGCTCAAGGTAAAGAAGGAAAGGAGATGTGCTGATTTTCTTCCAAACTCTCTAATCCATTTTCTCCAGAAAGAAAAATAGACAAAGAAGTGGGACAACTGCCTTGTCAGGAGCTATAAATGGACTGTTTGGCTGCAGCTTCTTTTTTCAAAATCTCTTAGAAATCTGGTAACAAAAACGTAGATAAACCTAAATGAAAAGTATTGTAATGATTTACTATTTTTTTCAAATTTACTTTCTGCCTTAAGTTTTGCTTTCTTTATGTTATATCAACTCTGACACGGTTGTCTTTTTTTATGAATATATCGCTACATTAGCACTTCAAGGTCTGTGGCAGAATATAGCCTCATGTTAATTTATGGGTCTGAGCACTCTTTGGAAATTGCTATCATTTCCAAACCTGCTTAAAATGCCTGTGTGCCATTTTCCAGGAGAAGACTGACATTGGAATAAGCCTGATTGATTCAGGAAAGGGAATAGATATGGCATCACATTCCAAACTGGTTTAGAAAATGGAACAGATAATTCAAAATAGTGTAGTAAAAAGAATGGGCAACAAAGACTTGAGTTCCACTTTTATATCTACTATTTAACCTGGGAGGCTACATTTTCTATGCAATATCTTTGCAGGTAATGACATGTAAAAAATTATATTTGTTGTAAATATGCAACAAAGAGAGTCTTCTAGCAAGTAATAAACCATATCTTAAATTAAAGAAAACTAAATAATGATAAATCTGTGTAGTTCTTATTTATTTGACTTTCTTCCATGAATTTTCCACCAAGTCTTCCTTATTCACTGATTTTTTCAATATTCCCATCCCTAAACTTTCAAGACAATGTTTACATATTCTTGATAAATGTTTGTCATTTTGCAGCATCTTTTTTTATAGTTTCTGGTCATTAACATTTGCCTCCTGGACCATCATGCAAGAAAACATGCTCACATATTCCTATGACTATGTCCTCAGGATCCTTGTATTTAGGCAGCCTTTTAAGATTTACAGCTACATCCTTTGGCATATGAGGACTTGGCTGGGATTCAGGATGAATTTGCCTTACAACAAAATAGCTTCTGGGCTGTGATAAGATTTCAAAGCACTTTTGGAAGCATTATTTATTTTGTATCATGCATGACTACAGTGTTATATACTTATACATGAGACTCTATAATGCTATCTGAAAGAAATAAATCTTTCCATTTATGTCTACTGATGTGACAAAAATATGCCTTATTTTACATATTTGATATTAAATAAAATACTAGGTGGAATCCCAATTTTTTTCACTACTCTTGAATTATGTGGCTTTTTAAATTATACTCCCAATGAAGAAATGATCTATGAGATTATCAAGTCCTCTGAGGCTAACGGAGTGTCCAATAATTGAGTTCACTTCTGAAGTACCAGAACTTAACTTCAGACTATACAGGTTTACAGACTTAGCTTCAAAGATTGCCTGCAATTAAGTCAGACACAAATAAAAGGCATAGGCTGTCCACATTTCTGTCCAACCAACTACCATTTTAGATGTTCCCATGATTCCTTCCAGTGTTTTATTTTTTGATTACAATCATTTAGAGAACTCAGGAAAACACTTACTTAATATACCTTAGAAACAGCTGAAAGGAAGAGATCGTTTAGAGCCAAGTATGGAATGGAAATGGGGCACACAGAGTTCCATGCTCTTCCTGGGCTGCCACCCTCAGAGCAACCTCTGTTCACCACCATGAAAGCTCACTGAATCTCACTGTTCAAGAGTTTCTTTGACCTCCATCTTCTTCCACCCTGCAGGACTTGAATGGGCCCTTCTGATGACCACCTCACTAGCATTAATTCATGTGTGATCTTTTGAAAGGACTCAAAGAGAATAATAATAATAAAAAAGACATTTCTATCAATCAGAAAATTTTGAAAATTTTTGAAATTTTGTTCTTTTTAAAAATCTACTTCGGTAACATTCTCACGATTACATATCTTCTACCTTAAGGCCAACTCCAAGGAACTTACTACATTTTGAGTATTTTCTCTATGATTTTATTTATATATTAATAGTAACTGTCAATTTTTTCCGACTTACAAAACCCAAACATTGTTTACTTCATGGTAGAGAATTAAGCATGTTATCAGAAAGATAAGACAAACACTATGAAAGATAATACTTCCAAGAATGCTTTCTTCTTTTCTCTGACTCTGTCTTTGCCTTTCTTTGTCACTCCTCTCTCCCTCTCTTTCTTCTGGAAGTCTGTTCTCATTGTGCTACACCATTCCCCCCCAGACCCCCATTGTTGTTGCTTAGGTCACTGTCCTCACAATATTATTCTGATGCACTAGTTTCAGGACTAGATCAAAAGATATTTATCCCGTTGAAGTAATCACTAGAACCAAATAATACACCTCACTCTACTGTACTTAACAAAACAGAAAATGACTTATAAGAAGTTTATAGATTGAATTTACAGGAGAAAACCAAGGAGCAGCATGTCCTTTCATTTCCAAATACTCCCAAACACTTTCTGTTTTTAGGCTTTGCAATTTCTGAATGCTACTCTAGTTGGAGATTTGCTTTACTCTCTAGAACTTTTTAAAAATGAGAAAGTGGCTTGAGATCTTTCTGATACCATAGTGTCCCTTTTGATATTTATACCTCCTCTTCTTTTTTTGACCATGCTCATAACCAACTATTCTCCTCCTGGTCACATGCCTGAATTTACTGAAAGTGCTACAACATGGATCACAGTCCTTTAGGTCCTACAACTTGTTATCTTAGTGACTTTAGATTCCTGTGTATGACATAGGCAAGATCTGGATTTTTATCCTACTTCCCTTCCTTTCATTCACTTTCCCTCCATGTTAGCCTTGAACATTTCTGTCAAAAATTGTGAAATTTTCCACCTCTAAAATCACTATTTAAAACAACACAAATTCCAGTGAACTTACTCCTTGGCATATGGTTCACTTGCTTTTGCACTATCATTGAAACACTTCTTCAAGTCTCATCAGTGTTTCCAAAGCATTCAAGCTCCTGTCAGTCTCTGTTATCATTTTTAAAATATTATTTTATTGTTGCATATTAATTTTACAGAACAGTAGGTTTCATTGTGACATGTCTGTAGATGCACATAACATAACTTGGTCATTATTACTTCCTGACACCTTCGCTAATCTTTGCCTCTTCCTTCCCACTGTGCCCTTCCTTTACCTTAATGATTCCCTCCTATTTTCGGAACATCCTTTACTTTCTTCTTTCCCTGAAGCTTCTACATACGAGAGAAAATATACAATATATATCTTTTGGTGTCTGGCTTATTTCCCTTAGCTTGAAAGTCTACTGTTCCATTCATTGTCCTGCAAATGACATGATTTCATATTTTATGGATGAATAAAAACTCCATTCTGTATATACACCACATTTTTTTTGTTCCTTTTATCTTTTGATGGTTGTATAGGTTGACTCCTTCACTTGGCTATTGTGAATTGTACTGGCATAAATCTGGGTGTGATTATATCCCTAAAGTATGCTGATTTTTAATTCTTTAAAGAAACACTAATACCAATGCTCTTCAAATTGTACCATGAAATAGAAACAGAAGGAACATTGCTAAACTCATTCTATTAAGCCATTATCACCCTGATAGCAAAAATCAGATAAGGATACTTCTAGCAAACAAAATTACATTTCAACATCACACACCATGATCAAATCAGTTTAATTAAAGGGATGCAAGGTTGGTTCAACATACACAAATCAATAAAAGCACAAAAATCCATACACCACATAATATAAGCAAGAACAAATATCACATAATCATCTCAATAGCTGCAGAAAGTCTTCAATAAATTCAACATTTCTTTATGATTGAACTCTTCTTGTCTTTCACCACTGACATATACATGGCTGAGGTTTGGATATATTGTGTTTTCCCAAAGGTTTATGTGTTAGTAAATTGGTCTTCAGGCTGAAGAATTTAAGAGATGGTAGAACCATTTTGAAGTGGGACCTAGTGAGGATTCTTCAGCCTAATAGGAATATGTCTTTGGAAGGCATTGAAGTATTTCTTGTGGAATCTCCATTAATTATTGTGAGGGGATTGTTATATAAGCCTATGCCTGATTGTGAGTTTCTCTCTGGTTTAATTTTGAAGATATGACCAATCTTCCTACATATAGCCTGCCATCCACACTGAGGCCCTTACCAAAGCCTATGCTGTGCTGTCTAGAATGAATGCCAACTTCCAAAACTGTAAGCTAAGTAAGCTTGTTTATTTTTAATTATTCTGTTTGGAAGTTATGTTATAGTGATAAAAAGTTGACAAATAGACTCACCTTAGCTTATGTATGTTATTTTATGAATTCCTTGGAAATTCCAAGAACCCATTTCCTTCTGTAATCCTCCCTGCCTTTTGGATGACTTTTCCTACTCTACCAACCCTTAATATTCAATTGACTCTGCTATCTCTCCTTTTCTTTGGGTTGATATAAAATTTATTTGCCCATGAGCAGTTCTTTTGATTATTGATTCAGACTTTTCTTCTTACCTTTGAATTCATTTGTTCATCTGCCACTTGACATGACAGATTTATAAGACATACATAGCTATAATTTTTTAATATAATCTCATGAAGCCTGTGGAGATTTCTGTTGTTTTATTGCTTTCAGAATACAAAAATATCTAAAATAAAACTTTCTTGTTTGTATTCTTATATTATCCAAATCAGAATGCTCTAACAATATATATATATATATATATATATATATATATATATATATATATATATATATAAAAGAAAATCAAAAAAGAAAAGAATCAGAGCAAAACATAGAACAAAAAAGACTGTAATAAAGATAATTGGCAAATAATAAAACAGGAAAGGCATATAAAATTATTAATAATATTACATATAATGAAATAACGACCATAATCTCTAAAAAATGTTTAATGTAAATGTGCAAAAATTCATTAGAAAAATACAAAAAAGATAAATATACAAAACACTAAACTTAACTCATAATTACAGAATACATGTAAAACTATACAGAGAGATCATTTATTTCCCATATGTCAAATTATTTTAAATTAGCAAATATGCAATATATTTTGATGAACCTTAAGAGAAATAGAGACTCTAATAATTGGCACCTAGAACTCAAATTTGTAAAATTGTGCTTTGGGGAATGGGCTATGTTTATACAGTAAAGTTGGACATGAACTTACCTTTCACCCAGCAAACATTTTTCTAGCAATTTGCCTTAATATTTTTCCTCAATTATCATAAACATTAATATCACGGTTTATTCGTAGAACTACTGTAAAATATTGCAATGCCCAGGTAGGTGTACACAAGGAAAAAATGGTTCTACAACATATGATCAATTTACAAATCGAAGTACCATGCAACTAGAATCAAGAATGAGGAAGTGATTCCTAGAATGGACACTAATTTAAAAATAAATTTTAGAAAGTATTTATGTCATGCTCTTTCTCATGTTAGTAGTTCATAAATAAGGTGTCTGTATTATAATATGTATGTAAAATTTATTTTTAAAGCACCAAGATGGATAAGATGGATAAATCAGAAATAAAAAAGACATCAAAAAAGTTACCTTTTGGGGTTGATAACGAACAGGTATATGGTGTGGGAGGATAGAAATGATGCAGAAATAATAGAAAATGAGGTCACTATGATTCTAAACACTTATATATTTTTAAATTTTTTTAGACATTGATAGACCTTTACTTATTTATATGTAGTGCTGAGAATTGAACCCAGTGCCTCATACCTGCTAGGCAAGTGCACTACCACTGAGCCCGAACCCCAGCCCCACTTTTATGTACTTTTGATTGTTGAGATTATGTTAAAATTTTACATTCTCATAAATTAAGCAAATAACAACGGTTTGAAAAAGAATCAAATTAAGTTAAAGAAAAATAAAAAAATAATTTAATTAGATTTAAAATGAATACCATATGCACACCAAAGAAAGAAGACTAATTACATTAACTTTTCATTATAAATTAACTTTGACAATAGTCATATATATATATATATATATATATATATATATATATATATATATATATATAAAGGTAAAATAAAAAATAATTATGTTAAAATATTTTGTTCTTGTTTCAAATTATTTTTATTATAGACATAGCTTTTCATAGGCAAATACTATAATTATCAAACTATATATTCATTCAGTTTTCTACTTATCCAGTCATATATCATCAAAATTTATTATAAAAGTATATCTTCTGTGACTTAGAAAATAAGTAAATATGCTGTAGACAGTGGGAACCAAGTTTTTTACTGTCAAAAACAGAGTTACAAATATGAAAAGTGGGGATTTAAAAAAAACAACTATGGAGATGGGTTACAAAAGACTGGGTCAAGTAAAGTGTAGTTCCCAAATAATTTTTAATTAGGACACTTCACTGAGAGGCCTTTTTATGGATATGATAATGTAGGTAATAAGGCTAGTGCAGGTGCTGCTTTTCCCATGGCATTTACAACATTTCTTGGTCTGCACTCTCTCCTGCCACAGGAACATCCCATAATGGTTCCTTTACTGGTAATCCCCTGACTCAACATGGTGGGGAAATAAAAAGATATTACCTGTTTCCTTCCAAGAGATCTTAAAACAAGCAGTTGTCTCATATACTTCTAATTTCCTTCAGTTTATACATCTTTATTGCTAGACCTGGACTGAAATGCATATTCAGTTTGAGAATGTAGCAAATGTGATTGGAGTACACCAATGCTACCACACTGTGTGCAGTCACCAGACTGTAGATCCAGTTTCAGAGCAGAGCATGTGCAAATTAAAAGATCAAATAAAAATTGGAAGTTGCTTGAAGTAGAAAATGAGTCTTTTCACAGATGTATTTCTAGGTTCTGAATATATTTATCCTTTTCCTCTCTTCAAGGATTGACTAATAAAATCATATATAGTTAGATAGATAGATGGATAGGTAGATAGATAGATAGATAGATAGATAGATAGATAGATAGATATAGACACACACATGCACACACACACATACATTCTAGGGATTGAACCCAGGGGCACTTTACAATGAAGTCCATCTCCAGTCCTTTTTTTAAAAATTTTTTTCTTATTTTGACAGAATTTTTCTAAGTTGCTGAGGCTGGCCTTGAACTTGTTATTCTCCTGCCTCAGTCTGTGGAGTTCCTGGGATTACAGGTGTGTGCCACCACACCTGGCTCTGATTATATATTTAAACACATAATTAGGAACTGAATCATTAGCTGAAGAATTAGTAAATGAATCAGATAAAGAAAAACATTTTTAAAGTGATTTGCTATGAATATAATTAACTCAAAATAAGAAAACTTAAACTTTTCCAGAAATCCATGGCATGATCTAAAGCAGTTTGTGATAGAAAGAACCAAAGTTAGGTCTTTAAGAATCCTACCAAGAGAGTAATGTTCCTCTACTGAAGTTTGAAATGTTGACTCTTGAGTTTGGCACATTGTTAGTACCAATTATTAGTATTTTTTTTCATGAATAAACTTTTGAGTGAATAGAAAAAAAGGGGATGTTGGTTTCAGTTATGTAAGGGTTTATGAATTCCCTGTCATTTGAAGACATAGCTTACCACAACAAAGACAAAATACATTAACATTTTAACATGATGGACATACAACTGAGGCAGTAGGCCTAGTGTGAATACTTGGTAATTTTGAGTTAATTTTTATTTAGAATTACTTGGTGCATAGATCTTCAAAGTTCAGTTTTGGGTTTGGAATAAAAAAATAATGTTTCTTTTTTTTTTCCCTTTTTCCTCACTTTCAGGGATGACCAATAACAATGAAAGAGTAAACTTTATATTCAGATGAAGAACTCTGAAGTCTAAGCTTTCTGGAGATAAAAAAAAATGCAAAGGAAAGAAAGAATAAGTTGAAAATGTCACAACTATATGAGTGAAATGAGACATAACAATTGTGTCAAGAGTAATTGAGTAAAAAATGTAGAAAGACAGGGAATTGTTGTGAGACAAAAGCAAGACTAAGTTTGTGGTTTTAAGTATGAAGCAATCTGTGATGATAAGGCTGTGGAAAAGGAGGGCAGAAGGGGTAAAAAGCCACAGTGAGAAGCCGAGTCATCCAGAGTCCATCACATTCCTTAGGGAAGAGATGTCCACCTAGATTTATTATTCACACAAGATGATGACAGGGTTTGTGATAGAATGGAACACTGCAAATCATAGCAAATTTATTAATGGATACTACAGAATGAAGGAATTTATGTTGATTTAAATATATATGTGTATACCTATACATATATACATGCAGTTAGAAGGAATAAGTTTTAGTGGTACACTGCACAAGAGTCTCTATAGTCTACAACAATTTATTATTTGTTTTATAAAGAACTAGAAGAGAGGAGTTCAAAATTTGCTAAAACTGAGAAATGATAAATGTTAAAGAAGGTGGAAATTCAAATTTCCTGATTTTCTCATGATACATTTTACACATATTTCATATTATCTTGCTGTACTTCACAAATATGTAAATGTTTACATTGATTAAACATGTTAAACACTAAAATACATTTAAAAATGGTTAAGTTGCTACCATTAAAGAGGAAGTGTTTGTCTAGAGGACTAGAGATTATGAGATAAAGCAAAAGAAGAAATACTCTTACAGAAATATGAAATATCACTATTTTTTAGGTCACCGTAATTGCTATATATGGAATTAAATCTGAGATTCATGATTTATAATTTTATACAGATTCTTGATTCATAACTTTATACATACCTTGTCATATTTTGTAAAAGTGAGAGTTCAACTGTTGATTAGTAGTATTTCTTTTGGGAACATGTTTTTTCACATATCTCTAGGACTCTTTACAACAATTTTTTTGTAGATGCTTAAATTAACTGACTTAAGGAAGTACTCCTGACAGCAGCATACTCAGTGTGTCTGCTCCCTGTTTTTTCTATCCTGTCCCATAAATCCTTGTTGAAGCTGAAGTATAAGAAGCACTGCTTGAAAGCTTATACAGTGGAACACAGAACTGCAAGGGAAAAAACAATTCCAGAAGCAATCTTCTGATAAGTGAAAGTTGGAAGCTCCCTAACTAAATTTCTTCCCACTCTCCAATGGCAAACAGTCTTGAATTACCATGGGGCATAAGAGCATTCCAGAAACAGTTGCCTGGCAGTGAACACTCACTTGCATCTGTGGGAGTTGGACAGCTCAGGAATGATTCGCATCCACACTCTCATTCTCTTACTTACCATCCCCAGCATTGCACTACTTTTTAAAGTACTGGTACATAACCAGTTTGCTTTTCTGCAGAACTTAGGCTGAGAAATTTCTATTTTCCAGTATTTTTGAATATTTAATTTATATATCTTGCCTTATTATGGTGAGATGTTAAGCAAATAATCTGATTTGAAATTTATTTTCCTTTTTTTTTGTAGAAAATGTCATTATACATTTCTGTATTCTTAACCCCGTCTCTACTTAAAAAAAAAAAAAAATCAATCACTTTTATCTAAATAGGATGTGTTTTGACTAAAGAAGTCACAGTTTTCTTACCAGAAAACATTTTTTTTCAGGGATAACTTAAAGCACAGAAAAGTAAGTTTTAAAAGATCAGTTCAATATATTTAAAACCAAGATGATAATCTCTATGAATCCTTAAGAAAACACAATTGCCCTGAGGATCCCTAATTCCATTTCCTAGTTACTGAGGTTAAAATTCTCTCAGGCAATTTGTTTCCTCTGATAATCATGCTTTACATATTTGATCGGGAATCAAAGTCTCTCAACCACTCCCTAACAACATCTTGTATATCAACACCTTCATTAATATGCATAAAAGAAAAATAAAATGCAAGTTTCCTTCAAAAGAAGTAAACAGAGACAATATTGCCACAAAGGAACAGAGAGTGAACAGATAAAGATTGGTTAGAATTAATGAGGAATTCAGCTTAGTATTAAAATAAGAAAAATCTAGATGATAACAGAAGAGGATATCTATTACTTTTTAAAGTATGATGTAATAAATCTCACCAAGGTTATGAAATTCAGTTCCATAATTAAACTTAATGAAAGATGCAGCTTAAGACTTTGTTCAAATACACATTTAACTGAATATATTATAAACATCTTTTCATTAATGATTTCCTGATTACATATTCATTAAGGACAAGTAACTAGCAGTTAGCTGAGAAAAGCAGGAAAGAAATAAATATGCATTTCTGTAAACTTCTATATATACATTTTCATATATATTTTAATATACTCACATTATTATTAACTGAATGCTCTTTTCCTCCAAAATTTGTATGTTGAAATCTTAATTCTCAGGGATCATATAGATATTCTACAACTTATGATGTAATTAGGTTACAATAAACCCATAACAAGTTGAAAATATAAATTTAAAAGAATGCACTTAAATATAACTAATCTTCTGAACACCATAGCTGAGCAACATATAGGAGTATTGATTATTTGTTTTCATGATCATCTGGCTGAATGTATCTACTGTATATACATTTAACAAAGTATATAATGTAAGTCCACATTTGCACTGTGGGCTTTATTTGTCAAAGAAAAATTATATTTCATTTATTTTTTTCAAGAGAGTCATTTAATTGAACCCAAAAGGAACAATTAAAGTGTTTATTTTTTTAAAAAATTATCCAAAGTCAATTTTTTCTATTCTTTAAATGATTTTATTGTTGAATGGGTGTAGGCATATCAAGCAGTCACAGTTCATTGAAAGGATTACATATTTTGAATGTCAATTAGATGAGTTGAAAAATCCCATAAATAGTGCCTTATACTGTAGGTTCACAGAAATAATTTTTATTTTTAATATTAATGTACCAATATATCTCATGTAAAATATATCTATTGTTCTTTATTCTCTTATTATTTTCTATATAGTCGTTACACATTTTCAAGCTTGTGGCACTTCCTTCAAACTTTCCATTTATTTAGTAAGTTTTTTTCATTGTTGTGACCAAAAGGCATGGCAAGAACAATTTTATAGGAGGAAAAGTTTACTTAGCACAGTTTTAGAAGTCTCAATCCATAGATGGTTGACTCTATTGCTCTGAACCCATAGAACATCATGGCAGAAGAGAATAGTGGAAAAAAGTAGCTCAGGACATGACAGCAGGAAGAAGAGAGAGAAAAAGAGAGATCTCCTGAGCACAACAAAATATAAACCCTAAGGGCATGCCCCTATCAACCAAGCTCCTCCAGCTACACTTGACTGCCTACAGTTACCATCTAGTTGATCCCTATCAGGGGATTAACACACTAGTCTTTCACATGAGCTTTTGGGGGACACCTCATATTTAAACTATAACATCACCAAAATTTAGATTTGACTTACTTCATTCATTTTTGTTTTATTCTTGCATAATTTTAGATATTAGTGTTTTTTGCAACATTTAAATCAATTTTGTATGATTTTTTTATATGTAGACTTTAATTATAAAGAAAATAATTTGGAAACCATTTATGAAACCAAAGGCACAAATATATAGCCATAATGACAATGTTATTTTGTTCAATGAATTGAATGCATGGGTGTAGATTAGGTCTATACCCTTTGAGGAGCTGATGCAGATGAAGAGAGAGGCATCACCATGTACATTGGAAGTATTGCTTCACATTCTGTCTGCTACTCTTTGAAAACTGACTTGAAAGACTTGGAATGAAAGGATAACTATGTAATCCTTTTGCAAGATAATAAAAGTAAGAAATCCGGAGTTTTTGTCCTGGGTCTACCAAATGCTAATAGTGTAGTCTTTGAAAAAGTAATTTAAGTTCTCTTTGCTCTTAAATTTCCAATTGGAGGGACAATTTGTTTTATCCAAGGTCTTTGTTATAGAAATGTTATGTGAGAATATTAATGATAATTAATATTCATAAATTTAAAATGAATTAAATTATAAGAGTTGAGTTTCTTTTTAAAGAAAAAATTGACTTCCAGTTACTTTACACATGATGAAAATCGAGATCAGATTTGTGATTGCCTATAATTGCTGCTATAATTTTACTGTGTCCCCCCAAAAAAACTTTGTCTTCAAAACTTAATCTAGAACAACAATATTGGGAGGTGGACTGTTTACTCAAGAATAGGTCAACCCTGCTACAAAATGGATTCTTGGTGTGTGTCTCTTTCCACTCTTTGTACCAGGAGAAGATCCAAGTTTTATCCCTGCCTTGCTCCACTTTCCACCAACCAAAGATAGAGCAGAAAGGCCTGTACCAGATCATGCCATTGCTTTGATCATGAACTTCTTAGTTTTCAGACCAGAATAAATTGCTGTTTCTTATAAATTATTATTTTTCAGCTGTTACATTAATGCAACACATGGACCAAAACAATCATTAAATTCATCAAAGTCTATATTATAGAGTAAATGCCTAGAATGTCTAAATAAATTTCCTATGTTCTTCCAAGAGAATTCTCAAGTATTAGGATGTATATAATGAATAGGTGACATAATCACTTTTCTTTCTCTCTCTCTTTTTTTTCTAAATTTAATTAGGAATTGAAAAAAGGGAGAAAGAGTGCTCAATATGTTTAGAAAGAATAGTTTGAATTTCAGCTAAGCCTACAAAGATCAGAAAAAGATCAATTAGAAGAACTAGAAAAATACAGAAATTTAAATGATGCATTAGAAAGATAATGAGATTCTTTTGGATGAAAAATGTGGTTCATGTAGAGTAATGAGCAGATCTAGTTATAAGATTTACTTACGTAAGCTTTTCTTTTTTAGAGTGATAAAGAGAAGTCTGGATGTAGGGAAAGGAAGGCCCCAAAACAGATGAGTGATAGTTTGTATGACAGTTACATTTTTATAATATTCCTCCATTTTTTAAAAAAATTGCCAAGCATACACAACCATTCAGAATTCTGTTTGGTATGAATCTGAAATTATAGTTACAGTTAGAGAACACTCAGACTTTTTTTGAGTAACAAAGAATATCGTAAGTTATTATTTCAACCACTGTAGGACAGATAATTGTATTGAATAATACACTAAAACACTGTAGAAAAATATACTCAGGACTTTTAATCAACTGTGAAGTACATAAGAAAAAACAAAAACTCATGCAATTTAGATATCTTCAGTTTGACTTTCCCTGTCGACTTTCTTACCTCTGCACCTAGGAATTGACCCCTGCATGTTGTTGTCTGGGCTATCTGAATTTAGGATCTCAATCAGTTTTAGTCAGTGTTCCACACTAACAAAAACAGATTAGAAGAGGAATTCTAATTTGCCTCAATCACTCTCTTCCACAGCATTCAATGAAATGATTGAAATATTCATAGCAGACAATTGTCTCATAAAAAATGCCACCTCTAAATCATAGTAACTGCTATTGTCCCTGCCGTGGCTGGCCTAAGTAGGCAATGCCTTACTTCTGCTCTAGGCCCAGGTGTAGTGTGTGTATGCTGGAACAACTTTTACCAGCTCCCTTCGTCCAGGTCTGGGCACTGCTTCCCAATTCTCTACTCACTGGAGCTCGACCCCCAACTTGAAATCAGCCATGGAGAGAGCAATGGTGTCAGAGAAACTAACATCTACAAATTTTTGTTGTTGTTGCTTGTGGAAATCCAGTTATTAAAACTATCTGAACACTCCACTGCCTCAAATACTCTTTACAAACTACCTCCTTGAATTTCTTAATTCAATAAGCCACGTTTTATAAAATAATTTGCTTTGTTAAACTTTTCACAACGTACCCATTTTAATGTGTGTGTGTCTGTTTGTGTGTATGTGTGTATTTGTTCACTCATTTGTTAGAGAGTCTTAACTAATGTAATAATTATTAGAAATGTCTCCAGGAAATGAATCTTGGAAATAGGATTGCAAGATTGAATTGTACATATATTAAGAAATCCATCAAGAAAATGGGTTCCAGAGAAATTGGACACTGGAAATCTGTGAAAAGTTGTGGCATTAAGAGTCTCAGAATGTCACTGGGCTGGAGCTGGGGTTGTAGCTCAGTGGTAGAGTGCTTGCCTTGCATGTCTGAGGCACTGGGTTCAATCCTCAGCATCACATAAAAATAAATAAAGATACTGTGTCCATATACAAGAAATATATATATATATATATATATATATATATATATATATATATATATATATATATCTCCAGGCTGGGCCTTACATGAAAAGAAATGCAAATAAGATATATGGTTTGAGAGAAAAAAAAATTCTTTGGAATTCCATTCTGTTACTACTACTAATTATATATATATATATATATATATATATATATATATATACACATACAAATGCATGTTTAGGTGACAAAAGCTTAGAATTCTAGAAAGTACATTCAAATAAAAGAGTAAAATAAAATCAAATATCCAACTCATATAACAAATGGAAAAATCAGACATTCTCAAGGACAGTTTGAAGGAGTTCTTTTCTTCCTCCAGTTTCACAGCAGATATGATTGAGACCAGTAAATAGTATTTTTATTAGCAGTTACACATTTTCAGTGTCAATAAAATTCTCAACTCAGAGCACTTGAGTCCCTGAGATATAGAATAGAGAAAATTTGGAAGACATAGGCAGACAAGAATCTTGAACTCCCCTCCCACATGCTCCTAAAGTCTTCCTTGCTCATAGAGGAACAATTTCTAAACCTTTCTGAGGGAAACAGACTTTCCCTTTGTGAAAGATTTTCCTTATATACATTTGGGAATTATTTTTTCTGCAGAAGTTATGATAAATACCCCTTATTACCTTCATGAACACAGGAGTTGTCCAATATATGACAAATGAGAACAAGGTTGGCTTTAGGAAGTCTATTTATAGAACAGTTACATAATTCCATTAGCTTCAGTTGACAGGAGCCCAGCAAGCATGTATGGGACTGTATGGGACATTCTGAGAGTGCTAGACACAGGAGACTGAAATAAACAAATGTAAATGCCACCCAAAACTATTTATAAGTTGTCCTTGAATGGAACCTGGGATTTAATATTTTGAATCTAGGACCTGGAATGATTTCCTAGGAGCAGTTACTTTATTTCCATCAATCCTATACTCAAGAGGGAATTCTAGAAATTATCAATATGATTGAAACTCAGAACTCTGAAGTGGGTATGTATAGAAAGAAATCAGAAGCTTCAGGTGGACTGTAATGTTAGGAAAGAAACATTGTCAGCTACCTCTAAATACAATGTTTCAATTCCAACCTACCTATTTGTTAGGACTGTGGCAAAAGTTGCTACAATAAACTTGAGTTCCCCAAAATTCCATAAAAGGCACTGGTGTAGATATTACGAGAGGCAGATTGTTGGTCATTGACCTTAGATACACAGTGAATGCAAATGTTCCAATAAATTTCAAGGCATGAATAATAATTAAAATGTTTTAATATGCAGGAATTTTTAGTGATGGTTAATAAAGCATAGGTTTCAAGGGATAATATAGATTGACAGCCAGTAAAGGGTTGTATGACAGGTATTAGCAGAAAAGTTCTGTGGCCATAGATCAGAAAGGCAAGTCAGGCGCCAGACCTTTGCCACTTCATGGAAGTGGGAATTTTTAATTTATATATATATATATATATATATATATATATATATATATATATATATATATATATATATATTTAACAATAATGAGACATATTTCTAACATGAACCCACCCAAGCATTTTTGCAAAGGAAATTTTAAATATTTAATGATAACAGGCTCCCAAGAAAAGTCAAATAAGGAAAGCAAACAATAAACAATAAAACAATAAACCCCAAAAGTTTGGGGGTTTATCATACTGTCTCTGAACTGACACTAATTATCTGAACTTTTCAACTTAGCAAGATTTTCATACAGTACAAGTTTCTGATGGTTGATGAGGATTTTGTTTGACTCTTGCAGCAAATTCAATAGGACTACAAATTCATTCCTCAATAGTATGGAAGGAATAGATATGTTTAATAACTGGTAAAACCTTTAAAGTCCTCTGTGTAGAAGCCACATGAAAATTCCTATTCTTAACCATGATATATAGTAAAATAATGTTTGTTTTGCTTCATCACTGATTTGTGTAAGGGTTATGGCAACTTTTTTTTTCTCTTTCATAGTCCATGGTATGTCAATTAAACTGATATTTTTCTGTACATCTTTTGGTTGTTTACCATTTTAGACATTATGCTACTTAAACTTGATGAGAAGTACAAGTTGCTTATGTTGAGTATGCAAATTTTCAAATGAGTGAAAGAGAAGAACTAATGCTGTGGGAGAAGATGGGGAAAAGGAGTAGTATCACCAGGATTTAATCGGTTTGCCTCTCTGAAGACATTATCTAACCTTCCCTACACTGCAGTGTGCTCTGAGAAACTGCTGCAGATAGACTGCTATGATGACATGTCTGGAGTTTGATGTGTGTTGTGTATAGATAGACAGAATGGAGGCGCCAGCACAAGATCTGAGTGCTGGAGGAACGTGAGCTTCTTGTGAATTTGTTGGAACTGTTAAAGTGGGTAGTTCTCCATCCTCTCTACTTATGCTTTGCATCTTTAGACAACTGATCCCTCATCTTCATCTTTCAGGCACAGGGAAAAGAACAATTTCTTTCATTTTTAAATACCACCCAAACCTCTATAAAAACAAGTTCATATAACCCACTTTGAATTTTCATTTTCTTAGAGAAAACATTCTTAGAGTAAACATGACTAATAAACTGGTACACTTAACTGACTGAAATTAAGACTCAGGTTTACTTTTTTATCCCCCCCTTTCACATAGTGTGTTTATACATACCAACATAGTACTCTAGAACCCCTTTCACATAGTGTGTTTATACATACCAACATAGTACTCTAGAATGTAGCATCTATAGTACAGATTTTTTAGTCTTGGTGTATACTACTTTTGTTTACATCTAAATTTTATGTTTTAAAAGAAATTATACTACCAATTTATAAATATAAAAATTATTTTGGATTCAAAACATTTAGAAAAAATTACTAGTAACATAAATAAAATAATATATTGTTAGTAATGTGTTGCACATATACAAATGTACAAATTTCATACCTCCTATGTAAATACTTTAATTTTCTTCATTAATTACTAGTTTATTATAAATTATCCACATTAAAAAGATATTTTATTTATTCTATAAAATTCTTACAAAAACAATTAACATAAAGCTATTCCTGAGATTATTTTAATCTAGTTAATTATTAGTGATTGTCATAACTGTTATTGCAAAAGACATTTATTACAGCTAATTTTGTTTAAAGAATCAATTTAGAAAATATTGTTGGTACACATTTGAAGTGTAATACAAATAAAAATAGTGTTTATTTGATGCTTTCTTGTTCACTCTTAGCATTTCTGAGATAAAGACAATAATATTTCTGAACCTTTCAACTTTGTCTTCCTAATAATTTGTTTGGGGAATTCACCACTCAATCTGGTATTTGACAATCTCTTTTCCACACCATTCCACTTTGAGTTTATGCTGCAGGAATATGAAATTGTCAGTGTCCTTCTGAGTGCATCAATCTGTTCATATCTCCCTGACTCTGCCTAGGTTCCCTCAGCCTTGGAAAGACTTTCTATTACTATCTCTCAAGCTAAATATTTTCTATTTTTAAAGCCTCTTTGACCCTGTCTGCTCACCTCAGTCACAATTAATCATTTTCTCCTTTTGCCTCTTGCTTTCTCAGTGAATGTTCATCAACAGTATGGCATTATTCAGGATGAAGATTCAGCACTTGTTCAGTGCCCCTGTGAAGCAAACAGAACAAAGAATAGTTAATGATACTCAGGCATAATACCTTTTAAAAATGTGAGGTACCAAATTGTATCAATTTCTACCTGCACATTTCCAACATTTTATCATAGCTGAAATTGTAAATATCTTACAATTGATATTACATAATAATAAAATTAGCATCTAATTTACTTCTTTTCCTTGAACAGATAATGATATCTCTTGTAAACTTTGGAGAAGTTTTTGTGTACAACTTTAGAAATATTTTCTGGTTTATTTACATTTACTTCCCAATTTGATCAATTACTACTCTCTTTCACTCTCAATAAAAATGACTTTTTTCTTATTTTGAGGTAAGGTATATAATGTAGATAATGCATTGAATTTTAGGATAATTATCTCATTCTATGTTGATCAGCCCAATAAGACAGTGTGTGATTGTCTTTGCTTTATTTCAGGACACTTAGGGAGCAAAACTAATCTATCTGTATGATATATAGTAAAATAATGTTTGAAAAAAAAAGAAAAATTTTCAATGTTTAAATACAATTTTATTATTATGGTCAACAGGTTTTTAAATGTTTTAGATTAATTGTGTTTGTATGAGAGGAATCAACCTGAGTATTGAGAGAGAGAGAAAGAGAGAGAGAGAGAGAGAGAGAGAGAGAGAGAGAGAGAGAGATCAATGACTTATTGTTTGAAGATAAAAAATGTTAATTTAATATTCAAAAGTAATTATCTCTCTGTCTCTTGCATTACAGTGAAAGTGCACATATACCTATGTATATATGTGTGTGTTTCTATTGTGCTTTATCTAAAAGGCATAGAATACTAAATATATGTATGTGTGTGTGTGTGTGTGTGTGTGTGTGTGTGTGTATATATATATATATATATATATTCATTACATTTCTAAGACATATGAGGTAAAGTAATAACATATTTGGATAAGCATGAAATTTTTACAAAGATGTTAGATATGCTACTTTCCAGAAAATGAGGGGACCTCCTATAAATATACAGAAATAAATTAATGGATTTTCATAATATCTTTATTTAAATTTAGCCTTGGTTTTTATTTATTTATTATATTTTTATATTTTAATTTCTTATATATGACAGCAGAATGAGTTACAATTCATATTATACATATAGAGTACAATTTTTCATATCTCTGATTGTACACAAAGTAGAGACATACCATTCATGTCTTCATACATGTACTTAAGGTAATGATGTCCATCTCATTCTACCATCTTTCCTACCCCCACGTTTTCATAAGATCCTAACTGGAGCTGTGCCACAGATTCATATTCTGTGAGGGCATCTACAATGTCAGTGTTTAGCAAAATAAATCAAACTCAGAGAGTAAAGGGTCTTATATTTTCTCTCATATGGGGAAGCTAGAGAGGGAAAAAAAAATAAAAAGAAAGAAATGAACGAGGCCAGGAATATTGCAAAAATATAGGGGAGTTCAGTAGAAGAGAGAGAAGGTACAAGGAGGAGGCAGAAGCAGAGAAAGGGGAACCACTAGATGATGATATTTGCAATTATATGGTTATATTATGTGCACATATAAATATGTAATAACAATCCCATCATTATATACAACTATGAGGAACGAATAAAAATATAAAAAATAAATAAATAAAATCTTAATTCTTAAAACAGGTACTTCTTCTTTTATCCATCCACGTGTTAGGTTTCATGGGTTTCTGGCCAGATACTGCAAAGATCTAGAGGTGATCAGAGACAACATCCCTATTCTGCTGAAAGTAGGTCTGGAGGATGCTCACCTTTACTGGGTCTCCCTCACTTCAGTGCTTCAGCTGCCATGGGCTCCCAGGGACAAGCTGCTTTGACATTGCATACCTTCTCCCTTGAGAGGAAGAATAGTTCACTTTAAGCCTAAGCTGCCTTGGCCTGCTTCAGCCTCAGGTTCATTCACTTGTGGACCCTGGACACTACGGTGGTCTACTTTTCCACCCTCAGTAGCTTCTGGACTTCCAGGGACTGACTGACCACAGCTGTGTTGCCTGAGATCAAGATGAGTAGCCTAAATGAGTGCCTTGGCCCTTTGGTTAGCTGACGTGGATGCACATGATCTGTGACTGCCCCAAAGAATTTCTTAACAGACTTTCTAAACATTTGGACCTGAAACCTCATAAGACAATGCCGTTGAACTTTTTAATGCTTTAATTCTCCAGATAGACTTCAGTCACTACTGTAGAGGTGTTTTTAATAGTGTTTTAGGCATGCATTGAAGTGGAAAGATGTTAAACAAGTGACTTTTCTTGTATAATCAAATTTTGATGTATGTCTCTTTCAAATTCTGTCAAATTAATTTTATCCTATGTTTTTCTTTGGACTAATTTTAACTACATTAACATACATAATTAAAAAATCTAAAGCAAGGGGAAATATATTTTTGGAAATAATATGAGTGAAAGCAGATTACAAATTATCCTCCTGAAAATGACATAAGCAAATATTATATACATGAAATGGAAACAAATACTGCAGTAAGTCTTAATGAAAGGAAGAAACACAGACAACTGCTAAAAACTTTGAGAAAACATTAGGCAGAGAGGTAAGAAAAAAAATCGAGGAATCAAGGAGTGTATCCTTCTTACATTTCCTTTGGATAACTGCAAATAAAGGGTAAATATACACAGAAAAATAAACTGAGTCTTAACCTATCAAATGCTACTCCTATAGGTGCTTCAACTCATCTCATTAAAATAAAATTTTAGACCAAAGAAAAATTTTATATAGAGTGAGTAAAAAGTAAAAGAAAATTCACCTATACCCATATGAATACTGAGAAGGCACAGATATATATTTCCTTAAAACAAAAGTACTGTGGCAGAAGTATTATTTTAGATTATAAAAAAATAGAAGAAATAAAAGATCATGTTAATGTGCTATGTTCATACACACACACATACTTATACTCATTCACATGCAGAGTATATGGTCAATGTCCCATGACATGTAATGGGATTATGTATTGATAAACCATCATAACTTAAGAATAGCACAAAGTGAGCTGGGCACAGTGGCTCACTCCTGTAATCCCAGTGGCTTGGGAGTCTGAGACAGGAGAATCTCAGATTCAAAGCCAGCCTCAGCAACAGTGAGGTGCTAAACAACTCAGTGAAATCCTGTCTCTAAATAAAATACAAAATAGGGCTGGGCACTTGGCTCATTGGTTGAGTGCCCCTGAGTTCAATCCCTAGTATCCAAAAAAAAAAAGAATAGCACAGTTGAAATGTAGTTAAAATATTAATTTATTGCATATCATAGTATGATTTCTATAGAATGAATGTATATAACCTTTCCCGATCTCAAAAATAAAAATTAAAAAAAAACTTTATAAGTTGAGTCACTACAAGTAGAGAAATTCTATATATTCTATACTTTCATATTTTGTATGGAAAATATACTGAGAAATACAAATATGTTCACATGATAATTTTGCAGAATACAAAACAAATTAAGAAGAAAACAATATAAAATAATGGATTGATGAAAAAAGAGTTGTTTCTTTGAAAAGATAAACGACATAAACCCTTATCCAAACAAAATAAAAGAAAAAGAAAGAAAACCCAAGTTAATAATATTAATATGAAAAATGAGAAATCACCATAGATATCTCAGAAATCCAGTGAACCATTAGAGACTATCTTGAAAACATATTCCTATAAACTGGAAAACCTAGAAGAAATTAATACATTTCTAGACAAATATGATCTGCCAAACCTGAATCAAAAGGCCATAGAAAACATAAACAGTCAAAAAGCTTGTAATGAGATACAATGAATAATAAAATGCCTTCGAACAAGGAAAAGCTCAGGGCCAGATGGATTCTCAGCTGAATTTTACAAAACCTGTAAAGAACTAATGCTATTCTACCTAAAATTATTTCATGAAATAGAAAGGAATGGAACATTTTCAAATTTCTTTTTTGAAGCCAGTATCACACTCATACTAAAACCAAACAAGGACACATCAAGAAAGCAAATTACAGTCCAGTATCACTGCTGAATTTAGATGCAAAAATACTTAATAAAATATCAGCAACTCATGTTCAGCAACATATTAAGAAGATTAAATATCAAGATCAAATTGTTTTTTTTTCTAGACATGCAAGGATATTTGATTATGCACAAATCAATAAAAGCAACCCATCACATAAACATAATTAAGGACAAAAACCATGTAGTAGTCCCAATAGATGAAGAGGAGTTCTTTGACAAATCTCAGCACTACTTCATCATAAAAAAAAGAAAACACTAAATAAACTAGGAATAGGATCTTATCTCAACATTATAAAGGCTACATAAGAAAAACATAAAGCCAACTTCATAATAAATGCAGAAAAACTGAAAGCATTTTCTTTAAAATCTCAGCAAAGATAAGGATTTCCATGTCCTTACTCCTACTTAATATAGATCTGGAAATTCTAGCCAGAGCCCTAAAGAAATAAAAGGGATAAAACAGGAAAGGAAAAATTTAAATTATCACTGTAAGAAGATGATATGATCCTATCTATACCTAGAAGATCCTAAAAATTTCACCAAAAGACTCCTAAAGCTAATATACAAATTCGTAAAATACCAGATTACAAAATCAACATGCAAAAATAAATAGTTTTCCTGTATATCAACAACAAATTCACTGAGAAAGAAATCAGGAAAACAATTGCATTTATAATACCCTCATAAAATAAAATAAAATACCTTGGAATAAATATAACCTGGGAGGTAAAAGACTTCTACAATAGAAAATCTCAAAACATTAAAAGACCTCCCATGTTCATGAAAAGGCAGAATTAATATTGTTAAGATGGCCATACTAACAAAAGCAATGTACAGATTCAATGCAATTCCCATAAAAGTACTATTGACATCTTTATAGAACTATAATAGTAAACTTTCCTGTAATTCATTTGGCAGAATAAAAAGCCCAGACTAACCAAAGAAATGTTAAGAAAAAAAAGCCATGCTGGATACATCACAATGCCTGACTTCAAATTATTCTACAGAGCTACACGACGAAAACTACATGGTGTTGATATAAAAACAGACATATAGACTGACTACTGGTACATAATAGAAGACCCAGACACAAATCTACATGTCTACAGTCATCTGATCCTTGACGAAGGTGCCAAAAACATTCATTAGAGAAAAGATAGCCTTTTTAAAAAATGGCTCTGTGAAAACTGATTTTTCATATGTAGAAAAATGAATCTAGACCCTTATTTCTCAACCTGCAAAAAAATCAACTCAAAATGGATCAAAGACCTTGAAATTAGATGAGAAACTAAGCAATTCCTACAGTAAAACATATGGTTAACACTCTAGCTTTTAGGCAGAGGCAATGACTTTCTCAATAAGATCCCTAAAGCTCAGGATATAATGACAAGAGTTAATAAATTGGATGGCATCAAATTTTAAAGCTTCTTCACAGCAAAGGAAACAATTAAAAATGTGAAGAGAGAACCTACAGAATGGGCAAAAATCTTAATTAACTATTCTTCTGACAGAGGATAAATATCTAAAATATATAAAGTACTCAAAATCTTTACACCAAAAAAATCAAATAACACAATTAATAAAGGGACAAATGAATTAAGCAGGCAATTCTCAAAAGAAGAAAAATGAGTGGCCACCAAATACATGAAAAAATGTTCAATGTCAGAGAAATTAGGGAAATGCAAATCAAATTTACACTGAGATTTCATCTCACAACAGTCAGAATGATAATCGTCAAGAATACAAATAATAATACATGCTGGAGAGGATGTAGAGAAAAAGAAACACTTTTATACTGTTGGCATAACTTTTAATTACTACAACCACTATGGAAATTAACATAGAGTTTCTGCAAAAGACTGGGCATGGAACCACCATAGGATTGAATGATACTACTCCTTAGTATTTATCATGAAAAATTAAAGTCTTCTTTCTATAGTGATAGTGCATACCCATGTTTAAAGCAGCACCATTCAGAATAGTCAAACTATGAAAGCAGCCATCAATATGGTATATATAACAATCATATTTTATTCAGCCATAAAGAAACATGAAACATTGGCATTTGCAGGAAAATGAACTAGATACCATTATGTTAAGTGAAATAGCTCAAACTCAGAAAGACAAGTGTCATATGTTTTCTCCTATACGCACAAACTAGATAGGAAAAAGGAAAAAATGGCGAAGGTGGACCTCCTAATAATCAAAGGGAGATCAGTGGAGAAAAGGGACTAAGGGGCAGGAGATAGGGAGTGATATTGGACAAATTATATTATACGGTGTGGATTTACAAATATGTAACAGCAAGTACACCAATAAAATGTACAAAAACTAAACAAAAAAAAAAAGAATCATATCCATAGAAGAGAATGACATCCTGAGATAAATGCATTGACAAGGTAAAGATATTTAAGCAAATAAAATGTAGATGCATATAAAAAGTGTTAAAAAAAATGCTAAGAATGAGCAGGCTAGGAAGAGCCTTGAAAAAAGAGATAACATTTCCTGTGAAAATCACAATTGGAAAAATGATAATCTGTTCATATTTGTATACTTGTCTAGGAATTAAAGAATAAATGAAGCTGCCTAGTGAATATTGGGCTATTTAGGGGGTATCAGGTATTGAACTTTGTGGCATTCAACCAGCCACATCCTCAGCCCTATTTTATATTTTATTTAGAGACAGGATCTCACTGAGTTGCTTTGTGCCCCTCTTTTGTTGAAGTTGGGTTTGAACTTGTGATCCTCCTGCCTCAGTCTCCTGAACTGCTGGGATTATAGACAGTGAACATTTCAAAAACTTTTACAGAATGATCAATACCAACAGATACTCCAATGAATCTGCTTTTAAAGATTAAAACAAAAAACAGTGAGTGAACAATGAGAATAACAAAAAAATTAGACAGTTATCAGCACCCCACAAGGCAATATTCAGAGCTATAAGCCAGGGAACATTTTCCCCAACTTTTCAAGTAAAATCTCAATACTTTAGGAGACAGGGTAACTTTTTTATGTAAAGAAAATTAGTGAACCACCAATAGTGGATTTTAAGATAATAAATAACTCAATATTCTTAATAGCTAAAAACAATCTTTCCTTCAAAGGCAGATGAAAAATATTGGTAATGCTACTTGTTATAAAATTCTGATAGAATTTTTGAGTTATTAATCATATCAATGTACCAAATTAGTACATTGCAATTCCAGGAAGGTGTGTTAAATAAATGTTGACCATGTGAAGTTGGGGAAAGAAATATGCAATTTCTGAGAAAGAAAATATGGTTTAATGAATTAAAATCCTGTGAAAGATAAGCTATTAAGGTTGTCCTATATGACAAAAGAAACAACTATTAAAATACAAAGGGGAAGATACAGAAGACTGATCACTGTATTTTATTCAAGTTTCCCTGAACTATAAAGTAGATGTTATGTTCAGGTTCAGAATCAATAAATCATCCACGTGATTCTTCCTAACGTTTGAGATGGAGTGTTGCCTCCTTTGCATCTGGTAAGTTAGTGAAAATACACAAATTTGAAAATATAATATTACAAAAATTTTGTGATGTTAATATAGTGCAAGTAAAGCAAAAGGAAGAAAAGGAAATATAAAAAAATAGTCATTCAGATTGGCAAAATTTTGACACCAAATTTTCATAAGTGTTACAATTTGCCTTGCAATAATTGTAGTAAAATGAAGATATTTTATGAGTTAATAATATTTAAAATATTCAATTTAATTTGATTTATTAGGTATATCGTGACAGGAGGGTCTCAAGTTCATGTTCCACCTCAGGAATTTAGCAAAGACTTAAGCAACTTAGTGAGATCCTGTCCCAAAATAAAAATATAAAAACAGCTGGGGATATCACTCAGTAGTAAACTTCCCCTTGTTTAAATTTTCAGTAAACTGCTGAAACCCCCCAAAAAAACCCTTAAGAACATAAAAATAAATTTAACACTACCTACTTAAGTATTGCTTAAATTTTATTCAAATCATTTTATGAATCAAAATAAATAAATTGCACTACAAAATGAAAACAAAACACTCGACTACTTTTTTAACATTTTTTTCTTAGCATTGTTCTCCTTTTATTCATATTTAATATTATGTTTTATTTCCTCAAAAACATATATTTCCACTGAAAAAAATTTTGTGTAGTTTTAAAGGTAATCTCTGTTTATCTATTTTTATTCAAACTTTTAAAAACTTTTCTTCTTTGTTAATGTCATGCTATATGTTTGCAAAAACAATCACATTGGAAAAGAAAATCACATTTAAAATTTATATTTAACACTAATACTCAAGACAAAAATTATTACCCCCAATAACTTTTAGGTACTTAAAAAATGTAATACACTTGAGAAAATTACTGATTTAAAATATTGACAGATCTATCCTGCCACATAATCTAATCACTTGTATTTTGGTATGTCTAGAGGAATTTGCTTCAGAAGTGAAAATTTTATTAGTAAAAATAGAGATGTTATTGCATTTGAGGAAAAACTCTTTCCATCTGGGTAAAAAGTGAAATTGTCTTACTATTAGGAAACTAGGTCAAAAGATTTATAATCTAAGATGTTATTGGATCTAGAGGAGAAACAAAATTACCTGATCTGAAGGGTTTTGGTTTGAATATAAGGTGTTTACACAAAGTTTCTATTAATGCAGGAAATTTCACAGATGGAATTATTATATTATTATATATTATATAATTATATTATGAAAACTGAAACTCAATTTGAATGGACTGTACTGGTGGTAACTGTAGGCAGATGAACATGGCTAGAGGAGGTGGGTCACTGGGAGACATGGCCTAGGGGTGCATTTTCCCTGTGGACCCTTCTCTACCCCTTCTGATTCATGACTTGAACATCTTTCCTCTGCTGCACCCTCTTGTAGCATGATGGGCTGCCTCATCTTGGGACCAGAGAAATGGAGTTCACCATCTATGGGATAAAACCTTTGAAACTTTGAGCCCCCAAAACTTGTCTTGCTCTAGGATGTTCTGGTTGATATTGTTCGCAGTGACAAAAAAGCTGACTACATCCTCAGAGAAGTTTAAAATTATTTTCTGCTAATTTTTTAATTTAATAGATGAATAGATAAAAAAGTGTGGCATTTATATACAATGGAATATTACTCAGCACTAAAAAATAAAACAAGATCATGGCATTTGCAGGGAAATGGATGGCATTAGAGCAGATTATGCTAAGTGAAGTTAGCCAATCCCTAAAAAACAAATGCCGAATGTCTTCTCTGATAAGGGGAGGTTACTCAAAATGGAGTAGGGGGAAGAACACGAGAAGAAGATTACCACTAAATAGAGAAGACAGGTGGGAGGGAAATGGAGGGAGAAGGGGAATTGCACAGAAGATGGAAGGAGACTCTCATTGATATACAGAATACATGTATGACAAAGTGAGGAAAAAGAAAAAAAAAGAATTGTGTCACATTACATTGGTAGAGAGAAGTGATGGGAGGGAAGGGTATGGGAAGGGGTAAAGGAAGGGCAGCAGAATAAAATAGACATTATTATTGCTGTATGTATATACGTGACTGCATGACCAATGTGATTCTGCAACCTGTACACTCAGAAAAATGAGAAATTATACCCCATCTGATTCAAATGTACGATTTGTCAAGATCATTGTACTGTCATGTGTAACTAATTAAAACAAATTAAAAAAAGTAAAATTAAAAAAGACATGCTTGTTTTGAATTTAAACAGAATTTTTAATATTATTTTTTATTTAAAAGTTACCTTATAACATATATAATATGTATAATTATATATAATACATATTTTACTAGCACATTTTATACCCAGCTCTAATTATTGCTATATTTAAAATGAGGATGTTTTATTAGTTAAATAATAGTTTGTATTTCAGACATTACAGTAAACATATTAAGTCCCTCCTTTAATTATAAGTTTTAAAGTATATAATCCTTGGTTAAATATTATATACATGATGGTACTCTATGGAATTCATGGTATAATAAAATCCTATTGAATGAAAAACTGTAATCTGTCCCAGGAAACTCTTCAAAAGTAATTAGTAAATGATTAATTATTTCATCTCGTTTAACAGATATGTTGAAAAACAATTTTTTTTAAATCCAGGGATTATTTTAATGAGTATACATTGCTTTAAAAATGGATGAACTATAGCTTTTCTGTTCTTTTTTGTTGTTGTTGTTAAATTTTATGTCATAAGGTGGTGCCCCATGAAAAGTTTCATCTGTAGTTTTTGGTACAGATGAAAGACTCGTACTCAAAAGTATCAACATCACTTATTTCAAGTAAATTTTTTTTAATAATCTGGTTACATTGCATGATCAGAAAGAAATAAAACCCATTAAACCTATTGGTATGCTATAATCCTATTTAAGTCTTAAGAAAAAGTAAAACCTTATATTTGTGATACGAAATGTACACTAATTTGGAAAAGACTTCTATTGAACTAAATAATTATATACTTTAAATGAAAGTAAATAATATTTCATGGTTTTATGGAAGTGTATATATTTTTAAATAAGAATCAGATTTTTGTGTACAAAATAATGGAAGCCATAAAATTCTTCTCTTCAGCATAACTAAAAGAAGAAGATGAAGAAAACATTGAAAATCCAGGCAGGCATTCACTAGCAGCAGAGAAAGAAAGGGGAAGGGCCTAATGCCATACTTTGAAATGTAGATAATTCTGGATCTGGGTAGAGCAGACTATAGCTTTAAAAGTTCCCTATCCTCCAAAGAAAGTATACTATTCAGTCTCAGTATCCACCAAATTTGTACTGATGTTTGTGAAGCCAGAAGGAGGCCAATAGAAAGGGAGGAATTGCATGTTTCTCTTTTCCTAGGAGAGGAACCTAGAGGTGGGGAGCAGATTGGTTGTGAAGAGATGCCTAAAAAAGCATGGGCACTGTTTCTGGCAAGTCAATTGTCCTGTCTGCCCACTGAAGGTGTGGGGTATGTGGCGTCTGTGTGCCGCAGTCCGGCTGCAGCAAAATAACCAGGGGGGTGACGAGCAACTTGTGTAGATTGATACAGCAGGAGTGGGAGCCGTTTATTGTAGGACAGGAGGGGTATATATACATTCCACACAGCTTATCTTAATTAGCATAAACTAGATAAAGCAGTCAACCAATAAGGAATCTCCACACTTAATGGCTCGCTGGCATTACTTCACAAACCACTCTCTCTGGCAAAATGCCAGGCACCATCCTGACTTGTTTACAGACTCTAACATCTGTGAGCATCTCTACTTTGGACTGTGTGGTGTTATCCAAACACATGGAAGAAACAAAAATGCCAGATCAGGAAATGTCCTCATATATATGGAGGGAGAAAGGATTTTTTTTTGAGAGAAAATCTCTCTCTCTCTCTCTCTCTCTCTCTCTCTCTCTCTCTCTCTCTCTCTCTTTTGAAGATGGACACAACACAATGCCTTTATTTTTATGTGGTGCTGAGAATCGAACCCGGGTCCGTCTGTGCTAAGCGAGTGCTCTACGGCTGAGCCCCAATCCCAGTACGAAAAGATTGTTTTTCATGTGGACTACACACAGTTTTTCTCTATGGTGAGAAAGAAGAAAAATGATCTTCATTAGCCTAAAAATGAATGCAAGTCTCCAGGTGGCCAGAATATGAAGTATACTTAAGTTGTATAGAAATAAGGAAATACAGTTTGGCGGAGTCAATGGCCACAAAAATTGACACACAGCATGAAGTTCTCGAACTTAGGTTAGAGGTAAGTTGGACCCAAGAAGCAGAAAGAAGCTTTCCCAAGTGCTGTGAGGAACAAAGAAACTCACTAAACAATAGTGAGTTTATTTAATTCAATAAATTCAGACTCCAAATAGATAAGAGAAAATTGACGGAAAATAACAGGATAAAAAAAAAAGTCACAACTGAACTCATAATAAATTTGGTAGCACCCAGGACAAAGAGAAGGAGAATTAATGATGAGAGGAGAGAAGAAGTTTGAGAAAATTATGGAGTACTACAAATGAAAATAAAGACTAAACAGTGAGACAAATCCACTAAAAATACAGATAATTAGTCTTAGTGAGGAATGAGTCTCAGCAACTAAAAATAACAAGTAATGATTTAGCACAGTAATAAAACTGAAATTTACTAGAAAAACAAAGCAAAAAACACAAAAACTAAATCTATGCATAGAACACTTTGAGTTTTAGGCAACATGCCGGTGCCTTTTAGTTAAATAGATCTTCAAGAATTTGGAAAGAATACCTGAGAAAATGGAGCAGAAGCCGACTTGCTTAAAGAGTTTTGAGTTTTAGACTGGTATTGGACTTCCCTACAGTACCATTCACTGCTATCATCAGAACATTCAAAATAAAAACTATAAATCAAAAGATGAAGTTATTCTCAAGAAAGATTAAATTGAGGACTATAAAGCTTGGATTTATTGTATAAATATTACTAATAATTAATTTTATCTAATTAGGAAGTTAATCAATATAAGAAGTCTCCAAAATAGAGAAATTGTGTTAATAAAAATAGGCCCATTTAAATATAGAAAGAGTATTTTCAAATTGAATGGGCAATAGTTACAGAATGAATTATACAGTAATAAATATTGGATAATATAATGATGTAAATATCAAATATTAGAATAAAGGAGAAGCAAAAGTATCAATGTCCTTATCATTTATAGTAAAGGTTAATAAAAGTTAATAGCTCATGTAGATACAAATAACCATTTTACTTTCATATGTATATTTGGTTTTCATATGTATATACAGTTCTCATATTTTTATATAACTTAAGAGTCTGAGGAAATATAAAATGTGGTAAAATATTAGTTCTGATTTAGTATGTTTCCTTTCTTCTGCTAATTCTAGTAAAAATTAATTTCATTACATATTTTAATCAAATTAGTAGAATGCAATCTATTTTTATAATTAAATATTATTTACTAATCCTGTTTGCAAAACCATGTGAAACATTTTTATGTAAAAATAATTATTAGCATTATCAGAAAATGTAGTATTGTGTGATCTTTAAGTAACTCAGTTCTTGTTAATATTATTTTAAAATGTTCAAATGTATTTTTGATATTAAAAAACATATTGTTCTCATTATATTGTAATATGTATTATGTCACTGTGACATTATTTTAAGTTATTAACTTAAAAATTTAACAAAAAAATTGAATCTACTCCAATGAATATAAAATGTCCAAATTTAGAAAGCATAAGTCTCAAATTCAAATATAAATGATGCTGTATAAATGGCAACTGTATTTTAATAAAAAAAAAAACATGAACAAAAGTCAAACAGAACATTGTGTTCTAAGATGTAGTTAAAAATGGGATAAGACACCAATGACTTTGGAAATAAATGCATACACATGCATAGGGGTATAAACTAAACATAAAATGTCCTAAAAGATGAATGTATCTGAAATATACTAAACCTCAATTTCAGGTTATGCCAAACTTGTTAATGTTCTCCTTGACATTTGCATTGATAAATTTTATAATAATATTAAAAAATAGGCATTTTGTACCATAGATTGAATACCAGTCAGATTCAAGAGTACTTCATCATGAGGAGGCATAAGGAAATATAAGAGACTAAAAAACAATGGAATTGTAATGAAAATTATCACAAAAATTTAATTTATGAAAAAATCACCTCAGGCCCAAATTTTGGGGACCAGCCAACCATGGACTGACGCCTCTGAAACCGTAAACATAAATAAACTTTCTCTCCTCCAATTTTTTATTTTGTTTATTTTAGTCATAACATCTGAAAGCTGATGCAAACATTGTCCTTCTCTTGAATCTTTATTTGGATATTTTCAGTGGTCTCCTTTAATCTCTCTTCTGTCACAGACTACAATGCATTTACAGAGCAGGGAGTCCAGCACAGGGAGGTTAGCTTTCCTGAGAAAACCCTCCAGGTAAAACCTTTGCAATTTGTAACAAGGCTGGAAAAATCATAAATACCTATGTATATCTCTTTATATATATATTAGTATAGGTATATATGCCAGAAGATATATTCTTCAATTTTTTGTATTTTAAAAAATTAAAATATATCAAATGCAATAAATAAATTATGTTAATTTTACTGCACTATTAAATTAATTTTTTTATGTAAATAACAGGTAATTGCTAGAAGGTAATTTCCTAGCAGCCTAAGGTATGTTAAATGGAATGTGAAATGCATCAATATTGTTGCAGTTTGTTCTTCTTTTCTATTATTTTTATGTAATACCTTTAATCTAGCCCTTTGTCTTTTGTTGGGCCCTTGATTGTTTTCAGTTTTTGACAATGTGAATCAAATTGCTATGAATACACATAATATAGATGAGCAAACTCATCCATGTCTTCTGGAGAACAAAGACACTTGTTTTGTTCAGACATTTGCAAAGAAATGAGATTGCTGGAGTGCAGAGAAATACATGATTAGTTCTATGAGATAGTTTCAAACAGTCCTTGACTGTGGCTTTACTCTCACTGGAATGAGTGAGCCAACAAGTTGCTATACATCTTTGACAATGATGGCCAGTCTTTTCAAATTTGAGACATTTGTTGGATACATGTGGTATACCTTTGTAGATTTAATTTACACTTCCATGATAAGTGATTTTTTTGGTACCTACTGGTTTTTTGGCTATTCTCTCTTGTGACATTCATGTTCACATCTTTTGAACATTATATATTGGATTGTCAGTCTTTTTTTATTATTTGTAGACTTTCTTTAGATATTCTGGAAACAGAGTTGAGATTTTAATTTTTATCTCTGGTGCTAACAGAATATGAAGACAAAAAGAAATACACCGGTCATCATATTATGTACAAAAAGAATAACTGAAAAACTCACCTGTGATATACATAAAGCACATTGCTCCCACTTATCTGTAGCTTTTACTTTGCCTGAATAACATCCAATGGTATTGCCACTGCAGATTCTGAACAGAGAACTTGCACTTATTAAATGGTAAACAGGGACTGCAGAGCCAGCAGAAAGTGAGGAGGATTGAGTCATTGTGTAATTTAACAGAGCTATTCAATGGGATAGTTCTCTGTTTCAGCATAAATCCTTCCTCGATAATTTCCCAGAGGCAACTGGAACTTAAAACTAATAAGAACATGGAGAACTTCAGAGTAAAAGTAAGAGTACATAATGATGTACTTTTAGGGAAGTATGAACTGGGGATGTGACTCAGTGGCAGAGTGCTTGATTCACATGTGTGAGGATGTTCAATCCCCAGTACTGCAGGAAATTGTGTGTACTGGATTTCCACAGTGCCTAGGCAAGGTCTATTTGCCTTGGTTAAAAAAGCAGCTATATGTATCTTTGTCAGTTACAAGATTACAGTGATACCCAGAGATACTGATTCCCAAGGCAGGAAAAAAACAATGGTCATTAGGTTAGGAGAGAAAGTTCCCACCTTTTAAGAATGCAAAATAGAAAAATGTTGAAAACAAAAATTCATCAGACTGCTGCCAACTTACTCACAATTTAACTATTATAGAAATTAAAAACTGGTAAATTATGTCCTTAAAACACTCGTATAACTATTAGGCTCAAAGTGAAATTATCAATAAAAGATGCTATTACATACTTGAAATTAAACAGGCAAAAAATATGCACATGGGCGTGTGTCTCTACATATATTTTGCATATATATATATATATATATATATATATATATATATATATATATATTGCATATATATATAATCTTGTCAGAAGATTAGCCTCACTAGATATTTGTGTTTATAATGTTAATACATTTAGAAAATATATATATTTTGTTTGAAAATAGACAAATAGCTTCGTAAAAAGCAAAGAGAACAAAATCATCTCTGAGAATATAAATGAACTTAGTATTATATATACTATATAGTAGCTTATTATATTATTATAATGTATTATTATATTACATAATATCATGATAAATATCATATATTATCTATAACATTGTTACTAAGTGGGAAACAGCATTACTTAGTAAATGTTTCAGGGGTATTGGATGTTCTAGGCAGAGATATATCAACATAGATATCACACATTTTTTACATGGGTACATTTGAGTTTTATTGAAAATGACAATAGAGGAAAAGTATCTCAACACTGCAAGAAAATATAAGTACCACTTGGGTGAAGTGCAGGTGCAGAAGATATTTCTATGCAAGAGTGAAAATCAAAAAGACATAAAATAAAATATTTGAATATATTAAATTGTATAAAGTGTTTATAATACAAACAGGTGATAAACAGTGTCAAAATAATGGCTAACAACATGAAAAATATTTAGAGAAACATATTCCAAACTTAGCTGTTTAAAATGACTTCTTATCCTGCTCCTACATTGTCTTTAAAACAGAAATCAAGCAAAACAATAATCTCACATATGAGGGAAGAAACAGAATTTCTAAAAGAAATCATTTAAAATCATTAAAATAATCCTATCAGAAAGTTAACTCAGGAAATATCTTGAAATAATTGTAGCTAGATTGACGTAAGATAAGAAAAAAAGACCAGTAGTTAGACTATTGAGATAATCCTGTTGTAATGTTGACTAATATTAATCTTGCCCAAGACCTGCAGTTATAGTAACATGTTGTTTAGTATATAACTCAAGCATTATTGAAATCACTCAATCTTCAAACCTCCCTGGAATGCCATTAGTGACTGAGACAAAAGACATGATAATAGGTGTGTGTGTGTGTGTGTGTGTGTGTGTGAGAGAGAGAGAGAGAGAGAGAGAGAGAGAGAGAGAGAGAGAATAAATGGATGATTGAATACAAGGTAGACATGTATTCTATATGCGTACATGTATATGTTTATGTATTTGTCTCTATTTTTAAAAGATTAGTAAGGAAATCATATTAAAATAAAATGTATATAGAAAATTAAGACTGGAATGAATAGAAGTCATTCTTTAAGTTATTTCTTTAATTATGCTGTAAACTAATGAATTCCTAAATTTTTGTAGAAATCTGGATTCCCATTTTCAAGTTTTAAAACAGTAAAGACAGGAATTTTTACAAAATTTTACTTTGAAATTTCAAAACACATTCAACACAATATGTCTGAGAGAATAAGTTATAATCATCTTTGTACAGTCATTTCACAGTCATTCATGCTGTCATTAGTTGCCATTTAAAAGTAATTTTTTTCTATCTGTGTTTTTCTCTTTTTCCTTATTAATTTACCACTTTAAAAAATCATTATCTTCACCAGAAAAATATCCTGGGTTATCCATTTAGTATACTTAACAAAACTTTAAGATAATAATCAACATATTGAAGAGCTGAAATAATTGAATAAAATGTTCTGAACTTAAAATTAGGGTTTGCTGAATTAAAAATAAATAAATAAAAAATAAATAAATAAATAAATTTACTAGGATGCCTAGTAAATTTCAAATTTCAAACAATCACTGTTTTTAAATTATTCTTTTAATTTTTAATTTTACCATGAGTATATCCCACATAATACTTGAGCTTTATTTATATTTTATTATTTAATTTTATATTTATTATTCATCAAAATCTTACATTTGATTCATGCTATATTTTACCTAGACATTCTATTGTTGTTGCTTTTTTTAAAATATTATTTTGTTTGCAGGATGAATAATCTTTCAGTAAACAGAAAAAATATAATACTACAAAAGTCTGAATACATACAATAGAATAAATCTAATAAAGTGAATAAATCTTTTAACATAACAAAAACTCATTCTTAAATATTTTCCATATATTATGACCAAAGTAAAACCTCAATAAATTTTTCTAAATGTATATGTGTTATTGAAAACTTTCCCTTATTTAAATATAATAACAATTTTACAAATTACAGGAACATTCTTCTACTTGGAAATGAGACCAAACAACACACAGAAGTTCTTTTGACATTAAACTTTCTGTCAAAAAGGGATTCAGAGCTAAAATTATAACATAGATGGATAATAAAATAATAAAATAATAGCATTTCTGAACCTACAAATTATTGTTAATTAGGTGCATAGAAAAAGCTTGAAAAAAATTGTAATATATGTCATAGGTTAATTAAGAAGCTCATTAACAACAACAGCAAAAAAAGACAGAGGTAATTTTTTTTTATTCCAGGTAGTTAGAAAGAAGCATCTAATTAATATAAAAGCAAAAAATTAAAGAGTTAAAAAAGAAGCAAAAAAAGTAGGAAATAATTTGTTTTTAGAAAGGATAAGGCAAGTAGTTAATCTAATAAAGGAGGAAAATGGAGAAAAGGGGAAATATATAAATATATTAAGTAAATATTAGAGTTGTAGAGCATCTCAAATATTTATATTACTTGTAAGGATTATCTGACACTTAAAGAATAATTTATGGTTGATAAAAAGCAAAATGATATTACATGATGTTAGAAAAACTATTCGATAAAATATAGATATTTTATGGAATATTTGGTTGACTATCTTGGAATATTAGCAAATATCAAATAAGTCACGGGTTACATTGGTTTTCCTGGCAAAATTGTGTACAGTAAAATTATTATACCAGCTCCAAATGGACCCTAATATCACTTGGATTGAATAGGTGTGGTTGGGCCCTATGTGAGCTCCAACCTCAGTAAGACTCTTAAGTCAAGCTGACCCTATTCTGCCCAGACACCTCACCCTGCTCCCCTACTTCCCCCTTCCTGCAAGACTCCACTCAGGACCTCTGTTCACTGAGCAGCTCTGAGGTGGCGATCTCCTCCCAGGTAGAGACTGCTGACAGTGGACCACATGGTGCTCTGTGAAACTGGTCTGTTCCTGGGAGAGGCACACAAGTGGATGAGAGTGTTTTGAGGATTCTAGATTCCTGGAGCCTAGCCATTGTGCAAGAACTAAAATTACTCTTCAAAAGGGAAAACAATACGATCTGGACAATATAGATACAATGTTGCCTGTACAGTCAAAAATGTCTAGGCTTGCAAAGGAACAGAAAAAAAACACCTGGGTCAAAAGAAATCAGCTAAGAGGTACTGATGAGGAGATACCTTGGATGTTAGATTTCAAGTACGAAGATTATATATCAACTACTATTATGGAGAAATATAAGGTCTTGTTGCAAATGCAGGTCCTGATGTTTTTTGACATGAGGGAAACAATGAAAAAGGAACTAAAGGAAATGCTAGTAAAAAGTGAGGTATCTGAAACAAAAGATACAGAACACTGTAGTAGCAGGGACGAGTGGCAGGAAGTGAAAGATTTAGCTTCACAAAAAACAGAGTTGAGGGAACAAGAAGAAAAAAGATCTAAAATAGCTGAGTGTACTGAAAACATAACTTTTAGAAATGAGGAAATAGATGAGCTGAATTGTAAATGGGACAAAGCCAAGATGTCCACTAGCAATCAAGGGAAGGAATTACCCCAGAATGAGCCCCAAAGTTACCAAGCCATTGGAGGGATGGCAGAAGCCTCAGATATGAATGATGACAAATGTAGAAATGGCAGTCACCACATACGACTGCCCAACAAAGAGAAGCCAAAGAATAGGGAGGGTGGAGCAGTAAAAGCAATGGAAGAAGAAAACCTCCAGAGCCTCAGTAACAAAGAGAAGACCATCAAAGCATCAAAAGAAGAAACTCTGATGGAGGAAGGAGCCGTGCTCACCCTGGCTGCAGACCCTCTGGCATCAGCCACCTTGGAAGTCAGTAAGCAGTGGGGCGACATCTTCAACATTTTGAGAGAAAATGGCTTTGGCCCTGAGTTTCAGTGTGATGTCCAATTAGCATTTAAATGTGATGGTGAAATGAAGACATTTTCAGACCTGCAAAGCTTAGGACAATTTACCAGCCAAAATCCTGTCATAGGAGAATTATTGAACCCTGTGCTCCCACAGAAGGAAGAACCAAATCTAGGAGGAGGATATGGAATCCCCGTAAAGGGGGGTAACGCTCTAGTAGATTCAAAACAAGAAGCTGGAGGAACATCAAGTGATGGCTTGCATTCCTTATTTATCAAAGAGGTGAAAGTCTCTAGGCCAGAAGTGAAGAGCTTAGAGACTCTGGAGGAAGAGTTTTCAGAGTGGAAGGATAAAGGAATCCCTACCTTTGAGGTGACAGGAAAAGACTCAGAGACCCACAAGGATGACATCTTTTGCATGAGGGCTGAAGAGGAAGAAGGGGCCTGTGACATAGAAGAGGAGGGACAAGAGGCTTTGCAGATGAAATTTGATACCTCTGGGGAAGAAGAGTGGTGGGAGTGTGAGTGATGGGAGGATGAGGAGGAGGGCGGATATTTCCCAATATTATGTGAGAAACGCCATGTTCCTAAGACAATTGTAAGGGTAATGGAGGGAGATTATGAAAAGATTATTATTACTTTCAATTGCAAATGAAATTCTGACTGAGGAGAAAGGAGGGAGGGTCTTTAAAATGGAAGACTGTTCAAACACATACATCCAAAGTCGCAGACCTAATCCAGGAAACAAAGAAACTATAGAACTATGATCAATATCTTCTGAGAGATGGAAGAAGAGATTGGAAAAATTTTTAAAAAAATGCCTTCCAGATATCTTGGAAACTAACAATTCAATAGAGGATCTGAAGAGTAGAATAGACATCCTTGAAGAAAGACTTTGCAATCTAGATGATGAAATGGAAGAAATCTCTAATGATACCATACAGATGACCAAGCAGATAATAAAGAAATGTTAAGGGAGAGGGAGGATAGATTCAGAAGTGCCAACATCTGTTTGATAGGAATCCCAGAAAAAAGACAGTGAAGAGAAGGAAGCAGAGGACACACTGCAGGAAATAATTGAAGAAAATTTTCTAGACCTTCGGGATTCTAGTCTTGGGATCGTGAGTATTCACCGAATCCCCAGCGTGATTGACAAAAACAGACTGACTCTGAGACACAACTTGGTGAAGTTTTTGAATTGTAGTGATAAGAGAAAATCCTAAAGGCTTCTAGAGAGAAAAAAGAAAACACCTACAGAAAGGCTTTCGCCATAGAATCCTGTATCCAGCCAAATTGGCATTTGATTTCCAGGGTAAAACAAAGATATTTTTTGATATGGAAGAATTTAGGAAGTTTATTTCTTGTGTACTCACTTTAAAAGAATTATTGGAGAAAACAACATAGGTGGCTGCAATTGTTGCTTTCCTCTCCCCAACATATATTAGAAAATTGACAAATACAACATCTCTGTCCAGAAGAGTGGGAGCTAACTGTTTATTTGGGGATGAGGGGAAAGGAGTGATATTACCTAGATATTATGTAGGTTAAAGGGCATATTTTTAAAATGTAATGGTAGTCATCCTAGTTTGCCTAGGGAAGTTTCTGTATTACTGAGGGGGGAGGAAGGAACAGATGAGAAAAGTAATAGAAATGTACAGAGGAAAGGTAGTAGGGTAAAGTAGAGAAGAAAAAATGCAAATGCTGAATGTATGGGGAAGGATATTTCATAATTTTATGTATCATTGAATCTGCTTTTTCCATTTGAAAATACTCGTTTTGCTATTAAAGGTTTTACCTTTTCCAAAAAAAAAAAAAAAGACTCCACTCAGGTAGTAGCTGACACCCCCACCCACCTGCACCCTAACCACAATGCTCACAGACATTAGTCTGCTTTCTGAGTATGTACAGGGGGTGCCACTTCCAAGAACTAGTGGAATTGTGCCTCTTCCTCCTGCCCCCTCCCCCTTTTGGTTCCTGAGGTTTCGAAGCTTGCTCTCCACATTCAAATAGTAAGGGTTAAGCCCACCTCCAATGCATAACTTAGATTCTGACTTATGAAAGTTTGGCTTAGAGGAAATCTGCTACTGTTGTCTCTGGCAGTCTGTCAGATTCTCCTGACAATAAATTTGCTTCTACTTAGCTTTGGTGAGTTGGAGTGATTCAGTCCTGTGCCAGTTTCCTAACATTGGTGCACTGGCCAGGAACTTGTCTCTCAATGACCTTGCTCTCCCCTCCAGAGGATCTGAGCTGTTTTGGGATCCTGTTTTGGGATCCCGAACCAAGGGCCCAGGACAATCACCTCACACCCCTTCTGTCTACCTAGCACTCTCCCATGTCCACACACTGGCATCATTTGGGAGCGTGACCTTCCCTTTCCCTCTCCTCCTCCCAAGTTTCCAGCTCAGCATGAGGACCCTTAGAGTTGACTTAGGTCCTGTTCATTACTGGGTAAATTCCTCTAGATACAAACTTACCTTTGCTTTCCCCTTACCCACCTTAAACAAATCTCCTATCCAGAGTACACAATGAATTAAAGGACATCCAGGACCCTCCAAATTAACTTAGGTCTCAGCTCACCACCAAGACTCTTGACATTGCTGAGCTTCTATTCCTCTGGTTTTGGTCTGCCTACTCAGGGGAGGAAGCCTGATCCTAGCCACCAAGACACTGCCTCCCTGTGCCCCATCCTTGGGCTTCATATACCTTGGTGTGATTGGGAATGGGGTGATCTGACTACCTTCTGGGTCTCAAAAAGGCTTTGGTTCAGGGGCCAGTGAATTGGGTACAGCTTACCCTTTTCACTGAATGCCTCCTCCTCCTGGTTTGGTCTAGAGCCTGGGATACCTACCTCTAGCCACTCCAGCTAAAGAAAACTCATCACAGTGAACTCCCAATCCAAAAATCCCATCTGATTTAATTTTCTATTGCCTCTTTACCCACTAAGTCTTCCTCTGTTTGACTCCAGATCTAAAGGCCCAACCACTAATTTCCACTCAGTCAGGGCCTTTTTATCATCTGGACAATGGATCCAAATTGCCACCTAATGGCACCTTCGATCCCAACATTTTGAGGGATCTTTATAACTTTTATCAGCACTTGGATAAATGGAAGGAAATCCATGCATACAAGTTTCCCTTTTTCTCTGCTCTAATCATTCCCTCTATTCTTCTTACCCTCCGTGACAATCCTGCTCCCTTATGTCAGTCCTCCTTGGGATCCAGTCCCTCTTTCTTCAAGGCACTCTTTCTGATTTCTCCCCTGAGGAAGTTACATAATTCCACTCTCCTTTATTTCTTTCCTTTACTCTTCTAACCATTAGCCCCCATGATTTTAGCTTTTCTAATCACAATTTGGAGTCTCAAAATTTCCATTACCCTCCTACTGGCTGGAGGACTAGCCATCACTGCTCCTCATAATTGGATATTTACCCCAAAACTATTACTAGCGATTGATTATCTGGGCCTCTATATACAGCTCCACCTCTAGTTTTTCTATTGGAGGAACACAGATTCCTCCATCTTTCATGATACAAATAAATCCTACATTCCCCCTTAATCTGTCCTTTAGAGCCCCCCCCAAAAAATAAATGATCAAGTAAAAACTATTGCTAATCAGGTAAATTGGGAAAAGATAAAAGGAATTACCCAATTACCTAATGAAAATCCCAACCAATTTTTGACCCGAATTACTGAGTACATCACCAACTATAAAAATTTGGATGTCAACAACCCTAATGGCAGTCTCCTTCTACCTTTTAATTTTGTCTGCGGGTATACACCTGACATCCACAAATAACTCAGACAGTTAGAGATGTGTCCTGAGTCTCCTCAGAAGCTACTCTTAGCTAAAGCTTTCAAGATTTTTAACAATCAGACAGATGAAACCAAAAATAAATAGGTGAAACATCATAAAATTCAAATTCAGCTCCAGCCTCAAAAATTCAAAACCAAAACAAAGTTTCTAAGGCTTATGCCCCAACCCAACTCTATAGAGCCTCCAAAATACCCACAGGGCCCTGTTTCCAATGTGGATGAACTGGACACTGGGCAAAACCTGCCCTAACCCAAGGCCCTCAACAAGTCTTGTCCCAAATGTGAAAAAATGGAGACAGTAGCAGATTGGTTGCCCCCTGAAAAAAATACCCCTCCCCTCAGTGCAGCCAGTTTCCCATGTCTCCTAATACATCCAAAGACCCCAAATTAGAGAAATGATAAATTGCCAAACATGAGACAAACATTCCTCTTCTAAAGAGATTTTAAAGACACAAGACGCCAACAGGCCCAGAAGTATTTAATTACTTCCCTGTGCATGGGAACATAGTAACTTCAAAATTCTCTCTCCCTCTCCCTCTCCCTCTCACTCACCCCCTCTTTCTCTCTTTATCATTCTTAAATATAGCTAAACCAAATTAGTTAACTGGAGATTCTCTCATGTTACTAAACTTAAATGATTAAAATTGAAATGATTAACGGCTATATATTTTTTTTCCCCTAGGACTACACTTTGAGCAAATTTCAACAAGGTGATGTGCAACTAAGTTGGAAAAAAAAAAAAAATATATATATATATATATATATATATATATATATATATATATATATATATATTATTTTAATCAATTAAAGCTATTTGAGGTTTCTTCCTAGGGTCAAGATATTAATGTCCTTTATTTATATTAGTACATTAACCTTTTGACCTTGGATTTAATATAATTAGTAAAATGACCAAGATTTCTCAAAACATTAATTTTACTCTTAACATTGTGCTTTTAAGTTTTATTCTTTAAAGCAACTAGTCTTGAGGTTTCTAAAATTATGATCAAATGATGACTATTATTTAAAAATTTTGTACTGTTGCAGGATCTAAATTTTTCTTTAAAAGCTAAACTTTATTAATATAAGTACATCAATGTAAATGTAATGCTATTGCTCTTCTTTATACATTAAATGTATTCATATATTCCAGATGTACAAATCTTTAGGGGAAAAGATTAGGAAAAAACATTATACCAAATTGATGTATAATTTTAAAATAATTTTAAAATTATAAGGATAAAATATTTTATTGGAAATTTATTTATGCCATTTAATGTTCTTAAATTAAACCTGTCATCAATAAGATCTACAAAATTTCATGTTACTTTCACACTGGGATAAATTTAAATGTATTCTTTAAGTTGATGAGAGCTTAATCTATCTAAGCATTACTACTGTAAAACACAAAAAGATTCTACTAGGGGGTGTTATAGCTCAGTGGTAGAGCACCTGCCTGGCATGTGTGAGGCAATGTGTTCTATCCTCAGCACCACAAATAAATAAATAAATAAGCTATTGTGTCCATCTACAACTTCAAAAAAATTAATTTTAAAATAAAAATAATTATTTTACTACTTTTCTACAAAAAGGTTAAAAGCTTGCTCTCAACTTGCAATAGCAAAGACTAAGCCCACCCCCAATGCATATCCTAGATTCTAACTGTTTGTCTTAGAGGACATCTGCTTCTGTTCTCACTGTAGAGGCAATCTGTTAGATTCTCCTGACAATAAGCTTGCTTCTGCTTAGCTTCAATGTGTTTGAGTGATTCGGTTCTGCACCAATTTCTTAACAAGCACTAATATTACCTATTCAAAACATTGAAAAACTCATGATTTATAAACATAATATACCAGATTCATATATTTTCCAGTCATTATGAATAAAAACCTAATTACATTTGTAGATGCCCAAAATGATCATAATGTTATTACTTTTTATTTGATATAAGAAGTCAATAAACTATAAATGTGGGATAATATCTCCCCAATCTCTTTATCATTTGTCTCCAAAACCAGAATCACACTGAATATTAAACACTGAAATAACAGTAAAAGAAGAAGCCAGGCTTGGTAGTGCACATTCAAGAGTTTGCGGCAGAAGGATCGCAAGTTTGAGCTCCACCTGGACAACTTAGTCTTGCAGTGAAAAATAAATAGTGCTGGAGATATATAGCTCAGTGGTAGAATGTCCTCTGGTTCAACCCCAGTACCACAAAAACAAATAAATACATAAAGAAAAAAGAAGAAAATGAAGGATGAGGAGGAATGAGGAGAAGAAGAAGGACAAACAAACATACAACTGGGAAAACATTATTAATATAATAAACTTATTCTAAAATGAATTGAAAAATAATTCAGGATAGGCAGAATCATTCTGAAATGAATGAAAATAATGTGTGAAGATAAAATTTAGTAAATACTTAAACTTATTGCACAGTTCCAGCATTTTAAATACTGACACCAACAAGTTAATAAACTGTGTTAAAAAAAAACAAAAATATGAAGAAAAACTGGGAAAGACCAGAAAACTAAAATTAGAATTTGATGTTACATTTGAGCCTTACAAATCAATATGTATATCAGAACCCAAGGATCATAAAATGTTTGTCTCTTATTTTGTAAATAGGAAATGTATTCAAGTAACAGTTAAGTAATAAATGAAACTTTTAAATTACATTATTTTATTTTGGTTAAAGTACCTTTTATAAGGATCTCCTACAATTCCCAAATTCTACCAAAACTGACCCTTACATTAATGAACAATATATATAGGTAATTAACAGAATGAAAAAAATAAAATCTTAAAATTTGTTTAAATTTATTTAACATAAAGAACATGAAAATTAAGTTAAGTACCATATTTTATCAGTCACAATAGCAAAGACAAAAATCCTTGAAAATACATTATTATTGTTATGCTATTTAAGATATGAGGATACAGTCAATTTCACATGTGAGTTTAGAAATATGATAAATGTTGATGTCAACTTGCTAATGCCTATCAAAATTACAAACCTAAAAATTCTATGAAGGTGAATTTTTTATTGAGTGCAAGTATTTTGACATGTACACATATTACATTTGTTGATGTATACAAGCATAACTCAATTTATTGTGCTTTCTCTTTATTGGGCCTCAAATACATTGTGATGTTTTATAGATTAAAGGTTTGTGAAAACCTTGAATCAAGCAAGTTTATCAGTACCATTATCCCTTAAGCTAAAACCTAATCCAGAGCAAGGATTTAATTCTTTTCAATTCTATGAGAGCTGATTTTGGGGAAGCTTCAGATAAAATTCAAAGATATCACAGGTTGACTAATGAGAGTTTAGGAAAGAAGCCATTTCAAAGTCCAATGTGAAGCAGTGAGTGCTAATACAGATTTTGCAGCAAGTTGTTCAGAAGATCTAGCTAAGATAATTGATGAAGGTGGCTACAATAAACAGCAGCTTTTAAATGTAGACAAATCAACCTTCTATTGGAAGAAAATGCCATCTAGGGATTTCATAGAAAAAGAGAAGTTAATGTCTGACTTCGAACTTAAATCTTGTTAGGGGCTAACACAGCTGGTGTCTTTAAGTTGAAGATAATATTGATTTATCATCCCAAAAATCCTAGGGCCTTTAAGAATTATATTAAATATTACTTGTTTAGCTTTTGTAAATGGAACAACTTTGGATGACAACACGTTTGTTTATGATTCTTTAAAGATGTTAAGTTCTCTGTTGGTACTTACTGTTCAAAAAAGAAGATTCCCAAGAGCTATGATAAAGTTGCACAACGAAAGTATTTCTTTGGATATCTGCTATCAAGATATCCATTCTGCAATGCATGGATCAAGCAGCAATTTCAATCGACAGGAACTGATGTTTAAGAAATACATTTTGTAATTCTGTAGCAGCCATATTGATTTTTCTGATGGATCTGGGCCAAGTAAATTGAAAAGATTCTAGAAACAATTCACATTCTAGATGTTATTATTAGTGACTCATTGGATGAGGTAAAAATATCAACATTAACAGGACTTTGGAAGAAGATGATCATACCCTTTTGGACTTCACTGAAGTAAGGAATGTGGTATAAGTAGAAAGAGAAAAAGAATTAGAAATGGACCCTGAGAATGTGACTGAAGTACAGCAACTCATGATAGCCTGTCATCCAGTAGTGTCTTTAAGGACATCCAAGAGTAAGTTCTCTTTGTGTTTATCAATGAAAAATATATAAAGGTTTTTTTTTTTATTATAAGTAAATGACAGTCTGAGTAAAAACCAAAAAAAGTTAGTTTCCTCACAGGAAAAATACATAGGCTTTTCTGGAGTTTTTTTTTTTTTTTTTTTTTTTTTTTTTTTTTTTTAGTTTTATATATTTATGGGGAATTTTGGATTAATCTTCATTTTTTCTTGTTGATTGCTACATGTTTAAAATTGTGAACTTTAAAGTTTGTGTATCTTGGAAGTTCATTTTTTATTATGAAGTAATTCAGAGTGTCCCAAACCTTCTTCACTTTTTTTGGCAATATATCCTGAAAACAGTATCCCTTTTTCCCTGTAGTTTCAGATTTCCTTTAGTTTTGATTTGTTGTTGTTGTTTTTCTTCTGTTCAATTTGCTATTTTGTCCTTTCCAATAACTACATTATATATATCCAAAGAACTATCTGTCAAGCTTTGTGCAGATATGTCTGTCTGTCTTTCTCTCTCTCTCTCTCTCTCTCTCTCTCTCTCTCTTTCTGTCTGTATGTCTCTCTGTCTGTCTCTCTCTCTCTCTCTCTCTCTCTCTATATATATATATATATATATATATATAATTTAAGAAATTATTAAGCAAATATATATATATATATATATATATATATTTGCTTAATAATTTCTTAAAACTCATTTCACTTTGTGTTTGTTTTCATAGCATTCTGTAGCAGGTACTCTATGCTTTTACCATTTTCAGTACTTCTGTTTTCATTGTTTACAATGTGAAAACTTAATTTTCTCTTGCAATTTCTTCTCAATATCTGCCAACCCACACCCCTCTCTTTCTGATGCTTAACAGCTCTACCTTGAGGTTTGCATATATCATCAAGCTCTCAACAATGCTCTTTTTTTTGGCAAATTTCTTTATTCACTGTTTTTCACTTCAGTGTTTACTCTTATATTTTTATAATTTTTAGTGTATTTTGCATATTATGTTTAACTATCAAACCTCATTTAATGACATGAATTCTTTTTTTGGCTGGTGTTTTGCATTAAATATATTTTGATGTGTGGAAAAGGCAGTATTCAAGGTCAGAAAAGTCTATATGCAGAGCGATTTATTTTTACACTTTGTTTTTTCCATTTGTAGAGATATTCCCAATTAATAGTGTTCCACAGGGGGAAAAATATGTTTGGAGAGGCTGGGATTGTGGCTCTGTGTTGGAGCACTTGCATGGCACCTGTGGCACTGGGTTTGATCCTCAGTACCACATAAAGTAAATAATTAAATAAAAATAATGGTATTGTGTCCCTTTACAACTGAAAAAAAAACAGATTTGGAAGGATTTCTTTATTTGGCCAAATGACCCCGACTTTCCTTTTGAGGCAGCAGAAGTGATCCATGGAAGCTGTCTCTAATAGCCCTCACAAAGCCTTCCAAATCCTTTTTTAAGTATATTATGGAAACCTCATTGAACACCATTTGCATTCTGTAATTCCTTCTTTTAGGTAGACTGTCAGTGGTACAGAACCCTGTGCTTAGGTTGAAGCCCAAGTTTTCATTTCCTTTTACTGATGACCATTGCATTATTTTCTTAATTTATAGGACACAAGAGAGTCATCTTTTTTGTCCCATTCATAACATAAAATATGTTTTAGTATTTATCACAGGGTTCATGCCTACAACGTAGGGCTCAACCCATTGCAGTGTGTGGCCTACAGTGTGTTATCAGCAGTACCATAGGTTTCAAAATAATTTTATATATTGCATTCATCTTCTCTGTTTATTTTTTCATTGTTGATATACCTTTATTTTATTCATTTATTTATATGTGGTGCTGAGAATTAAACCCAGTGCCTTACACATGCTAGGCAAACACTCTACCACTGAGCCACAAGCTCCTTCATTCAAGTTTTATATTACATTCAAGTCAATTTTGTATTGCTATAGAACACTATTTACTATTGTATGATCTTATAGTAGTTAATGGAAGGTCATATTATTTTAATTTTCTTTACCCTGATGTATCATTCATAAATGTCAAATTTAGAGGCTAGTATGTGTGTTCTATCTTAAATTTTATTCCAGTCTGATGGTTGTCCTATATACATACTTGGCTAATTATTAAATTCTTGGTAAGAAAAGCAACCCTATTTTCTTTAATCTCTTTTAAAATTATACTCTTTTGAGAAGTACTCTGAGGAATTCATTATGCTAACAATACGAATTGATCATATAATACATATCTTCATCACATCCCATTTGAAACTATAATGTAAGATATAGATATTCTACACACAGGCTTGATTAAATATATAAATCACATCGTCAGAAAAATATTTTAAGTCTGAATTTATAGGGTTTGCAAATGTCTTATATACTAACCATGGGATTTTTTATATCTCAGAATGTGTTTTAGAGGAAAAGCATCCTTCTTAATGACCTAGACTCTTAATAATTGACATAATTTAACTCTGGTTCTAAAGCTGAAGATAAATGGGATCCACTTTGTATACTAATTACATGTATGGCTTTCAACTTCAAGATTGAATGCCTTTGCATCATTCTGAACAAGGTAGAATAATTTTTAAGTGTCAAAAAATGTCATTTTTGATAGTTACAACAAATGAAACAGTTGCCAAGTGATCTATATTTTTGGCAAACTGTCTGTGTTAAAGACATTTATAATATCATACATCAAAAATTGTCTAGCAAAAGTAACTATTCTAAGAAATCTACAAGTTTGGGGAAACAAAGATGTTCAGGAATACAATTATGCTCAATATTTTTAAATTAAAAGTAAAATAAATTTATTAAATTTTAATTCAATCTTTTATTTTATTTACTTAATATTCAATTACATATGACTTTCATTTACAAAGTGTTATTTGTCTCATTATTATAAGAGAACCTAGACCATTCTGTCTTAAATTTATATTTCTCATGAAGAAGAAAAAATATTACCTCTTAACACATAATACAGAATTTGAAATTAAGAACTATTAAGAAATTTATCTATGATAGCTCTAAGATAAGCATTAAAGTTTTGTTAGGTTGCACACCCCTGTAAGCCCAATGGCTCAAGATGCTGAAGCACGAGGATGGTGAGTTCAAAGCCAGCCTCAGCAACGGTGAGGCATTGAGCAACCCAATAAGAGCCTATCTCTAACTAAAATACAAAATAGGGCTGGGGAGATGGTTCAGTGGTTGAGTGTCCCTGAGTTCAATCCTCAGTTTCAAAAACAAAACAAAACAATTTTTACTATTCAGTTTTTGTTTTTCCTAAGCAGAAATAGAGTTTATATTTTATCTTATTTTTATTTCTCAAAACCTAGAATATAACAAAACTAATTAGTAAATAATAAGCCAAGTCAGTAAATAAATAAACACTAAAACAAAATTTCTTGTGTATCAAGGTGGTTGTGCTCTACAGTTATAATCCAGCCCAGAACCAATCACTTTGAAAGTTGTGCATGTTCCTATTCTGAGGGACCATATTTGCCTATGGAGGGACATGTCCATGTGTATCTATGGCTTTTACCCAGACCCAGTACCTCAGAACTTATGTTTTGTTGTAATTATTGTTGTTGTAATTATTGTTGTGGCTGTTGTTATATAAATTTCACATTTATATAAAAGCTTAAAAACTTGTACTTAGTATGTCCATATCTTCTTTATGGTCACTAAATGTTGAGTCACAGGTAGGATGTCTCATTACAATTAGTATACTAGTATCTATATGTTTTGAACCAGGACATTCCCTTATATAAGTACAGTATGATTGAAAACACAAGTACATTAATATTAATAAAATTCTACAATTATTAACATTTTGTTAAATATTTAAAATTCATCTTTTAGCAAAAAAAATCCCCACAAATCTTGATTAAGATTCAACCTATGTATGTATATTACATTCAATTTTTTCTTTGTTCTTAATTTAAGTTGGAAAGGCCCTTCATACATTCATTTTATCCATGTTCTTGATATTTTCTAAAAGTTCTTGCCAATATGGAAATGATCAACGAAGGGTAAGTTATGTGAGATGAAAAAAGTACTGATGACTATAGTACTCCCTACAGCCAAACTGGTGGTACTATATGAACATCAAGAAAATAGTAACTATAACGAGTTATAACCAATACATAAGATAACAATCTATGAGTCCATTTGCTTATTTATTCATATCAATATTCATATTGAATAAATAAGCAAATATATAAATGTCATTGATGGGAAAGCTGGTTCTTATATTATACTTTATAACCTAAAAATGAAGAAGCAGTGAGAAAAATAGAAAAAATATTTTGTAAAACAAAATATCAATACAAGTTAAAATCTGTGCTGTCAAAAATCATCAATGGATGCTCTGTCAAACATGCATCTAAAATTGAAATATTAACATAGTCTGATATTATTTCCTTTAGACCTTTATTGATGAAAAAAATTAAAACAGCATCCTTATAATGGAAAACTTCAATAAACTCCACCTTACTCAGGTGATAAAAGTTAAAATCACTAATAATAAGATGTCAAATATACCAATATAATGTACTGAGCATTGAAGAACAGTACTTCATTGACATTCTGGTCAGAATGGATGACAAGAATCTAATGATATAAAAATACGAGCTAGAGCCCAATAAAGGAACATTCTGCAACCTAGCTAACTTATATAACTACAGACATTCTGTGGGGTTGTTGTCGTTTGATTTTTGTTTGTTTGGTTTAGCCATTCTCTCTTATGAAGTTTATTTTTCCAGGTTTTTCTTGGATTCTCTCTCTCTCCCTTCCCATTCCCTTCCCCTCTCTCACTCCCAATTCCCCTCCCCCTCTCTTCCCACTTTCCTCCTTCCATCCCTCAAAAACACATATATGTAGGTAAGTTCTATGCATATATCTGAGATCTTCTGCACATAACTCAGTAATGCTATCTCGATGTTACTGTATAAAACTGCATAATGGACACCAATCTCAGCTTAGCTGACAAAGTACTCATTTTGTAAGCACTCAGATAACAGTTCATCTTTTGTCTATCCAATCAACAACCATTTTCTTTTTGACTTATTCATCATGTTCTGCTTCATTGTTCTATGATAACAATGATCGATCTCAAGTTTTGGATTATTTAAGGGAATCATCTATGACTTATCCCCAGCAGAGTACTTAGTTGGTAAATAAATTGAGTTTCAAGTATGTGTCATATTTGCAGTTCTTAACAGTTTCCTTTTTGTTGTACACTGAAACAGTCCTGGTAAATGAACTTTAGCTTGGATTGTTTCCCTAAGTCCCTAACTGCATTCAAACAAATTTACCTGCACAGCTCACAATTTCATCCTCACAGTTGCAATCTCAAGTGTTCTGGAGGGAAATTCATTTTCCTTTGTTTTCCCATTGTTTATAGACCCATATATGAAAATGCAGGGTGAAGAAGAATTCAAAATAACTCCTAAAATAAACTGTTACATATAATATTTTAAATTTGCAATAAAAATCAAACAGTTTTTGAAATGATACAGAGCTTTACATTTTATGATGTTATGAGAATGCCCTCAAGTCTGAGAGACATTGCTGGCTATGATAAGTTGCAATCTCTTTAATCTTTCTTCTCATAAAGTATGTGAAACATTTTTTACTATATGATTTTTTTATTCTACTAACCAGTGATAAGACCAATTATGTAGCTGACTAATTTTATATTTTTGTGTTTGAAATAAGCAGAAATTGATTCACCCTTCTATATGGTGCAAACAAAAAATCTAATAGAGATTCAGATTCAAGAGTTTTGTTTATTGGAACTTTCCAATAAGAATATGCATAATTAGGAGGAAAAATGCTAATAAAGTTCCTCAAGTAATTATGTATATGAGAGGCTGGTAATTAAGCCCAATATTTGTTATGGCTCACCTTTTCTATACTAAGTCCAAACTAAACTAAGGGACAATTTCTAAAGTACTGGTTTTACACTTGAAGATAATAAACTTAGGTTCTAATTACTTTGGGGCCTCCATTGAGTGTGCATATCTAGTTTTAAAACTCATTATTAGCATTAACTTGGTAGAAATCATCTTTCCTCATTCTTCCTACAGGTTTAAATAATAAAGAAAAATGTGCAAATTTTGAAAGCATTCTATTTTTCATTGTACTTACATAATTAGAATAAAATGAGTAGCATTTCAGAAAAATCATTAAAAATATGGTAACACAAAAGTTGTCTAAAATTAGGAAAATACTAAATTGATGCTTATCAATGTTAGAAATAGGTTTGTGCAAGAAATAGCCAATAAAATATCTATAGAGATACTTTTCATTGTTATTTGTTTATTGCATTAAAATGAGCCAGCAACTTACAAACTGAGGGCCAATATGGCCAATAGTCCAAATCCAGCCAAAAGGTTTCATTTGAATGTTTGAGGCTGTTGTCATAAAGTTTTATTGCAAAACAACACATCTATTATTTTTTAATGTTTTCATTTGTCATTAGGGTCATACATAAATTAGGGTTCATTTTCTCATAATCATGAAAACATGAAATATAAATTGCTCAAATTCAGTCCCCAATACTTTTTTTTCCCGCCCTTTCTCCCTTCCCCTGTTTCTCTTCTTCTACTCTACTGGTTTCCTTCTATTTTTTCTATTTATTTATAGTTATTTATAATTATTCTCAAATTTAGCTTTATAGACATACATAAAAGTGAAGTTTGTTGTGGTATATTCATGTACATATAGAGCATATTGTTTTAAAATTTATTTTAAATAGGTATATATATATGACAACAGAATGCAATTTTTTTATTCATTGTACACAATTGCAGCACAACTTTACATTTTTATGGTTGTACACCATATAGTGTCACACCATATGTGCAGTCATACATGTAGCTGGGGTAATGATGTCCATCTCATTCCACCATCTTTCCTACTCCAAGCCCGACACCTTTGCCTCCCCTTTGTCTCATCAAAGTTCTTTCATTTTCCCCATGTCCCCCCAATTATGATCAGCATTCACTTATGAGAGAGAACATTTGGCCTTTGATTTGGGGGGATTGGCTTACTTCACTTAGCATGATAGTCTCCAACTCCATCCTTTTACCTGGTCATCTATTATTTATGTGATGTTTATGACTTTTTTTGCTACAGTAATACTATGGAGGAATTGTCATATGGAACATATGGTCCACAAAACATAAAATATTTACTATCTGACATTTAACAAAAAGTGCTTGATGATACCTGTATTCAAAGAAAATGTTTTGAGCAAATTAGTTTCTGAAACTTGTGAATTGAATGTGTGTATTTATTGATGGTAGGAAACACCTGATATAGATGTACACTTAATTTATATTTTAATCTAATAGTGAAGAAAAAATTGCATATTAAATGAAGTTTAGAAATAAATATTTAAAAATTCTCCATTTGAAAATGTAATTCATTCCTAAATTGACTTCAGAAGATGAAATACAGCTAGACATGACTGTATATTATATATTTTATAGAGTTTTGACCTTTTCAAGCACACTATTTACCTTATTTTACCATTTTAGACAACACGATTGTTTAAATCACTATAAAATTTCTGGTGCATTTCTATTTCTTTGTGTGCTTTTCTTATAGATTTGACTATGTAATATTTTAGTCTCTGATTGGCACTTTATTTATTGAGATCAATTTCCCTTTCTTTTAGAAACAAAGAGTGATGTTCCATTTAGGATATTGCAAAGTAGTGTTACTAAAGAAACGTTGTAAATGTAAGGTCACTACTGAGATGATTTCCTGGTCATTTGAGCTGTACCTAGACCAATATCTTTTACTTAATCATGATCATTGATTTTTATACAAAGGATTAGTTAAACCTACATTTTACACTCATTGATTTTATGCTCAACAGTTGTTCTAATGTTTAGAATTTGCTTGAATTTTGAAATAGGAGTTCATTTTAAAATAGGAATGTGACATTTTAAAATTTTCATCCATGTGCTTTTTAATGTAATTGTAATGCCTCTGTAGAATAATATTTTTAGTATAGTTAATTGAACCCCAAAATTTCTCTATCCATTAGAGACACTGACGCTGGAGTTCTAAGTGAGCTGCTCAATGATGCATACTTTCTCATTGAAAAGTTCCTTATTATATCTTGATCTGCTTTACTATTTACACAATATTTGTAGAAGAATACTTGAAAGAGGAATTGCATTTTACTGTAAATATTTTGGAGAGTTTCCAAAGTAATTGAACTTGCATTCATTAGAATGTGGTAAGATAATTAACAGTAGAACATTTATGAAAGTCCTTTATAAAAGGTTTACAAGTCAAGAGGACACATACAAATTTTCTAACCTCTCAGAGTCCAGGCCACTTCACTACCTTGTCATATTTAAACATAATCAAAAAGACTGCCCAAGTAATTGAGCGAAAGTAGTTCTCTATAGGTGACTTACAAACTTGTTCAACCAATCCAGATAAATGGACAAAAAATAAATAACCATTTGACTTTCATGACCGTGGAGTACATATTAACCTTTCTTTTCTAATCAAATAACATATTTCCTGTTGTTACTCAAACTAAGTTACAAAACCTATGTTGAGTATTTATTTTATATATTATTGGTCTAATATGTAGGAATGGCCACATCTTCTGCTAATTTGCCCTTAATTTGTACCCATTCATAATTAAATCATGTAGGATTTTATCTAGGCTTTCTTGGGTACTAATAAACAAACTTGAATGTATATATGTAAATCTAGCTTTTAAATAACACATTTAAAACTTATAATTTATTTTAGCTTAAATTATTGCCTATTTTAGCCCTGGGATTTTTCTTCCTTAGAGGCATAATTAACTAATGAAAAATGGTTATTTCTCTGAAAGTAAAAAAAAAAACAAGTACATATAATATTTGCATACAAATGAGAAAATATAAAGTCAATATATTTAATGAAAACAGTTGTTTAAAATTACTTATATGTAGGGCAGCTTTATATATAGAACTTTCTATAGAAGAGGCAAGAATTTATCACTGCTGAAAGGTTTGTAAGAATATTCAAGTATAAAAAGTAGAAAGTAGTTTTTATTATAATTGTCATAATTTTTTAATACTTTTATTTTATTTGATTATTTATTTATTTATTCATTTTATGTGGTGCCCAGGAATCAAACCCAGTGCCTTGTGCATGCTAGGCAAGTGCTCTACCACTGAGCCACAACCCTGGCCCCAATTGTCATTGTTTTTGTTATGACTCTAAAACATTGCCTTTAATTTTTTTTTAGGATTATTTAAGTATATTTTTTGTCACCCATTTTTTCCCTATTTCAATAATGTGAGTCACTCTAGACTTTCTTCCATCCATCTCTTTTCTTTTATTTCAAAGAACACTGCTTTTTACAAACTATTTTTTAATAAAGGTAATTAAATTTGATGCAATATTAATCCTTTTAATCTTTTTTTTTATTTCGCAAGCATGTCTCCTTTTCTAGGCTGTAAAACTGGAATATGCAAGTCACATTTGAAAACTGGAAAATGGTCAAAGGTAAAGAATGAGAAGCAGGGAAAAGGAAATAACTTTGTGCTAATGCAAAAATATAATAAATGTGAAACATTTTCTCATGGATACATCAACTTAATAAACACATTTTAGTATGATACAGTGGGTAAAACTTCATATGTTAGCTCAGCTAGGCTGTGGGGCCCAGTTGTTTGGTCAAATGCTGATCCAATTGTTGCAGGAAACATATTCTATAGATGTGATTGATATTTACAACAAGTTGATCATAAATAAAAGTGATTGCCCTCTAAAATGCAGATGGACCTCCTCCACTCACCTGAAGTACTTGGAAAAGAGGTTTCCCATGGAACAAGGAATTCTGCCTCAGGAAGATAACAATGAAACCCGACCTGTCCTTCCAGCCTGCCAGCCTGCCCTATGGATTTATACACATACCTGCAGCTTCACCTCTCCACTGTTTCCAGCTGGCTGGCTTGTTGGACTTGCCAGAACCACAATTATCAAAGCCAATTCCTCAAAGCCAACTTTTTTCTCTCACTTTTACACAATTTCTCAACAGCTTTTCCCAACGTTTTGTTGTCCTCTTAATTTCTAATGAAAAAAGGCAATATGCAGTATCATTAAACATAATAAAACAAAGGTTTTTGGTATAATTTTCACAAGTGAAAGTGATAAAAATTATGGATAAATGATGGAAATTGGTTCATGCTCATGTATAATTTATTAGGAAATGAGAGAGAGGATGCAAAATTTTTTTAAAAAGCCCATTGTTGAATGAAATACTTTAAAAACAAGGTCTCAAATGAATAATAAAAATAATGTGGTGTAGTATTCTAAAATTAACATTCAGGTACAGGGAAATGAAGATTTCTAGAATCTACATTATATTTGATACTGAAATAGGTTGAGAAAAATAGGACAGAAGCAAATATTAGGACACTATTCAACTCAGTTATGTCAGATATTAAAGACATTAGTGAAAATATAAATAGTACTTTTACTATTAGCATATTTCATTTGAAAAATTCATTTTTTAATAAAATAATTTGTTAATAAATTTAGTACAGTTAATTTAAAGTGTATTAAGAACATTTTTTTAAAAAATCTGAGCTTTAATTTCTATATGGTACATATCTATAAATATGATACACTATCTTAGTCTTTTTAGGCAACTTCAATAAAATACCATAATTGGAATGCTTATAAATACCAGGAACTCATTTTGAAAAGTTCTGGAGAATGACAAATTTAAGATCAAGTCTTTGGTAGGTTTGGGGTCACATTTAGCTATCTTGTGGTGTTCTCACATTCTCACATGGCACAAGAGATAAGGGAGGTCTCTAGGCCTCTTCATAAAGACGAGAGATTATCCTTACCATCCCCACCAAAAAAAAATGTCTTTAAATAGTACTGAAGATTTTTGAATCTCTATTTATTTTGGAGATTGGTTTGCTGTTTTCTTACTTGTGAAAGCTTTTATTTTAGGTAACATGATGATGCTGGCCTCATATGATAAGTTGGAAGTGATGACTCCTTCCATTTTGGGGACAACTTTGTGAAATGTGAATGCTAATTCTCCTTTAAATGCTTGATAGAATTCACCATCTAGCCATTTGGTTCTGAGTTTTTCTGTGTTGAGAGGTTTTTAGTTAGTGATTCAGTGTCCTCACTTGATAAAAATATGTTGACATTGTTATGTTTTTTTGAGTCAGTTTATATCTTTTCTGTGTTTCTAGGAATTAGTTTTCTAATTTATTGGTGGTCCTTTTAAATATATATACTTAAATAAAATATATTATATATACATGTTTTCTGAATTGTATTATACTGGCTCAACTTTTAATTCTTTAGAAATTTCAATATTTGTTTTTTTTTTCTTAATCAAATTAGCCAAACTTTTTTTTTTCAATTTTATTCATCTTAGAGAAAAATACATAGCACTGTTTTTCAGTATTGTTTATTTCTGAGGTATTTTTTGACATTTTTTTTTCCTATTTGCTTTAGGTTTAGTTTGCTCCTCTTTCTCATTCCCTGCATCTTTGCCATCTTTTTTTTTTAGTTAGTTATTTGGTTAGGTATAAAGGTTTGCTCATTCTATTTCACAGGCATGTTTAGTTTTAGGTTCCCTTTGTAAGTGATGATGTTAAACACTATCTAGCTATACATCCCCCAATGTTTTTCTTCAATTTTTCCCTGGTAAGATTTATAGTTCTATATGAAAGTCCTTTTTACATGCATTTGGAATTAGTTTCATGTAAGCCATGTGAGGTTTATGTTGAGGTTTCTGGGAGGTTTTGTTTGTTTGTTTGTTTGTTTTGTTTTGGGCATGTGGATTGATCCAAATGATGGGGAAAGATAACCTTCTTGAAATGAAATGATTTCCTCCCTTTGTCAAAACATAGTTGGACATATTTTTTAGCAGCAATTTCTTTAATCTTATTTTGTTCTTCTGGTCTGTGTTCTGTCTTTTGCTAGTACTCCATTCTCCTATTAATTGCAGAAAAGAAGCTGTCTTTAACATCAGGCCCAATGATGCTTCCTGCTTTATTCTTTTCAATGTCTGGCTTTGAACTTTTGATACTCCTGCCTCAGCCTCCTCAGCCACTGGGATTACAAGCGAGCTTCACTGCCCCTGATGAGTATTGATTTTCAAGATTCTTTTTCTGAACCAGACACATTGGCATGCGTCTGTTATCCTGATCACTCTGGAGGCTGAGGCAGGAGGATTTCAACTTTAAAGATAGTCAGGGCAACTTAGCAAGACCCTCTCTTAAGATAAGAGTTTAAAGAGGGCTAGGGAGTAGTTCAGTGATAGCGTTCTTGCCTAGCATGTATGAGGTCCTAGGTTCTATCCCCAGTGTGCAAACTCACATGTATATACACACATATACACACACAAACACACACAAATTTTTTTTCTGCATCCATTTCAATAATTACAACTTTTATTTTTAGGTCTATTGATATGAAAGATTACATTGACTGGTTTTTAATTGAAGTACTAGTTTACCATACTGACAATAAATTCCAGTTGGAATTATGAATATAATTCTTTTAGCTAGTTCTGGATGTGATTTGCTAATTTTTCACCTAGAATACTAGCATAACCTTTTGAATTGGCTTACTTTATCTTAACCTAATGAATTGAGAGCTGTTGTTCTTATTATATTTATTTTTTAAAGAGAGAGAAAGAGAGAGAGAGAGAGAGAGAGAGAGAGAATTTTTTAATATTTATTTTTTAGTTTTCGATGGACACAATACCTTTATTTGTTTGTGGTGCTGAGGATAGAACCCAGCACTGCACACATGCCAGGCGAGCATGCTACTGCTTGAACCACATCCCCAGCCCATGTATTTATTTTTATTCCATCCCTTTTTGTTACTTTTATTGTTAGTTTAATTTGTTTATTTCCTAGATGAGGAACATTTGAGTTTTTATACTGATAAACATTTACTTAAAGACCTTGTGTAATCTCAAATTTATATTTCTGTGAGTAAATGTGGAATGGGATCTGCAGTTCATATGGAAAACACAAATTTAAGTTCAGCAAAAAGTACCAGACAAATTTCCAGAGTTGATATACAGTTTCGCATTCCTTTTGATGAAATATACAATTTTCAAATACTTTCTCCTTGAAAACGCTAGATATTTTCAGTTTCTTTCAGTTTTATACATTCTTAAAGGTGTATAAAGTAGTATTTGATTTTTGTATTGTATTTTCTTAATGTCTAATGATGTTTGAAAATTTTTTCAGATCTTGTATCTGAAATCTGAGAAAATTTCTGTAATTTAGATTCAATTAAAATCCAATCAAATATTATATCAAATATATGAGTCATTTTTCATTTAAAAAAATTGAGCAACACAAATTAATTTTATGATATTCAATTAATGTTTTTCTTTCTTTCTTTTTTCTTTTTTTGGACCAGGGATTAAACTCAGGAGCACTCAACCACTGAGCCACATCCTCAGCCCTATTTTGCACATTTTTTTTTTTTAGAGTCAAGATCTCACTGAGTTTCTTAGGGCCTTGTCATTGCTGAGGCTGACTTTGAACTCTGGATCCTCCTGCCTCAGCCTCTTAAGCTGCTGGGTTTACAGGCATGCACCACCTCACCCGGCTATTTCTTTTTTTATAAATCATCTTTTTTGTTAACCAAGAACTTTGCCTTAGTAATGGTTACAAAAAGTTTCTGATATACTTTTAGAAGTTTTATAATTTCATTCAATATAATTCAGGCTATGATTCATTTTATGTTAATGTTTGTACATATCATGGAGATAAACTAAGGTTAATTTTGTGTGTGTGCAAAATTTGCCTTTAATTAGTTCCTAAATGCATCATATATAATATGTGCTAATTCCTAATGCAGTAGAAAATCAAATTATTTATGATCTAATGTCTTCAAAATTAGACTCTCTTGATTGAACTACATTCTAAAAATACCTCTAATTGTAGAACTTCTAATCCTTGTTTTCACTGGCTTTACAGTTCCAGGATGTCATCTGCTCCATATTTGACTACTCTGTTTAAAGGGAGTCAAGATTCAGGTCCCAAGGACTTCTTTTTATTTTTTAGCCATAATTTTTTAGGGGTTACTTAAAGTATAAATCATTGATTATAAACTTTTTGCATCTACATGGTTAGGTATTACATTACAAAAGTATTGAGCATTTAAGATAGTGTCTATTTTTATGGACCTAATATTTAAAATTTCAAATAATTAGCATGTTCCAGATGTCCAATCCAAGGGATACTCTCACAGTTAGGATCTTATTTATATTTTCTATAATTTAAAAATAATTTAGATAATTCAGTAATTTACAATCATAAAACATTTCAAATAAAATTAAGGCATGACAAGTGAAATTAAGGAAATAAGATCTTTTTCCCCTCTTATTTTACTGTTTAGAAATTTTACCTTAGTCTCTCCATTTATTTTTTTAAAAAATTGGTTTATAGTATAGATTTCCTATTTCATAAGATTTGTTTATTTCTTATTATATTAGAGTTATTATACAATTGAATGTCAATGTTAATTTTTTCCTTCTGAGAAATCAGTGCTAATATTAGTGAAATTTGAAATTCTGAACAGTACCACATAATGACTGAGTATCCATACTCTGTTATTTATCTCTAATTGTCCTTAATTTTAAAAAAAATGATCACATTAGCAATTTAAAATTTTGATATTGTTTGTATTTTAATGGTTGAACTCTATCTCAAGCTTGATTTTATCCTCTGCATGTGGTTTTTCAGTGGGAATATTGCTATGCATAATTGTCCCATAGTTTCTAGTTACAATTTAAAAGTAGTAAACTACTGAAAATCAAAGAATGTTAAAATGAAAACTGTATCATAACATGGTGCAAAGGGCCAGAAGAATGGATAAAAAAATGTAATAGAGAATGAATTAAAAGAAGTTAAATGGCACAAGGGTAACTTTATATTTTGTTTAATTTTACCAAAAGTATGAAAATGTTATGGAAGGATTCTGCTATGATGAGTACCATCTGGTCTTATTTTGCTATATAACAATTTGCATAAAATCTAATAAGTTTGCTGTATTGCATGCTTCAGGAATTTAATAACCCAGAATTATGGATGATATACAGTACTTGGCAACAAATGTTAATAAACAGAAATTGTACTTCCAGTTAGAAATTCATACAGAAACCAATATGAATTTTAAAGAAAATGAAGTCATTGAAAATTGTTTTCTTAATTTTTTGTAATTAATCTGTTCTAATTAAGAAGGTGTGATTTGTATTTCTATGCTTTTACTTCTTTAGTATATTAAAGAAAATGAAGTTTCATCATTAACTTGGGAGAACTTAATGAGTATCATATAATTATTCTTCTTAATGTCTTTCTCTCACTGACTTTCTATAAAATAATGAATCTAGATGAAATTCCCTATTAGATGTGAAAATAAAAGTTTTTTTTAACTGTTATCCATACAAAGATGATATATCTGCATGGCTTTTTTAATAGGTTCCACTCCCTTTTTCTTGTATTAAACAGTTATTTTTCTCTCTCCTCCTGTCTACATTATCCTTAGGTTTGGCCTTCTCATAGGTAAAGAATAATAACAATATTTTATATTAGAATAAGTTTTTAGCCTAATACCTATACTTCAGGTATATGTGTTCTCTTTCTATACTCTAGTAAATGCAAGGTTATTGCAAAATTCAACTATATTGGCCTTTTCTTGATATTCTTTCTTTATAAATTATAAAGTTTTGAAGTCTATATGGTTCTTTTCGTACAATTGGGAAAATAATATCATGTTTAAAACAATAGGATTTTACCTCACGTCAGTTATTGAAGAATTTGAGAATCTGAGAGAAATTATTCTCTGATCATAGGTTTTTTAATTTATTTAAAGAAACAGGACAGGGGCTGGGGATTTGGCTCAAGCGGTAGCGCGCTCGCCTGACATGCGTGCACCCAGGTTCGATCCTCAGCACCACATACAAACAAAGATGTTGTGTCCACCAAGAACTAAAAATAAATATTAAAAATTCTCTCTCTCTCTCTCTCTCTCTCTCTCTCTCTCTCTCTCTCTCTAAAAAAATGAAACAGGACAACACAATAGTAATTACTAAACTGGATTAATGTGCAGATTGAATGGAATGGAAAATATGCAAACAGTTTCATGGCACAGAGAAATAATACAAGAAATACTGGCATTTTTTAAGCTCTTCATTTGGGGTCTGTTTAAAACCAAGAGGCAATCTATTTTGTAAACTATAATTTGTGGAGCCAAGCATATAGAAATCTCCATAACATTCCTGAAATATTTTACAACGTCATAACACTTTAGGCATTTATTTTGTCAAACAATGGTAGAGTAAGAGGGTATGATTTTCCTGTATGTTTATGTGCATATTCTGTATCTGTCAAATCCAATAGAGATAAAGATAAGTTAGAGTGACAATAGTTTTTGATATATTCTTGTTATTTCAAATCAAGCTAAACCCATTATTTAAACTCATTTATCTTTGTTAAAATTTTTACTTTTGGAGGGAGCTAAAAAATACTTTGCTATTCCTTTTATTTTTTTTTTCTTTAATTCTCCATGCTTTATTCAGTTTAGAACAAAAATTGAGAAAAAAATAACCTGTGCAACTAGCCAACCAGCCAGGGAATGATTCTATGTGGAGTGTTGGTTACCTGTTAGACACAAGATGCCAGGTATTCAAGAAGCAATGGTGAAATGAGCAATCATAGTAGCTTTATTCAAGAATATTCCAGTTTAGTCAAATTGGAAAGACAAATAAATAAAACCATGTTATACCAATTGAAATGGGTTTCAAATAAGAAGTATACAAGTGACATAGACAGTAGAGAGTAATTGAGTTTAATTATTTACTTAGCAAAGATGTGATAGCCAATTAAATCTTCAAAATATGAATAGGTATACACATGGTAGGGGGAATTATGCTCTGTGAATAACAACACAGGATGACCTCTTGGGTTCTGGCTCAGTGGTAGAGTGCTTGCCTAGCACATGTGAGGCCCTGAGTTTGATCTCCAGCACCACATAAAACTAAATAAATAAAATAAAGGTATTGTGTCCATCTACAACTAAAAATATATTAAAAAAAACCCAAAACACCAGTTGATTTTCAAATGCTGAGAAGCCTTAATACCTATGCTCAATAAAATTTTTAAAATAGTACCTGTTTACAATATACTATAGCATATTTTAAAATGAATATTTTTAGGGAAATATTTTGAGACTATGAAATAAGTACTATTTTATAGTGTTATCAAAGCTAGTAAATACTTGATTAGCATGTTGGTACTACTACCTACATTGCACATGAATGTACAGTAGAATAAAAGGATAAGTGTTCTTCCTACAGTTTTAGAACTGACAAATGGATGTAGCTGTAGTTCCCTAACATTAAGCTTACTGAAACTTGTAACTTTCCTCTACAATGTATCACTTTTGATTTTTATTTTAAGATAATTGTTTTATCTTGTTTTATTTTCAGAGAATAACTACTTTGGTGGAGTGAACAAGGCTATTTATCTGTATTATCTTCACCCACTCAAGACACAGGCATGTGTTGTGAGTCTTGTTGTCAGCCCTTTTCATGAGGCATATGTCAGAAACTAGACAAGTTGTGCCTTCAAACCTGTCTCCTGGGTAAGAAAGTTTAATACACAGACTGTTACAATGTGTGTGTAACCTAAACAAATGACTCTAGCATGACTGAGTATAATTAGTCACATCCCTCTTATATCCCTAAGTTAAGTTTAAGGTGCCAAACTTTGATCAGTAAAACTTGGAGCCAGGCATGGTGGCACTTGCCTGTAATTGCAGCTACTAGGGAGGCTAAGTTAGGAGAATCACAAGTTTTATACCAGCCTGCACAATTTAGTGATAACCTGTTCTAGGTAAAAAAGGTTATAGTGTAGTGCAAAAGCATACCTAATTTCAATCCCCAGTACTATATAAAAAAAGGTCAATATTGCACTGCTAAAAATAAAAGATTTTACTTAAAACTACTTACAGCAAGGGAGACGACAGGAGTTAGTGTAAACTCTACTGGAACAAGAGATGTGGAAATTTTTAATTTCTGAAGTGAGAAGAAAAATATTGGAAACATTCAGTTATTCTTAAATTTTCAAATATTTTTTCTCTGTTATTATACTGTGAAAATATATTTCTCTTCACTGAACAAAATATCTGACAAGAACAACTTAACAACAATTTGTTTTGGTCCATGATTTTTTAGAGCATTTGGTCCATGGTTTTGGCCCTGGATTGACTAGCTCCATTCCTCTGGGTCTGAGTTGTGGCAGAACATCGTGGTGGAATGGTGTGTGGTAGAGAAAAGATGCTCAGCTCATGGCATCCCAAAAGCAGAGAAAGAGTGTGAGGGAGGTGGGGAGAAAGAGGTCAGAAGAATGTATAGCCCTTGCACAGTTCCAGTGACTTAATTCCTTCAACTGTGCCCCATCTGCCTACAGTTCACTATCTACAAGTAGTCCTTTCAAATTATTAATCCATTGTTGAGAGCCACAGCCGAAGGGGCCCCAGCAAACTTTCAGACTACCAGCTGATGATTGGCTCACAGCAGCCCCAGCAACATCTAGCTGATTGGCTCCTCTGTGGTGATGCTCATTGGGCTGTTTCCCTGCCCTTTCAGACCACGGAGCTACTCATTAGGGGACTTTTTTGGCTCTGCCAACGCGACGCAGCCAATCGGCCTCAAGAGCAGGAGGATTGTGGGAGGTGGAGAGGCTGGTGGTTGGGGGAGTGGCTTGTGGGAAGCCGGTGGTGGCAGTTGGGCTCTGAGGGTTTTTCCTGAGGAGCTGTTTTTTTTGGCATGTGTGGTTCTAAAAATAAAGTTAGTTTCATTTGACAAGTGGCTCCTGAATTGTGCCCAGTCAGACTGCAGCAATCCATCAAATGAATTTTTCTACTGAGGAAGTTAAAACCTTCATGATCCCCTCACTTTTCCAAAAGTTTGACCTTTGGACATCAGTACATCGGAGACCAAGCCTTCAACATATGAGCTTTCACAGAACATCAAAAATCCAAACCCTAATGTACACCCTTTACATTTGACAATTGGCACCAATTAGAATTCCATGCCCTGCACGGAGGGGCAGATAGAGCTGATATCTTATTTGATGTGTTCATTCTAAAGACTTGACTCCTAGGTCCTCAAGGAAGATATTCTTGAATTTAAAATTGTCAAAGAGACTTTTAAATATATTTACATATCAAAGGGATAAAGAAATAATTTATGATTACAGTTTCTGAAGTGTATACACTATGAAAAGGAAAGCTATGCGAGTGTTGAGAAGAACTCTTTACAAAGTATAGAGAAGCTGAAGAAATCATAATATTCTTTGATATGGTTTGAATATAATTTGTCCCCACCAGAACTCTCCTCATAATTTGATTGCCACTGTGAGAGATGAAATTTTTTAATACATGATGAAACAGGGATTCATTCCTTTTCAAGTGGGTTAATTTCCACTGGGCTGGATTACATACTCTGAGAGTGAGTTGTGGTAAAGTGTGACTCTCCCTCACATTTGGTCTTTTCTTGCATGTCCACTTTTTCTCCTGAAGCTCATTTCCAATATGAGTTGAAGCAGTACAAGAATTTCACTATAGGAGGCCATCTGATCATTCCAAGCCTCCAGAAGTGTAAGCCAAATAAGCCTCTCTTATTTATAAATTTCCAGTCTCACACATTCTGCTTAAGAAACACAAATCAGACTAAGATGTGATTCTTTGTCATAAAACATGCTAGGTTGTCTGTAGGCACATTTTGAATATGCTATTTCTTCTATTTCTGTAGTACCATTCAACACTTGAGTATTTAAACTGAGCTTTCTCCACTAAAGTGGCAAAAAGTGTAATGCATTTTCTTTAGACTGATGATGATGAAGATGATGATGATGATGATGATGATGATGATGATTTGCAGTGCTGGGGATTGAACCCAGGGTGTTATATATGCCAGTCAAGTGCTTTCCCACTCAATAACATGCCCAGCCCTTTGACTCTAAATTATTTATCCATATAGTATCTAAAAATAATACCAGTGACCTTTTAATTTGAGAAATGTCTTATATTTTAATATTTTTGTTGCCCTTAATAAATATAAAAATATGACTATTGAACATATGTGTTTGTAACTCTTATGTGATTTAAAGAAAGTTTGTCACCAACTCTTGTAAGGAAGTTGTGGGAAGTGTCTATCATCCCACTGCTTCCATTTCTGTGAATGATCCACTTCGCCATGTGGTATAGCTTTTGAATATTAATTAGATGCCTTTATATATTCTTTGCATTTCTGAGTCCAAAGCAGTGTGGCCTTCCAAAGAAGAAGAAACTGATAATTACTTTTACTTGTATCAGCCCACAGTGAATTCAGTTTTCTAAGGAGACTCACCTATACTAAATCATGTTATATCTATACTTCAGATAAATGAATTTCAAAGTGCATTTTAAGTCCCTGTATATAAGATATTGAGTTATATGCCATACTATGCTGTAATTTGAAAGGTTTCTAGTTGAAAAACTATTGAATAAAGTGTAAATTTGCAATGGCATCTTTTTTCCCATCTTGTTTTCTCTGTGTAATATTGTGTTCAATGACTTATATGAAGACTTTACAAAGTTTAGTCTACAACCTTGGCAGGAGACTCCAAGTTGTTCAGGCTAACTAATTTGATTCATATATGTGGCTGTGCTGGACCATACCTCTAGAAAATTAGTAAAATGATTTTTGAAGAGCAAGCAATTCACATAAACAAAAGGTCTTGAAATTTTAAATTACTTTCTAGCCCTGCTTCCTGAAATACCAAACAAGCTTATTTACATTATTCGACTGATAATATTCAGACCTCAGGATAAGAAATAACAATCCTTTTCTTAACTTATATTAATGAAATTATTTCAGTAGTATTGAGTTCATATTAGAGGCAACTTTTTATGAGTTGGATCAATAGTACAGTAAATCCTGGAACTGTACATAATTATTAAATTAATCAATAAATGAGTTAATGCAGATATATTTATGAAAGGTTCTAAAAGCTTATTATTTTTTTAAATCCTGCTAGTTAATAATACGGTTATAGTTGTACATGTTCACTCATAATTTTTATTATATTGTTTTAAAAATAAATTACATACTTTTCTAGAGAATATTATTTTACATAAAACCATTAATGGAAACCAAGAATAATAAAGGTAGATCAAATACGCCATTGTATTGGGATTAACTGATTTGTCATGTTGCCACAGTCTCTGGCTGGGCACAAATCACGAGTCTCCACACAGCTTGTAGATTCAAACAGCAATTCTTTATTCCCGAACTCACACCGGCCGTCTACAAACATGCTCTGGGGGAATCCACGTTCTCTGCCCAAATCCACTTCTCCCAAAATCCACTCTCTGCCCAAATCCACTCCGCATGGGCTTCTGTCTCCCAAAATATACTGTCTGACCCTAAGCACTCAAGAGGAACTCAGCAGCAGGATACGCCCTATTCTAAAGGGGGAACACCCTAATCTCCTATTATGCTAAACCGCCCTATTCTAAAGGGGGAACACCCTAAACACGAATCCTGCCCTGGTCCTTGAGCAAGGTCACCTTTCAGAAGTCCTTCCACTAGACAGCATGGGAGTAAGCTGGCAAGGAATTTGTCATACCTACTTGGCTGATGGCTCCCAGCATCTCCCCCCTTCTGATTAATTAAACAACAAGTAATGTGGCTTAAGGACCTTGCCTGGTAGGTTGTCCAGTTCAACATATGGCGCTTACCCGTCATTGGAAAACTGACCTTTAGGCGTCAGCCTCCTGTCTTAGGTTGATACCACTGCAACTGGATCATACCCGTCACTGACTACCAGTCCAGCATACAGCCATACTTGTGGATAGGTCTATGCACCAGTGGGGGGGTGAGGTTCTTTGCCTCACCTCTGTTGGCCCCCAAATTTGGCCTTGGTGCCAGTGGGGGAGTGAGGTTAATGTGGCTTAAGGACCGTGCCTGGTAGGTTGTCCAATTCAACATATGGTGCTTACCCGTCATCGGAAAACTGACCTTTAGGCAACTGACCTTTAGGCGTCAGCCTCCTGTCTTAGGTTGATACCACTGCAATTGGATCATACCCGTCACTGACTACCGGTCCAGCATATAGCCATTGGCCCCCAAATTTTAGACCATCACTAGCAGAAGGGAGGAGGATACAGAAATGCCACGACACCAAGCCAATTGACAGTTCCTTTGGAAAAATTGCATCATTGGTGACACCTTCAGCAAAGATATGGTGACACCATCAGCAAAGATATGCCAGCATTACCACAATTTGCTGCACTAAACGTAGTTACATAGTCCAGGCAAGTTCTGTAAGCAGTTCAAAGGGGAGGAATCTATCAATCTGTCTGTCTCCTCCCAAAGTCCGTTTCCTCCCAAAGTAAGTTGACTCCTTGATTGAGCATACTTGTTGAGTTATATTCATTGGGATGAAGATAGGAATTCTGGCAATGATGCTAAAAAGACATTAACCTGAAAAGAATTATTAAATATAATGAAAAGGAAAGGTGAAAGTAAACAAACAGATCTGTTAACCTCCTTAAAAAACAATCCTAAACAGCTGTTTACCTGATTTAAATGAGTAAACAAGCAGATCTGTTAACCACCTTTAAAAACAATCCTTAACAGCTGTTTACCTAATTTAAATTAAGCCATTTAAATCACGTGAATAAAAAAAAAATTCGGATCCATTTTCTCATGAGCGCTCCTCATACATGAAATACGCACACACAGACATACAACACAAAACACAAATGTGCAAACAAACGTATAACACATAAGATAATAATAAAGGCCTTGTAGCTTTACCTAGGTGAAATCTCCATTGCAATGTTTAAAAACTCTATAGTCAAAAAATAAAACTGATCAGAAAAACATTAACCTAGGTTTGTATGAGCTCAAAAAATAAAAATAGAAACTTATGATGTGGAAAATGCAATAATAAAATAGATATTGAAAAAAGCATCCTGGTTAATCACAGTCGCAGATGTAAGAATGGCCAAGCTGGAGTTCTGGATATCAGCTGTTATGGATTTGAGTCAAATTATCTTCTTTTTGATCTGTAGAAATCATTTTGGTTAGTCTTTCTGGAATCCAAATCGGCTGCTGTTCTCCCTGTGGAAACACGCAAACAGAGCCCCGACTCCAGACAATCACTGGGTCTGGACCTTTCCATTGTCCTGTTAGAATATCTTTCCAAAGAACTTTAGGCTTATGCACATTTTTTGGATACATATGCCTTTCCGCAGCACTAAGTCCTGATGAATCCAAATTTAAAAAGTTTAGAGTAAAAAGGGTTATTTTAAGTTTATCTTTGGGGGATATATACCCCTTTCCAATTTATAAGATTAACTAGGCTTCGAATGACGCAATCTTTCCTCCGTCATGAAGGCATCTTAACCACCTTCAAATTAACCTTTTAAAGCCTTTTAATTATCATCTATACTGTACTTTTAAATGTACTTTTTCACCACCTACAGCTTCACTCTTTTAAACGAGGCTTAGATTCTGTTTAAATCGCTTAATGTTAGTTTACATGGCTGCCCTTCAACCAAAGGCCTTTTTTACTCCATTAAGAAGCTTTGTCTCAATCTGCCATGTACAAATATCTTTTTTTTCTTTCTTCCTTTCTCAAGCTTTAAAAGTAAGTCTAGTTTCCTCAAAATCTTTTTAAATGGCATTTCACAACTTTTTACTTTACCACACAGAGAGTATCTCATCTAGAAACATTTCTTTTTCTTTTAACCTTCCATATTAGAATATATTTTCACATCTTCAATCTTTTAATATTTCTTTTCTAGCCATTAACCCTTTTTATAAATTCACATTCTGAAATAACCCTTATAAAATTTGATTTAGACAAATTACTCCACTTTAAGAAGATGAAAGACTTTCATGTTTTTTATGATACTGTAATTGAAACCCAACTGAAACTTCTTATACTCTTTGTATATAAATTACACCTGATAGAATCTTAACATTTAGTAACCTTGTTTCAGCAAAGACATAGACCAAAGCAATTAAACATTTTTCCATTCACCAATTTATGAAAACACACATAATGGTTAAATATATTACCTTATGGAATTAATAAGTAAAGAGTACTTGATTTCATATTTAGTGGTTGATATTTTAACACTCTAGTTTTGTAAATTAATCAGATGTCTGTAAAAATCAAGATCTTAGACAAATGTAGTAAACAGAATTAGCCATCTCTTTCTTGTTGAAGAAAAATCCTTCTACAGGATACCATGATGGTCCCATTGATATATTTAACAACTTCTCGTTTAAAAGCCATGAGCTACATTTTTGTATTTTATCAACATATGCCCTAGCTGTTCTTAGTCTTACTGGGGTGCCTTTTTTCTCTAACAATTTCTCTTCCTTGCTGGTGAACAACTTCAAACCTTGAGTCAACCATTTTCCCCAGTTTGCCTGAGAAAGTTCTAGGAACAGGCAACTTGAAATAAAAACAAAATAAAACAAAATAAATCAAAACAAGAACACACTGCTCTCCTTCAGGGGCGAGTAATTTCACTTACTTCCAAATTTTAAACGTTCCCGTACTGGCCACCAGATGCCGCAGTCTCTGGCTGGGCACAAATCACGAGTCTCCACACAGCTTGTAGATTCAAACAGCAATTCTTTACTCCCGAACTCACACCGGCCGTCTACAAACACGCTCTGGGGGAATCCACATTCTCTGCCCAAATCCACTTCTCCCAAAATCCACTCTCTGCCCAAATCCACTCCGCATGGGCTTCTGTCTCCCAAAATATACTGTCTGACCCTAAGCACTCAAGAGGAACTCAGCAGCAGGATACGCCCTATTCTAAAGGGGGAACACCCTAATCTCCTATTATGCTAAACTGCCCTATTCTAAAAGGGGAACACCCTAATCTCCTACTATGCTAAACCGCCCTATTCTAAAGGGGGAACACCCTAAACACGGATCCTGTCCTGGTCCTTGAGCAAGGTCACCTTTCAGAAGTCCTTCCACTAGACAGCATGGGAGTAAGCTGGCAGGGAATTTGTCATACCTACTTGGCTGATGGCCCCCAGCATCATGTAACATAAAGAAAATTAAAATTCCTAAGTATACATTCTGTTAAATTAAACTGAGACTTCCATGAGTCAAATTTATATAGATAATCCTAAATATAAATAATCTTTAAATCTTCATATATAAGATGAAATTATTCCATAGTTTGTATCTAATAGTTGTTTTTGAAGCTGTGTCTAGAACTGTCAATAAAAATAAGACTCAGGAAGTTTTTGTAGTTATATTCTTACCCAGAGCTTATAAGATTTAGCCTAGTAAATCTGGGAAAACAAGAAAAATTAAGTTTGTAAAATTGATTTTTAAAGAACAGAGATTTTCTAGAGCTCAGCATGTGTGTGATGGGATTAAGATATTTTCATAGCTAAAAATATGACTCAAAAATAAAGAAGATTTTGACCTCAGAGTGGATATTGTGATTGTCTAAGGAAGCAGGATTTACTTTTTATTTTAAAATTAATTCTTTATGTGGCAATTAAAGTATGTGTATGTATTTGTATTTATCTATGTGTTTATATGTTCTTAAGCAAAATGCTATATACAAAAGCTATCCAGATGTCAATCACAATTAAGGAGTATTGAGAAGCAAAACACAAAATAAGTCCAGGGCCAAAGTCATGTTGTTTCTCTGGTAGGGCATTAAATAAGGGTGGTTTCAAAGAGAGGCTGACTGTCATATCTATATTCTCAGAGCAAATGAATCAAATGGGAATTCTTGTGTTTGAACATTAAAATATGAGTCTAACAAATAAGTAGAAAAATAACTGAAAAGTCTGTATTTCAGTGTACAAATAAGAGAAAGTATATACTGAGTTAAGAAAATAAATCATTACTTTCATTGTCTAAAATGTTTCAATGTCATCAGAGCTAGATATTCAAAAGTTCTAATAAGAGCTTGCCTTTATTTCCATATTGTGATTTTGATTTCTGTCATGTTTACTATATTCAGATTTAGTATCCCTCACCATGCAAGCTGACCTCCAGGGGCATTAAGTTTACTTTCCATTATTTTGACAACATCACAGAAGGAAATTGCTTATATTTACAAAAACCTTTACCAAATTTCTAGAATAAAATCTCATTGATCTCAACTTGCATACCCATGTCTATTACTCAGAGACTAATGAAAGCTTACAGCAATCATAAACTCACAGCCAACTAATAAGAGTTTAAAAAAGGAAGGTTTTGTTCATTACATAAGTCATGCCTAGGACACAGAAAGGATTTGAAACACAGGAAAGCACTCTTATGTGACTTGTCAAGGATTCAATTAGTAAACTCACCTAAATGTAGAAGAGACTGAAAAATACATTTGATGTATAGCAAGAAAGACCAAATGAGACAGGATTTGTTTCTCTCATGTCTTTTAATTTCCAATTACTTTTCACAGAGTTTGGCATGCTAATAGATCTGATCAGTGTGGCACATCTAACCCTGAAGTTGTGGGGAGGACAAAGAGTCAATCCCATTCAATCCCACCCACATTACAATGCAAATGGAAGAGGAATGATTTTCAAAGGAATTGAGTGGCTTTTATAGACAAATAGGTGGATAATGACAAAGATACTGGACATCCAATTGTCTTTTACAGTGCAAAGAGAAAAAATATACACATTCTCCTATTTACTAAATAAATTCTGAGATACTGGGTTCTTTCTTATCCCTCAATCAAATATAGGCAATTGAGTTGATAGGCTAAATTACTGATGGAAATGTGATTATCTGATCAAAAATACATGAAAAAATATACAGTATCCTAGCAATAAGAGAACTGCATATCAAAAGTAAGAGTTCATTTCACTCCACTCAGAATGGCAATTATAAAAAATACAGCCATAAATGTTGGTGAGGATATGGGTAAAAAAGTATGCTCATACATTGCTGGTGGGACTGCAAATTGCTGTAACCACTATGGTAATCTAAGGTATGGATTTACCTCAGAAAACTTGGAATGGAACCACCATTTGACCCAGCTGTCCCATTCCTACATTTATACCCAAATTACTTAAAATCAGCATACTACAGTGATACAGCTACATTGGTGTTTAAAGCAGCTCAACTCACAATAGCTAAACTATGAAGCCAACTTAGATGCCCTTGAACAGAAGAATGGATAAAGAAACTGTTGTATACATCACAATGGAATATTACTCAGCCTTAAAGAAGAATGAAATTATGGCATTTTCTGGTAAAAGGATGGAGCTGGAGAATATCATGCTAAGCAAAATAAGCCTATCCCAAAGAACCAAAGGTTGAATGTTTTCTTTGATATGTAGATGCTAATTCACAATAAGAAGGGTGGGCTAAGGAAGAATAGAGATACTTAGAATTTGGTAGATGTGAAGGAAGGTAGGAGAAGGGTTATGGGAAGATGAAGGATAGTGGAATGTATCTACAATTGGTACCCTGTGTGCATATATGACTACATAATTGGTGTAATTCTATATCATGTACATCAGAAGAATGAGACGTTATACTCCATTTATGTATGATATGTCAAAATGAATTTGACTGTCATGAATAACTAATTAGGACAAAATTAAAAAGCCATAAAATTCAGAAAAAAAATAGTGAAAGACAAAAATAGAAAGAAAGAGGAAGGTCAATAAATAGAAAACCATAATTAATATTGTAGGTATTAATACAACTATATCAATAACCTCTTTAAATGTCAATGGTCTAAATGCATCAGTTAAAAGACACCATCAAAATAGATCAAGAAGTAAAAATCAGTGTGTATCCTACCAGTCTGAAGTCTGACAGAGAGCTATTCATGAAATAAACAAAGATCTTGTCTTTCCTCATTTAAAAAAAATTGTGATTACAAAATGTATATAAATGTTAAATTAATAATTCTATATATTTTCCTCATTTTTCTATTGGTTAATTAGAGTTGTGCATATTAATGGGATTTGTTTTATTATTATATTGATACAGGCACACAATATAACAATGTCATTTGGCCAGTATCACTCCTAGACATTTTCCCCCTCCCTCCCTACCTCCCACCTCTTGTCCCTTTTGATGCAATGTATTATTAGAATAATAGTGTATTTTCACCAATGAGTGCTATGTTCATTTTCAAAAAAGACTAACCAGATGTGTACATTTTATAGATTATTGCAAACTGCAGGTGATTCTGGAAATAAGGAGATAAGAATTATCTGAGCTACTGATAAACTCTCAAATGGGTGAAAATATATTTTGATATTTTTCAGAGATAATGTATTCATAGAATCTCAAAATTAGAAAAGATATTAAAAGTCATCTAATTCAATAGGAATCTTATCTCTGTGACTCTGTGCAGTGCCTATGGAATACATGGTAACTCCTATCTTTTTTATAACTCAATTTAAGCCATATACTAAGATATTAATAGTTACTGCATTTTATTAATAAAACTATTATCTGATTTTAATGAAAATTGAATTTCACCCAAAAGTTTTAGGGAGAAGAATAGAATGTTCAATTGTCACCTAATAAATGTGCTGCACAGGCAGGAACCAAAGGTTCTGAACAGACTTGTATGCAAAGCTAACATCTTTTCATTTCTGTCAGGTCTATTATTTTGCCATTTTATTCTTCAGATACTAAATAGAATTGATCTGGTGCCTCCAACAGAGCAAATTTTATCTTAATGTATTATGCAAATTAATTTCTAATCTATCGTATTCTCATTTATTTCTTTAAAATACCATAGAGCAGGCTTATATTATGCACACACACACAGCCACATGGACTCTGGAAGTGCCTTTTGTGATCACATTACTCCTTTCTTTGAAAAAATTCCATGCAGAAAGGGCCTATCTGGGATACTGGAAAAGTGGAGATGATTCAAGTCCACCAGGGAACGGATACTGATGCCTTTTCTATGAGGACATGGCCTGACTGGTGCTTTGTTGCATTAGTTACCAGAGAACATTAATATTTATAAACATTTATGTTAAGAGAAGTGCAGAGATTAGTAGTGCAAATCTTTCTGGAAGAGGCTGCTACCTGGAGTATAAAAAGATTATGGAAACACAAGAATGTAGCAATGTTTCCAACTCAGGCAAGACATTACCTGCATGTAGAGTGTCCCCAGAGAGAAAGGGGAGGACAGAAAATCTGAGCTAATTTACATTCCGTTTATTTGCTCTCTGTGCAGTCAATTACTGCATCCTTCTGCTTTATTTAAAGCAGAAAGACAAAAATAATAAAATTGAAACAAGGGTTTAGTGTTTCTTTCCACCAATCCATAGAGCATTAGAAAATATTCATGCTGTTTATCGAGTTTCCATTTATTTTAGAGTTTACCTGTGTAAGATTATAAAGCTAATACCCCTTCTTGCCTTGTCTGAATACCTCATAATGCTCCCGTCATAGCTTGTAACTCTAACTGTTCATTCACAGAAACTTAGGCAAGAATGGAATATTTTAGATGACAACATGAGGATGAAGCCATCCAAACTTGAAGCAGTTGGTGGAATTGTATAGAATAAGTGACCACACGAAATAATGAATTAAAAAAAAAAAGGCATGATCAAATGCACTGAAAAAGTGCATGCATGTAGTGATGTTAATGATGCATGCACTTTAAATCTTGTCTGAAATGATGAAAACAAAATAACAGGCAAAAATGTATTTTTGATATTCAGGTAAAGATGAATATAGATTGTTATTTATGAATGTGTTAATGTTGTTATGAAAAAATAATTTTAGACTTTTAGATGTGAAAATTGTGTGATTATAGATAAATATTTATGGAATATAGTAATGCTTTAGGGGAAAAAAAAGCTGTTACATTGTCTCTCCTCTTTGGGCTGAAGATGAAATTGAGTGTAATGATTTCATTTATGATAATGGTATTCTGAGCTGACAGCAGCCATTTGTGGCAGTACTTAACTGGGGATGATGTAAGGTTCCTCTTAACATATTATGCACCATCACCACTGTGGCAATCAGAATGCTTGGCGAGTTCAGGTGCTAACAACAGTCATTCCTATTTTTCATTCAAATGTATATGTTTCAAGTATGCATATACACATATGCACACATATTCATATATGTTCACAAATAAAGTGTTTTTTTAAATCTTGACCTTTTCAAATTTTAGATAACACTGAACTTTGGAACTTTGTCTTTTAGAAAATTATAATCATATAACATTTGTGAGAGGCATAAGTCACATTTAAAAAAAAAAAAAGAAATTTTATATTTCACAACTTTTAAGAGATCTCCATATTTTCAATAGCAATGTGTATGTATTTTATGTGAGATCTAGTTATAGTATAACTAATAACAATATCTTTAAAATCCATTAATATTTGGACACTTAGAAGTCCATAATTCTCTGATATTTTTACATGAAATTCAATAAATACCCTGTATGTGGTTTCTTTTATAACCCTACAAGAGCTTTGAATAAATGTTTAGACATTACGGGAAAGACTGCACCAAATGCTATGATTAATGTTACTAAACAGTTTCTATTATAAACTTCTGTTTTCTGAACCTGACATGATTCTGAACATGTCTCGGTTTGCACTAAAGTGCTGCAGGTTTTGCCTCTTTCCCAAGGTGATTTTTCTCATGTGTGGGAGGAAAATCTGTTCCCTTTTTCTTAGAAGTAAGAATATGGAAAAATACATTCTTTTTATTGTAAAAATAATGTACTTGAATAAAAAAATAGTCCAAATGATATGCCTATATAACTAATATAAATACACAACCCATTTTGTTTTGATTACAAAAATACATTGTTCTAGATTGTAGAACAATTTAGAAAAACAGAAGTATTTAAAGCAATACAAATATATATATATATATATATATATATATATATATATATATATATATGTCAACTCAGTTCAGTTCATATTTTTTCTGTCTTTGAAATCATTAAAAATGTACATACTGAATATTTTTAAATTAGAACATATAAATATACAGTAGCAAGCTATGTTTTTATATATTCTCTACTGTAATTCTAAAAGGCTTCATGAAAACTCATTAATGTAAATGCTAAAACTATTTAATCAATCATCAAATGTAGATTCAGAATTCTATCTTCATTTTCCTATTATAACAATTAAAATATAATATCTAAACTTGAACACATGTTTTTGTGACTTTTAATATTTCTTTGTAAACATTTTTTGAGTTGAAAAAATTGCCAGCTGTCAATTGACATAGATTGTCCTATTTGTTGATGATAAAAGCAGATTATTAGTTCCATTTTTCTTTTGAATAAGTATGAGTTTGTGGCTAATTTTTCTTTAATCAAAGATTAGCAAAGTTGTTAAAGACTACTCTTGGATCATTCTTACAATGTCTTCAAGGTATCACCTTCCTTGTTTCTTTTCCATCTTCAATGACTGGCAAGTTGGTAACAAGGTGACCCTTGAGACATTTGTTGAATTTAATAGCTACTATTATTTTATAATCTGGACCGCATGGCAGAAAATTATTCTGCTGGCTTATATACCTATTCAGGAGTATTACTTGAAAAACAATTTCTTTTCTTTGAGCTTCAAAATTTGGGAATACATTTTTACATATAAATGTTTATGCCATTTAATTAAAATATAATTGGCATTTATAATTTAGGTGTTTCCATATCTTGGCAATTGTAAATGATAGTTCATTGAGCATAAGAATGTGTACATTTCCTAGATATGCTAATTTTGATGTTTTGGGATATTTACTCAGAAGTGGGATTATTGAACTCTATGAAGAACCAGCATATGTGCTCCATAATGTCTATATCAAATTGACTACTCATCAATGCTATACAATTTTTTAAAAAATATGTTTTAGTTGTTAATGGACCTTTATTTTATTTATCTATATGAGGTGCTGAGAATCAAGCCTAGTGCCTCACATATGCTAGGCAAGCACTGAGCCACCACCCCAGCCCCCAATGCTGTGCAATTTTATCATAGTATAACTACACCAACTCTCCTTGTTTATTATTATTTTTTAATTTATTTACAGTAGTGATAAGCTATGGGTTTGTTACTTTGTTACCAGTTTATGGAATTTTTTATTGTTTATAATATCTTTTATATTTAAATCTTAAAGTTACATAACTGGTCTCACTCACCTTCTAATCTTATTAGAACCTGGTCTGGTAAGTACATGGTAAATTTGATTGATTGAATGGGTAGACTAATGAGGTCATATTAACATAAAAATTCATAGAAATAGTTATCTCATTGTCATACTCCTTTCCCCCAAACTTAACCTCATCTGCTTTTATATTGTTGCCGTGGAAATAAGAGACACTGCTACAGAGAAACTGAGTGATTTTTCACAAGCTATTTCACTTCTTTGGGCTTCACTTATTTCATCAGTGAAGAAGAAAAGATAATTTTTTAATAACCCTTCATGTTCTATAGTACTGTGTAACTTCCACTAGAAGAGTTGGAATATACATATACATATATATGTATATACTGTTGTAGATTGACATATACTTTCATTTTATTTATTTATTTTTATGTGGTGCTGAGGATTAAACTCAGTTCCTCACACATGCTAGGTAAATGTTCTACCGATGAACTATAACTCTAGCCCTAAGTTTTATGCTTCTTAATCTCATATTTAAGGTTTTATTTTAGTCAATTTTTGCATATGTTGTAACTCAAGAATATGGTTTAATTTTCTTTCATGTAAATTTTCAGTTTTCTCGCACTATTAATTAAGAGCTATTCTTTCTTTTGTGTGTATAGTTGGTGCCTTTGTTAGAGTTCAATTGACAATACATACTTGATTATATTCCTGAGCTATCTATTTTAATTAGTCTGCTTTATGTAAGCATCATATTGTTTGTGATTTCAGTAGCTTTATAATATAATTTGAAATCAGGGAGCATGGTCTTCTACCTTTGCTCTTATTACTGGAGAATAATATGGCTCTATAAAATCTTCTGTGGTTACAAATAAATCTTAGGATTTTTATTTGTAAAAAATAACTTTGGTATTTTAGTAAATATTACAATGAATCTCTAGATCATTTTGGGTAGTTTGGATATTTTAACAATATTCTATAAATGCAAAGTATCATAGCAGGCTATTATTATCAATGATGTGCTAACAAACTGGATAATCTCAAATAAATAAATAAATTACCAGAAACATAAATTTGACAAAGAATGAACTATAAAGAAAAATAAAATCTGAGCAGATCAATAATGAGTAAAGAGATTAAATCAGTAACTTTATTTCTCTGACTACAGTTCATAAGCTGAATTCTCCCAAACATTTGAAGAATTAACACCAATTCTTCTCAAATGCTCTTGAAAAACTTGGATACAGATCACTTCCAAAGTAGTTTTTTTAGGCTTGTTTATCATAATATCAATATAAAAGGCAAACAAGGACATTATAAGAAAGTTATGTACCATTATCCCTGTTGAACATAGATGTAAATATCCTCAACAAGATACTAGTAAACTGAATTTAACACATTAAAAACATCATTATCCACTATCAAGTGAGATTTATTTCAGGGATGCAAGAATAGTTCATCATTCACAAATCTATGAATGTGATACATACGTTAACAAAATGAAGGACAAAAATCCATATATCATCTTAATAGATGCAGATAAAATGATTAGAAAAATAAAATATCTTTTGACTATAAAAACTCCAAGAATTACATATAGAAGGAATATACTTCAACATAATAAAGGTTACATATGGTAATCCAATACTGAATATCATAGTCTATGGTAAAAATTTGAAAACTTTTCCTCTAAGGTAAAGAGGGATGTAATGAAATTCACTCTCACCACTGTAAAGTAGTACCAGAAATTCCTGACAGAATAATTAAGAAAGGAAAAGGATATAAAAGGCACCAAATTTACTCCAAACTAGAAATTAGGTAATATTATCTGTTTGCAAATAACATAATCCTGTTCATAGAAAACTAAAGATACCACCAAAATCTCTTAAAACAAATGAACCAATTCTGGAAAGTTGTAGGATAGAAAAATCAACCTACACCAAAGAATTGTGCTTATATACATTATCAATGATATATTCAAATTAAGGAAACAACTCTGTTTGCAAAGCAGTAAAAGGAGAGCAATATTTTGGTATAAATTTAATTAAGGAAGCTAACAATTTGTACTTTGAACACTATAAAATAAAAATGAAAGTAAAGGAATAAGAAACAAAAATTGGAAAGACAGTTTGTGCTCATGAACTGGAAGAAAAAATATTGGAGTATTTTTATCACAGTTTAGAATATCCTGCCTAATAGACTTTTAAGATTGTAAAATACATACATTAAAATTTACTTCTGAACACTTTGTAGGAATTTTTTTAGTGAATGTAGTACATTTTATATTGCCAAATCAGTAGTCTTGTAAGTATTAATAGCTCACCAATTATGACCTGAATGATAAAATGATGGAAAGTATATATTAAAACAATTCCCTGAGAAGTTATAAAAAATACAATTTTAAAGTGAATGGTTCATGTGTAAGGAAACTACAAGAGATAGAATCCTGGGACTACTAATAATGGGACACCTGTACCACCTGAGATCTGAAAAGCAAATGCGGGAGAGAATGATCTCAATTTCAGACAGGAAAAAAAAAGATTTTGAGTAGTTGCTTGACAGGAACTCTGAAGACATAAAGATTCAATTTTTATTTTTGTTCACATGGTCTAGACCCCTAGGATGCAGACAAAAAGTTAGAGACTGGATCTAAAGTGATACTATACAAAAGGCACAGTGCACAGCACTTGCCCCTTGGTATATATTTTATTCTTTGTATAAGTAAAAGGCACAATTTTTTTCTGCCTCTTTATTGTGCAGACATGGGGACTCCTGGATCATAATAGCACAAAACATCCAAGCGATAGGTCACTGATGTTCTATAAAAGATAGGGTGCAACAAAGAAAGAAACATAAGCAAATACAATAAAAGATGACTGCTTTGGTCCTGGCTTCTTCAGATCATTCTGAAGTGTAAGTTATTGTTTCCTATACAGATTTCTGACAGTCTGGCTGATTGGGTTTCTTTGCCCAGCTGGGTAAAACTACTGCTGTGGCTCTATGTTGAGTTTTCACTATTTTTTCCTCCAGTCCTTATTGTATTGTTGCAGTTTTACATTAAGTAAAAATTAACATCAGAATCAGAAAAGACATTCAAATTTCCTGATTTCTCAATGTATTGTTTTATTTCTGTAGTTAGCTAATAATTTATCCTTGCCTATCGAAGGACCTAGATATCTAACCATTCATTAATCTGCATTAGGCATCTATAATGTACAAGGTAAACTGAATCTCCTATAAGACAAGAGCTATTTGGGGAAATATAAATACCTTAAACCTCCCTTTCTTTTCTTTAATCTTGATCAATTACCTGTACCTGTCAATAAGCAAACACATTATCTGTTATAAAGCTTAGGGCTTACAATTAGCAGAAACAAGAAAGAATAAAAAGGGTGAAAATAGATCAGAATAAACAAAATATGAATAGTCATTCAATTTCAAATGCTACTACATTCATGATTCAATGTGAACTTCCTTAATTTTAAAATTATGCAAACTTTTGCTATGCAATTACTAATCACTTAGTTTTATTCTTCAAAAATATTGTTTATTTTTTCTCATTTTTTTTTTCAGTTACAGAACTCATACCAAGAATCTCTGGGACAGTACCATAGGCAGTCACTGGAATGTAAAATAAATAAATGAGTGTATATTTTTCACAACATTGACAACTATAATTAGGGACTGAGAAATTTTTCTGTTTAATGTAATATTCCTTCTTTATGTCTCTTTGTATTTCCTTTCTGTTTCCACATGACAGATTAGAGATCATACATCCCATTTGCCTGTGGACTAAATAGGGCAGGAATTATGCCTTCCAACTTTAATTCCTATCATATGATGGTTGCTTGATAATTTATTGTTGGATTTTTAAATTAGTTTGTAACTTTTAACATAAATATAAAAATAACTACTTCTTTCATTTTAATTTTGTAGTGCTGGGGATCAAATCCAGAACTTTGCATATAGAAATGTACTCTACCATAGAATTGTATCCCCAACCCTCAAAATAAAAAAGTTATAGGGCTCATGAAGCCAAAAAAGCCAACATTTGGAAAATATGATTATGTTTCTAGTAATACTCAGTGTTCTGATTTAGAGAACATCATTTATCTATCCAGAAAAAAAAAATGTCATGCAAGTAGAATGGTATTACTCATTTCTCTTCAATGGTTTAATGGAAAAGTCCTTAAAACATCTCACTCAAGATCTACTGAGTAATCTTCTAATTTATAGTTTTATCTACTGGTATTCAGAAAGTGCTTTGAACCAATGATTGGCAAAATTCAGTATATGAAGATACATAAGTCATTTTAAATGGCTAAATTGGCATTTTCACTTATCTATTAGTCTCTTTGAAGTTTGCTTAGCTTGGTTTTAAATGATATAATTTTGTCATTTCTTGTTTAATTGGAGAAGTCAAAGGCAGATTTAAGCTTTTCAAATGAGTAGCCAATTGCTTGAAGGAAATAGCTTCTCACTAAGACTACTAGAAAATCTCATAGCAACAGGCGACCAGTGATATACATATCCCCCTGGTACATGTCAGTTCTATTCAATTTTGGTGATAATTTGTCTCACTATTAAAGATTTATTCTTACATGTGGTATCCTTAGAACAGCAGGAGAACCAGTTCAAATTTTTAGGAAACTAGTTACAGATGTTTGTTCTTTTTGACTTATCATTACCAACAATTAAGATCATAACGTAAAAAAAAAAGTAATTTGTCTAAGGTAGACTCATGGAATCCTTAAGATTTCTCTTCTTGATTAGGTATGGGAAATAATTCCATAGTGAGTTTTTTACCTTCTTTGAATGTTTTTAGATATTTGTGTCTTTAAAGTGTAACTGTAATTAAGAATTTTTAATGTGTCTCAGGAGCAGAAAAATTAGCATCTTATTCAAAATATTAAAACTCTGTTCAAATTACTTAGAATAATTCAGTTTTATTTCAATCTATAAAATACCTGTCTCAGTGTAAAATGCAAAAAAATTCTCTCTTTCATCTATCTTTCTATCCAAAACATTCATTAACCACAGTTTTCCATACTTTTTTTTTATATTTATAGAATGGCCAAAAATTAAGGTAATACTCAGAGTCCTTTGGAAGGTGTTATCTACGTACTTGCTTTTGCAATCATGGCAAAACCTTTTTTATTTTTCCAATAGTAAAAATGATATAACAAGTGTGCCCTTAGATAAAAACTACTAGATATTTCTTAGTTTATTTTTTATTTTTTTTTGGTCATTTGGTTTTTACTGTGTCTGGAGGAAATCAATTCTTGTGATGTTATTTAAAGGTAATAAAATAGATTATTCAGATAATGTGGAACAGAGTAATTGAAAATAAATATTATGTTCATATTCATATTGCTTGTATAGTTTTTAAGAAAACTTTTATAATTCTTTAATATCACTTTAAATACTACATGCTTTACTGTATTTTATTTACTGAGCTTATAACATTCTATTTTTAAGCTAAGGTACAATATTTAAAGATTGATCCAATTATAGACTCATAATTATTTACATTATAGTAATATCTCATGTAATATTATTTTGCATAACAATAATTTTCATAACCAATATAGTATATATTTTTGTTCATATACTTACATTGGGTTTCTTGAGATTAGTTCAAAGAATTTATAGGTATAAAAAGAATATTTCATTAACTAATGAAATCTTAAGTTTACATTCATTTATTCTTGCATCACAAATTCATTAAATCATTTTGGGTATCTTTTCTGAAAAGAAATATTAAAGTTTTACAATCAACACTGATATTGATTTCTGAGTTTTCAAATGTTGTCTCTAACTATTTCTTGAATGTAATTATTTATGTGCAGATCTTATCCCCTCTTGGAAATTTTTTTAAAAAATTTGCCTTTAAAAGATTCAGATTTCAAATCAGATTAATAATACAATTTGTATGTTAGGATAAATAAAAATATCAATATTCAATTGCCACAGATATATCTATTATTTGCTTCATCTATCTATATATATATATATATATATATATATATATGTGTGTGTGTGTGTGTGTGTGTGTGTGTGTGTGTATAGATAAATACACTCACACACACTTCAAATTGATTGACATTCTTTATGTTTTAATCATTTCACATTTATAGTGTGAGCTCTTTTGTTTATCAAGTCTTAGAATAAAGAAAATGGATATGCTAAAAGAGAAGTGAAATCACTTTAGCTTAATTATGTATAATTAAATATATTAATATGCATCTGTTTTAATGAATGTGTATTTCTATGCTTAAAAGAAGCATGAGCAAGTTTTATGCATGGACTAACATATTAAACATCAACAAATCAATTTTTAAATGAACAAAACAATTGAGAAAAACACTTGTCAATCATTAATATACATAATAGAGTTTGTAGAATTAATTCAAGTCTCTGAAGATAATATTCTCCTGGTCACTTTCCCTCATATATCAATATCTAGCACTGTACCACCCTGAACCCATTAACTCCATTAGAAAAATATTTATGCACAGTACAAACCTCATAAAAATTTGTGTACCTCTAATTCAACGTTGTTTTTTCTTTTTTTTGGGGGGGGCAGGGGGGTATCGGGGATTTAATTCAGGTACTCAATCACTGAGCCACATCCCCAGCACTTTTTTTGTATTTCATTTAGAGACAGAGTCTCACTGAGTTGCTCAGTGTCTCACCATTGCTGAGGTTCCCTTGGAACTCGCAATCCTCCTACCTCAACCTCCTGAGTCACTGGGATTACAGATGTGTGCCATCGTGCTGGGCTCAATGTTGCATTTTGATGATTCTGTACAGTTGTCAAGAAAGTTGTAGATAGCATCAATTTTTCATTTAATATGTAAACGTTACCAAAAAGTTAATTCAAATGAAATAACTAAGTTACTCATCCTTACACAAGCATTTCTGATGAAAATTATAAAAACAAAATATTTGTGTAGAAAATAGATATGACACTAAGGTAGGAGTTGGGCCTTTTTAATGTTTTTACAAAATATGCTCCCTCATCTCTATGGTATGTCTCATACAATAGAAGAAACAAGATAAAATACATATCGGATAATTTTCTGGAACATGGAACCATAACAAGTGTAGAATGTCATTACCAGAATGCCTACCTGATGACCCCCTTATAGACCACTGTTAAGAAAATCAGTTGCTCTTGGGTCTGGACTATAAATATGATCTGGTTTGTTAGCTTTTCTCTTGCCTAAGAACTACTTTTAAACAGTAGCAAAGATAAAAATGGTTTAATTTGTTTTGTTTCAAGCCTGGGAATTTCAACCTACCTTTCTAGTGTCAAGGATACAAATTTCAAATGCTCTATTATTGAAGAATTTTATGTAGCTTTGCTATTATTTGAAATATCTATTGCTGTGTCATAATCTAGGAGGATTATAGATATCTAAAGAACTCTAAAATAAGACAAGTGTGATACTTAGGAGACCTCCCTAAAGGAATTGCCCTACTCCCTCTTCATGCATGCTGTATGAGCTGCAATTCCAACTGCAGAAAAATGCAACTAAAAAGAGGTTCTGAATTTTGTTTCTTACATCCTGTTTCAGTCATAAATTAGTACAGGTCTTCTATGAAGGCTCAAGAGAGCAATTTATATCTGAGGCCCAGTATTATTTTAGACAATCACCAGGGCCTAGCTTTTCCCTTGGCTACCCAAGGAGAACTTTTGCTCTAGCAAGTACTTCCTGTTGTACTTGTACATGAAAAACAATGATCAGCTACAACAAATCATCAATAGTCTATGAAAATAACCACCATGCTCTAGAAGAGGCCCAACTGCTCTGTGAAATATGTTCTCTGATCTTTGTTAATCTATGACCCTGCCTGCAGAGTCAATTATTAACACTCATAATTATTTTGCAGCTTGAAATTGCCTATATTGTTATTGGCCAATGTATTCTGTCCAGAGACTTCTCTGTAGGCATAATCAAGGAATATGATTAAGAACACATTGTACAGTCAAACACCAAACAAAAAAATTGATTTGTTCTAGTCCAAATTTCTAAAATGTAGGGAATTATAACTTACAAAATAAGCTATGATCAGACCCAGCTCTCACCACTGACAGCAAGCAACTAGCCTGTCTCAAACAACATTCACAGACTACACACAAAATAAGAAAAGGCCCATCTGTGACCACTTTACCCCCAATTCTAAAATAAGACAGACATGAATTGCTGCAGTCTCTGGCTGGGCACAAATCAAGAGCCTCCACACAGCTTGTAGATTCAAACAGCAATTCTTTATTCCCGATCTCACACCGGCCGTCTACAAACACGTTCTGGGGAAATCCACGTTCTCTGCCCAAATCCACGTTCTCTGCCCAAATTCACCACTCCTGGGCTTCTGTCTCCCAAATATATTGTCTGACCCTAGGAACTCAAGAGGAACTCAGGCAGCAGGATATGCCCTATTCTAAAGGGGGAACACCCTAATCTATTATGCTAAACTGGGGACACCCTAAACATGGATCCGCCCAGGTCCTTGAACAAGGTCTCCTTTCAGGAGTCCTTCCACTAGACAGCATGGGAGTAGCTGGCAAGGAAATAGTCATACCTACTTGGCTGATGGCTCCCAGCAATGAATACTTAAAACTCAAAACAATGACTAGCCTTTATCTTGGCACTTCTTTGTTTACACTGTCAACATAACCAGAACTTCATTTTGCTTTCTACATTAAAACAAAGAAATACCCAAACAGGATAACCAATGATTTAACTGTTCCTTCTCCTGCCAGCTCAATTTATAAGTATCCTTGGCTTCCTTAAATCCTCTATAGAATCACCCAGCACAATCAAAATCCTATAAAAAGTACTTCTCAATTTCCTTTACCAAGACAGCCCTCAGACTTTTATGGGAGAAAAGATTATATCTTTTTCTGACCTCTCACAAACTTGATGTAAGAAAATACAGATGAGCAAGAGAAAAGCATATAAATATATTTAATATAATTTTGTGTGGCACAATTTCAGCAGTGAAGACTCAGGACATAGGAGGAACTCTATTGTTATTGGAACTCTATTGTTATGTTCTGTGCCTGTTTGTGATTTTTATTTCTCCTCCTGTACAGACTAGAACACTTGTCACATGAAAGTTGTCAGGAGAGAAAGAAGGAAGGAGAGCTTCCTGTGTTTTAGGTATGCTTTAAGGAGAAAGAAACAAGGGGAATCTCAGGGTTTTTTTTTTTTTTTTGTGTGTGTGAGTGTGTGTGTGTCGGGGGGTGGGGGGGAGTATGGGTTGTGTTACTGGGTGTTAAACTCAGGGGCACTCAACCACTGAGCCACATCCCCAGCCCTATTTTTAATTTTATTTAGAGACAGGTTCTCATTGAGTTGCTTAGCTCCTTTCACTGAGGATGGCTTTTAACTTATGATCTTGCTGCCTCTGCCCCCTGAGCCTATGAGATTAAAAGCATGAGCAACCACGCCTGGCTGGAATTTCAGTTTCTCTAAATACAACAATACGGACTAATTGATTGACTGCATTCTCTTTGGCTCCTGTGTCATCTTTTCCAGGAATCCATCCTTGACTATTTTAGACTGAATCTAAATACAGAAATATTCTTGGAAATTTTTAATTAATGGAATTCTATATTTTTAGGACTTTTAAATGAATTTTCTGCTTTCATTATTTTTCATATACAATTTGAAAAAATATACAAAACAAGTGATACTTCTCTGAAGAGACAAAAACCATGGTGCTTTCGTTGTGGTAAATATGTAACTCAAGAAACTTGCCAATAGCCAATTTTCTCAGTTCTAATTATTTGAGTTCATTTATCATGTTTTTCTAGACATATAATACATATATATTACCAAATGTGTTCTCCTTCTCTTCAAATATCCCCCTCTTTTGGAATGAGTGGAATTCCTTTTTGTTTATTGAGTTTTTCAAGTCCCCTAAGACCACAAACATGCAAAATGGGTATAGAGATGAAGATCATTGATTTTGTTAGAGAGCATAATAAGTTACATAGAGCAGGCTAACATTCACATATACTATTTGTTAAAGGACAAAAAATATTCTATTGTTTTTATTAAACATACAATTATGTTTTGTATCAGGCTATAAAAAATTTAACTTCTCTTTTGTAAAATGTATGCTGAAAAATGACTGTGACTTAAATGCCTTCCTGAATATAAAATATACAGCACAATAAAACTTTGGAACATCTTTCTTATGCTGCTTCCTTTGCTAGGGAATGCTTCTTTTCCTGTTCTCCCTTCAGTCTGATGTCTAGTTACCTGCATTCTCTTTAGCTCCTATTGTCTCTTCCAGGAATTCATTCTTGACAACCTTAGTCTGAGGTAGTTTGGTCTTCTCTGTAATTGCATGATACTTTGTACAAGTCTATTGTCACAAATACTTAAATTATATTTTCTGAGTTTTTTTTTTTTTCCTGTAGGTGATAGTTTTCTTGAAATGTACTTTATCTTATTCTTTTATGTACCTGTATTGCCTAGCTCAGTGAATGCACAATAATCTAGTAAATGTGTAAAAAATAAATGAGTGGTTATAATCTTTTTTGTATTTAAAAAGTAAAATCTAGTAGAGACACCCAGGTGTTTCCTGATTAAAATAAATAATTTTGCAAACCTAACAAATACTCCCATATTCACTATTATGACTGATTAAGTGTTCTCTACAGAGCATAATGAAATTAGTCGTTGGTATTGAGAGTGATTCTGTTGCACTATTGAAAAAACATCAATTAGATACTAATTAGTCTTGCTCTCTGCTTGTGGAGGGTCTGAGGTGAATGGGTGTGGAAGAAAATGGGAGCAATAATTAAATAAACATTTAGGCAATTCAAACCTTGTGCTCCTTAAAGATAAAAATGCAAATCAGGTTTGCAATATAACCTTCATGGAGACAAGCAAGGCAGATGCTAATGAATCTAACATGATTGTCATGAGTAGTTTAGTTTTAAAACCATTGATTTCTTTACAAAGAAAAGCAGTGGATCATAAAGTTGTTACTGTATCAAACCTGGAAAATTAAAGGCTGCTAATGGTTCTTTTTAATATATTGTGAGAATGGTGATTAGGAAAAAGCCCAGTGGTTTTGATGAATCACTCTCATCTGGGAAGAGGTCCTGACTTATTTGACAGAAGGTGCCATGCATAGATCAGCATGGGAAAATGAGAGATAACAGCTATTGTGTTACATAATAGTGAAATAATACAACATTTGCAGGGTTTAAAACTGCAAATGAGAAACAATAAAAGTGAAGAATTTCACAGTTAAGGAGGAAACATACCAGCCTGCCTTTTAGCACAAAGTCACAACCCAGAATTAAGGGACTCATGATTCAGAGAGAACAGTGAGCCTGCTTATTTAAAGAAGTAGGCTGCACCAATTACTCAAGCCTGATATTATATCTTCTTCTTTGTTTTAAAAGTAGGAATACATCAACCTTCTTTATAATATCTGGATAACCTCTCTTAAACTGTATGATTATAATTCCATAAAAGTGTGTTGGTGACCAATGGCAATTTTGTGAAATAAAAACATTCTAACTCTGTTCTCTTATGCATCCAAATTGGGGAGGACACATTTTCCAATTCTAGTTTCCTCTCTTTTTCCAATTGTACCCTCTACTGGAATTACTTCCTTCCTGGTTTGCAATAATTCATGGAAGCTTTTATTTGCAAGGGTCAATTTTCTTCCTTGTATTTCCTCCGCTTTCCTATGTCTAGTCAGTGCCAGTTGGCAGTGTATTGTTGTTGTTTGTTTTCTTTTTGTTTAATTTTTGGTACCAGAGATTGAACCCAGAGGTACATAGCCACTGAGCCATATCTTCAGCCCTTTTTCTTTCTTTGCTTCTTTCTTTCTTTCTTTTTTCTTTTTTCTTTTTTTTTTAATCTTAAGACAAGCTCTCGCTAAGTTGCTAGGGTCTCACTAAGTTGCTGAAGCTTGGCTTTGATCCTCCTGCCTCCCAAATCTCTGGTATTACACACTTGTGCCACCACTCCCAGCAAGCCTGTAATTCTAACCTCATCTCTAACTCATATTTTTAGATGCAACTCAAGTTCTATCATCAATGAGAATAACATTTAATTTTACTGATTGCTTCTTATGTATTGAAATGACCCATACATTTAATGAACAGTATATAATTAAATTACCATAAAATCCATGTTGAGTTCATTATAATTATACCCATTTAGCAGAAAAGGAAACTCAGAAAAAGATTACATAATATATCATAGATTTAAGAAGTGACAAGGTTTGAACTTGTTTTTGTTGGACTGATTAAAAAAGTTTCTTTCTATGCTTCTTATCAACTTATTATGACTATCAGAATTTAACTTTCAATTATCTTTTAAATATTCATGTTTTTACATAAATTAATTATAACCCGTGGTAGAAAATAAGAAGAAACAGAAATAAGATAGAAATAATCAAAAGGTTTTTTCCTCTTTGAAATGACAGAATATTTAAATGTTTGCTGATTTTAAAGGACATATACTTACTCTGAAATACAGCATATTAATTTTTTTAAAAATAACAATCAGGGTAAAAAATAACAAAGTATTTGACACACTATATAGTTATGTTGCTAAAAGTACAGAAAATAATACCTGGAAAGCTAAAATGAGAGTTTTCATTGAATGTTTACAGTAAAATTCCATAGCTAGGGATCATGAAATCCCTGTTAAATTGTTTTAGTCAGTTTTTTCACTGCTGTGACTATAAGAACCGAGAAAAAATGATGAGAGGAAAAAAGTTTATTTGAGGGCTCACAGTCTCAGAGGGCTCAGTCCACTGACAGTTGGCTTCTTCCCTTGGGGCCTTGATGAGGCAGAACATCATGGTGGAATATTATAGTGGAGGAAAATGTCTCATATGAGGAAAAGGAGTCAGGGAGAGAGATCTCTACTTGCTAAATACAAATATATACCCCTATGTCTTGCCCCCAGGGACCCACCTCCTACAGCCACACACTACCAGCCTTCAGTTACCACTGAGTTAATCCCCATCATGAGATAATTCAATGATTGTGTCAAGGCTCTCATAACCCAACCATTTCTCCTCTAAACCTTCTATCATTGTTTCACACTTGAGCTTTTAGGGAATACCTCACATATACACATACCATGAACTTAAAATTATGGGATGCAGATCAGAAAACAGGGGGTGAGGTGCAGAAATTTAAGGATTTTGAGAAACATATACACTAGGAGTTAGTGAACAAACAGAAGCAATGCATAGCTCTCATAGAAAAGACTGTGCTTGGATACCTGAAAGGATCAGGGATAATGAGAGTAACCCATGGAAATGAAGTGGAGGAAGGCATTTCAGAAAAAAGCAATAAAAAAAAGAACATGGAGTAAGGTAGGTCACTGCACATTAAGGTATAATAACAGATTCAATGGAAAAGAACTAAAAGCTACAAAGAGAGCAGTGATTACTGATCAAGCCCAAAGAGGTGTCCCTGATGGTTATTCCTGCCCTACTCAAGAGCACTGAACTTTCCCTGAGGACTTTAGCAATTCAATAGAACTGTTTACAAAGAGAGGCATTGCTATGGCTGAGTGCCTTCCTAAAATTATGTTGGAATTTAACACCAATTGTGAGGAATTGAGGGCAAGGAAAGGTATTACAATTATGGTGTTCACTGGTGGGGCCATGTGGAAATGACTAGGATCACATAAAATTATCAGGGCCAGAGCCTGCACTACTGAGGACTCGTGATTTCATAAGAAGAGGGAGAGAGACCAAGACCCATGTGCACAAACATGCTTTTCTTGCCATTAATGCTCTGCATCACCTCAAGACTCTGACGGCAAGAAAACCATCACCAACATGTGACTCCTCACATTTAGACACAAAACTCACTTCTTTATAATTTATCGAGTTTGTGGTTTTGTGATATTAACAATAATAAATGGGAAAATACAGGAATGCAATCCAATTCCTGATTATCAACTCACTATGGTAGCAATGCCAAATCAAATCAGAAGGGTTAAAACTGGAGAATTCTGAGACAAATTTTATAATCAAGAAATAATAAAAATCAACAGAGAAGGATATTCAAAAGATAATCAGAAACCAGAAGCAAAAAGAAAAAAAAACAAAAGAAAAGAAAAAAGAAAAAGAAAGATTGAATTGAGAAAATTGCAAAGGAAGAATTTCAGTACTCTGTCTTTAGAAACTGGAGAGATGTGAACTACTGGCTGAGATGAAAAAACAAACATACTGATCCCATGCTGTGCAGATGATAAGATCAATTTGAATATTTATATTTGTAATGCTAAAAGGAGACTTTTAGCTGACAGTCTTGAACTTATAGTGAGATTTAACATAAAATAAAGATTTGGGAAAGATTCAGTATTTAGGCAAAGAAGTGAATTTATCACCCAGGAAGTAGGTATACAGTGCACAGAAAGGGAAGCTAGTAATTGATCCCCGAGGAAAGAAAATATTCAGAGTATAAGCAATAGAAGAGAAAGCAGAATAAAAAGTGGGCCAACCAGGGGGTGAAAGATGAAGTGGAATAAGGAGGAGAAGTCTGGCAATCAAAGTTTGTTCCAGAAAAAGAAAACCACTCTAAATATTATAAATGAAGGGGATCTGAAACTGAATATTGATTACAAAAGTTTCACATTTAGAGCAAACTAACTAAATAAATAAAAAGAAATAAAGATAAAAAAAGATAAAAAAGAGTCATTATTCAATAATGCCTTAGCACCTCTGTAAGAACCACATTGCATGATTGCTCTGACACTGAAAAGAGAAGTGCCCCTGCAGCTGTCAGGGTGCTTTGGAACACCTTTTCTACTCCCTGCCATATTACCTCTGCCTTCTAAGCATCATGGAGCCTACATTACTTGTTATGCTACCATAGCATGGAAATCTAAAGTGACTCACTGCTGTTGCCTCTGGTTGAACAAGAGCCTTTGGTGACATCCATGGTACCAAAACTATGTTGGAGACACATCCAGAAGCCAGAGGAGAGGACACCTAGATCCTGTTTCTTTCATTTCCCAGACTCCTTTGAATGTTTTCCACTGGGGCAATATATAAGCAAATTCAGCTTTCAGATTTCAAACAGAACATAGAAGGCATCTCTCCAAATACAAAGAACATGGGGTATTTTTCAGCTTGTAATTCTCATTTATTGAAGGTAAAGCTTGGATTGTTAACTTGTTAGTGGTTCTATGGATCAGTTGAACATCATTCTGTGAACAGAGTACATTTTGAAATGGGAAGAACTGGAAAGCCATTGTAATGTATTGAATTGTTTTTGCATGAACAGAGACCAAGGAGAAATGGTCTCTGTTCATGCAAAAATACCTCCTCTCCATTTCTTCCCATTTGAAATATATATTCTAAGTGAAGTTCTCTCTTTCTAATCAGAAATATTTGAGATTTTCTTTGAATAAACAGTTGATGGTACAATTACAATCCCCATGTGGCAATTGTTTTTCAGACAATAACTAAGGTTATAATTATTGTATTCTGCTACCCATAATTCTGGATTATTCTTCACTTTCCCCCCATGTTTCTGCTGCTGTAGTTTGCTTTTACTGTAAAGTGGCAGAGACTTTCATTTCTGAGGGGCCTGAGCCTTATTTCACTGTGACTGGCCATATTAGCCAAGACTATCTGTATTCTGATGTCTCTTTATGGGAGCACCAAGAGGCACTCTAGTAAATGTTCTATATTACAGGCTTATTCCTTACTTTCTCATTATATAATGCTGACACTTGTTCCCCATGAAGAGCAAGGTAAATTAGCCCAGTCAGCACAATAACTCTCTTTTTTACACTTTCTATCAATATGTCAGATGTTCTAGTTCTCTTTCCATGGGATTTGTAGTACAATCCAGATGAAAGTGACCCAACTTTGTGAAAATGTATATTTAATTTCATGAAATCTTAAGTCATAAGTTCAGATATGGTCTTTGTTGAGAGAAAGATCCACTTCTACTTTTTATTTCCTGGTCTCATAATATATCTCTCAGGTTTATCACATAAAATAATAAGTGCTGGTACAATTAACATGTCACATCTTGAAAAAACAGTAGCCCGAACCCCAGTAGGAGTCACTTCCATGCTGATGTCTCCTTAATTAATCTTATGACATGACCATTTCAAACATCTAACTGACCAGTAATTTACAAGTGCTGTGATATATCTTCAGACCTGTGGATACCTGAACACCAATCAGTACTTGACTTCTTGAGTCATATGGTGAATTATTTGGCTTAGATGAATTAATATATGGTCTAGTGTCTATAAGTTAGACACACTGTGAACTATTGAATAATGCTACAGACAGTCACTTAGGCAGGGAGACAGAAATCCATATCCGGAACACATCTCAATTAGAGTAAAAACAAATAAATCTCCATTCCCTCTCCTTCATTGACAGGGTTGAGTAGATTCAAATATCCTCAGAAATTGCCTCAGTTGTCCCTTCAAATAGAATCTGTCTCTGTTCGGAATTTACACATTCAACAACAGTATTCTCTAACAAATGGCTGAGAGTAAGGACTTACAGTTTGGGTCCAAAAATGCTTTTCTTTTTGAAATAATTATCACTAAATTAATAGACCTACTCACTACACAGAATTTGGGTGGTCAATGACAAAGAATGAATAGAAAATATTGAAAAAATAAATTTCCAACTTCTAAATAGAATTGGATATAACCCCCAAATCTGTGTCCACTACAACGGAGCCTTCTACACAGATCTTTTTCTGATTATATTCTCTTAATATCCTCAAATCTTGCTAATTAAAGGGACCTGTGCTTTCATCCTGGAAATCCAATAGTATTTGCAATGTATAATATATTCTTGTGACAACATAAATCAGGTGTTCTGCTCAGTGGGAGGTTTCTAACCATCACTCCCAGCCTACAATATTTTAGCTATAATGTAGAAACAGTGAACATCTGAATGTCATCTATTCAGAACTTTTACCTTCTATATGAACCAGTCAGAGGGACCTTCCACACACACACATAAGGTCAAAGGTCTGAGTTGAGGAAGAGAGTTTAATGAAGTTGCATTTGTTTGTAAAAATTGATGTAAAAAAGCACCAAAAACGGGGTGATTAGACAACAAAATCATATTGTCACATGGTTTTGGAGACTGGAGGTCCATGAGTTAGGCGTTGGCAGGTTTTGTTCTTACAAGAATGATGAAAAAGATTTGTTTCATACCTCTCTGCTAGCTGCTAGAGGTTTGGGGCAATCTATGCCTTTCTTTGGTTTGTAGACCACTGACTTCAACTGTATATGTCATCCTCTCTGGGCGAATATCTATGTCCAAATTTCTCTAAATTAGTTTACATTAGTTTAGGAGCCAACCCTACCTCAACATACATACACGAAAACACACACACATGTATATATATATATATATATAATTATATAATTAAACAATTAGATTTCCACAAAGTTCAACTTTTGTTGTATTGGAAGTTAAGATTTTAGCACAACCCAAACCATAACACCATACATAGATGCAGTTTGTCTTCTCTTTTTGTGGATTTGCAAATATGTGTGTGTGTGTGTGTGTGTGTGTGTGTGTGTGTGTGTGTCTTTGTGCATGCACACAAGCATGTGCATGTGCTCTTCACAACTGATTGAGCCTACTCCTAAATGTATACAAAAAGTTCAGCTCTGCCCACACAAATTAATGTTTTTTTTTGTGTTCCAATCAGTCCATGATAGATGTCTCTCCTCAAATAGTGTTTGTGTAACAAGATTAATAAGCTCAGTAGCCTGTCAAATATTCGTTTCTGAATAGAGAATGCAATAGGCTACAGATGGTCTTATTACAGAACCTTAGGTATGCACATAATGCCTTTCCTATTATAGCTTGCCAAAGACACTTTGTGCCAATCCTGTGTACTATGAATAACTAAAGGACTTTTGAGTCTACTGGTTCTTACTGCTGAATGCAGTATGGCTAGTATAAAAGCCTGAATCTACTTTAGAATTTTTACTTTCTGAATCTCACTCAAATAATGCAACTTTCTTAGTCACTCAATATAAGCAACTGTACTATGTACTTTCTTAAAAATCAGAGTAGTATATCATAATGTACTGTGCCCTCTTTTCATAGAAGAGATAAAATAATTCAATAACTTGTCCTATGTCTTAGATAGTACACCTATAAAATATTAGATCTTAAATATGTTCCTTATATAGTAATCCCCTGAATATTTGTAAGGTTTATCTTCTACCCATTGAAAACTTTGCAGAATCCTTGCCAATTTTATCTTGAAGGTCACACTAATCATCGGTATATATTTGATGTATTTTTAATTTTTCTATTTGACTTTCTTGGTTAAAGAGGGACTGGTTTTTGGATCTTCAACTAGACCTCTTTTGTCATAATCTCACTACAATAGTCATGGAACACTGTGGGAATTCTTCTCACCACCATATGATTTAGTCCATGTTATATAATGAAGAACCATGGAAAACCCTGAGGTTGTGTTTGTGGAACCATTGCACTTGTTGTGAGTTGGATTGGGACAGATAATCCATTTGTAACTTCCCTTTCTCTCTACTCAGAGGGGCTATGATAATGTTATGGTTCTGCTAGTATAAGGTAAACTCACACTCTTTGATCAATTGCTCATGTAAAACCAAGATATTCTCAATATTTTGTGCATAGTATTACTTATAAAGAACAATGAAAGGTTTTATTTTATGCCATGAGTCTTCTTGGATAGATTTGGCTCAAATGACTCCCATCTCACTGGGAAAATAGGCTGTCTAGTACATTTTCTTCTGATTTGACTGCTGAGGTAAAAGGGAGAACAAGTCTTTTATTGCCCAAGCTGAGTTCTAGCCCATTGCCATGTCCATCAATATTCAGATGGTCAAACTTTGGGTGGACAAAGTAAAGAGGGCCCTCATTCTCCCCACCAAGGTTTCCTGCCTAATGTAAGTTGCTTGAAACAAGGTTTCCCCCAATGATCCTGTTCCGGAGCTGCTGACTATTTTCAGAAGCGGCTGAGCTTTCCTGAAACTCCAGGCATGTACAGTACGCCTGAACTTGATGAACACACGACCTTTCTGGGGGGCTGGTAGTAAGCCAGTGCAGGTGGAACCAGCACCCATGAACAGATTGCTGTGCAAATAGCAAAGCCCTATGCCAAGAGCAAAGAACTGAGAAGGTGTGAGCAAAAATCCTGGGATCGTGTGTAACTGCTGAAAGCATGCTTGTGCAAGTCTGCCATTTCTCTATAAAGATTTTATTTCTCCTGGCCTCAAAGATTCAGTCTCAGAACACTAATCGGTGTGCTATTCTCTGTGCTTGAGCCTAACCCTCAGGAAATGCTCATGCAGATGATATTGCTTGCTTCTTTAGGATTTCTATCTTAAATTGAGCAAAAGAACCCTAGGTTGACTTAGCAAATTATCTAGGGGGATTGGTGTGTAAGATATTTACCTGGGGCACAAAATTTAAATGATAGTCTGCAAACTAATTGAGCAGAATAAAAAAAAATACTAATGAACCTTTTCAGAATCCACGAAGTTCCCCAACAAATAAAGTTTCAGCATTTTAAATAAAGACAGAATCTTACCTTGAATTTTTATTTACTTGGTACCCAAATACTCATCTTTAAGTCACACAACAAAGTCAAAGTTGATGTGAGATGTAAGAATAGAAAATGTTTATTGACAGTCCAAAGAAACAATAAGGCCTTTGAATATTTCAATGAAGGTGCTGTGCCTCAGAGAACTTTGAAAGTTAAAGTGGTAATTCTGGTAATGAGAAGATGTTAGAAAACTAGGCAAGCATTCTTTTGAGAAAAATGGCATGAATAAAAAGCCTGTATAAAGATGTTATGATATATGTTCAGATAAAATGACATAACCACTCTGAAATTAAATGTTATTTTAGGTTTTATTTAAAAGACATATATATTTGGAAGGAGCTGACAAAAATCTCACTGAAACTTTTTTAGTTTAAAGGTTATTCATTAGCATAAAAATAAATTCCAATACCATGTTAAGTACTTCTACACACAAAACAAGGCCCAGAATTTTAAACTGGATAAGAATATTGCACTCTTTTGGCATGTGAATGGTGTTTACTGCTAGTAGCCTAAAATCATATTGTGATACAAAGACCACCCTCTGTATAGTCACACATAAACGTAATGAATGCAAGCCATTCCCATACAGTAATTTACTTGGGAGAGACTACTTTGTACAACTAGGTCATAGCCGCTAACTCTCAGGGCAACTTCTGAAACTGTGCATGTTCATAAAACAATTCTGAACTTTAAGTTAAAGTCTAAATCACTGCCATGGACCCGCCTGTTCATCATGCCAGCAATGTTCAATTTTTATTTTAATTCTCACTGTTCTCATATTCAGATAAGGTGTTTTGAGGATTTGGTGTAAGCAAAGGAGGAGCTTATTAGCCAATTGAATAACTTCTTGTTGTTATTTTTTCCTACACATTGTTTGGAATTAGAATTGATCCCTTTGGATTGAACAAGCTCCCAAAGTTCTTTACAAATCTGGAGCAAATCCAGCCTCAAGAAATTAATTGAAAATGAAGTGTGAGAATAATTTCTATTAGTTCCATGAGCTGATGGAGCAGAACTTACTGGTATTACCTATACTAATCCATGAGGCAGCATCCCTCGATCAAAATTCTCTAGCTTGCACTCTTATAATTTATGCCTATAAAGCTGAATGTGTCTTGCAATGACAGTATGTGTAGTACTGTTTTTCTTTCTTTTTATTCTTCCTTCCTTCTTTTTTTTCTTTTACTTTTTTTCCACTTTCTTTGTTTCTACTAGGGATTAAACCCAGGGGTGTTTAAACACTCAGCCATATTTCCAGCCCCCCCCCCCTTTTTTTGTGTGTGTGATGAGTTTCGCTAAGTTGCTTTAAGGCCTCACTAAGTGAGTGAAATAGTGATGAACTTCTGATCCTCCTGACTCAGCCTTCTGAGTTGCTAGGATTACAGGCATGTGCCACCACACCCAGTTTCAGTACTGTTTTAAGATCTTGACTCAGTCACAAACAGTTGAAGGATTGTGCAGAAACTCACCTACATGATGATGCTGAGATTTGAACCTAGGCAGTCTGATTCTATAGTCTGCAACTGTACTCATGATTTTCTCATTGTCACTAAATGCCTGTTAGTATTCTAGGTCCATGATCAACAAATGTCCCCCACATGACCCATGGTTAAGAGAGAGAATCGTTTTCTTTCCTGATATTCAATAATTCTTTCAGATTTTTTTAAAATTTTGCATTTGTAGATTGACAGAATGCCTGTATTTTATTTGTTTATTTTTATGTGGTGCTGAGGTTCGAAACCAGTGGCTCACACATGCTAGGTAAGTACTTTGTCGCTGAGCTACAGCCCCAGACCTGAGATTTTTAATATTCTATTATACTGAAAGATTCTTTACTCAACAAGTCCTATTGCTCTTCCTATAAACATGATACTTATAATTTCAGTTTCCATAAGAGGAACATTTGAGTTTCATAATTTCATGGGATTCTTGCTTTCACATAATTCTCAATTTTAGTAATTTACTCCTTTGATTTTATGTTGCATCTTGTCTTCACTTGAAAGTGTACATCTGACATAGGAACATTTTTTCCCTAAATTTAGATCATTTTATGTGATCTTCTCATTGTGTTGTGTTCATTGATTCTTTTACTTCATCACTGACTGTTATCCTACAACAGTCTATATAATGTCCCTCAATGTCAGGTTCAGTTTTAAGGCCTGTCAATATTATATTGCCCAATATCAGTGCTCTGCTTCTGGTTGAGAAAAATACAAGTGTAGATAATTTTCAGTCTCCATTCTATGAATACTCTTCAGGCTATTGAACCTCATTCTTGGAAATCTTAAAGTCACACATATTGTTAAATATATGTCCATGCTTCTTAATCGCATCTTGCCCTCACACTGCATGGAAAATTCTGTTTTTCTACTAAGAAAATCTGTGTGTGAGTGTGCGTGTGTGTGTGTGTGTGTGTGTGTGTGTGTGTGTGTGTGAGAGAGAGAGAGAGAGAGAGAGAGAGAGAGAGAGAGACTGAGAATTGAATCCAGAGATGCCTTTATTTATTTTTTTTTTATTTTGAGACAGGATCTCTCTAAATAGCCAAGTCAGCCTCAATTTTGTGACCCTACAACATCAACCTCTTGAGTAGCTGGGATTACATGTGTGTACCACTGCAGGTAGCTGCTAATTAAATGTCTAACTCAATCACCCATTAAAACCCCAAATATAAACACTCCAACCAGACTCAGTTTTTAAGTTTGTTTCCAAATTTAATCAAATATCAGAAACTATAAGGCAAAAATATCCAGAGACTCTGGCTTTGGCCAACATGTTTTTTCTTTGCCTTAATTTTAATGCAGGCTTTTCAATTTTCCATAATGTTATAAATAATTTTTATTTATCAAAAAATTTCAGAAATAAGGAAAGATAAAAGCATAAATAGAAAGGAAACAAACACTAAAAGGAAACTTTTACAATATATGTATATTTTTATATTCTTACATTTCTTCTTAGAGTAATTTTTTTTGTTATAGTAAATTTTTAGAATTAAATTAAGAAGTGTTAAATGGTACAAGTAGAAGTGTTAGATGACAGAAGAATAAGCAAATTGGACAAAGTCAATGGCATGAACAAGCTTATTAATTATGAATGAAAGCATAATGCAAAAGAAAGAATTATAATAAAATAGATTTTTATAATAAAAAGACATAGGGGAAGCATTTAGTTATTGATAGAGAATTGTACAGGGAATCTAACAGTGTAAAAACCTAATCTTACAGAACAAAAGATTAAACAAACAAATAAATAACAAATACAAAATCCAAAAAGCAGAACACACAAAGCCTTAAATGAATGTCAGTTTTTGTATAAAAACAAAAAATACAACTAAAATGAATCAAGTAAATAAAAAAACTAAAGGCTGAAGCAGGGAAAAGAGAAGCAAGATCAGCCAGTTAATTTGGAAAAAGAGTTAGATGTCTTAGTTGTCAAAATGGGAAAATTAAGTTTATTTCAAAGTGAAATAGATTAAATTGACTGCTTTTAATCCAAAATAAAGATGATTCATGTGATATTTTAACTTTATTTTTGTGGAGAAGTTGTGGATATAATTAATATATACATATGTAACGTATCTATATGTATTTTATTTTACTGTTTTGAATTTTATGTAAGCTTCCAATTTGCAACTACACATACATATTTCTTTTATAATTAGAAAAATTCATATGTTAAAATGTTTGTACAGTGTTCTAAGGTCTATATTAAGAAAGCTCTGCAAAAAAGTAATCATCAGAACATTGAAACACCTAGGTGAAAATACATAAAACAATTTTTATTCTTTTCTGTTTAGATGATTATGTCATATTTTAATTTTTAAAAATTTCTTTCTTCAGCTTATTGAGGTATACTTAAAAAATAAAAATTTTATGTATTTACTATGATCTTGTTTGCATTATAAAGTATAAAATGAATTCTCTTTTCATGATAGGTAACATATGTATCACCTTATAGCTAACACTTCTGTGTGTTTAATGAGAATATTTCAAATATACTCTCTTAGCAAATTCAAGTATACAGTACATTAACTGTGGTCATGATATCTCTTCTTAGGTTTTCAGAACTGCTTTATCTTAAAGTTTATATACTTCAACCTTCCCTATATTCCCCCCTTATTTTCCCATCTTAGTCCTATTTTGTATACCTCTTGACCCATATTAACCATTCTATCACCTTCCCTTGATTTAAATTTGTTTTAGATGCTACATGTGAGATCATACAACATTTCTCTGTCCATGCATGACTTATTTTGGTTACTACTCTATGCTCAAGTTCTATTCATATTGTCAAAAATGGCAGGATTTCTTTCTTTTATAAGGCAAAATAATATTATTTTTTTGTTATTATTTTTTTATCCATTGACGAATGTACATTTAGGATGCTTCCAAATAATGGCTATTTTGAATAATTCTGAAACAAAACAAAACAAAACAAAACAAAACATGGGAGTGCAAATCTGTCTAAGATATTCACTTGAATTCCCTTGCATGCAATCCCAAAAGTGGAATTTCTGGATTACATGGAGGTTCTGTTTTTTTTTTGTTTGTTTGTTTTTAAGGAAATGCTTATCATTTTCTATAATGTCTTTACAAATTTGTATTCCCATGAATTATGTAAGTTTTTCTTCTCTTTTCTCTTTATTCTTTCCAATACTTGCCCACATTTTAATTTTTGATCATCATACTAACAGGTATGAGGTGATATCTCTTTGAGGATTTGATTTGCATTTTCCTAATAATTAGTGATATTAAGCACCTTTAATATGCCTACTGAAAATTTGTATTTTCTCTTTGGGAAATGCTTGTCCCTTTTTAAAAATTGAGTTATTTGTTGATTTTTAATATCAATTTCATATATGATAACAAAAACACAGTCAATAAACACAAAAATAAGGAAGTGGCATTACATCAAACTAAAATGTTGATACAAAGGAAAGGAAACAATCAACAGAATAAAAAGGAGCTTAAGTAGTGGTGAAAAATGTTTGAAAACCATAAGAGGTTAATGCTAACTAAAATATATATAAGAAACTCATACAATTCAAGTAATATTTGTGAAAGACCACTATGGATCCAGTGTGAAAAAGTATTAGAAAAAAATAACAAGACAGGAGAAGCAGAAGGACAAGGTAGTGGGGAGTGCAATGGGTCTTGAAGGAAAGAATGGTGTCAATTATCAAGGTGTCTATTGTATTCAATTCAATGGTTTGGATGTGAGTGTCCCAAAAAGCTCATGTGTGAGACAGTGCATGAGGGTTCAGAGGAGGAAAGATTGGGTTGTAAAAGTCTTAACCCAGTCAGTGAATTAATCTCCTGACAGATTAATTGAAGTGGTAGAGTTTGTCTGGAGGAAGTAGAAATTAGGTGTGGCTTGAATATATATTTGTATCTGGCAGGTGGACTATCTCTGTTTCCCTCTGCCACACTCTTCTGCAATGATGACCTGCCTCACCTTTTGTCCTGACAAATAGAGCCTGCTATCTAAGGACTGAGATCTCTGAAACCCTGAACCCCTAAGTAAATTTTCCTTCTCCATAATAGTGTCATTCAAGTCTTTCAGTCACAGCAGTGGTATAGCTGAATAAAACAATATGTGATATAGCCTTTTAAGTAATTTTCAAAAAAATTTGACCTTAATTTATTTATTTGCCTTTATGTGGTGTGAAAGATCAGACTCAGTGCCTCAAACGTGCTAGGCAAGCACTCTACCTCTGTACCACAACCCCAGCTCCCTTTTAAGTATTTTTAAAATGCAGACTACAGTACTAGCATCAGATTTCAGATGATTATTCTTATCAGAAAATCTTCCCAAGTCCTTTGCAAACTATGAAGTATTATGATATGATTGTGACTTCATAGATGAAAGAGTCTAAAGAGATAAAGAGTTTTAGATCCTCTGTTATGATAATTTTCATACAGTTACCAAAGCAGCAAAGATTATTATTCAGTAATATAGAAGACTTGTTTTGTGGAACTATTCAATTATTTATTATTGGATTATCTAATGAATAAATTTTTGCTAAATTAGTTGTTTTATAATAAACCAGACTATTTTTTTCCCCAAACCACACTCTTAACCTTTTTCCCTAAAATCTAAGTGAATTTTCTAAAATATGTTCAACATTTAAAAAATTATGTGTCTGTAATATGACCCAGAATTTCCTTTTCTAGGTATCTATCCATCGGGGTTACTTAGTTATAGATTACTTCTTGGGATTTTCTTTCCTGAAGATATTATGGTAAATTATTAGAACTTATATTGTGTATGGATTGAAATTTGCTTTTTTTAAACAAGTCAAGATTTTTCTTTCAATATTTTTGTATATTTTTGGATATTGAAAATATCAGGGATATGTGAAAACATTATATTCTTAATATTTAAATACACATAATGATACAATAAGCATTTTTTGTTTCTTTAATTTTATTTTAAAGTCTTGATACTTGTGATTTTGATTGTATTTTGTTTGCATCTTTTAAAATTGAGATGTATATGAATGATTAACTCAATGATAAGATTTTACAAAATCACATTTATTTATATAACTTTAGCTAACTGTAAGTATGAAACATCCATTTACAAATGTTATTCAGCTGAAGCTTTGCTTAGTTTCCATTACAGTAGTCTGACTTTATTGTCCCCAGTTGTCATTTATATGCAATTGTGCTACATAAGATGACAGCATTTATTATTTTGAAGAATAGCTTTTAAATAGCTTACACAATTCCTTAGCAATAAACCACCAATAGAAAAATGGGTCTTCCATTTATAAGCTTTAGAGAAGATATTTACTGCTGGGAGCCATCAGCCAAGTAGGTATGACAAATTCCTTGCCAGCTTACTCCCATGCTGTCTAGTGGAAGGACTTCTGAAAGGTGACCTTGCTCAAGGACCAGGGCAGGATCTGTGTTTAGGGTGTTCTCCCTTTAGAATAGGGTGGTTTAGCATAATAGGAGATTAGGGTGTTCCCCCTTTAGAATAGGGCAGTTTAGCATAATAGGAGATTAGGGTGTTCCCCCTTTAGAATAGGGCGTATCCTGCTGCTGAGTTCCTCTTGAGTTCTTAGGGTCAGACAATATATTTTGGGAGACAGAAGCCCATGTGGAGTGGATTTGGGCAGAGAGTGGATTTGGGAGAGAGTGGATTTGGGCAGAGAACGTGGATTCCCCCAGAGTGTGTTTGTAGATGGCCGGTGTGAGTTCGGGAATAAAGAATTGCTGTTTGAATCTACAAGCTGTGTGGAGACTCATGATTTGTGCCCAGCCAGAGACTGCGACTGTGGCAATTTACTAAGCCCTAACACTATTTTTGTCCCATATATGTGTTATGCTTAGCAACTCTTAAGATACCATTTTACTTGGGCAGATATAAAATTTTATTGAAATTTAACCATTAGAATAAATATAGTTTAATGCTGAAGATAAGTTTTCCAAACTCATAGTTTTCATATTTTATATTTTATGTTCTAGTTTGATAAAATGAAAATAATTAAAGAGTACATAAAGTTTTGCATCATAAAAATATTTTTCTGTTCAGCAAATGACTTCTCTATTTACTTCCATAATAAAGTCACACAGTTATGTCACAACTTTAAGCTTTGTAATTTTGGTGATAAGTATCTGTAAGTGTATTAAAGTGGGAACTTTTAATTAAAGTCATTTCTAGTAGATAGAATAGGAAATAAAAAGCTTTAAAAATAGGGAAACATGAATTGCTAGATTATAAAGAGAACATATCCATTTCTATAGATTGACTTCTTTGTAAAATTTCCATTTTCTAAAAAGCTTTACACCCAAACATTTACTTCAAAGCAACAATAAAGTTATTATATAAATTTAGCCAAAATCTCGAAGTATATTTCTATATTAAAATTGAGAGTGCACAGTTCACTTGACTTTTATTTCATCATCCTTTGAACATTTAGTATTGTTTGTTGCCTTTGAGCCAAAATTATGGAAAAAAAACCCAAAATAATAAATATAACATATACCCTTAAGGTAATATTCCATTATTACCAACAATGATAGCTTTTTGTCAACATTGAACTATGCTATCAATTGAAATCTTTCCTCAAGATCTCAATATCTGGTCCATGAAGTATTTCTTGAACCACAGATCAGTTTTTACATATACATAGTTTTTTTTAGATCACTAATTTTTATAAATTTTAGGTGTTTTTTCACAGTAAAAGATCAACAAAATGAGTATTTTGTAGTTCTTTCTATTTGGGCATGCAATTTAAGCATGGTCACATAAATTATGAAAAGCTGTATATCTCTGGGTCAAATTTCAGATTTTATTATATAAGTACAACATGTATAACACTCAAATATTGGATAATACTGCTAGGATAAAACAAGAACATATGTCATCATTATATTTTGTGTTTTTTAATGAAATAATTTCCTCATAACTTTCTATAATTTTGAAAAGATTTTATAACATTGGTGCTAATATATAATTTACTTCTCTTCCTAACAAGTACAAATAACCAAGTTTTTCCATATTCAAAATTTACATTCATTGAGTCATAAAACAAAACTTCACCTTTTTAAAATGTTTTGAATTCATAAATTTATGTATTGTGAAATGTTATTTTAGAAGACATAGGCTAAATTTACTCAAAATAGCAAGTGTATATCTTTGTGATAAACCTCTTAAGCAAAAAAAACCTAGAATCTTTAAAATGATATTAATAACTTTTGTTTCATGAATTAATATTGCATGTTAAGTGTTAATACTGACACAATTTGTGAAATATGGTTCTAAGGTGAATGTATGATATAGAAAATATATTTTTAAAGAAATATTAAATTGCAGTCAGATAACAAAGACTCTGAATATTTGAATCATAAGCAACTTTTTCCAGGTCTCTAACAACTGATCCTGATGGAATATCTAACCTAGGCAGATCTCTGCAATAACACAGGACTTTCTTTATTTCTTGCTCTCAGTCAAAGGCTGGTGTGTATTCTCAGGAGAGGAGGACTGCACAAATTTTCACATGTCTAGCTCCACATGATAGAGTTACTATTTTAGATAGGAGAAGTTGTGAGGTCTGATCTTTGTATCTCTACCAAGAAAATAAACCCTTCCCCTGGTGAGACAAGCTAACAGCAATCAGCCCCAGTCTCTATCCCATCAAAAGGCAGTTCCCATTTAAAGGGAGATAAACCGGGAAGAACAGGGGAACAGTTCTAACCCACCACTGTGCTTACAAAGCCAGTGTATCATTGCATGAGAAGTGGGTTATGTCTCCATTAGCAGATCATGCAGCGGTATCATGATCTTGCCCAGTGAGAAAGTAAAGATGTATTATGGTCTTTATTTTTGTGCCTCTTCCCAAATCAAATGTTGAAGTTCTAACCCTCAATTTGACTTTATTTGAAGATAGGCTTGTGAGGAGGTGATAAACAATTAAATTAGGTCATAAGCATAGGGACCTAATCTGATCAGGCCTTTATAAGACGTAAATTCATCAGAGTGCCTGCTTTTTTCCTCTCCTTGTTATGTGAGGAAAGGTAAGAAGACAACTTTCTGAAAAATAAAAAGGGAGCCCTTGCCAGATTCTGAATTGGATATTGCCTTGAGCTTGGATTTCCCAGCATCAGAAGAGATACATTATTTCCAATGTTCAAATTTCAACAAAAATGTCAGGAAACAGGAAAAATGGGGTAAATTCATGAAATAATATAAAATTAAGTATTAATTTAATGAAAGAATGTAAAAGAAACTGAAGGGATCAAGATGGTAGACTTAGTAGACAAAAATTTCATAGCAGTTATTATAAACACACTCAAAGAACTAGAAGAAACAATCCTGTAAGTAAAGTATAATGATAATATCTCCTGTGAGGAAAATACAAATATTCAACTAATCTTCAAAAATTATGATTCTGGAATTGAAAAGAACAATGTATGAAATAAAAAAAATTATTGCAGGGTCTCAGTGGATTTAAACTGGCAAAAGATTCAGCATATTTGAATACTGACCAACTAAGAATATAAATTTTTGAATAATGAAAAGAAAAAGAAGAATAGGTAGGACACTCTTTAGTGTACCAATATATGCAGCCAGAATGTATCAGGGCTTAGGATAGAGTAGAAAAATATTCAATGAAGTAATGACTGGAAATTATCAAATGTGATAAAATAGACTAAGCCAGCATCAGAAGAGACACATTATTTCCAATGTTCATAGGTCATCAGACTTCAAGAAGAATAATTGAAAGGAAATATATTCAGGATATATATCCAGGCATATAATAGTAAAAATGTCTAAGAAAACAGATAATGAAAACAACTCCATTAGAATAGAGGAAAAAGATGGAAAGGGAGAGAGGAGGGGAAGACATGGGGAAGTACAGGGGAACAAAATCTATCAAATATGCTGTGTCCATATATGAATATCCCACAATGAATTCTGATAATATACATTTATATAATTATAACACACTAATTAAAATAATAAAAACAATGATAAAAAGGAGATCAGTAAATTAGGGCAAATGATTCAGGGGAAGTGGGAGGGAAGACAAAGCTAAATTAAAGGAGAATGAGAGCTGGGTGCAGTGGTGCATGCCTGTAATCCCAGCCTCTTGGGAAACTGAGAGGAGGATTGGGAGTTCAAAGCCAGCCTCAGTAAGAGTGAGGCACTAAGCAACTCAGTGAGACACTGTCTCTAAATAAAATAAAAAATAGTTCTGGGGAAGTGCCCCTGAATTCAATCCCTGGTACCAAAAATAAATAAATAAATAAAAAAGTGGGCAAGAGATTGATCAAATTAGGTTCTGTGCATGTACAAATGTGGCAGAATGAATCACATTGTCATATATAACAATAATATACCAATAAAAATAACCTGAAAGAAGAGGAAAACAATTCAAAAAAATAAAAGGGAATCCAAAAAAAAAAAAAGTTCTCAACCAAAAATATTACTGCAAATTAAACTACCTTTCCAAATGTATGGTAATATAAAGATTTCCCACAAAGTCAAATCAAAGTGGAAGTTTGTTGTTGTTGTTGTTTTAATTCCTGTTGTTTTTTTACCCTAGTAATCACACCTTAGACGAACTACTAAAGGCATTACTCTAAGCTAAACAAAAGTGACCCCAAACAATAATTCAAATCCACATGAAAAACAAGGAATACCATAACCGTATTTGTAGAAATAAAAATAAAATGTGGTAACATGTTTCTTGTTTAATTATATTAATTGATTTAAAAACAGTAGTCAAAAAATGTGCATGTAATTTTACCAATGGGTGTCTTAGTCTATTCAAGCTGTTAAAACAAAGCACCTGAAACTGACTAATTAAAAAAAAACACATAAATTTATTTCCTCATAGTTCTGAAAGCTGAGAAGTCCAAGAGTAGAAAGGAGTGCCCAAGGCCTCTGCCTCTGAGGTGGTCTCCAGAGCTGCACCCTCTGGAGGGAAGAGTACTCTGAAGGAGGGAACTCAGGGCAAAGGGGCTGAGCCAGGTACTTGCACCAATTTTCCAAGACATCAATCCACTTTATTGGTGGTGTCCTAATGATTTAATCACTTCCTAAAAGACTCCACTTCTTTTTATACCAAGTCTCAACTTCAATTTTAGAGAGCACAGATTTAAACCACAGAAATGAGCATATAACCCACAGGGAAAAAAAAAGATCTATTTTAGTAGAACACAGGAGATGAGTAAGGGCAAATGTGAAAAAGAAGCAAGAAAATTAAACTAAATGATAACCTGAATACACAAAAAAATCTAAGACACCTAGAAATAATAAATAAAATGTTAGTATAACAAAAATTTATAAGTACACTTGAATTTCCTCTTTTGGTTCTTTTAAAAGATATAAAATTCTATGAAGAAATAATTACATAATTGTATTACTGGCTTTATTATATATATGTGTGTGTATATATATAAAACATATATAGGTAAAATATTTGTGTTAATATTAGCGCAAAAGTGAAGAATAGAACTATATTGAAAAAAATATTTCTATTATCACACTGGAATTGATTTATTATAATTAGGAAAGAAATTCTGTTGTTAGGATTTAAAAGATAAATTATAAAATAACCACCAAATCATAAGTCCAAAAATACAATAAAATAATTAAAGGAATTTAAATGTTATTACAAAAGTAACTCAATTAATACAAAATTGAAAAGAAAATTGAAATAGAGGAACAAGCAGCCATGAGACAAAAACAAAAATGTAAACTGAAAGACACAATTCAATTATATAAAAATAACATTAAATATTTAAACAATTCAATTAGAAGGCAGAGATTTTAAAACTAGATTCAAAAACAAGATATAACTATGTACTATCTAAAAGAGAGAAACAGCTTGGAAAATAAAGGATGTAGAAAGTTGTGTCAAGGGGAAATTACCTATGAGAAATTTGATGTGGCTCTTCTAATATCAGACAAATACATTTTTTAAACAGATATGTTATGATGGTAAATAGATTTTATAATTATAAACATGTCAATAAGTCAAAATGCATAAATTTAGGATACTATGCGTTTTTATTAAATGACTTTGACATACATGATGCAATACCTAACAGAACTGAAGTAAAAAATGTGAAATTCTATAATTCATATTGAGAGATTTCAATAACTTACATACTTACATGGTTGACTCTTGATACTAATTATTGGAGCAAAATTTTCAGATAGATCAGATTACCACTACAGGAAACCATATTGATTCAGAAGTTATTTTTTCATTATAAATTTATGACATAAAGCACACCTATGAGCTTCAAACAGCTATGAAATGAAAAACATTCTCATCATTATAGAAATGATATTAAACTGAAAGTGAATTTCCAGAATTTATAATTCTCAGACTTAGGATTTCTTATAATGTAACATCAACAATGGGATAGAATAAGAGAAAACAAAAATATGGTAGTAAAGAATTATCAAGCAGTACCCTGAGTATAAGTTACCAACTTTGATTTTATTAGTTAGAAAAAAAATAATGGAAGGTAGTGTAAATGTATAAAAAATATTGTTTAGAAAAGATCTGAGTTTCATATAATTTCAGGCAGTAATTCCCAAATGTGTACTAAATATCTCATTGCATTAACAGTTTCTACAGCTTTGAATAAATCAGGATTATATAGAAAAGCACAAAATAGAGTCATTAAAATAATTACATGATCATGTGACATGGTGGCACACACCTATAATCCCAGTGACTCAGGAGGCTGAGGCAGTAGAGTCACAAGTTCAAAATAGCCTCCACAGCTTAGTGAGGCCTTAAGCAACTTAGTGAGACCCTCTCTCCAAATCAAAGAATAAATAAATAAATAATAAAAAGGGCTAGGAATGCGGTTCATTGTGTGAAGCCATTTGTGAAATACATGAGTGGCATGAAGCCAGGTAGATTTAGGTTTGGCCTTGGGAAATATCCATGGCTCCCCTATGGCAATAGATTTCCCAATGCATATGACCTTGATCTCCACTCTGCTAGGAAGATTCCCCATAGTAGCTCTGGGGATGGGAATGACCTATTAGAAACCTAACAGCCCACATTTAACTTTTTTTGGTGAAGAACATTCTACAGAAGGTCTTTGATGTTTCCTGATTATAAGTAAAACAGGCACGGGTTCCATTTGCTTGCCCGTTCTGCCCCCGGATCCCCGCTTTTGAAACTACTTTTTGTGTTCTGTGGTATTTCTTTGTCCTTCTATTTTCCTTAGCTTTTATTTCTCACCAAGGGGAACCCAATTTCCACTGTTGTGCAGGATGAGGGAGAGAGTTCAGTGGTTAAGCACCTTTGGTTTCAATTTCTGGTACAATTTTAATAACAATAATAAATATTATTATTATAATAAAAAAGTGCAAAATATGTAGTAATAATAAGAAGGTGATATCAGATTATTAAATTATAAAATAATAATGGTAGAATTGTTATACTCGTATTCGGGACCCCCAAAAGACCACCAGAGACCAAGATCGATGTAAGCAGCAAAGAGGTGTTTATTGTGAGCTAGCTCGGTCCTCCGTGTGCACACAGCAACTAGTGACCTGGTGACCCTGAGAGGCCCTGAGCCCAGGGTTTGCAGCAGTTTTATACATTCTTTAGAGAAGGCAGGGCACCCACATACATCATAGCATCTCTTAGCAAATCATCACACAACAATCAAACAACAACTCTAAAACATGATGAGCATATCAAGTGGCAGGAAAGAATCTGGAAAGAATTATTGGTTAGTTTAGGGGTTGATGCACTTAAAATTGATTGATTTAAACCATGAGGATGTCACAAGGGGGCTACCTGCCAAGCTGCAGGGCTTCTAGTTTAGATATTGGTCAACACACCTAGGTTGGGGCCATCTGGAATTTCAGATATTTCGATATCTTGGCCTATCTTAGGTGATCACCATCTGCAGCTTTTCTGAGAACTGTTTCCACAGAGCTTTTCTGAGGTATTTTCCTGAGTTTAGGACTGCAGTAGGTCAGAGGTTAAGTTTCAGAGCAAAATGAGGTCCCAAGTAAAATGAGGTTGCTTAGGTCTTTCAGAATATTTTCTCTTCAGAAAAGTTGAAACTATATGCAAACCTGAGATTGTGGATCTGTGCATGGTTAGTATTGATGTTATTAATGCTTTTGCTCTAAGGGAAAAAAAATAGCAGCTGCAGCAGCAACTATAGTAAAAAAAGAAACCTAAAAAAATGAACACATTTTGTTGAAAAAATAATGCTGTCAGCTGGTACGTTATACCACCAGCATTTGCATATTTCCTTTGTTCCTCCCTAAATTTTCTGGTGCTTGAACTTGTTCAACAAAGTGAGACTCTGCGACTAGAACAGCATCATTTCACCCAACTCTGTGTCTTCCTTTTTTGACATAAGGCCCTCAGTCTAATAAAGCAAACTTCAGAAAATAGCATTTCTCAAAAAAAAAGAAAGAAAGAAAGAAAGAAAGAAAAAAGAAAAAGAAAAGAAAGACAATTATTTGAGGGACTTTTCTCAGTTTGCCCAAGTACCATGCAGGATGCATAGAAGGGTTTCATTTCACAGAATGGAAATATTAAAACTTTGGAATTCAATTTCTGTGAATCCCTACTGAAGAAATTCTTTGCCTCTAGGTGATGCTTATAACTTCTTTCAAATAGTGCTCTATACTCATATGGATATTGATCCTGAACATTGGGGCTGGTGGATTAGTGAAGAAGACTCTGAAATTAACTCTTCAACTTCCATCTTGTTTGTTTCTTACTATGTATAAATGGAAGGAGACAAACATATTTCTTTGTTCTATTTTTTCATTTTCTTCTCTTTCTCCTTCTTCAGATTGAAAATTTCTTCTATTTCATATTTTCTTGTCTCTGCCCTGAAAGGTGAGTTTCAGATGGACAGCAAGCTAGTGGCAATGGCTGCCTTTGTACATTTTAAAGAAACTCTGTGGTACTGAGTAGAGCTCACTCTTGGTCAGAGAATTTTAATATTAAGTTGATATTTACAACATATTAACACTGTAAAGCAACTACTTTAACATAATCCTGAAGTACTCTGCTGCATTTTCTAAACCAAACTGTATATCTGTATAAAAGTATTTCCATGAGGAATTCAGGAGGTTGAGGCAGGAGGATCAGAAGTTCAAAAGTTCAAAGATAGCCTCAGAAACTGAGCTATGTCTTGGTCAACTGAAAATGACCTTGTTTTGAAAAATAAATAAATAAATAAACAGACAAATAAATAAATAAATAAATAAATAGCGTTCAGGTTACAGCCCAGTGATAAAGTACTCGTGGTTTCAATCCCCAGTACTAATAAATTAATAAATAAATAAAATTCACATGGACATGAGAGAGGGGACTCAAAGTCAAGTTTATTTTTAAATAAATCATATTTTTAAAATATTTCAAAGAAATACAGGATCTTGACAAGTTTTTAATTCTCTTCAAGTTTTGTTTTCTCATCAGTAAAATATCAAAAAAGACTTACATTTTCCCAGTACTTTAATCAAAATTTTAATATTTTTAAGAAGGGCATTATAAGTTTCCAAATCACTTTAAGAAACATTCTCATTTTCTTTAAACTTCTCACTAAAGTAGAAAGTTTCCTCTTAAGCATGCTTGAACATTCACTGTCATTTTATTTGGAGAAACCACCAGTAATTAGTTCAGATTTGGAATTCATTGTCACAGCTTGTACTTTCTAAGCTCTTACCCATATGAACTGCACTCATTTCCTTTGCACAGCTTGACCTTTTCTAATTAATGCACAGGATTGCTTAACTGCAACTTGCATTGATGTGCTGTGCCTATCAGGAACTGAAAAAGTTCTAGGTCTGTAAGTTTCCAATGCACTTGCATTGAAAAAAATGGATCTTTAAAGTTTTAGTTTGTTGGAGAGTCCTCAAATTATTTTGGTTTATGATTTCCTGTTTTCAGAAGTGAATAAGATCTATTCTGTTTCTCAACACTTTTGTTTTCTTAAATCAATATAAGTGATTTTGTTATTTAAAATTAGTCTTGGGGCAGGGGATGTGGCTCAAGTGGTAGCGTGCTCTCCTGGCATGTGTGTGGCCCGGGTTCGATCCTCAGCACCACATACAAAGAGTTGTGTCTGCTGAAAACCAAAAACATAAAAAATAAATATCAAAAAGAACAGAATAGAGTTTAAAAAAAATAAATAAAAATAAAATTAGTCTTCCCAAACTGTGGATGCAATCATTGTTTGCAAACAGATCAGAATAATGGATTTTTTAAAAATTTAAGCTGAAATGATTAAAAATTATTGAGATCTTATGAAATAATAGAAAATAATGATTTAAAGCAACGTGCAAGAAATATACTTTCTTTTTTCCTTCTTCTTTTCATTATCCTAAGTCTAGAACACTTCTTATCTCTTATGAGGTCTCCACATTGTCACAAAAGATAAGATAGAAAATGATGGAAAGCTCAAAAACACATTGTCAATTATAACCACTGCATAAATTCAGGCATTTGGGGTCAGTTCACAAGTTAGTTTTGTGGCAAGCTCCTAAAGCAACTAGAAAAAATAAACTGAAACCCTTTCACCTGGTGTGGCTGGTATTTTCATCAAGGCCTTTTGGCATCCCTCTAGAGTTCACATCAAATTAATTAAGAACATAAAATAAGCAGAACTCAAAAAGTTGGCAAGTACCTTTTTTCCTCCCTCCATCCTCACATTACTAATCACGATTACAATGAATGACCCAAGAAAATGTATCAATGTTAACCTATAACTTCCATTATTTTCTGGCATATCCAAGTATGTACTTTCAATTTAAGAAACAATTTAATGAATTAATCTCTCTTAAGGGGGAAAAAGCTTCAGGTTGTAATACTAAGTTGTTGAAGGCTGACACTTAACTTGCCCTTTCCTTAGAAAAATATCCAAAGCTAGGAGAGCAATGCCCTGAGAGTCAGTAAGGTAATTGCTTGCTGTTTTAGATGAACTCAGCAAATTTGAGAACAGGAACATTAGTACCATAAATCTTCGAAGAAGAGGAAGCTAAAATTTCTATACAATATCTGATCCCTTTCCAATGAAAGAAAATGATAATGGCTCCTTGGTTGGAGGAATAAGTGCAAAACCGACATATTTTATATTTGAATTGTTTAATGTTTCCCCATATCTTAAGAATTCTAAGTAGAAAAGAAAGATGTAAAATCATATTTTAAAAGTACTGTTTTTAACAAATATTACAGTCATACATATACATTCATTCTGCATGCCCTATGTATGATATTAATGATATTCACTTTAATACATTTTTATTTAATTTTACTTAACATGGCTCTCAATAAGTTGTCCAGGCTGTCCACAAACACACAGGATCAAGTGATTGTCCCCTTTGAGTGTCCCAAGTAGTTGGGCCTTTAAATGTTCAATTTAATTACTACATTTTAATTTAAAGTTAAATAAAATGTAATTCTAATTAGGATAATTTCCTTGGAACTACCACTCTTTAAAAACCATCCCTAGGGCTTTGGGACATCCTCTAGGGCTGACTAGTTTCCAACCAGCTTGTCCACTACAATAACCCTGAAATTGCTGCCATAACACATTTGCTAGCTCAGACTTTCTGTGACATGACTACCCCTCAGAGGCTGCCTGAAGGTACTTATGAGAAATCACTACTAATGGTGTCCCCTGTGAAATTCCAGTCCCATCACAAGGTGCACCTTCTAAACATTCTCATAGCTGACATGCTCAGGTGACAGAGGGTGCTAGCCTGCACGCGGTGCCACTAGATAGACCTATCCACAGCTCCTTGTGAAAAATTGTCACTTAGGTTTCTAAGGAACAAGGCTTATTTTCTTTGCCTCCCAAATCAGGGTTAGCAAAGCTTTGGAGTTTTTGTTTTGAATCTTTGAGTACAGTGTCAACTAAGTAAAAACAAACTGAAAATACTCCCCTTCCAAAAGAAAAATTAAAAAATATAAGAAAGATTAATTTGCTAACTAAGCCACAAACTATGAACATCTAGGTTATTTCTATATATTTGTTTTTGTCTCCTAATATTCACCCAACACAATTATTTTTTGAAATTAAAATACCATAATCAGACTTAGAACATAATCTGACAAATATCAATATTACTATTACAAAGCAGTAACAGAAATATTAATATTTACATTAAAGATAACTTGTGCTCCTTCTAAACCAATAAACCTGTACTTGCTTTGAATTTAAATTAAAAGTGGCCATTTTTGGTGATTGTGTTTTTCTGAAGTAAAGAAATATTTTTTTCTAAATCAGAAGAAAGAGAATAGTGAGAGGATAGTCTGAAAGAAGATAAAAGAGAACATAAGTTAAAGCAGTCTTCCCTGATTTATGGAAGTATGTGCATCTCTGTGAAATTTTAAGTAACCTACAAACCTTTTACTTTAATACATCACATGTATTAAAATAAAATACCTATTACAACATGATTGCATATTGATATTGTAAAGATTTGTGAAAATATGAGAGGTTTACAACTATTTATAATTACCATGTCTCATATTATCATTTGTCACTAAAAATGTTGGTGTTGCAAAATGCGGAGGACACACTTGTAATACCAGTGGCTAGGATGGCCAAGAGACAGGAAGATCGTGAATTCAAAGCCAGCCTCAAAAAATTAGTGAGTCCCTAAGCAAATCAGCTAGACCCTATCTCTGAATAAAATATAAAAAGTGCTAGGAATGTGGTTAAGGGGCTCTGAATTCAGTTCCCTGCCCTCCCCAAACAACAACAACAACAACAAACCCTAAGTGTCAGTGCTCTGAACCTGAGTTCACATTTATACTGTGCAAATACTAACACTGGCATTCTTTGCAAGTTTTTTTTCCCCCTGTATTGAGAAGATTGAACTCATCCTCTGTCACACACTAGGCAATTGCTGTATTACTGAGCTACATACTCAGCCTCATTCATTGGACTTCCAATATTTCATCTAAGAATAGTTATAGTAAAATACTTCAAAGGATTTTTGGTTAGCTGATCGACAATAAAAACACTTTCAGCGAATGAGTGAAATTATGAATATGATAGAATTGTGTGCATAGGCCAGTGAATGAAGCTAATAGTGGACTTAGTACTTGGTAGAGTGAGTTTTAATGACTATCTTTGTGATTTTAATTCTCATCTCTGGTTTTTCTGCAAAATACCTCTGGTAAAGCCGAATTTTTGCTCTATCATTACAGAATAGTGAAATTAAAGGTAGAGTGTACACAGACAATTCTTGAAGTGCCCAAAGAATTCCATTCACTTATGTATTCCTTTTTCACATAGCTGCCTAGCTGATGTCATATCTGATAGGTTAAGCGACCATCTAGCACTCACTTGGCCTTGTTTCACATGGATATGTGTTTATGTTATAAGTCACGTGGGGCATGGCAGCCGTGTCCCCATATCCTTCAGAGACACAATCTTCCTTCTCTACAGCGATGAGTACATGTTCCTCTGTCTTGAGTTTCAAAACAATTTCTCCATGTATGTTTTTAAAATCCTCACTTCCCCCTTGTATTTTCCTTCTTCTCATTTGCCTGCACAACCTGATTTTTTATTTAAATCCTTAACCTGATCAGGCAGCCACCTCTCTTAGGTTCCTTAATAATAGTGATCTGCCACTGTGAGGTCTACATAGAAAACCCAACATCCCAAAGAGCCTCTGCTGGTCTAGCAGAGCAGCTAGAGCTTCTTTTAGTGTTTCTCCACTGGTTCTATCTTCTCAAATAAATTAAATGAGGCTGCTGATAATACAGAGCCCTCCCTACTCAGCTATTCAGTTGGGAAACTATTCTGCAATCAAGAATCAAACCAGGTGAAATAAGAATGACCTTTTTTGTTTGTCTAATAGCTTCTCAGGAGACATAATTAGTAAAAGCTTTGATAATGCAGAATAGAGCAAACTATTGGGATGTAAATAGGCAGAAAAATTGCTACATTTTCCTAGAGATCTTCAACTACATCCACAGCAGCCAATTCTTCTGTGAATCTCTTCAGTATCATTTTGGTGTGGCTTATTATGAATTTGTACAAAATTAGAAATTTCTCAAGGAGACCTATGCTTTAAATTGTCTATTGCTTGAAGCTTAAAATCTGAACTCCAAAAGCCTGTTTTAATGTGTACTTCTTCATGTTCGTTCCTTTTTCTTAAATAGGTGCGATATATGAGGAGCAGTAGTGCTCAGAATTGTATGAGGAATATTGCTATCATAGCTAAGATATTAAAGGAGTTAACATCTTATTGCTATTTTTTCCAACCATAGAAGATGATCCATACCTTTAAAATTTATAGTCAACTTTGCATTTTAAAGCAAGAACCATATAATATTTTTATTTCATAACTTGATGTGATCAAGCCAGGTTGAACATCATTACTTTGTTGACTTTCAAGTTAATGTAATTTCAAGTAATTATTTCTGATGTAGACCATTGATTTATTTTTCAGTCTTATAAAATTCATATTTGAAAAATGCTGCTGCTTGTCAGTTATTTTGTCATGTATGATCCAAATTACTATAGGGTACTTCTTTTGCATGTTTAGAGTTTTTTTGTTTGTTTATTTGCTTGCTTGTTTTGCTTTTGTTTTCTGTTTATTTGTTGGTTTTCATTTGGTGCCAAGTATTAAACCAAGAAGCACTTGGCCAATAAGCCACATTGCCAATCCTTTTTAATTTGTTTATTTTGGGACAGGATCATTCAGAGTTGCTTAGGACCTCACTAGGTTGCTTTTAAAAGATGATGCTTGCTTTTAACTTGAAATTCTCCTGCCTCAACCTCCCAAGGTACTGGGATTACAAGTCTGCACTACATCCCAGCTACATATACAGATTTAATATAAGAATTGAATTCTTACTCTGCCATTCCTTTCATACTAGATCGCTTAATTTTAAATTGCTATAAATATTTCCCTGTGTCTAGTCCTGGGTATGTGGGTCGGAGTCATTCTTACTCTTTATGGGTATATAAGAAAGGGGGAACAGAACATAGTAGGGGGACTAATTAAGAGAACATTAATTCTGCAGTATAAGGTTTCAATTTTTCTTATTTGTTATATGCATTATTACAGTTTATTTTGCAGACAATAAAGGGTCAGAACTCCACAGTCAGGATAAACAGGGTATATTAGTGGTTAGCATAATCTAAAGATTCTCAAATACAATAACAAAAATTTACCAGAATTTTTGTGTTCCGAAAACAAGAAATTAATTGAGAGGTGATCAGATGATCTCCAGGAAGATCGATAGGCCTCTATGAGCAACCAATATGGAGAGCTGTATGGAGATTTCTAAGAAAACTTGGAATGAAACCACCATTTGACCCAGTCAACCCACCCCTAGGTTTATACCCAAAGGACTTAAAATCAGCATACTATGGTGACACAACTGCATCAATGTTTGTAGCAGCTTAATTCACAATAGCTAAACAATGAACCAACCTAAGTGACCTTCAACAAATGAATGAATAAAGAAATTACTGTATAGATACATAATGGAAAATTATTCAGCCTTAAAGAAGAAAAAATAATGGTATTTGCCTAATTATGGATGAAAGTAGAGATAATTATGCTAAGAGAAATAAGCAAATCCCAAAGAACCAAAGGCCAAATATTTTCTCTGAATCTCTTGACACGCATATGCTAATTTACAATAAGGGTGGGGAAGAATAAAGGTATTTTGGATTAGACCGAAGAAAGTGCAGGAAGGGTATAGGGGTAGGAATGATAGTAGAATGAATCAGACATTATTACTTTATGTACATATATGATTACATGACCTATGTAACTCTGAATTATATACACGCAGACAGATGAGAATTTATAATCTATTTATGTATAATGTGTCAAAATGCATTCTACTGTCATGTATAGCTAATTAGAGCAAACATAAACTATTTAAATTAAAAAAACTTGGTATGTAATTAAAAAAATGATAGGCCTCTAGGAAGCACATTTATTCCTTACACTAGAATTCTTAGGGAGATATATGACAGACACAGAGCAAAAGTGGAGCAATGTCAATGATTTCATAGATTCTTTTGCCAATGGAAATAAACCATAGATCAGTTGCATATAAAGAAGCTCTTTTTAGGGCTGAGGTTGTGGCTCATTGGTAGCATGCTTGCCTAGCATGTGTGAGGCACTGGGTTTGATTCTCAGCATCACATATAAACAAATAAATAAATAAAGGTCCATAAATAACTAATAAAAATTTAAAAAAAGAAGTTCTTTTTAGGAAACAAGGCAATTACGAGAATCATAAGGTCTCATAAGTAATAATATCATATTTAACTAGAAAAAGTTTGAATGGGATTTAACTAGACAATATTCAAATAAATTACAGTGTATGGAGGACCATGCAGCTTTAGATAATAATTTGTCTATAACATTATCACATGTGGATAATGATGCAGCAATAGACACCAATGTTTAGTCATCTCCATTGACAGAAGCAAATGTGTATGATAGTTTCTGTCAGTGGTGAAACCAAAGACAATGACACTTGATATATATAATTAAGTTTTTGCAAAATTATAATACGGAGAGAAAAGCAAAAGAGAAATAAATGTGTGACAAAATAAATTTTTCCCTGAAGTTGATTTTTTTTTTCAGTGAGAAAGGAGAAGAAACCCAACAACTTGTTTCTAAGGTGTATGTAAACAGATTTTCTAGTCCAAATTAATAATATTTGGTTTCTGAAATTTTAATACAATTAGGTGAAGTGTGAAAAATCAGTTACCTTCCCTATTTTTATTATTTTTTAACTTTATTCATGGTCTTTTTAATACAGAATATTTCAAGTTGACTATAGTAAATCTGACAAACTTTATTCTCATCTTAGATTTTCTTTTTAATGTCTTCAAGTTATTTCAAGCATGAGTGTTTTGCAACTGAATTTGTTTTGGCATAACTAAACACAAGTACCTATTATTTGACTAAAAACAACTGTATTATATCTGTACACTTTGAATTCCAGTGACATTATTATAGATGTCTTTTCATAATAAACCCACTTTCAAACTTAAACACTACATCTCCTACTGACTGTATTTTCCTCAATATATACCACAGATTTAAATGTTGAAAGAATTTTAATAACCATTGAAATTTAAACAGTGCATAATCTTATGAGAGGCAATTTTTAGAGTATCAGAAATCATTTTGTATGTAATTTAAACATTTACAAAAACAATCATTCTCTACCAGGACTAGTGCTGCTGGTCTGTAATCTCAGCAACTTGAGGGGCAGAGGCACAAGGATTCCAGTTCAAAGCCAACCTTAGCATGTTATCCAGGCCCTAAGCAACATAGTGAGACTCTGTCTAAAAAGAATTATTAAAAAAAAAAAAGATCTGGGGATGTGGTTCAGTAGTTAAGTCCCCCTGAGTTCTATCTTCAGTAACTACCACATCTTAAAAAACTTATTCATCTTCAGTAAAGAACATGTGTGTGTGTGTGTGTGTGTGTGTGTGTAGAAGCAATTTTGTTAAATAGGTTAAGAACTAAGTAGAAAATTTAAGAGATTTTTCTGGTGAAGGATGTATCCTCAGTGCTTTTGATTACTCACTCAGAGGATTATTAATGAATCTGAAAGGGTTACAAAATTGAATCTAAAATTATCTTTTATATTCTCTGCATGGACTTGTAATTTATATTTTGTTATGCATTAAAATTAATAATAGTACATTTTAGACATTTGTTACACTTGAGTTAATATAATTATGTTAACAAATGCTACCCACCACAGTCCTCCAACTCCCATCACCTGATAAAATATTAACTGGTGTTTAAAATTTTGAGTGTGTGTGTGTGTGTGTGTGTGTATTCTAAAGTTTAATTTTAAGTTGTAAAGCCATGCATGATGTTCTTCCCTTGTGTTGAAAATACAATCAATTTTGCCAGTTCCCGTTCAGATGAATTAGTTCTTCATAAGCTTTGATGGGAAATTCACTTAGCAGATTAATCTAACTTCAGACCATTACACATAATGGTGGTCCAATTAATTCACTAAAACTTTGACCACACTCTGGATAGTAAACCAAGGAAAAATTAATTAACTTGGTGCTGTGTATTACATTATATACAGAAGTGAATCATATAAGTATAAATTATGCAAATTCTTTCTTTTTTTAAAGTAGTAACAAGTATCTAATGGAGATTAGTCATTGTAAATTTCATAATTATTAGAGATTTTATTTTACACAAATTCTGTTATAAAAACATAAAATAACTATAAAAAAGTGTGCAATCATGTACTTTGTAACTGAAGAAAGTATACTTTGATATATTCAATAATGAAAGCAATGTAATTTGAACTATAGGAAAGAAAAGCATTGCAAACCTATTAGGTAAAATAACCCAATAAAATAGGTTGATTTTAGAAAAGTAATTACCTTTACAAATTCTCATCTATTCAAATGTCAGTAGAGAACATATGAAATGAATCAAAAACTACAACCATAAAGTGTTTTATATTATGTTCAGAACATACCTCTATTTATGCCTTTGATTCTAAATAAAAGTATTGTGTCCCCTATTTCTGTTTAAGTAACAGTACTGCAGACATAGCTAAATGTAATTGCCTGCAGCAGTGAAAAGCCCAGTGAAATAAAAAGTTCTCTGATTTCAGATCAGATTTCCCCCCTTCCCATTTACATGTAATTTTGAGCAAGTCACCTAATAAAATGAGATATTTTTAAGTATGAGCACAAATAAACATCAAAACTTCAATTGTATAGGAGAATCTCATGAAAAATATATATTCCTAAAACTTTTGACAATAATCCATAAAAGAGTGAAGTTGTTTTAATTCTATTAAAGTAAAGAAGACTACCCAGGAAGAGTTGATTTCCATTACCTATTGCTTATTCATCATCAAACTCATTTTGAACATAGGCTATATTTATGTAACATGTCTCTTTCCTCACCATCATGCTCTTGGTTATCTATCCACTCATCCATAATTTTTAGAAAAAATAAAAAATATTTTAAAAATGTGTTCACTTATCCTCTTGCCTCCTCTGGAAACTGGTTAGGGGACTTGTGGATTGGAATAATTGTATAGAAAGAAATGCAACATGACTTCAGGCGAGCAAAGGACATACAAGCATTGAATGTTTCTGGGTGATGAAAGGAATGCAGAATAGTTCATGAGAGATAGTGAAGCAAGGTCCAAAAGCCTTAGAGAGCCCAGTGGAGCTGAAGTCACTTGGCACGCTCCTATCTCGCAGTGGGAAAATGCCTGTCTCCCATGCTGATTTTCTTGAGCTGTTTTTTTCTTTTGTTGACACCATGTCACCATGTCATGCTTCTTACATGTTTTACCTCATGAAAGAAAACTACACCTGTTTCTGGAGAGTGAGTTATTTCAAACCACTAGGTTTATTCTTCTCCCTTGCTCTTCATCTTTTCAATCACTCAGGAAATGTGTAGTCTCATTATGAAAGTGTTTGGAATCAAGAAAGATTCTAGTGGAAAGGAAAGGCATAAATTACATCTTCACATCTCTTATCAAAAAAAAAAAATATATATATATATATATATTGATCAAATTTACATTAAATTTTTTTTACACTTTAACATTTTTTTTTATTGCATTATATTTATATATAATATTGAGCTTTTTAAAACATAAATGCATAAAACAGTCATCTCCATTTCAATCCCAATACTACCCACTTTGCTTCCTTCCTCCCTCACCCTGATCCCCTTTTTAAATCTATTGGTCTTCATTTTATTTATTTATTTATTTATTTATTTATTTATTAGTTTTAGTTGACAATTATAGTTATATTTAAAACTGGAATGCATTGTGTTATATTCATATATGAACCTAGGATAATTTGGTCAACTTAATTCCCTAATTCTTTCCCTTTTACTCCTTTCCTCTCTCCCATTTGTTTCCCTTTCTACTTATTGATCTGCCTTGTATTTTTGTGAGATCCCCTTTTAATACTTCATTTTTCTCTCTAGCTTTGCATATGAGAGAAAATATTTGACAATTGACTTTTTAAGTGTGGCATTTTTCACTTGGCAAAATGTTCTCCAGTTCTATCCATTTACCAGTAAATGTGTAACTTCATTTTCATTAATGGCTGAGTAAAACCCCATTGTACATACATACCACATTCTCTTTATCCATTTGTCTTTCAGTGGGCACTGGGGCTGATTCTATAACTTGACTATGGTGGATTGCTCTGTTATAAACATTAGTAGGCATGTATCATTATTATACAATGCTGATTTTAGTTCTTTTGAATAATGGATGAAAATTAGAAATCAACACTAAGGAAACTCACATAAACATGGAGTTTGAGCAATATTCTTTTAAATGAGGAAGGGATCAATAAAGAAATGAGAGACATGTTTCTTCAGGTCCTTGGCCAATTTATTGATTGGGTTATTTGTGGGGTTTTTTTTTGGTGTTAACTTTTTGAGTTTCTTATATACTCTTGAGATTAGTGCTCTATCTGATGTGTGAGGAGTAAAGATTTGCTCCCAAGATGTAGGCTCTCTATTCACCTCAAAGATTGTTTCTTTTGCTGAGAAGAAACTTTTTAGTTTGAGTCCATCCCATTTATTGATTCTTGATTGGGGTCTAATCCTACAAGACGGAGATTAGGGCCTACTTTTTCTTCTATTAGACGCAGAGTGTCTGGTTGTATTCCTAAGTTCTTTATCCATTTTGAGTTGAGTTTTCTACATGGTGAGAGATAGGGAATTAATTTCATTTTGTTGCATATGGATTTCAGTTTTCCCAGAACCATTTGTGGAAGAGGCTATCTTTTCTCCAATGCATGTTCTTGGCACCTTTGTCTAATATAATTGTAGTTTTGTGGGTTAGTCTCTGTGTCCTCTGTGCTGTTGGTCTGTGAGTCTGTTTGGTGCCAATATCATGCTGTTTTTGTTACTATTTCTATGTAGTATAGTTTGTTTTCTGGTAGAGTGATGCCACCTGCTTCAGTCTTTCTGCTAAGGATTGCTTTAGTGATTATGGGTCTCTTATTTTTCCAGAAGAATTTCATGATAAAGTTTTCTATTTCTATGAGGAATGAAAATGTTCACCATCACTAGCAATTAGAAAAATACAAATCAAAACCACTCTAAGATTTCATCTCATTCAAGTCAGAATGGAAGCCATTATGCCATAAAAACAACAATATGTGTTGTCAAGAATGTGGGGAAAAACTAGACTTATACACTGCTGGTGGGACTGTAAATTTGTGCAGCCAATATGGAAAGCTGTATGGAGATTTCTTGGAAAATTGGGAATGGAACCACCATTGGACCCAGCTATCCCTCTCCTCAGTCCACACCCAAAGGCCTTAAAAAGAACATACTACAGGGACACAGACACATCATTGTTCATAGCAGCACAATTAACAATAGCCATATTATGAAACGGATAAAAAAAAATGTGGCATATATACACAATGAAATATTACTCAGCAATAAAAAAATCATGGCATTTGCAGATAAATGGATGGATGTTAGAGTCTGTAAACAAGTCTGGATGGCGCCTGGCAAAATGCCAGAGGGAGTGGTTTGTGAAGTAAGGCCAGGGAGCCATTAAGTGTGGAGATTCCTTATTGGTTGACTGATGTATCTAGTTTATGCTAATTAAGATAAGCTGTGCAAAATTTATAAATACCTCTGTTGTCCTACAATAAACGGCTTACACTCCTGCTGTATCAATGTACACAAGTTGTTCGTCACCCCCCAGTTATTTTGCTGCAGACAGACTTTGGCAGATGGAGTTAGAGAAGATAATGCTAAGTGAAGTTAGCCAATACCCCCCCCAAAAAAAAGCCAAATATTTTCTTTAATAGAGGAGGCTGATTCGTAGTGGGATAGGGAGTGGAAACATGGGAGGAATAGATGAACTCTAGATAGGGTAGAGAGGTTGGAGAGGAAGGGAGGGGGCATAGGGTTATTAATGATGGTGGAACGTGATGATCATTATTATCCAAAATATACATTTGAAGGCATGAATTGGTGTGAATATACTCTGTATACAACCAGAGATATGAAAAATTGTGCTCTATATGTGTAATAAGAATTGTAATGCATTCCACAGTCATATATAAATAAAAAAGAAAAAGAAATGATAGGAGAAATAAAAAAATTCATATTTGCATCTTGAAGGAATAAGACACACCAATCCAAGTGTAAGGCCCTCCATCCTAGGATACAAAAAAGTATTTCAATAATTTAAGTATTCTTAAAAGTAGATCCCTCCCCTGTCCATCCATGGGTGACAAAGCACTCCAATCGTAGCCTATATCTTCATCAAAACCTTGTTAGATTCTAAGCAAAAGACCCACAAAAAACAATCCTGAATCCTGCTTCAGAAGCACTGTGACATAGTTTAAATACATTTTTTGAGCTGCTAATTTTGTGATAATAGATATCTGTTGAAGCAGTAGATAATTCCATTTCTCATATTTTTTTAAAAAATAGATTAATTATGACCTCTTGCTGATAGTCACTGATGAAATGCTCCTCTTGTCATTAAAAATGTTTAAAAGAGGGCTGGGACTATAGCTCAGTGGTAGAGCACTTGCCCTTGCATGTGAGGCACTGGGTTTGATCCTCAGCACCACATAAAAATGGATAAGTATATTGTATCCATCTACAACTAAAGAAAATATTTTTAAAAAGTTTAAAAGGCACTGAAAACTGCACTTTTATTCATATAAAATATATCATAGAATACAAACAAAAATTAAACATTTTATAAGCTTCTGGTAGGATCTTTCCTAAATATAATTCATGATATCCATAAAATTTGGTGGTTTAAAACAAGTCTTATTTATGTTGCATCAGGCTATGCTATTTAAAAAATGCTATAGTTTAAGTGTGATTTATCCCTACTGAAAATCGTGTTGAAATTTGATTATAATTGTGGCAGTATCAAGTAGATCATTAACAAAGATTAAAATAGCTCTGAGACCACTAGCCGAGTGGCACATATTTGTAATCCCAGGTACTCAGGAGGATGAGGCAGAAGGATCACAAGTTCAAGGTGAGTCTGGGCATTTTAGCAAGACCCTGTCTCAAAACTGAAAACGAAAAAGGACTGGGGATGTAGATAAGTGGTAGAGCACTTGCGAAGCATGTACAGGCCCTGTGTTCAATCTGCTTGTGCTTCCACTTTTCCACCATGATATGATGCACTGTGAGGCTCTCACCATAGACTCTAGACCCCATCCAAGACGCAGCACAGACATCAAGAAGATATTAAAGTATTAATACTTCTACAGTGAGATTGTCTGTAGAAAAGCTTGTCAGAGAAGGATTCCAAAGCTTATCTAAAAATGCTATGAGTGTGTGCCGCAGTCCGGCTGCAGCAAAATAACGGGGGGGAGGGGGTGACGATCAACTTGTGTACATTGATACAGCAGGAGTGGGAGCCGTTTATTGTAGGACCGGAGGGGTATATATAAATTACACATAGCTTATCTTAATTAACATAAACTATATACAGCAGTCAACCAATAAGGAATCTCCACACTTAATGGCTCGCTGGCCTCACTTCACAAACCACTCCCTCTGGCATTTTGCCAGGCGCCATCCAGACTTGTTTACAGACTCTAACAAGTGTGTATAAAAAGGAGACTTGCTTGGGGTCTTTAGGGTGGTCAGGGAGTGGTACTTGGTGGGACATCAGGCATAGGCACAGGCTTATAACATTTGAAGCCCTGCCAGCACACAGGAGAGAGCACACAGACAATCTCATATTTGTTAGATTTCTACAGAAGAGGAAGAGGGAGGGTTGAGATTAAAAGTAGACACTGTGCATTAAAAAAAAATACTGATGTCTCTTTATTACAATGGTAAGTTGCGTGATTGTTTCTTTCAGATTTCAATTCTGCTCTCTCCTTTGTGTCTGTGGTTTCCTGAAGGCTGCTGTTCTGAATGCTGATTTAGAAAGGACATGCTTGGAAATCTGAGGTCTCCTCCAGAATTTTTTCAATGATAGTGGAAGAAGCACATAGGGAGAGTTGGAGCACTGATATCTGGGGACTATGGTTAGGAACTGGAACCCTGCTACTTCATATTATATAAACTAAAATGAATCATAAATCCAGTTTAGATTCAAAGGATGGATGAGACTACTTTTATTAGTGGAAACCACTGTAAAATTAAATTGCAAAGGACACACTTAGAAAGAGTGGGAAATGGAGCTAGTTTTGTAAACAATTTGCTACAGAGCTCAAGGAAAAAAATAAATGATCTGCATTTAACTTGATGGCATACGAATTTCAGGACATGGAATTCAACTGAAATACAGGAAAAGTGTCACAGTTTATACCTCAGTTTCTTTCTGCTAATTCATAGGATCAGAACTAACTCATCAAAAATTTGAGTGGTCATTGTGTTACAATGGAAGTTGATTTTCAATCACTCTGATTTCTTCCTTGAAAATTATTAAATAATATCACCTAATGGATAGTGGCTGAAGTCCCTTTGAATCAACTTATTCAGAAATGAGAATATCCAAGTTAAGCAATGCACAGCAGGGATGGGGGACAGTGAAATTTATAGAACCCTTAATTAAACTGACAGGTAGAAGCACAGGGAGAAACATTCCCCCAAACAATGTATCAATGGATTGCATTTTTTTGTCATTTATTTCATCAATTCATAGAATTAGAAAGTATGGCAGTAGTTGTAGGGATTTCCCATCTTGGCAGTCCATGTCTGAGCATTAAGAGTCAAAATGGAAATTCAGTAGGCAGAATCTAAACATGCCCAACATTTATGATTTAATAAAAAAATGCAGTGTGATACTAGAAGTTAAACCTAAGCCTGGGACATGCATTTCTTTGAGAAACACAATGTTATGACCTCACTTTATCAGGATATTACTGACATGAGGGCTGAGATTGTAGCTCAGTGGCAGAGTGCTTGCCTGGCATGTGTGAGGTACTGGGTTCAATCATTAGCAGCACATAAAAGTAAATAAAGGCATTCTGTCCATCTACCACCACACACACACACATACAAAGAAAATTACTGACAGGATACATTTGAGCAAAAAGTAGTGGATTATTTCAGAGAAAAGTAAGCTATCCGAATTTGAGATAAGAGAATCTTGAATGTAATAATGACTAAATCAATGTCTTAAACAGAATCATGCTTAATGACAAATTACTAGCAGCAGCCTACTGTTGAATAGAAGAAGGTAATTCTCATTGCAATTATTCATTGATGTCCTGGAAGAACAATGAATAGGATTTATTGTTATTAGCTAGTTGTTTTAGCTCAGAAATGGTATGATTGTCTACTTGGAAATTATACATATAGCAAAAATATGATTATAGCATACACAGTATTGTAAGCACTAACACAACTGTCTTATGATGTAAAATTACAACAGTCAAAACTTTCATTTATACCATCAGTCACCAGATAGATATGTGTGTTTAGAACAAGGTAGAAACTAAAGTGGAATAGATTGTCTACACACTGATATGTCCTAAATAATAATGTTTTCCAAGAAGTTAAACCTAATGTGAATATGTAGTACTGATCAAAATAAAAAAAATAATATGATTATGTTCAAAATAATACTGTGAATTTTTTTAATCCATTTTTTAACTCTATTATATTACCATAAACCTAATACATATTTAATTCTATGAAGTATTCAAAAGTTTTAATACAAGCGAAAAAATACATTAGAAACCAAATAAATTTGAAAAAAATGCAGAATTATTGTATTAACACATGCTTAAAAATACCATGGCCTTACAAAAAGTAAAATAATGTTATATTGGAATAGAAAAAAAGTATGTTAGATCAATTTAACAATGGAATGTGGCATACATAATATGTCATTCGTTAAATGCAAATCCAAGAGAATATATATATATATATATATATATATATATATATATATATATATATTTATATACATGTAAATAGAATTTGACATAGGTATACCCAGACTGCTACAGCATTTTAAAACTAATAATATTATTCTTTTTATATAAATAAAAATAGAATCTAATAATATTGAAACAATTTACAAAATAAGATAATTTACAGTTAATGTATGTTGAGCTTATCTTCAGGTAAGTTTAATGTTTTTCTCCAAACTTAGTTTTTAGGTTTTTTTTACAATGAATTGAATGAACTCATTCATTTTATAATAATAATAAAAAAAGATGAGGGGTATGTTATTTAAAATGTATCAAACTTGAAATGTCTAATGTACAATTTTACTATTTATTTGAAATATGAAACAGAAACCTAATGACTTAGCATCAACACAGAAAATATTATGCTTGTTGACTCCCTAAGTTTGAAACTGTTTTGAATACTTATCTTTTTCTTTCGATATACTCATTCACAGATGGGTGTATCATTGAAGGGAAAAAGAGGCTTACAAAGTGAGCTAATTCCTACAAAATAAATTAAGATAATGTTCTCAGAACATAAATTATTCTATAAACTGTCAGTTCTCAAAATATGAAATGTAATTCAATCAGGAACCCACAAAGACAAATGCATTTTCGTAATGATAAACACCATTTTTAATTATTCAGTCATAATAATTGTACAAAAGAATGTGTTTCACTTTCAAATTCCTATACGTTCATATATTGTGCATTGACTGTATGCACTCTTCTCTCTTGCCCTCCTCTCTCTGCCTTGTTCCCCTCCCTCTTCTCCTTTTCCTAGTCCCACTTCTATTTTCACATATTTTTAAAATCTTCCATATATAAGAGAAAACATGCCACACTTATATTGTTTCTATGTTTAATTTTTCTCAAATGATAAATGACTGTTACATTCATTTTTCTTCAAATGATATGACTTTATTCTTTTTTTTAAGAGAGAGAGAGAACTTTTTAATATTTATTTTTTTTTAGTTGGGGGCTGTCTTTATTCTTTATAGCTAAATAATGTTTCATTATGTATATAATCGTGCTTTTTTTGTCCAAGAATTTGCTTACAGGCGCTTAGGGTGATTCAATACCTCGGCTTTTATGAATAGTGCTGCAGTAAATACAAATGCACCTGAACCTTGTGTGCTGTCTTCATGCACTTTGGTTGTTGCCTGGGGTCACTTTTTTTGGGTACAGTCACTTTTATTCTCTCATAATTGTAGAATGCAGATCTCTAAAGGCTTCATAGTGAATGGCACAAGTGTTCTTACAACTTAGGTAGAACATGGAATTATTTACTTTTATTTCTTATGCACACTGTTATGTCTCCTAGAACATCCTGAAAAAATCTAAATAGAGAGTCAATTGATTATAATAAATAATTTCCAGGGATCAATTCAATTGCCTTTCATAGTTTTTACTATGTAATTAAATTATAACCACTGTTATCTCTTTAAATTCATTATTTCAAATAAATCTTTTTTGGTATCCCAAAGTTTTCCAACTACTTGTACAAAAAACACAAAAATATAACTTTCTTGTCCTAAAATACTTTAAGAACTTTTTGAGAGCTTTCATTTGTCTAGAACTGTTATTTTAGAATATCAGTTTCAATATATTTTTATAGTTAAAAATATATATATTTCTTAACCTACGGCTGTACAAGACTCAGTGGGCTTAGAGAATATTAAATCAACACTTCAGTGTTCTCTTATTAAATATAGATCTGGTATTCTCTTTAAAATCCAAATTGTGTTGTATCTTTTCAAATGAGAAGTGAAAAAACCCATGGAAGCAACATACTAGTGTTTCATTTCTGTCTTGGCTTTGAATACAGTACATCTTTTTAATTTTCTGTGTGAAGAATTTGGAAGTCCACATTGTAGATTTATTCCTTGTCTATGAGGAAAGTGTATGTCTTAATGTTCAAGTTGAAACCTGAGTAAGAAACTTGTCTCCCTCCCACTCTAGGGAAGATGAATTCTACTGAAAGGATGAATGAAAGACAAATAATGGTAAATCAGATTAAAAGTTTATAAATACTTTCTTGAAAATATAAAGTGAGTCACTTTGTTCAAGGAAAACAACTGTCGGTACTTATTGTTATAGACAAAATATATCTTTTAACCAAATTTTAGTATTTTAAAAAGTGTGGGCTGATGAATTCTCAATATTGAAGGAATTTCTTAAAAATATCTTTATAAAATAACCATTTTATTTTTGATTAATTTCTTTCAGATCCAATGGTGATTTTTAAAGAAATGGTATTGACTTTTGGAATAACTGTATAACTTTATGGAACAGTATTTTCCAAAATGACCAATGAACGTGTTAAAAGTAGTAATAAATCCATTTATAGAGCAAGATAGATATATTCATTTCATTATAACAGATATGACAACTTCAGTGGTATTTTTCAGATTCTACTTCTTTGGTTTTACCTTGTATCTAAATAAATATTTATATTTATTTTAAAGCTATTAACTAGCTCATCCCCTTCCCAAATTTTTGTATTATATTCCAACTAAAACAATATTTTATAACAGATCAAATGCTGAAGTAGATATAAAACTTTGGCTAAATTCTACTAAAGCAACTAATGTTTTTAAAACATGTGGAAAATTAATATATTTGAAAAGTTTTTCTGTTTTTTTAGAAAACATTTTTTAAAAATGTGTCATTGTGTTAACAGGTAATTATTTGATTGGAATTTTTAAATTAGTTAATAAAATAAAATTTAAATAATATGTAAAATTTTCTCCTAAATATTTTATACAATAAATATATATAGCACAAAAAATACATATTTGTAATTGTTTTTTCTTTAAAAATACAAATGAGTTCTGAATTGGAAATGTTTGAGAACTGCTGTCTTAAAAGAATTTCAACTGAGGGCTGGGGATTTGGCTCAAATGGTAGCTTGCTCACCTGGCATGCATTTGGCCCGGGTTGTTTATGACCACACTGTTGGTAAAAATCTATTCAAAGAACTAATTTTAAACTTATCCCCTAGTCCTATCTGAAAACTAGATACACAGTAGCTTAGAATCATGCCTTTGTCACCTACTTGTTCCTTTTGTTTCCTTGAACCAAACTTGTCTTTAGTTGGGGCCTTTCCCACATAATGGAGTCATTGTTGAATAGCACATTACATTGTCCATGTGTAAATAAGCACCCTAAAGACCTACGAACATCACAGTGTTTTCAAATCTCACAAATTCTTAAACTTTTGATAAGCACTATTTAGACTTAATGGAACAAAGAAAAGGAAGAAAAGGAGTTGGGGAGGAGGAAGGAGGAAGAAAGAACACAAAGAACATTCCAATTCCTTAAACCATGGGAGGAAAAGAGTGATTTTGGAACTTGAATTTTAATGTATACATACGTGTTGTATGCATTTATAATGTTAGTCTCTTGATGTGTGAACAATAACTCTTTAAAATAGGTGCAATTTTATTTCTTTTGTTAATTGGCTATGCTTTACTTACTTTTTGTTGTTGGTGATTGTAGTTGTTGCTCCTGTTCGAATATTTGTTGTTTTTTTTATGTATTGTTATTAAAATTCCATATGAAAAGTTCAGATTATCTAACAGTATAGAGCACATACAAGTTACCTCATTTCAATACTATAAATATTCCTACACAAAAACTGATACACATCGAGCACTAAAAATAATGATGGCCATTTGTCACAGAAAATTCACAAAAACTCAATTTCTTAATTTTATTTATTAACTTATCAAATATAAGTTTGAAAAATATAATGGCATGTAGACTTGAGATATACATTATAAAATAACACAAAATTGCTCTGAGCTCATAAAAATAATTAAAAAGTTGTTCCCCTCATGGAGTTAATGGTTTCATAAGTTATATTAATGTTTCATGTGGTTTGTCAATGTTTAGTTGATTCTCTTGAATTCACAAGTTAGATGATTCTATAGTGTGCTTTCATTGTAATGTTCCTTTTCAGTAGCAATGAAAGCCTCTTTTAAAAGAATAATTGCTCATTCCAGATAGGTTTCTATATGACAATCATCATTTGCTTAAGAGTCTGACATTACCTGTGCAGATATTAACATCATTTTGGATTCTTCTTAATGGGAAGCTTCCTAGGTAGTGCTTTAATTCTTCATGAATGTTTATGGAATTTTACTGACTTCTAGGTTTAATTAAAAAAAAAATATATATATATATATATATATATATATATATATATATATATATATATATATATTAGTTGCAGATGGACACAATGGCTTTTTTTATTTAATTTCATGTGGTATTGAGGATAGAACCCAGTGCCTCACATGTGCTAGGAGAGTGCTTTACCACTGAGCCACAACCCCAGCCCAAGGTTTAATTTTGTTAGGTTCTTTGGAGGCCTTAGTTTGTCTACCACATGAAAAATGGGAGAGAGCTACAATAAATAGGTAGAATGTAAACAAGTGTTTATTTGATGCCCACCAGAGTCTTTGTCAGAAGAGTTTTTTGTTCCAAATTTATTATAACACATAATTTCCCAGTATTATAATATGAAATTATATTATTACAAAAACATAAATTTATGAAATAATAGTTATTAAAAACTGTAACATATAATTATAATTTCTGACATGTACTTTGAATGAATGACTTTAAATAATGAGTTATAGTCCAGATAAAACAAAACCCTTCCATATTTAAATTGTGCATGTTAAAGAAAGTGCCTGCATGATAGTAATGTTTGCTGAGGTTTTATTGAATGAACAGTGTTCCTGAAACAGGACATAAGTATATTATACCTGTCCTTTGTGTACTAAAAATGCATATATCAAATCAATGAATGAATGTGAGCTACTTTTCTCTAAGAATATGCTTTATCGACTAATTGTATTAAATCTGATATTATTTTCTAAGGGTTTTCTATCTATGTAATTAAGATGAGTTTATTATCCTGTCATTTAATTATGACACTAGACAAAACTATAATCTCAGCTTTTTCTTGTTATAATATTTGGAGTCACAAATCTAGTAAACCAAGAGCTATGCAAGTCTAGAATTTCACTGTTTTGGTAAATATAAATTTAATTTAAGTCTTTAATATCGAATATTTAGATATTGGAAACTCATTAGTAGACATGAGTGATTTGGTTACCTGGGCAAACTTATTTTAGAATTGCCTGTGATCCAAAGTTTTAATTTTAAATTTTAGAGATAAAAATATTTATTTAGAGCCAGGCGTGGTGGTGCATGCTTGTAATCCTAGCCGCTTGGAGGCTGGGGCAGGAAAATTGTGAGTTCAAAGCCAGCCTTAGTAAAAGTGAGGTGCTAAGCAATTCAGTGAGACCCTGTCTCTAAATAATAAACAAAAAATGGCTAAGGATGTGGCTCAGTGGTTCAGTGCCCCTGAGTTTAATCCTCGATAGGCCTATCCCTCAAAAACATTTAAAAATTATTTAGGCTATTTAACATTAGCTTAGGAAGTCTTAGTTGTCTATTCAGCATGAAATAGAAGCTATAAAATAAAATATGAGTACAGACTGAAAGCATTGACATGAATCCAGAACTGGCTTTTCAAAAAAAAAAAAAACAATATTTAAGAACAGATGAGTATGCACAGATGTTTAAAAGTGTGAATGGGAATCACTGTTGACTCTGTTTAAATTATGTTAGGGTCAGTATAAGCCAATAAAATAACCTGTTGTACAGTGATTATCAAAAGAACTATGGCTGTCTAGACACTGTAAAACTAACCCTTAATCATGAATTTCATGTCCAGCAGGGGTTTTCAACACATACTATGTGACAGAGAAAGGGTGAGACTGAGAAAGAGGGAGAGGAATACAGAAATAATAGAGTAACAAAACATTGTAGGTAGGAGTTCCACAACCCAGTAAAATAACGTTGTGTTTGGGTTTTAAACCCAAATTCATAAAATTAATAGAAATTTCCCAAGCAAAAAAAATCATCATTGATTTTATGTATTTTTGGTCTAGGTTATATTGCTTTGTTTCTATTCTATTTCAGGGACAAAGTTATATATATATATATAAACTAGGAGATAGTTCGATCTTCTGAGATTAAATGAATAACTACCCACATCTACTGAATGTACAGGATTGACTGTTTTGACATGTACAATAATGAGAATGAAGTTCTACAGGACTCAAATGCTCCAAATTGGCTTATAGGTAAAAATAAATTCATACCTTTTGCATTTATTTATCTCACTTATCAACAGTAAGTGTAAAGCAGATAGTAAACAAGGGATTGAGAGAAAGACCTTTGCAAATACAGTATCCACCCTGCCCCCTTTATCTACATGGGACATGTTCTGAAACTTCCAGTGGATGTTTAAAACTGCTTGACAGCAGCAAGCCCCATAAACACAATGTTTACTCCTACATATTTGGACTTGTCTCTTACTAGTGGTAAGTGGCTTGGTGTCACTCTTTTCAGGGTATTCCATGCTTACATCTTTGTATAGAATCAATGCTTTGTGTGCAACATGTAGCCAGCTATCAGAACACATATTCTGTCCATGTCTTCTATTCCCAAATTTAATGTTTTTTCTATTTTACCTAAACACTTAACATGCACTTGTGACTATAAATTTTGCAGCTGAAAATGAGACAGCAAAACCAGGACATTTTTTACTTCCTGGCAATTACACATATAGAAGATATTCCCTTACTATAGATAACAGCAAACTCAGAATCAATAATTTTGTTTTGTTATTAAGTCCAAATGTTAAAGGAAGAACTTGACACCTTCTATTTGGTATATCCAAATCACTAACATTGTTATTTTTGTGCTTTGTTGTCATTAGTAGTAAAAGAAGTGTTGCCTGAACATAAGCCTTGTGATGCTGTGATAGTTGATTTGATTTCCCAAATGGACGATAAGTGACAAGTAGGCAGGTAGCATCTACAGTGTGGAGAAGCCAGGCAAAGGGAAGATTTAGATCTTGACAGGTCAAATGGCAGAAATTTAAAACTTATAAATTATTTATTTCTGGAATTTTCCACTTCATGTTTTTGGAATACAGTTGACCAAAGGCAACTTGAATTGCAGATAGAAAGTGAAAAAAACGAATAAGGGAAACTATTGTTGTAGCATACCAGCCAGGCAGAAATGAACTATTTCGTACTTCAGTTCTGATGACTATATGTAACCTCACGGTGAAAAAAAAAAAAAAAAAAAAAAAAACAACTGAGTCACCACTCATTTTCCATTTAAGTTATCTGAATTATATATAAAAGTAGTTTAAGATGCTCAAAAATGAATTTCTTTGTATGATATTTGGATAAATTATCAGGATTATGTAGCTCACATTGAAAAAGAAACTTTCCAAATAATCTGAAATTTATATTTAGTATTCAATCAATTCTAACATCACCTAAATTGAAAGATTTCTTATAAATTCTCAGGCATTATGGTAAACATTCATTATAGATTCTGACCTTATTATTTTCAAATATAATTTATAACTAAGTGTAAGGAATATTTGATCAATATATATCAACCTCCCTTAGTTTTTCTAAATGTATTCTTAACCATGTTAGAACCTAAGTAGATTAAAAAGAATTGATGATTTTTGTGCCTATCTGAAATAAAATTATGTAAAATAGTCTATTTTAAAATGCTTCTTTTTCAGCTTTTTTTTTTGCTAATGTTTTCTGTCTAGATGTATGTAGAAAATTTCAAATACTAATTAACTCTGAAATGCATTATTAATCTTTGTTTACATTCTGTAGAAGATTTATACAATTATTAGGTATGAATGATAAATGAAAATATTAAGGCACTGATTGCCATGAAACACAGTCAATTTCAGTTATAAACTCACATAGTATTGAATAATATTTTTGTTTGTGTATATACATATTGTATCTGTGAGAAAAGCAAACTAATTCATTTTCATACACATGCACCTACATTTATGTATTTATCTACATACACATACATGTATATATGTAATTTACTTCTAGAAGACATCAAAAGGTTTGCTTTTATTGTTATAATTATCTAGATAAGTAAATGATATACACATTTTATCAAATATTCATTTTTCAAATGAATTAAATTTTTAATATACATACCAATAGCACAGTTAAGCCAAGCTTTGCCTCCAGAGAATTTCTAAGTCTTTTTTACTGCATCAATCTTCTTAAAATAACAACCATGTGGTTAAATCTAAGAGATGATATCTGATTTTTGTTTCTGATTAATTGAAAACTCTAAATTGTATTTTAGTTTCAGAAACAGTGGTGTATTGGAATTTATTGTTCACATAGGATTTAACATGAATATAGATGAGATTGTGGTGTTACAATAAGAAATATTACATATTTCTAATCCAAAATTGAGTATACATTTAACAAGAAAAATGGTCCTTCATTATTTTCAAAATAAAGCAGTTAATTAAACCTCACAGAACTTTGATTTTTATGAAGTCTTTTTTATTCACTTTTTCCATAGAAGACACTACTTACTTATTTTTTCACTTATTTCTCCTTTCCTTCTTTCTTGTACTCTTCTACTCTCTTTCAATTTTATATAAGCAAGAGACTTTGATATGTTCTCACAGTTAAAATGCTTGAGAGCAATTCTAAGCTGTTAGTGTTAATTTATATGATTGAATAGCTTCCAAATAGCTCAACAGAGGTGACTGAGTTTATTCTAATATTGGGAAAAATTACATTTTTTTGTTTTTGTTTTGGTCTTTAAACTAAAGAGGAATACAATGTTGAAGCCTTAAGTAAAGGACACAGCCTATAGTTAGGAAGTCAATTTATGTTCTGTTTCTTGATTTTTAAATTGAACACACTACGTAAATACAAAGTGTTTCTCTTACAGGTTTAAAATTCAAAGGTTAAAAAATAGTAGTCATGATTTAATGTCAAAAGCATGAGACATGTCAGCACTGTTCAAATCACTCAAGTATATTTTATTACTGTTTATTTCAAATGCATGACAGACAGGGTATTATTAAAAATAACTTCAAACCCTGCCCTACTTTCTGGGACTAGCTAGCTTAAAAAAAATCAATGTTAGGCCATCTCTTCAGTGGAAAGTATATATAATCTCCTCATTTTGAATGATTCTCTCTTTTCCAACCCTTAAGTTTGAAGGAGGTGCAGGATCAGTTTATTGATTTACAAACTTTCTTCTATAATCCTGCTGTTAGTATCCTTGGTATGAGAAAAACTTGATGATCTGCTTAACAATTGTTCTCTTTTGTCTATAGAGGACTTTGTCTGTCCACACCTTATGTTGATGAAGTCAGAGTAGGAAAATGAAAAAAAAAAAAACATACACAATGCAGGGTTTTTTTTGGCCTCTGTATTAATCATTTTCAAAAGAGCCACACTTCCAAATTTTGATGTGTACTGATGAATATCTTACTATTACTATCTAATCATTTGAATTGTAATTCTAATGTGCAGATGGTATTACTCAGGAACTATTGTATACATTTGGGTTTATGTAGATCTGTATTCCTTAACAGTAACTAATAGAAAATTACCTTACTTTCTTTAAAATTATATCAAATTTTATATCAAATTAAACTGAAGGTTAAAGTAATGACATCTTTACATATTTTTAAGCTGAGTCTACCCCAGAGGTACAATATCTCCTAGTAAAATATCATTACTCTGGGAATTTTATTTATAAACTTACCCTGTTTCCTGGGATACTCTGTGATTAAGTACATGCCATCATTCAAGTTTGCTTTGTTTTGTTGTTATTTGCTTAAAATAATAAGGAAGAACATGCTTATTATTCATAATAATTAAAATAAGACATAAATTGAAATACTTTTATTGCTGCATTTTAATTTATGCAGAATAATGGGATTTTTGTGGCATATTTTTACATGTATAGAGCATAACTGGATTACATCTACCCTTCATTTTCAACTTGTACCCTCCCTTCGGTCCCCAACTTTGGTCCTCTCCCGTGATAGCCCCCCCTTCTACTTTCATGTCACCTCCCCCATCCCTGATATTTCACATAAGTGAGAAAACATGTGATACTTGTTTTTTTGTGCCTTGACTTAACATGATGATCTTCAGTTCCATCTATTTTCCTGAAAATGACATGAATTTTTTTTTTCTTTGTGGCTAAATAATTCTCCATTCTATATATATGCCACATGTTCTTTATCGATTCATCCATTGTTAAGGCACCTAGGGTAATTCCATAATTTGGCTATTCTGAATTATGCTGTCATAAACATGGATATGCAAACATCTCTGTTGTATGTAGTCTTTAATTCACTTGGGTATATACCCAGGAGTGGCATAGTGGGATCATATGATACTTCTATTTTTATTTAAGTATTTTGTATTGAGGAAGCTTCATACTGATTTATATAGTGGTTATACTATTATAAATTGTCACCATAGTATGAAAGTACTCCTTTTCCCACTGCATCATCTCTAGTTAGCATTAATTGTTATCTCATTTCTTTTCTTTTTTTGGATCTTGATTACTACTATTCTGACTAGGGTGAGATGGAAACTGAAAGTGGTTTGGTTTTTATTTCCCTAGGCTAAAGTGTTAATTTTTTTTTTTTTGGTGTAATTATTGACCAAACCTCTTTTGAGAGAAGTGACAATTCAGTTCATTTGTATATTTATTGATTAGGTTGTTTGTTATTTTTGGTGGTAAGCTTTCACCATTAAAATTATCTTAAATATCAGTGAATCCCTGAATATTATAAATGATGTAACATATTTCTGGAGGTTTCACTAATTAAATCAAAGCATCTAAGATTAGTTCTCTATCTGTACTCTGTGCAATTTACTAACACAGATGGATTTTAACAGAGATTACCTCCAGAACACCTGGCTGTGGGCTGGAAATGAAGTGTATTTTAGTACCTTTTTTTAAAAAAAAAAACTGTTCAATTGTTTCAGTTTTGCTTTTCTGATCAGGAACCATCAAATTGCTCCTGGAGTCCAGATCAATAAAACTCTTTGGGTGACTGTAACAAAAGTAGAATAAAAGTATTTGCTGAGGGGCTGGGGATGTGGCTCAAGCGGTAGCGCGCTCACCTGGCATGCGTGTGGCCCGGGTTCGATCCTCAGCACCACATACAAACAAAGATGTTGTGTCCGCCGAGAACTAAAAAAAAAAATATTAAAATTCTCTCTCTCTCTCTCTCTCTCTCTCTCTCTCTCTCTCTCTCTCTCTCTCTCTCCTCTCTATCTTTCTTTAAAAAAAAGTATTTGCTGAAAAAAAAATTTTTTTGGTAGAACTATTTCTGTATTTCACTTGACTTTAGCTAAAAGAAAACTGGCCTATAAAAAGTGTTTTTTTTTTTAATATTGTACAGTAAAATGTCACTTAAATGGCTATATTTCTGAAGGCAGCCTATGAAAATGACCCTGTGTCCTGTGTGCAAAAAGCAATCACCTTCTTTCTGCAATGAACCCTTTTATTAATTTTCCAAATTCTCTAATCTTTATATTCATCATGTTCCCCATTATATCCATGGCTCACTTCTTAAAAATCAAGACATTGTTCTGAAACTGATATCTGACATTTACTTGAATGAAAAGAGGCATCATTTAATGTGAACTTTCATTTTGATCTTTCCCTACCCTGCTTTCATTCCAATCACACTTTTTTTTCTTTCTTTTTTTTTAACAGATTCAAACTAGTGTTTATTGAACATGGCTATTTTTCAGCAATCCATCTAAGAAATAAAGTTTATTTATGTCCTAGATGTAGAAAATATAAACACTATAATGATATTTTGTTCAAACTGCAGGATGATTATAACTAAAGATCTAGAGCATGCATTTAGATCCAGTGACATTCAGTACTTACGAGACGTAGTTTAATATAAAGCCTGAAGTTTAAATTGACATTTTCGTGGCAGATACAGTCTATGAGTGCTTTACTTAGATAGTAAGGACATAATGTAAATAAAATAAGAATGGCTTTAAAAAAGAATGGTCAAGCTGTATCATTTCTTCTGCCACGTTTTAATATGTATAATAGCCCTCCTTTTTTCCATTTGGACATAAAGTCAATAAATATATGACTGTCATTAATATAATAATTTTCCACAACACAAATCTATAACAATGTAATTGACTCATGTATTTGGAGAGGTGACTGGAGGACTGTAGCCCTGCATAAAATATCTGTGACTTTTATTAATTATCTGATTTAAGGGATGTAGTAAGTATGGTAAAGTATTTTGGACCCAATAAATTTGAAATACAGATGGCTTCCTTCTCTTAAAGCTACACTTTTAACCCTACAAATCTTCAAGTAATTATTATATAAATTCTTGTGAAAGTTGGAGAAGTCAAGATAACTTTACAAAAGGAAGCTGGAAATTACATTGAAATATATATTATATCATTTCTGAATTTTTTGTGGTGACATTGAGATTCAATATATTTATATTTTCACATAATTTTTGTATGTACTGTTCATTGAATTATGGTGGTAATAAGGTGGTGGTATTGAGTATGGCAAGGTGGCACATGCCCAGAATCCCAGTGATTTGGGAGGCTAAACAAGAGGATCTCAAGTTCAAGACCAACCTAAGCAACTTAGTAAGACTCTGTCTCAAAATAAAAATAAATAAATAAATTAGAAGGGGTGAGGATGTGAGGATGTACCTCAGTGGTAAAATGCCCCTGAGTTCAGTCTCCAGTAAAAACAAACAAACAACAACAACAACAAAAACAAAACAGAAAGACAAGATTGAAAATGCTATTTATATTTCTAATGGACATGGAAAGACACATTATCAACACATACAGTATTAAATTGCACATAATGATAAAAATAGGGAAGACAATTTCCTAATCTATACTTTAACACATATATAATTATCTTTTGGTGGAGTGTGTTTGTTCTGAGGATTGAACCCAGGTCCTTGGGCATGCTAGGCAAACCCTCTACCACAGAACTGGTAATAATAATCATTATAATACCTCCTGTTCATTTCACAAAATAACCATCTAACATTTAAATTTCTAATATAACTCATATTAGTTGCTTTTGTATCTTCCAAATGCTGAATTATTTCCAGCATGAATCACGGTAGATTTCTGTGAATTTTCTTTTTGTTTTGGGAACATGGGGACATTTTTAAAAATTTCTCATAAAGTGGTTTATCCACCCATTTTAGCATATACAATTGCAACCCAGTAAATTTCAAATATTTGGTGAAATTCATTGCAGGGAATCTGTTTCCTGATCCCCTTACATAAGGAACTTCCCTCAGTTCCTCAAATGCTTCCTTCCCAATTGTACTGCTTGTATTTTCAATGCTTCTCTCTCCCTACAATTCTCATAAGATCCATTACCTTTCCAATCTTTGTCCATCTCAATCATTGAGGGCAAGGATCATATCCTTATTATACACTAGAATGTTAATTACTCATTAAAATTTTTCATTTGATCTTAGATTTTCAATACACACATTTTGCCAAAGTTGTAAGGAAACTATCCAGTTGTCAGATCAGGCGAGGCAGGGAGTTACCAAAGAAGGCAGATTTAAAAGTGCCCCTAACTAGGCTTTATTGAGATATCACTTCCAGGTAGAACTCCGATCAGACCCACAGAGTGGATAGGAGAAGGGTCTGAGGAGAAACCACATGGAAGCTCAACTGGACTAAACTTTTATGGGGCTTATGACAGTAAGGGAAGGGCTTGGGACAGGAAAAGGTGTTTTTAGGGTCCCTTGTCCCATTGGAGTTGGTCAGGGGAGTTGGCTGAACTCCAGGATTGGCCAGGGGGTCCTGTTGATTGACAGGCATTAGTCAGGAGATCTCACTGATTGACAGGCATTTCTGCAGGCACCTGATTGATATTCCTTTTCCCCTCAGGCTGCTTTGTTCTAAGTCGCCACCACCGACCTAACACCAGTCATGAAAGATTGAGCAGGGACAAGAAAATACAGGGTGACTGACAACCATAGGGAACCTTATCTGAGAGGCAAGCACCTATTATTTTAAGATCATGTCACAACCTATCAGGTGGCTGGGACTCTCCCTTATCACCAAGCTGCTACAACATCCAATTACCTGTCAACCAAAATACAGGCAGTCACTGGCACAGTGGTACACACCTATAATCACAAGGGCTCAGGATGCCGAGGCAGGAGGAGTGCAAGTTCAATGCCAGCCTCACCAACTTAGTGAGGCCCTAAGAAACATAGCAAGACCTTGTCTCAAAATAAAGAAAGAAAAACTGTTGGGAAGGGGGTCCCAGATACAAACAACCAAAAAAGGACAAAAGCAAAAACCAAAACCCTCACAAAGAAAAGTTGCTGAGGGATCTTCAAAGGATAATAAAGTGATAAAGGGGGCAATGAATTGAGGCTAATGGCTAATATAGGATCAATGTCCCTGAAAACTTCATCTTTTGAGTACCACACCATCCTTTCTTGGTGGTAGTCATACAGTTCCTATGCACAGTGTCAGTAATCAAGAAGTACACCTGGGCTGGATGCGTTGGAAACTTTCCTGGACTCCCAATAATACTTCATTGCAGGAGGGGTATACCATTCTCTTATCGAAAACTGGGCCCTTATGTCTCCAGTTCCAATCCAATAACAAGAACATGGTTTTGAGAGAAAGAAAAAAAAAGTTTTATTGCTTTGCTAGCAAAGGAGAAGCACAAGGGAATCCTGTTCCAGGGCTATGATTCCCATCCAGGGGAGAGGGGGTTTTTAAAGAGCTGATTCAAAGGCTATATCCAGGTATTTTCTGTTCAGAGGGTAATTCAGTTGTTAATCTGGAAGACAGTGATTTCTTAGATCTTCTTGTACCATCCTCAAAGTCTGAATTATTTTGTGTCTGTGGTGGGTGATTGTGCTTAGACAGATAACTCTGCCCAGGATGGGGTGGGGGGGAAGATACTCCTATATGTAGAGAGAGGGAAACAAAGAGAAAGAAAAAGGAACATACCTTCTTTAAATATAAGTCACAGTGGCAGAGCAGCAAGGGCTATATTCAAACATAAGTGAACCATTGCTACGTTCCCTCTCCTGAGAGGACCCGCTTTCTCCCTCGAGAGTGTCCCCTTTCTTTTTTCCTGTTCCTTCAATATACTCATGATTGCTACTCTGAGCTACATGTCTGAACTACTCCTCGTGTGATCACAAGATTCAGAGAGAAAGGACTGCCATGGCTGCCTGTCTTTACAGCAAGTCTTTGCCGGGTAATAGAGTGACATACACTGAAACTCAGGAATATGTAACTGTCACAGTGTAATATAAGGAATAATCATTTGGAATGATGGACTTTCATATTCTCTAATGTTGTGATGCAAAATATTTGTCCCTTTATTAGATCAGTAGACAAATTCCTTAAGTTTTGTGCTTCACATAAAACTTAATTTAAATGCAATCTTTTAAAATCATTGGTATCAAAAATTTATACTTTGCAAGTATCTAATTAAATATTTGTAATATGTGTTTATATATGGATAGGATACTTAAAGGCATATTTTTTCACATCTCCATTCACTTAAAATATTTTATATATGTTAGTTTATACAGTTGCTTAGAAAGTATATTTTAGAAAAACAAAAAGGTCAATGTGAATATATATTAGAGGGACTGGGGCTGTAGCTTAGTGGCAGAGTGCTCACCTCGCATGTTGGAGGGACTGGGTTTGATCCTCAGCACCACATATAAACAAGTAAAAAAAACCACCAACAACAGCAACAAAAAAGAATTCTATTGACAACTAAAAAACATTATTATTATTAGAGTGGGTAAAAATATTAGAGTGGGTAAAAATAGTTGGTAGATGACTTATGTCCCCAATATACTTTATTTAAAAAGTATAACTGCCAAAAATATGCATGCCTAATGATAACTCCATGGTTCTAGCAAAACAAAAACAGAAAAAAATAAAATTAAAAAAACGCTAAAAGCAGAGTACTTCAATTTCTGAACAAGGAGGATGATGTGCTTACAGCACACACTTTTCAATGCAGTGATTCAAGTTAATTCTTATATTGATGTGTATAAAAAATGATTTTTGTGTTTGTTTGCTTTCTGTTTGGGAATTAGAAACTTCCACACTAAATTGAAAGATGGTCATAGTCTTCTAAATTTCTTCTGAATTATCAAGTGAATTTTATTCAAGAATTTGAAAAATCTTAAGTCTCTATCAGGCAAAAACTTCTGTGCCTAAAAAAAATGAATATTATAGATGTGTGTGTACTGAGGTAAAATTCTAAGAATCATTCCTGTTTCTAAAACAATCCCATTTTTATGCTGTGATAAATTACAAACATGTTTGTAATATTATTTATGTTTCATTATGACATTTTATTAAAACAATGCATTTCTTAAATTGTATTCTAAGATAATATTACATTGTATAATAATTTAATTTATGAATTTTATATAGTGAAAGATTTCTATTTTTTATCATCTGCAATAATGATCTTTAGATCCAAAAGTATAGTTTTCAAGTAAACCTCTATTTTATGAATATATTAAATTGATTCCACAGTCACACAAAACTAGGCATATATCAAAAAACATGACAACTAACAATACATTATACTGAGGAACTTGTCTTATGGTCTGTTACAGAGGTCACTCTTTGCCTCCATCCAATTTAATATCCTGTTTAGCATTTTAATTAAGAATTTAGTAGAGCAAGTAAATGGAATATTAATAGGGTTCTTATATTATACAAAATAGAGAGGTGTAACAAACTATATCAAAACCAGAAATCATACAAAATAAACATAATGAGGTTAGTAGCAGGGGCAGCAGAGAACAAAATGCAATATATTTCAGAATAAATGAGTTGACACACATCTCAAGAAACAGACATGTAAGTTTTTCCAAAAATAAAAACATTTTTGGTGAGAAGATGAACAATAGGAAAGAATATCGTTTATGAGGAATCCGTGGACATATTGCTATACTGTGCCTTGTATAGAGATATTATCTCAGCTTAAAGAAATTGAGATCTAAATTAATGAACAAATACTAAATCCAAACAATTTCAAGTTCTGTATAAGTTTATATATTGAGACCCTTATAAAGTTTATTAAATATTAAAATATATACAATTAAAATATCTTAAATAATATTCTACTTTTTAAAACCTTATATGTATGTTTAGAATTACTTAAAAGCTTAGTTATGAATTTCTAATCTCCACTCTAAGAGACTGTTCTGTAAGTTTGTGCAGACCCTTAGAGCCCTGGACTCTGCACCACATAGCAAGGCGAATAACATGTGTCTTTAAGGATATGACCATGCACATATCCAAGCGCTGTTTGCCCTGTAAACAATGGCTTCATGGTCTGTTCTCAGACATAGGGATAATCACACCTACAGTCTGATCATCCATCAAGACAATAGAATTCAGCATAAATCCAGCATCCACCATAGGCCTTGATTTCAATGTTATTCTGCTAAGAAGTTCAATGTCCTGGAAGTCCAGACCATATTCAATAAGAATGATGTAAAATCACTGTACAAGATCTCTTACATGCTCTACACATGCTCAGCCAGTGGTAAGATACAGCTAGAGTAGGGTCAGCACATACATTGTGTAGCAGCCCCCAGCTATAGAATGCGTGTGATTCCACTCCTTCATTCAGGTGTGCATGCATTTCACCTACTAGACAGAAAGCACTGAATCCTGACCATGGTTTAAGAATTGTACCACATTATGAATGGTACACAGAGCTTCATCTTCAAGCTAACACCTTGGAATTTCTTTGAAAACTCATTATCTTTGAATGATTTTTAACATCAAAACACAATAATAATTTTGCCCTGCTTTACCAAAGAAGAATTTTCAATACAGTACAGTTCATGGCTCAGCCATAAGCAAATGCACACCACTGTAACAATTTTCCTTTAAAGAGTGCCTGGTCTGAGACCAAGTTATTAAAGCTCCCACTTTGGTAGATAAGAAACATTATAAGTATTTAAACAGTGGAGCTGTCTGAACCACAGCACAAAAGAAACAAAAGAAAAGACATTTCTGGAAAACATAATAAATCCATCAGAATGAATTATTACCCTTTCCAGATTCAGGGAGTTCTTTTTAAAAACTGACGTGCCACCAAAGGACTTGTTGTCCTATTTGTATTTTATTATGAACTGTCATTCTCTCATACTAGACCGATCAGGTACTCAGCAGCAGCAGACTTAGATCAGCTGGATACTCTGCAAAACATCACCTTGATCCTCTATAGTGATAGCATAATACAAATTAAATCTGAAAGAAAAATATAACAGTACTCTGTATGTCTCGGTAAAATACAGACACACAACACACGCATACAAACAAACACAAAATTATCATTAAGCTGTAGGACAAGTGAACTCCCATTTAATTGTAAATTAATAAGACAGTAAATTTTCAGGAGAAAGGTGAGAATCTAAGATTTTATCACATGTCAATTTCAGCAACTGGTAGAATTGTATACTGTATTGCATAGAGCACCAGCAGTGTACACCCCACAGGGATAAATAACCAGGGATGCAGATGTGTAGTCCAGCTGTTCTTAGTGTAATATATTACCCTTTGTTATACATCTAATAATATAAGCTACTTGGAGATGCATTAAGTATTTTGATCATTTTTACATAATAACACATCTGAATAAAATTGAATAAGATTGAATTTTACAAAATAGAACATTTTTATTTTGTTTATTTTGTAAAAAAAAAAAAAGAGGGGTCTAGTGCAACATTTTAAAACTGGTCTTCAGTGGTAAAACAGATTATCAGGAAGGCTCTTGTTATGCAAAAAAGCAAAAAAAATGGAAAAAAAAAACAAAAAACCTAAACGTGTGTGTCCCTTTTCAATATATTTTTCCTCTCAGTGTTAGGGTCTGTAAACAAGTCAGGATGGTGCCTGCTGGAAATCCTATTTACCAAACTTTGACTCTGAAACTATTTTATAGCTGATCTTTCTTTGCAAATGATTTTCCTGTGCATTTAAATCCAAGCTCTTTAGCTTGATTACTAAGACATGGACAAGATTACCCTCCATGCCCCCAATTTCTCTTGAGTTTGTGCTTTCTTCTGTGCCCTTTTACTTAAACTCTACTTACCGGGATGTTTCCACTGTCATTCCAGTCTGCTAAAATGCTCTCAAGTCACTGAAGCAGAGAGTTATTTGTCCTTCATCTTAATTGCTTGTAATAGTGCTGTTCTGCCCATCCAAAACCCAATTACACATTTTTATGTACATTAAATATCCTTATATATGTTTCTATCTGATCACAATATCTGTATACCAAGAATGTGACTTATAATTCTGTATCATTCTTCATGCATACCAAGTGAAGTCACATATAGTTGATATTCCTCAAATAATTATTTTATTGAAATAATAGAACTTGTTTTAATGTTATGGCAAAACTTTGTTCTAGTAAAGAAATGTCTAAAATTACAATGAACTGTTTTTACTGCTAAATATAGGGAACCAGTGAAATTAGCAGTAAACAAGTATGTCATTTCCAGTTATTGAACCATTTGACACTTGGTAGTATTTACCTTAGGGCTTGTTAAAATGAATTTAAAAACAAAATAGTGGTAGCTAAGATTCTCCAGACACAGAATCAGTAGGAGAGCTGGATAGATAGATGATTGATAGATAGGTAGATTATAGGTGGGTAGATAGATTAAAGATAAACCCTCATTGTTATACAAAATTACATATAAGAGGAAGTGAGGAGAAAAGGGGAAAAAAAGAGAGAGAAATGAATTACAGTAGATGGGGTAAGGAGAGAAGATGGGAAGGGAGGGGAGGGGAGGGGAGGGAAAGGGAGGGGAGGGGGGATAGTAGAGGTTAGGAAAGGAAGCAGAATACAACGTACACTAGTATGGCAGTAGGTAAAAAAGTGGATGTGTAACCGATGTGAATCTGCATTATGTATATAGGGTAAAAATGGGAGTTCATAATCTGCTTGAATCAAATGTATGAAATATGATATGTCAAGAACTTTGTAATGTTTTGAACAACTAATTTTAAAAAAGCTAATAGGTAGACAGATTGACTGATTGACTTCAGAAATGGCTTTTGGCTCATGTGGTTATGGAAGATGACAAATCCCATGATCTTCCATTTGAAGCTGGAGAAACAGGAAGTTCAGATGTATGACTCCTTCATGTTGTGAATGCTTAAGAAGTAGGGGTGCCCATGTCTGAGAAATGATGAAGATAGATATTTCAAGGCAAGAATTTACTCTAAAACCCCACCCTTTTTGTTGTTGTTGTTGTTCTATCCACATTGCTGAGGGATGATCTTACTTATTGAGTCTACTGATTCAAATCCTAATCTCTTATGGAAACACCCTCACAGATACACCTTCAGATAAAATGTTTTACTGCTGCAGTCTCTGGCTGGGCACAAATCACGAGTCTCCACACAGCTTGTAGATTCAAACAGCAATTCTTTATTCCCGAACTCACACCGGCCGTCTACAAACACGCTCTGGGGGAATCCACGTTCTCTGCCCAAATCCACTTCTCCCAAATCCACTCCGCATGGGCTTCTGTCTCCCAAAATATACTGTCTGACCCTAAGCACTCAAGAGGAACTCAGCAGCAGGATACGCCCTATTCTAAAGGGGGAACACCCTAATCTCCTATTATGCTAAACTGCCCTATTCTAAAGGGGGAACACCCTAATCTCCTATTATGCTAAACCGCCCTATTCTAAAGGGGGAACACCCTAAACACGGATCCTGCCCTGGTCCTTGAGCAAGGTCACCTTTCAGAAGTCCTTCCACTAGACAGCATGGGAGTAAGCTGGCAAGGAATTTGTCATACCTACTTGGCTGATGGCTCCCAGCATCTCCCCCCTTCTGATTAATTAAACAACAAGTAATGTGGCTGAAGGACCGTGCCTGGTAGGTTGTCCAGTTCAACATATGGCTCTTACCGGTCATTGGAAAACTGACCTTTAGGCGTCAGCCTCCTGTCTTAGGTTGATACCACTGCAACTCGATCATACCCGTCACTGACTACCTCACTGACTACCGGTCCAGCATACAGCCATACTTGTGGATAGGTCTATGCACCAGTGGGGGGGGGTGAGGTTCTTTGCCTCACCTCTGTTGGCCCCCAAATTTGGCCTTGGTGCCAGTGGGGGAGTGAGGTTAATGTGGCTTAAGGACCGTGCCTGGTAGGTTGTCCAATTCAACATATGGCTCTTACCCGTCATTGGAAAACTGACCTTTAGGCGACTGACCTTTAGGCGTCAGCCTCCTGTCTTAGGTTGATACCACTGCAATTGGATCATACCCGTCACTGACTACCGGTCCAGCATATAGCCATTGGCTCCCAAATTTAGACCATCACTAGCAGAAGGGAGGAGGATACAGAAATGCCACGACACCAAGCCAATTGACAGTTCCTTTGGAAAAATTGCATCATTGGTGACACCATCAGCAAAGATCACTGGTGACACCATCAGCAAAGATATGCCAGCATTACCACAATTAGCTGCACTAAACGTAGTTACATAGTCCAGGCAAGTTCTGCAAGCAGTTCAAAGTGGAGGAATCTATCAATCTGTCCGTCTCCTCCCAAAGTCCGTTGCCTCCCAAAGTAAGTTGACTCCTTGAATGAGCATACTTGTTGAGTTATATTCATTGGGATGATGATAGGAAATCTGGCAATGATGCTAAAAAGACATTATCCTGAAAAGAATTATTAAATATAATAAAAAGGAAAGGTGGAAGTAAACAAACAGATCTGTTAACCTCCTTAAAAAACAATCCTTAACAGCTGTTTACCTGATTTAAATTAGTAAACAAGCAGATCTGTTAACCACCTTTAAAAACAATCCTTAACAGCTGTTTACCTAATTTAAATTAAGCCATTTAAATCACGTGAATAAAAAAATAATAATTTGGATCCATTTTCTCATGAGCGCTCCTCATATATGAAATATGGACATATGCACACACAGACATACAACACAAAACACAAATGTGCAAACAAACGTACAACACATAAGATAATAATAAAGGCCTTGTAGCTTTACCTAGGTGAAATCTCCATTGCAATGTTTAAAAACTCCATAGTCAAAAAAATAAAACTGATCAGAAAAACATTAACCTAGGTTTGTATGAGCTCAAAAAATAAAAATAGAGCCTTATGATGTGGAAAAATGCAATAATAAAACAGACATTGAAAAAAGCATCCTGGTTAATCACAGTCGCAGATGTAAGAATGGTCAAGCTGGAGTTTTGGATATCAGCTGTTATGGATTTGAGTCAAATCATCTTCTTTTCGATCTGTAGAAATCGTTTTGGTTAGTCTTTATGGAATCCAAATCGGCTGCTGTTCTCCTGTGGAAAAACAAACAGAACCCCGACTCCAGAAAATCACTGGGTCAGGATCTTTCCATTGTCCTGTTAGAATACAAGTCTTTCCGCAGCACTAAGTCCTGATGAATCCAAATTTTAAAAGTTTAGAGTAAAAAGGGTTATTTTAAGTTTATCTTTGGGGGATATATACCCCTTTCCAATTTTTAAGATTAACTAGGCTTTGAATGATGCAATCTTTCCTCCGTCATGAAGGCATCTTAACCACCTTCAAATTAACCTTTTAAAGTCTTACAATTATCATCTATACTGTACTTTTAAATGTACTTTTTCACCACCTACAGCTTCACTCTTTTAAACGAGCCTTAGATTCTGTTTAAATCACTTAATGTTAGTTTACATGGCTGCCCTTCAACCAAAGGCCTTTTTTACTCCATTAAGAAGCTTTGTCTCAATCTGCCATGTACAAATATCTTTTTTTTCCTTTCTCAAACTTTTAAAGTAAGTCTAGTTTCCTCAAAATCTTTTTAAATGGCATTTCACAACTTTTTACTTTACCACACAGAGAGTATCTCATCTAGAAACATTTCTTTTTCTTTTAACCTTCCATATTAGAATATATTTTCACATCTTCAATCTTTTAATATTTCTTTTCTAGCCATTAACCCTTTTTATAAATTCACATTCTGAAATAACCCTTATAAAATTTCTGATTTAGACAAATTACTCCACTTTAATAAGATGAAAGACTTTCATGTTTTTTATGATACTGTAATTGAAACCCAACTGAAACTTCTTATACTCTTTGTATATAAATTACACCTGATAGAATCTTAACACTTAGTAACCTTGTTTTAGCAAAGACACAGACCAAAGCAATATTAAACTTTTTTTTCCATTAACCAATTTATGAAGACACACATAATGATTAAATATATTACCTTATGGAACTTAATAAGTAAAGAGTACTTGATTTCATATTTAGTGGTTGATATTTTAACACTTTAGCTTTATAAATTAATCAGATGTCTGTAAAAACCAAGATCTTAGACAAGCGTAGTAAACAGAACTAGCCATCTCTTTCTTGTTGAAGAAAAATCCTTCTACAGGATACCATGATGGTCCCAATGATATATTTAATAACTTCTCGTTAAAAAGCCATGGGCTGCATTTTTGTATTGTATCAACATATGCCCTAACTGTTCTTGGTCTTACTGGGGTGCCTCCTTTCTCTAACAATTTCTCTTCCTTGGAGGCAAACAAGTTAAAACCTTGAGTCAACCATTTTCCCCAGTTTGCCTGAGAAAGTTCTAGGAACAGGCAACTTGAAATAAAAACAAAATAAATCAAAACAAGAACGCATTGTTTTTTGAAATGCTCACCCATTCTTTCGCTCTCCTTCAGGGGCTGAACAATTTCACTTACCTTGTTTTCAGATGTTCCGCGTAGGAGCCACCAAATGCCGCAGTCTCTGGCTGGGCACAAATCACGAGTCTCCACACAGCTTGTAGATTCAAACAGCAATTCTTTATTCCCGAACTCACACCGGCCGTCTACAAACACGCTCTGGGGGAATCCACGTTCTCTGCCCAAATCCACTTCTTCCAAATCCACTCTGCATGGGCTTCTGTCTCCCAAAATATACTGTCTGACTCTAAGAACTCAAGAGGAACTCAGGTAGCAGGATACGCCCTATTCTAAAGGGGGAACACCCTAATCTCCTATTATGCTAAACTGCCCTATTCTAAAGGGGGAACACCCTAATCTCCTATTATGCTAAACTGCCCTATTCTAAAGGGGGAACACCCTAAACACGGATCCTGCCCTGGTCCTTGAGCAAGGTCACCTTTCAGAAGTCCTTCCACTAGACAGCATGGGAGTAAGCTGGCAAGGAGATTGTCGTACATACTTGGCTGATGGCTCCCAGCATTTTACCAGCTATCTGGGTGTTCCTTAATCTAGGAAAGTGGGTACATATAATTAACCACTACAAAAGGTTTTGCTTCAAATGTATGCCAGTTCAAACTTTCATTACATATAACAAAATTAATTTGTACCAAACGGCATGATATTGGAAGTTCTTAAAATAGCAAATAATAAGACAATGATGAAATCATTGCACAATTGAATTTTGTTTACATTCACAGGACTATAATTTTAATTATAAATGAATTCCATGAATTGAAAATTATGTATTACCACATAATTTCATCTGGTGAACAGATTAAAAATATCGGAAGTAGCTGAAGTTCCAAATTTACTCATATTACTAAATTAATTCGGATAGATTTGAGGTACTGAGAATTTCTACTTTGGTTGTTTCTCATTTGCTTGGTAAAGTTGTGTGTAGAATGTTATTGTCAATATCTTGAACAACAATTTAAAAAACATAAAATACTAAGAATATAAGCTGTTTTTGAAGCAAATACTAATATGTCCAAATGTTTAAAGTGTTTTGAAGATAACAAACCGTGTGTGTGTGTGTGTGTGTGTGTGTGTGTGTGTGTATTATACATAGGGAGAAGTAAATGCATACATACATTGAGAAGTAAAGTCATTTTTTTCTGTATAACTATTGGCAGCTACTTTTGTTTCTATGATTATCCTTGTATTTTTAGGGAAAAAAACACAAGAATATCACACTGGAGAAATGAATGATTCTCGCTAGAAAATTTGCATTAGGTGTTTCAATTAACAACTCACATTATTTTTTATACAAGTTTTCATTTAACTTGGTGAGTTATTTTCTCAGTGTTTGGCCTTTGTTTTTTTGTAAATAATAATACGAATTAATGACAATATCTTCATGTAATCATAATCATTGAAAATTATGTGAAGCCATGCATGCATTTGAAACTCTCTTATAAATAAATTTGTCTTAAGAAAATTAAATTAATTCAATATTTAGCTCCTGTTAACCTTTAAGAGTTGACTTGGAAAGTAATGGAGAACTAAACGGTCAGGGGAGTTGAAGTCAACAGATTTGTGTATACTAAATAAAACAGAACAAGCAGGCAGAAAGCACTGGGAATATGTGTGTCATAAGGAAAGGTACACAAAGTGATGAAGAAAGGAGCTGTGAGAAGTAGGAAACATAATTTTTAGGTGCAATAATTTTCATCTTATAAATCTTTATTCCTCTCTATTACTCAAGAAAGAATGCTCCTCTGTGTTCCTCTGTCCCCATTTCTATTCAAACTCATTTTCCTGTACAGTTACTGCTTTTGCTGAGATTCCTCCTGCCATCTCTCTGTGAAAGAAGTATTGATTGAATGATAAAGCAAATCCAGTTATATGGCTGTGGTGATCTCATTTCACAAAAGAGTCCAAGAAATAAATGTATCCTTAGAGGAAACTGCAGAACACTTAACGTTTCTGAAATCCTAAAATGCCAACCAAAAGAACATTTCCAGGGGAAAGGAATGGCTAAAAAGAGCATGTGTCAGAATAATGCTGAAGGAGAGACAAAGCAAAATATTCAGCGCAAGACCAGAACTGAAAGAGTGACCAATACTCTTTAAACTTTGTCTCAGTTTTTCCTGTTTGGAACTAGGAATGCAATAGGATTCAAAACAGATAAATAAAACTAATGTTGCCTGATGTTTTATTTTATTCTTTGATGCCTAAAATATTAAATAAATGTTTATTTTATAATCCAAGGTCAAAATTTTAGTTAAGTAAAGTTGATACTACCTTCAGCAAGCAAAGATTGTCTGTTTCAAATACATGATAAAAATTAAGGTGATGTTTTAAATTTTATTATTATATGAATTAAGATTTTTCCAGATGAGGTAAATCTTAATATTTATAGATTTTTTATAGTTACATTTGACAAAATTTTTGGATTCTGCTCTTTAGAAATAAATAATTTTGCCATTCTTTCAGTTTTGTCATATTTATTTATCAAACACATATACATTGTGGTTTTGCAAATCACACAAAATCATATTTAAGGATATCCAGTAATTTTATATGATTGTAATATAGGTAGAATATTGACTTTCCATTAATTTATGGTATAAAATATATCCAAATACATAAATTTATGCAGTTTTCAAAGCAAAATACATGCAATTAATCAATACTTTAAAATATGGAATTTGTTCCATAACATTTTTGTTCACATTAGGATAATTAATTGTTTAATAGATGAATTTTTAAAACCTTATTAATTTTTTAGTCTGTTCATCTTGAGGACATTGAAGTTATAATATTTGACAAGTTTACCAGTAGCCACATAACTTTTCCAAGCCTAGTATGGGAATAATTATGGAAATATTTATATTTAATAAAATTATTTATTTTGATAGCCTTCATGTTTTACATATAAAAACACAATTTCAACTTAACTGATTATAACAGCTAATTAAAAGCTGGTAAAATTAAGGCTTTAAATTAAAGCAGCATGTGAAGATAATTAAAATAAAAAGGCTTGTGTGAAAATATAACTTTTTAGTATTATCCACAAAGTAAAAGGTGTAATAAATGTTTAATAAAACGCAAAATGACATTAACCAGATAAAGTGTTTGGGTGGGTATGTGTGTATTTGCATATACTTCCTTAGGAGAGTGGCTAGTTATCTTTATACTTGTACTGTTAAGATAGTTAATTTTAATTGAAAATTAATTATAGATCAATTTTTTTTTTTAGTACTTTCCTTTGAATCCCCAGTAGAAGAAAACTGGACAAAGAATAGTTTGCTTGAGATATTATTTCAAAGAAAATAACAAGTAATTCCTATAATAGTTTATTGGCTGAGAGTCAATAAACAACCAATGGAATCAAGAGACATTTATTTTCAAAAATTCAAAAGAAATACTTAATAAAATCATAAAGTTTTTGTTTTAATCTCTTCAGATAAAATAATTATCCCTATTTTTAATTCACATCATTTTTTAAACTAACTAGAGAAAGCAATAGAAAAAAGACACTTGATTAACAATATAGTCTCAAAAAAATTATACATCTTCAATAGCAAAAGTCATCTTTGAAATTTTAAAAAATAAATATATTGATAAATTATTGGACAAATAATTACTGTATTTAAAAACATTTTAGGAAAATGTTACAATGTTTTTGGTATTGTTTTGTGCCACATTTATTAATATCTATTTAAATTAAAGATCAAGATGTTAAATTATGTCCTACTACATGGAGTAAGCCTTGGGCTCATTAAAATTTATGTTCTCTAAGCTTTTCTGACTTATGTATTTTAATTTATGGAAGAAAAAATCACAACTATATTTATTATTTAAATGAATGCTTATATTTTTATAAAAAATTTATTTTTGCAAGAGAAGAACAATATATTTTACTCAAATATAAGATATAAAAATGACCTAATTATACTTTTTTTTTAAAGAGAGAGAGAGAAAGAGAGAGAGAGAGAGAGAGAGAATTTTTAGTATTTATTTTTTTTTAAGTTTTCAGGGGACACAACATCTTTGTTTGTATGTGGTGCTGAGGATCGAACCTGGGCCGCACACACGCCAGGTCGAGCATGTCGACCGCTTGAGCCACATCCCCAGCCCCTAATTATACTTTTCATGACTCCTCAAAATTCATCTTGCCAAATGACTATCTTTGGGCTTTTTTATTCATGAAATAATTGTACAAATTAGTTTTCTAATACCCACATGATACCAAAAAAATCTTTTGATAACGAAAATTTCTTTATCCAAATTCAACATGATTTATTATTAGACCATACCTTTTTGTGCATCCTGATTGATGTAAACCCATTATTGGCTAATAATAACTATTTTCAAAAATACATGTAGAACGTGCATAGTTACTGATTTATATTTGGTTTATAAATGAAAATAGAAAGGCAATATAGATAGCAGATATTATGATAAATTCACATTAATTAGATGTTTCTCAAGATTATATATACATCCTAATTATGTAGACTTGGTACTTGAAAATGCCCAACAAGTATATGAAAAATGTTCAATATTACTAAACATCATAGAAATGCAAACCTAAATCGCAATGAGATATCACCTTATCTAAGTTAATGTTTTCCCTGTTATGAAAAAATAGTACAGAGGTCCTTCAAAAAATTAAAAATAGAACTACCATATTGTCCAGCAATTTCATGACTGTTTATGGAAATGAAATCAATATGCTGAAAAAATAATTGTACTCCCATGTTTAGTGCAACACTATTCACAAAAGTCATCAAATGGAAGCAAACTGAGTGTGTATCAACTGAAGGATGGATGGTGCTTATACACAATGGAATACTATTCAGACATAAAAGGAGTGAGTGATTTTGTCATTTGGAACAACATGGATGAAACTGGAAATCATTATATTAAGTGAAAGAAATCAGGCAGTGAAAAAATAAGTACTGTATGATCTCATTCACATGTGGACTCTAAAAAGGCTTAAGTCATAGGTGTTTGGATAGAATGGTGGTTACCAGAAGCTGGGGAGAGAAGAATGTGGGAGGGTAGAATGAGGAGGGTTTCATAAATAGATACTAAGTTACCTTTACGTAGTAGCAAGATGTTTTTGTAAACTATTGAAATAGTACTCCACATTCCAAAAATCGAAAAGAGGCTTGGTATGGGACACATGCTATAATCCTGGTAATTAGCTATAATCTGCTGAGGCAGAAGTCTATCCTGGAACCTGGGTAATTTGGTCAGATCCTCTTTCAAAAAATAATTCTATAGATATAATTATATATATATATAAATTAAGTTAATCAAAAGGTTAAACTTACAAATTTTTTATGTTTACTTGTTACTACAAATAATGATTCTTAGTAAGCAGTTTATTACATGTAATTTAAAGTCCCTATCATTGTATATCTGGTATAATCATGAAGGAAGAACCAAAATAAGAAAGAAAATATGTAATATTAAATGAGGACAGGTGATTTTGTTTATGGAGCATATTAAGAAGAAGGGGAGGGGCAAGAGGTCTGAAAATGCTTTGGGAAAACTTCTCAAGGAAGACCTTCCAAATTAATGGATTATTGAGACATTATAGTCTTAATGAAATGAAAGAATCTGATATGAGTATATGTTGTATTAGAGTATAGAAAAATAAAAGAAAAATGAAATAGTAAAGAACAAGACAGGGGTCAGCTTCTTTGGAAAGAAACATGGTTAAAGATCTAGTTGAAATTAAATATTTGATAAGTATCAAAACACAGATTGATGATCCAATGATTGATTGGGCTGGAAATTTTATGTTCTTATTTATAGGAATCACATAGTGTAAGTATTTTGGCTATTAGTTGAGGGCCTAAAACTGGAGTTTATACCCTATACATACTTGACCAATAGAAGTTAATTTGCTGGGTATACAATAAGAATGTCTGAGAAATTCACAATTAAATTAACTTTTTAATTTCCAGTTGTAGTATAATTTCCACATTTTCCCACATAAAGGAGAAAAATAGAAGTGGTTTCCATCACATATGAGTATAGTTTCTGAGCAGGTTATTATAGGAGTTCACATTGTGATGATTGTCAGTACATGAAAGGAATAGACAAATTAAAACCAGATTTCTATGCTCAGGTAGATAAAGCATAAATATCCTCTTAACTCTTGGAAACCTTGTCATAATTTCCAAACTGTCCAACGAATGGTACACTTAGAAAGATACATTATGCAGACACTTATTTTATTATTTTATCAGGATTTCCAATGACCATATAACTATGGTTTGCAAACATGGATGTGTAGCCCAACCATCCATTTATTTGAATATATAAGTTTATATCAATTTTTAGTATCTAATTTTGACCTACGTAACTATAACTTTCAGAACTAGAGATTCAAAATGCATCTTGTTAAATTTTATCAGTGATTTTGATGTCTCTGGATTTAAATTAATATATGGAAAATACCTGCAAGAAAAAATGCATTTTCATGCATTTATTCTGTTAAGTTGCTATGAAAGAACATGTATCATGATATGTACTGGTAAACCCACATGAAATTATGAAGAAATTGTATATCATATTCTATCTTATTGATTCATTTTTTAGTTAAAGTAACCTAGGATGACTTAACAGAATCTCAAAAGTGAAGTGATTTAGGCAACTGAAGATTGTTTTCTCACTTAAAATTCCAGACAAGCATTCAGGTCAGAGTGGTGTATCTCCTTTCCAGAGTTATTCACAGATGCAAAAAATCAGTCAAAACACATTAGAAAACAGCTTATTATCACCTCTAAAATTTTAACATTTATATGGCATTTAACCTAAATTCTACAAAGAAACTTATATACAGAAGAATGTTTTGTGCACCTATAACAAAAGACATGCCCAAGATTATGTATAGGTGCACTGGACAAAATAGTAAAGACCTGGAAAAAAAAAGCCAATGTTCTTCATTGAAACTAGTTGAATAAATTGTGTTATATTTACACTGCATATATAATTAAGTACTCAAAACAGTAGCTTTCAAAAACAGTGTTATTGAATTTAATTAATGTGATAAGTGAAAAATAATGTTGTTATGTACATCAATTACATACACCAAGGTCCTTTATATAACATTAAAATACCTAAAATAAAACATTAACCTAATGTTCCTACATATTGTACATTTTTAAAAAATAAAGAAAACCATTAGAGATGTCCATCTATTACATTGAAAACTTAAAAATAATTATGAAAAAATATGCTGTTCTAAAAACATAAAATTAAAACCCAAAGGTACTTAAATTTTTTAAAATGTTTTTTTTCTTAGAAGTTCTTAATAATGAACTGATTTTTTTTCTCTTGTTGCCACTTTAGACCTATTACCTTTGTTGTCCATGGAGATGTAATGAATTGGGATTGTGAGGAATGAGCAGTGGAAGAAGTTGTTAAATCTCAAATAAAATTTTTATTTTTATTTTGGTTGACATATCCCTTGCTTAGAAGCATTAAAAAGTCAGTAGGTACGTAGAAGTTTTTTTTTGTTGTTGTTGTGGTGGTTGATTTTTCTTTTTGTACCTTCTAAATGTAAATAGCAGTGTTAGTGTTCTTTGCAAGAGTGTTAAGAGAATACATTATTACTGATAAATCTGGCACTCAATATTTTTACACATTCTACTTCCTGTGGCACTCTCAAGTCTTCATTTCTTGATTTTAAGAGCTTCATATTTCACAGAAATAACATCCATGGGGAAGATGATAAAAAAGGTTAAAAAAAAGACATTGGATGCTTATGTCAAAAATCAGTGTAACCTTAAATGAAGAACATACTTACATCTTTTCAGAGTCTGCTTTGTTTGTTAAAGGATCCTCTTCATTTTAACTCAGTTCAAGCAGTTCAAGAACAAGCTCTCTGCAGTAGCAAATGCTTTCTCCCTTTTACCAGCTGTGGCTACCCACTGGCTTCTACTTTATAAAAATGGTTTAAGTCTGAAATAAAACATACAATTAGAAGTTCATATACACATAGTATTATTATTTCCCTGCATGGACTTTTCACCAAATTGCACACTAAATGGCAACTTTTTTTGGTTCAATAAATATAAACATATGGGGGCTGGTTAATTACCAACAGTGGTAATTAATTAGCTGTATACATGGCTTTCTTTACAGATTTTCATGTAAATCACAATTAAAACTTCAAACCTGCAAATTTATTAAACTTAGCAGAATTCTAAAAATGCTTACTTCCCTCAAGCTGTTCATTTTCAAGGAATAGACCAGGTACAACATGATCATAAGCTCAATTTATTTTTATCAAGCTTTAAATTCTAGAGTTGATTTTGTCAACTTTAATGCAGGATTTCCATTACAGACTACTCTCCAAGGTGTTTGCTATTTGGTCATAGCATTCATTTGGAAGAAAACAGTTAAAATTAAATGTTTCATAATACAGATAAGTTTCAGTGATTCTAATGAAACTCTGACGATTTTCCTGAACTTACACCATGTATTTCTAAGATACCATAGAGAAAAATAGGGTATCTAATTATCAGTTATCCCCTTATAGGTTCTAAATTCTTTGAATAAAAATGAAATACAAATGTCTAAATATTTACTGAAATTAAATCACAGTACAATATATACTGCCAAACTTTTGAACTAATAAATACCATTAAATTTGAAATAGACTAAAGTAAAATTTAAATTATGCTTTGAATTATAGGGCATAGTCAGGACTTTTGAAAGCCCAATTTTTTTTTCTGTCTCTATATGTAAACACAGCGCCAATATACTTAATAAAATAATGACACTTTTTTAAAAAAAACCCATTCACCATTACTTTCCCTAGTAGGAAAGATTTTGCTGGTTAAATGCACATTTTGAATATCCTTGCCATGGAAGAATTCATGCCAACTTGGGTGCAGGCACTAGAAGACACTGCCCAGAACCATGCCTACATTCATGAAAAGCTTTGCAATGCAGTAAGCTTATTCATCTTGTCCATTCTGTGTGAAAATGATCCAAGAAACCAGATTTGCATTGTGTACTTACACATGGCTGGCCATGATAACACTAATGTTTGTTGAACCTCATTGATAGGGTCAGTGAACTAAATTAACACAGCTGGTATTGGGCACTTTCTATTTTGATCCAGACCCATCATAAAGTCAACTGAAACTGAAAAATGTATGTTTACCACTCTCTCACATGAAATATTAAGCTAACAAAATTTTAAAGCAAAAAGTCTATTTAAATTTAATAAATTAATTATTGAGTACAATTCCAATGGCTATATCTCTCGACACACGCACAAATAGAAAGAGAGACAGAGAAAGGGAGGGAGGGAAAGAAAGGAAAGTGGGCCTTCATAGATTGTTATTCTTAGTTTTCAGTGGCTAAATACAGAGTCTTTTTCAAGAATCTATTACTATGAAAGATAAAATATGCTTGTTTGCAAAGTAGTCCTTTATAAATGTATAGATCATCTTTATTTGTAGGTTAATTCAATGAACTTTGAATTCCCATTGGAAATTTTTGGTTTCTTTAATGCAAATGAGTATTCTTATGGGGACAAAATTCTTAATATGATTTAAAGAAAACCAGTTTTGAAGCAATTACACCACCATGATCTTGTTAAATCCATAGCATAACTTACTAAAGTCAAGATGTATTACCAATTTAATCAAAGTACCATAAATCTGAATACATTAATAGGATGCAAATTATATCTTCTTATTAACCAAAATTATTTGGTTTGAGTAGCAGTGAGGTGAAGGCACTGATTTAAGAACCATAAAAATATAAACGTGCAAAACCAATTTTTTCCTTCAAATTATAAGAACATTTTACTAATATTTCAAAAACTGTATTTGTTTATTTTGAGAAGACTATTTAAAAGCTCACAAGTCCATATCCCTAGGGTGGGCCACCAATCCAACTCAATATTCTCATCTGTTCTACTTTATCAAAGTTAAAGCTGAAAAGCAAACAAAAATATCCCAGGAGAAGAGCTCACTATGAAGGCAGCCTAGTGGTACAGCTGAGAGGATTTCCTCAGGGTCCTATACAAAATATTTCACACAGAATGCATTTTCACCAGCCAAAGATAACTTCTATTTTATCAGGCCATGTTTATGGCTTTGTTGTTGCTGCAAACATCATTACAATGAATTGAGTCATTGCTGCTATTTTACCTAAAACCGCACACTGTAGAATGTGAAGCTCTAAGGATAGATTAGCTTTCTAGCATATATGGTTATTGTTTTTAATTTCTGAATTTCAGTTTTAAAAATTTATTTTCAATACAATGTAAATTTTCAATAAATATCACTTTTCTATTTAGTTGATGGAAATGACAAATATTCATATGTAAAAATGTCAATGACTTACCACATATAGAAATGTTTACCACTTAATATCATAAATTCATTACTTAAAGAGAAGAACATTAATTTTTGTCCCTTTAGGGAAAATCATGACTATGAAGGCAGGGAATTTTACTGAGATCCATGTTTAAATTTCTCTTTTACAAAATTGGTAAATAATTTTGAAAATACAAATTAAAATATCTTTGCTTCAGTTTTCCTGATTACCACGGTAAGAACCATTATAAGCTGTATTTTATTGCAAAATAAATAGTCAAGTTCATGTAATATGAGTTAATTGACTCCCAAAACTTAAAGTTGACTCAAATAAGTTATTGTCAGACTCATTTTCCAACCAAAATGTGTCTTCTACCAATAGCTTTTTCAAGGAATAATACATCCATCCTTGCTTTTTTGTAACAACAAAATGAGTAAAATAAAGCTATAATATTTTAAAATCTTGATGAATTTGCTAATAGTTATTAATTTGAAGGAAACATAAAACTGAAATTGGTAATATGGTACATAAAGTAGTAAATATTTCAGGCAATATTAAATGAAAATTTAATAAAAGTTTTATATAATCAAAAAAACTTCTAAAAAATACATGATCTCCAGTAACACCCTGTTCCAGAGAAAAGTAACCAATGATTGGCCCAAGATGTTAATTATCATTCTAGGAATACAGTTGTTGAAGAAAACAATATTACATCATTTATTTATTGTTTTAAATTAGACACAGTGATCATTCCAGTATTTAGCTTATTTTGAGTGTGTGTGTGTGTGTGTGTGTGTGTGTGTGTGTGTGTGTGCATCTTCCAGAAAAAGAAGTCTTTGTACTTTCTACATTTTCTTACTTTTTCATTCTTTGGGATTTATAATAACCAGGACCCTCCAAGTAATGTAAAACATTCTATTAAACAACAGTACCTATATAGAAAAGTAAACTTAAGTATGAAGAACTATAGTTGAGCTCTTAATTAAATATGTTGCATTTGCTATACACATAAAGTAGCTATTTTAATGCTAGGAAATGTGAAGGATCTGAGATTTTATCCTACTTCTAAGTTACTATATTAGTCTGTCTACATTTCATGGGTGCTGATGGCAACTATGAGACTACTGAAACAGAAACAAAGGACAGTTTACTGCTCACAGCAGTAGCAGTAAATTTACCATCATTTCCCACATTTCCTGAACATTCCCTTGCAACAGGGACCTGAAGACCTCTATACAGGCAGTGGGTTGAGTCAAAGGAGAGGAATCCTAAAGAAAAACTGATGTTTCATAAGTGAGCTGTAAGCTAGCCTACTCAGACTTTTCCCTGTAGAGAAGCATTATCTTTATCATACTAGTCAAGAAAAAAATCTCCCAGTATTGAAGGGAGTCATTTCTCTGTCTTTCAAGGATATTTATTTATAAATATCTCAGAAAAAGATAGTCTCTGAAATGGGAGTCAGTTCCTCTACTCATAAGAGAGGAAGAAATGCAAGAGACCCATAGGTAATTGTATCATAATAATAAATAATATTGCAATGGTTCTTTTCAAACACACCCATTAGACACAGAGATAGAGAACCAAGAAAGAGTATTACAGAAAATCTTGAAGTCCTTAGTTTGCCTTCTACCTATATCTTTCCACATAGCACGTGTTGCCATTGTCCTGAAATCTAAGAGCATTAATTAGATTTGCCTATAATTTTATTCTCATGCTTGCTTTTGTGCATTCAAAGGATATTCATGAGATTCATTCATATTATTGTATGTAGTTCTGAATATTGATTTTTCATTGCTATATAAATTTTACTGAATGAGTATTTAACTCAGTGCACATTTGGTAGTTTCTAATTATTATTGTTATTGAAGAATGAATAGCTTTGTAGCATTTAAGGATATTATTTGGCTGTTGAATGTGTATTCTCTTTCACTGCAAAATACAACAGTATAACTTATGACAGGAAAAGGGTATAAATGAACAAAAAATGCTGAATTTACTTTCAAAAATAATAAATAAATGATGCAAAATTGTCTTTTTCTGAAAATTCTAGCAGATCTTGGGATATAAATTATTATTTTGGCATATAGCTTGTTTTGATGAGCTTTTTTTTTTCTACTGTAACCAAAATATCTGATAAAAATAATTAGAGGAGAACAAGTTTATTTGGGGGCTCATGGCGCCAACTCCATTCTTTTATACCTGAGGTGAGGCAGAGCACCATAGTGGAAGAATGTGGTGGAGAAAAGCAGCTAGGAGTATGATAGCAGGAAGCAGAGAGAGAAATAACTCTCACTACAATAAGATATAAACCCCAAAAGTATGCCCCCAAACCCACCTCCTCCATATATATATCTACCTCCATTTACCACCAGCTAATTCCTATCAGTGGATTCATACACAGATTAGGTTAAGATTCTCAGAACCCAGTAATTTCACCTCTAAATGTTCTTACACTCTCTCACAGATGAGGGTTTGGGAGGCATCTACTGTAGGCATAACACAGTTAAAAGATGCTAACTGAACATATCACTACAATCTTGTTCTGTGATGATTTTCTTTTTTCTATTTAAATACACATTTACAACTGTTAGAGGTAGAATGCTTTCTGCCCACTATATATGGTATTATACTTTGGATGTGAGGTGTCCCCCAAAAGCTCAGGTGTGAGACAATGCAAAGTTTGGAAGAGAAATGATTGGGTTATAGTTTTAACCTAGTCAGTGAATTGATCACTGATGGGATTAACGAGTGGTGACCAAAGGCAAGTAGCTGGAGAAAGTGGTTCATTAGGGTAGTGGCCATGGGGTATATATTTTGAGAGAGAGTGGAGTCTTTCTTTCTCTCTGCTTCCTGATCATAATGTGAGCTGCTTTCCTGTGCCACAGTTTCTCTCAATGATGTCCTACCTCATGTTGAGCCCCAAGGAATGAAGACTACTGTACATGGAAATCCTTATTTATACACTATTCTTTGTTTTGAATATTTTACCTTAAATTTTAAACATTAGAATATTGCCAATAAACAAGTTCAGTTAGGTGAAATTAATTCACATTCATTTTTTTCAACATAACTGAAGTATTTTTTTCAAAATGGGAACTTCATTAAATAATAAATGATTATCATAAATGTCACCTTACATCTTTAAAATGCTTTGGATTATAATGTATGCCATATTGTATGTCTCAAGAGATCCTCTCATTACAAACAAATGAGTACCACTGTCATATACAAGTATTGAGTAGTCCTAGAATCCTTGATTCCCTGTTCCAGAAATCCATGGGGGAAACTTCTAGACTTGTATTCACTGCTGATCTGCTTATGTTAATCCCAATCCCTGGCACTCTCTTTGTTTCTTGGCCTGCAATTAGATCAATTTAAACCACCATCTGTTTCTTGCCCATTGAGTATGTTAATTTTATAGTCATGTGTCTTACTTTTCTATTTCATTTGTAACCATGTCAGGATATATAAGAGAATTTCATCAAGAACAACTGAATGAGAAAAACAGTCATATAAATTAAAAATATGAAATCTGTAATTTTTTAGTTCTGAATATACATCAACTAAAAAAAATAATTATCTTAATATCATAAAAGTTGAAAATATATAGTTGTAAGAGAGAGTTTAGAAAATGAAACCAAGTTGCTTGCTTTTAATCATTCAGAGCAGATTTAAGGCACAGACGTATGGCCCTCTTATTTGGCATTGATTGGGATAAGTACTGCAATAAGGAGAAGTTTTTCCTCATCCCTCATATCCAAGATGAATATAATGTAATCTTTATTTTGTGAATTACATTCCATTCAACTATTTTATGTGAATAACTTAATACCAAGAGCAAACTTAGAAATTATTACTCTTTTATTTCATTTACAAGGGAATAGAGACAGACATATCTTAAACTAGCTTACACATTTAGTAAATAAGAGACTCAGTCCTGACTCAATTTTTTTTCATATGATGATTCAATTTTTTTTCTTTAAAGCAAACAAATCTACATTAATAAGTAACTAGAACATGTCAATGATGGCCTTACAATCACCTTTTAAATTTTGGGTTTTTTCCTCTCCTCAAAGGACATGTTCTACACTGTTGTTTTCTCTTGTTACTCTATTGTCAATGTTTTATTTTATTTTGTTTGTTTCCTTAATTTCTACTGGCCATAGTAACTTAGGAAGTGTTTTGGAGGCATACTGAGCATATGCCTAAGAAAGAGAAATTGATCTGGTTCAGTAAGTTCATATTATTCTTTTTGAAATAAAACTCAGTAATAGGAATTTCGTGGTCAGGCTATTGATTTTAGTTTTCTGGACAGAATTAAGAATTCTTTTAGACCCATGCATTACTTTGGTTTATGAAATTGACTAAAGAGTAATATTAGACTGCTTGTAAAAATGAGTGCATTATTACCAAGTAAAATCACAGGAACTGCTAGATTCAATAGCAGAAAAGTGTTAAGTTTGTGAATACTAAATGTTTCATCCAAAGATGATTCAATATCCTTAATTTGAATGAAAATTAATTTTTTAGAAGGGCAAATTAACAGACTTGTTTAGAGAAAATATATTTGGGTGAGATTATGTTGCATGCAAGTAACCCAACATTAAGAGTTCATTCAGAATCAGTGCCCTGGAGAATGGCTTACACAAGAGTTATTAAAATGCAGATTTACTTCTTGTTAGCCAGTTTTCTTTAGTTTACATGCTAAATTTTAGTTGAGTTCCATTAGAGAAAACAAATGTTTGCCTCTGACAATTTTTACTTTAAATTTCATTTTAGGAACTTAATAAAGCCAGCTATCCAAATTTATTTTCTTGATACACATATAAATCTTCATCTCACAAATCTTAAGAAAGAAGAACATCTGTTGTGAGACTTATTCAGATTTTAAACACATCATTTACTAAGTATTCTACTAACAACTTGCACAAAGAAGTCAAATGGTTAACTTTGAATCTCAGTCCTTGCATTACTTCTGCAATAAAACCTCTAATCTGGTCAGCTAAAATGTCTTGTACTTTTTTTTTGTTGTTGTTCTTTACATGCTTACATGCTTTCTAGAAGGCAACTTAAACTGTTTTGTATCTTTGCATCTTTTACTTTATTTTCTTTTTGTTGTTATTGATTTTTTTCTTTGTTTTGTACCCAAGATTGAATCTGGGGGTGCTTAACCACTGAGCAATGTCCCTAGCCCCTTTTGTATAATTTTAATTTTTTTAAAAAAGTTTGAGGTAGGGTCTTCCTAAATTGCTTAAGACCTTATTAAGTTGCTGCGGCTGGCTTTTAACTTGGGATCCTCCTGCCTCAGCTTCCCCAACCATTGGGATTATAGATGTCTGGCTTATTTGGTATGCTTTACACCCTAGACCATATAACTATTAAGAGGGAGAGTTTGGTCATTATTTATTCATTTAAAAATCTTTTTCCACTTGTTTTTGTTTTTTCTTTAAAGAGGTGAGTTCAATAATAATAATAATCCATTCTGCATTGGTTTTCTATTGCTGTATAATCAATCATTCAAAAATATGGAAATAAACATAATTAAACCTCACAGTTTCTTTAAATTAGCAATTCAATATTTTCTTACATAGAAGGATCTGTGCCTATATTTCTAATAAGGGTGCTATCAATATGTCAGTCTGTATGTAGTCTTCAGAAGCTTCCAAATTGGCCCACTCACATCACAGTTGGCAGGAAGCCTCAGCTTCCTTTGGCCCTGTGTCCTGCCAATGCTACTTTAAGAGTGTCCTGAAGACATGGCAGCTGGCTTCTCCAAGTGACTGATATAAGAGAGACAGAAAGTTGAAGCTGCAATGACTTTCACTATTTAGCGCCAGATAATATTGATGAAAAGTATGACTAGATATGTAGTCCTGTGGTAAACCATGTGCTTAGCATACATGAGGTGCTTGGTTCAACATATAACAATACACACACACACACACACACACACACACACACACACACACAATACTACCTCATTAGCTTAATTAGGAGTCAGTCATTAGGTTCAGCAAACTTACTTACAAGATGGAGTGGATTGTACTTTGACTCTAATGTGGAAGAGCATGTAAAAGAATTTGTATCTTAAACTACTATACATGCCATACTTACCAATCTTTTTTTTTCCTTGAGACAGAGTCTCACTATGTTTCTTAGGCTGGCCTAAACTCCTAGGCTCAAGCAATCCTCTTGCCTCAACTTTCTCAGTAAATGAGACTATGGGCACATGCCACAGCACCTGGATCCCATCAATGTTTTCATTGTAGATAACATCCTCATTTCCAAGAGACATTTCAGGGATATTTGCATTTGTAGGTGGTATCCTTCCCAGGTGTCCTAGATTGAGCAGTGTATAAACTCATGGACACCTTTCGCATATACTAAGTTTAAGAGTGAATATGGATCTTTAACTGCACTAAGACTCAATTTCTCTTTTTCTGATTCATTGTAACAGTTAGGTCATAAAATTTTTACAAAAGTTAAATAAAGTACATAAAGTGATTATCACTGTGAATGATGGATAGTAAGCAATTAATGACCATAAGTGACAGTTGTCATTATTATTATGATCACAAGCAGATGTGAAGAATCTTGTTTTAGTTAGCTTTTGTGTAACTAAGACCAAAATACTCAATAAGAACAACTTACATAATGGAAAGTTTATTTGGAGCTCACAGTTTCAAAGGTCTCAGTCAACAGATGGTCAACTCCATTGCTCTGGGCCTAAGATGAGGCAGCACATCATGGGGAAAAGGCATGAAAGAGGAGAATTGCTCAGTTTATGGAAGGTTCAGGAAGCAGAGAGCAAAAGAGGAGGGAAGGAACCCTAGAGAAATGCACCATCCAGGGCATGCCCCAAGAGACTCATGTCTTTCTCTCATACCCCACCTGCATACAGTTTTTACCCAGTCCATTCAAATGAGGATGAACTGATCAAGTTACAGTTCTCATAATCAAATCATCATACATCTGAATATCTTTGTATTAACAGGAGCTTTTGAGTATACCTCACATTTAAGTCATAACAATCCTACACCATATGGTTTTCTCTCCTGAGATCCTATCTGAGGTATGCTTTGACTTACCACCAAAGACAAAAGAAATTCTCAGGTTTTATACAGAGTCACAGACACTTTCCACAGTAGTTGTGTGAAATTTAGAAAAGAATAGAATGTCATGGAGAAGAACTGCAATTTTCCAGTTAATCTATTCCACTGAAAAATGTGTTCTTTAATTTGAGGTTTCCATTGTGTTCTTCCTACATATCCAGAGTTAGTTTTGGGTGGATAAGGAAGGAGGGGAAGGTGAGCTCACTATAAAAGTTAGGAGATTTGTAATTCATTTAGTGCTTGTAGTTCTTGATTTTGTAAAATCTCAAGTAAAGTGTGCTGATTAATTCTTATTTAACTAACCAAATAAATATTGGTTTTGGGATACCATAGAGTCCTAAAAGAAATGGTAGTACTATAATTAGTGTACAAAATATATTTTACCTGAACACATAATATTATGGTTAAATAGAAAACAAAACAAAAAGACGAAGCACAAAACAACAACAACATCAAAAACCACATTGAATTGGGGATCAAATGTTACCTCATTGATTAGGTGACAAGTTAGGCTATTTATTACTCAAACAGCTTCTGTAGTCTGAGTTCTAATTATAATCACTTTTTTTCTAGTTTATTTTTGTCAATTTAGAGCTATCTCTAGGATTCAATAGAAATGGAGATAAAATCTGCAACTATCATTTTCCTACTCCTATTTTAGTAGAGGTAAAATTAAAATTCATGCTGAATTTTACTTTTTCCCAAAGGAAAAATATTCTTATGTTTTCACATTTCCAGAAAGATATTAGACACAATTTTTAAAACTTTTATTTTTCAAATTCTGTGTTAACTAATGAAATATAAACATATATATGACATACTTAAAAAAAAGGAATAATACCATCCCAAGGTCCCAAAGTTCTCTTCATTTCCTTTCTCTTTCTTTTGAACTGATTTTACATAATACCTAACATTTCTAGCATTAGAATCACTCTTTTAATTTAGATGTGTATTCAGATTGCAGGTAAAGAAACAAGAAAATTATAGCACAATCACACCTTGAGCTGTGTCTCCTGTTTTTTTTTTCTCAGCATCACTAAAGTAACACAGGTGTTTTCTAAGAGTGATAAACTAGACATATGAAAACATTAAAATTTAATAAAGAGAAGAGAAATGTCAAAGTTGCTTAAGTTAGGCAAAACTATATCTTCCAACTAATTACAGAAAGTAAGTTTTAATTTTTAAAATGTAGAATTCAGTAAATATGTCATGTTATGACTTTAATTCAGAACATAAATCTGGTAATGGTCTGGGATTTATATGACGTAAAATAAAAATATGAAGAGAAAAATGGGGCTGGGTCAAAATATAAATATATTTTTAAATATAATGAATAATTCTGCAGATCTCATAATGGGAAATGCTAGGTCCTCTGTTAATTCACTTTTTATTCTTCTTCTCCATCTGCCTTTCATTCCATATCCCAAGTGGCCATGTCAGAGTAGGAAAGCTAGACTTTCAAAGTTTATATTGTTTGCTTGGTCACACAAAAAATGTTCATTATGGGAGACATTCTCAGAAGTGCCCCAAGATCTAACTTTAATACTGTGGCTCCTCTTCAAATTCATTACTATGAATTCTTAATGTTTCATTGATAATTTTCCCAAAATTCTTTTTTTTGAATCCATTCTTTCCCTCATGAAGATAATTCCAAAAGCCTACTACACATTAGTTTTAAAGAAATCAAATCTTTAGGGGAGTAGGGAGGAAAAAGCAAAGGTGAGGCCATTTTTCAATTTTAGAATATATTCCATGGACTGACTCTCCTTTCAATGTCTTCCTTGTAGAGACCACTTCTGAGTCACCCATTCTGGTCAGATAAATAGTGTCAAAGAGATCTGAAATATCTTACACATTCTTTCTTTGTGTAACAGACTCTTTGTGGATTATTTTCATTACAAATTAAATAGGAGAATTAATTTGACAAAATGTGATGGGTAGAATTTGAGAGAATATCTGAAGCAAGGAGGATGGTTGAAGAGAGTCCTAGAAATTCACAGGATTAATTTAGAAGTGTTGAACTGGACATCAAAATAAAAAGGGGGTGGAAAAAATGTATTTTATTATTCAGTCCAGATCTAACCTAGTGTAAATTCCTGTTCAGGGACTAGATTCATTATGAATGCAGCTGTTCGGAACTCATTAATTTAGAAAAGTTGGTGTATGTATAAGCTTTGCATTAAAAATCAGGTGGAAAACTTGATATATTTCAAATCAAGTAAGGTAGTTACATACATGGTCTGATTCCTTTGGTAACATAAAGAATTTCCCATAGGTCGGATAGTTGATGGATGTGAAAACAGCGAGTGGTGAATTACCTGAGAGAGCAATCTCTGATGATCTTCAAAATACCAAATCTGATGAGTAATGTAAAAATAACTTTAATTAGCATAATCTATGTAGTATACACAGCTTCTGGTTTTTCTTTAGTGTGAGCTTTAGTATATTTGTTGTTTTATTATTGAGGCATATGAAGAAGTCAAACTCCATTTTGCCATTTATTTATTAATCATTTTGGAAAAAAAAATTCTTTAATTTTCCTTTATTAATAATAGTCCCCATTAACATAGTTCTATTCTTTCTTGATTGGTTTTCTCAGAGGATATAAAAAGGTGAAAGGAGGATATTTCTCACCCTAACAACAAGCAAAGATAAATGAAATTAAAAATCATATTTTTCTTGAAATCATCATAATTGTAAGATTGTAATGTAAACAAGAACTCTTAAATCTCAAAAAAGAAAAGTATCACCAAGAAGGGATGGGTTAGAAGCACAAGATTACTTGGGACACAGCAAAAATAAAATTCCATATAATGTTTTAAAGTAATGCTAACATAGTATGAGTTCCTGTGAGAGTATGGAATCCCTAGGAATTGCAGAAGCATTGATCTCACAGTAGAAGGAGTAATAAAGGCCCTGAATCCCAATATTGTCCCATTCTCAAGTTCTAGGAATTAAGTCTTCAACATGCACATTTTAGAGAAGACACAACTCACCCTATAATATATCCAAAGAAGTAAAAAGGTAAGAAACAATCTTGATGAAGGGAAAAGAGGTTGGAAAAGACCTGCTGTGAGACATAGGCACATCAGAAATGTCAAAAGCTGAGACTGGAAGAGAAAATTTAAGAAAACTTCTTTTGCAACCCAACACCTACACTAAGCCAAAGGCAACCTCAGAGTAACTTTATCCCAATGGATCTAGATATACAGGTTTTGAACATTTATTTCACATCTCCCAAAGACAACTTCTCAAAGATGATGTATCTGAACCTCAACTGTAACTCTGATTTCTGCCTGCTTTTGAATTATCAATCTCTAGTATGTCCTATACTTTCCCGTATTCCTAAACTTGAGCATCATTCCACTTAACACAGTCCCTTTCCTTGATCCAGCCTCTGAATATTGCTATTCATAGGTGCCAGATATGTAGAGCTGAAATTATATTAATAATAACCATAGTAAATAGATCTGTAGCACTAATAAAGAAAATAATTTATGGTTGAACATTATAAGTCTCTTTTCTTTAAACTGTCTTCATATGCCTCTACCACCTGAGCCTCAAGATTCCTGCCTTATGTATGTCTTTCTCTCATTTGTATTTTTCTTTCTTCCTACTTTCTGAGTTTCTATTGACAATGCTTATTGTGTGTGTGTGTGTGTGTGTGTGTGTGTGCATGTGCATGTTTACAACAAAAGAATATGACTGTCTCATTTACTCTCCTTCAAAAAATCCAGTTACACAAACCCCTGACTTTTGCATTTGATTACATCTGTGCTTGGGCCAATTTCCCCAATTAACTACATGATTCACTTTACTATAGCATTTAGGTATTTGTGTGAATGCTACACAGCCATCATAGCTACCATTTAATATTGCATCTATCTATCCATTTCATTGTTGTATTTTTTGCATAGCACTTACTACTATTATATACTTTATTTAATTATTTTGTCTATGTTCTCTATTTTTCCTAAACTGTCAGCTTTAAGGAGGCATTAATTTTGTGTTTAGGTGTTTTTCTCCTTTAGCTATGTATGTATAAAAATGAAAATTTTCCCACTACATCCACAAATCTAGTATTTTAAATATCTACTTATCATATTACTCATATTAATTTTCTAAAACAAAAGTAAATATGGGAAAGTAATAATTGTAAAAATGGTTTTAATTTCTCTATTTAAGATATTGATCTGCACAGGGTGTATGAAAGAGAAAATATTTTTTTCATTAAGAAAATTCCGTATCTAGAGGAAGCAGATATTTTTATCATGCATTTGAATATTTTCTTGAATTGTGAATATGACACGTTTGAGATCCACTGGTGCATGTTAAAGGTATTTAGAGGTTAACTTCTAAGTTAAAACCAAGAACGTGTAAAGATCCGGAAATGAGTGGAAACACGGAATCTATAAGCCACCAATTAAGAGTATAACTGGGCCACCAAAGCTAAGAGTGGCACAAGATATTTAAAGTAGAACCTGTTGAAAAGTGAGAGCTATGTTCTTATCACTTATAAATGTATATCAGATATTGTTCTCAACAAATATTTTTTAATTTATAAGTTTATACTTAGGAACATGAAGCCAGAGAGGAACAAGAATTATTGTGGTCAAGAGAAAGACTTTTGAAACTGACTTCATTTGAGACTGTAATTATCCTCACAATAATATACATAAAGGGTCAGTTGTATTCAAGTTACAAAGCTAGCATTTTTTGACATAGATTGGCAATCATCATCTTTATATTTCATTCATTTACACTCTTAAACTAATTTCCAAATACTATATTGGCAATAGTGTGGATGAGGCCATGTTTTGTCAATTTGGTTTAGCTAATCAGTAAACAGAAATAAGAAAATGTTACAGCAATTCTGAGCTTTCATGATCATGTAAAATATAATCGCTTTTAATATTTGAACTTGAATTTTGTCCAAAGATAAAAGTCAAACTCATATAGGAATAGAACAAAATTACATAATTATGATGATATATGCATGAATTGATTACTCAGAATATGTTTTTAAACTATCATGGTATCCTGCACTGATTTACATTATTGAGACTTATACTGATCCTAATTAAAAGAACTTTAAAAAGAAAGCAGAATATGTAGAGTTAAATGTTAATATATTCATGTGATTTTATGTATTCTTTTGAATACTCAATGGAATGTAAACTGCCTAATTCACAGACTGTAATTCTTGAGCCTCATATCATTTTCCCTTTTGAAATTGGCTTAATCTCAAACAGTTTAGCCCTTGGAAAAGTGAACAGATGGCAATTTATTGCTTTAAGAATGTATTTAGTTTGGTGTAGTATAACTTACAGGTTAGGTGTTTTTGAATAAATTGTCTTCCCAATTCTCATTATATAATCAGGCTATTGCAGCTGAAATGATGGTCAGTTTGGTCTTGGTCCAATGAAACATAATAAAAAAATTCAAATAAGATTTTAATAACTTTTCCTTGAAGTGTATTGAATTGTTTTAATAAGGTAACCTGCTTATTACATATGATATCTATTAAATCTAATGAAAATTAAAAATTAGTTGACTTAAATAATTATTGAGTATCTCCATCCTACTAGGCAATCCCTGTTCAATCTAGTAGGGATTCAGGGGTTTATAGAACATAACCCATTCTTTCATGTTAAAGAATTCTCTTCCCAGGAATATGATCAAAGATCATTAAACAATAGAAGGGTGGAGAAATAAGGAAAGAAAGGATAAACAAAGGGTAAAAAACCTCAGTTAAACAGGAGGTATAGATTTGATTTTTCTTTTCTTTTCTTTCTTTTTTTTTTTTTGTTTTTGAGTTCTACTTCACAGCATGGTGAATATAGCTAACAATTGAGTTCTGTACATTGCCATACCACCAAAAGAATAGATCTCAAATGTTGTAGTAATGAAAGATATCAAATGTTTTAGGTGAGGAAAGGTTTGGTTAATGCATTTGATCCTTCCACATTATATTAAAACTTTGCTACATTTCACTTCATCAACATGTACACTATAATTTTTCAACACAAAAAAGAAACTAACAAACAAAAAGCAGACAAGGTATATGGGGATGTGGCTCAGTTGTAGAGCAATTGCCTGACATGTGTGAACCCTGGGTTCAATCTCCAGCACTGCAAAACAAAACACCGAAAAACAAACAAACAAACAAACATCAACAACAAAAACCACACACACAATTAAAAATATGATTTGCTAAACCTTAAATCATATTCCCCATATAATCATTTTTCAGAAATAAATTACTCTAAAGACTTTCAGGAGTTAAAGTAACTATTTGAGGAAAACTTTGAAATAGAAACTGGAGGAGAAGGAAAAGGATAACTTTGGTATTGCAAATATTCAAATAGGTTTTAACAATATCTTAAGTAACTTTTTGACTTATTCTTTTATTATTCTTTTCTCATTTAAGAAATTTTAGGATTTATTCCCCATAAATAATTTAGGAATAATTTATAAAACACTATAAAATATCAGAAAACATTAAAACAACAGATTTTATTAAACTAACAATTCTTACCTGAATATTATACTTAAATTTCTTACCAAATATATCTCAAGTACCATCTTTATCATGTCCTATTTAATCACTTCATTTATGTCGTTGAACAAGAAAATCACTTTGTGTCTTTTAACAGTTAAACTGAACTAAGGGAAAATGATTATAGAAATTACATGGATTTTGAATGTACAAAATACAAATGAAAGAGACTTACAGTTGTTTATAATAAAGAGAGCTAACATAAAGTAGAAAACCTACCTTTCAAAGAAGATGAAAATGATGAGTAGAGTAGACATAAATTCAATGCCATATAGAGGAAGAATACCAATGTCAGAAGAATTGGAGATAAGGAAGGAGTAGGAATTAAGAAAGAGCAAGGAGCTAGCATAGCTACCACACAAGTGATGATGAAGTAAATGAGGTAACAGAAGCATTAGATTGCAGTGTCTTGTAAGACATTTTATAAATATTTTTCTAGTGCAATAGGGATACATGGAGGATTTTTAAATCTACAGAATTGCATTATAAGATTTATATTCCATGGTAAACTCTGACAACTTTGCAAAATATAAGGAAGACTGGAATAGTTGCAGGGCAAGTATTTGAGACTCTAGCATGAATATAGTTTTGGTGCTAGCAGAAGAGATAAAAGGCACGTAAGTTGAATATAGTAATTGATTGTCAGTAGGCAACAAAGAGTAGACAAATTAAATAGGACACACAGGTTTTTTGACTTTAGCAAAAACAGATAGTAGTTTGCTTCACAGGCCAAACTTTGGACATTCTTAGTAATGTGACACCAACTGTAGTTGTTACTCAAACAGGTGTACACACATCCAGCAGAGAGCTTTCCACTAGAGAAAAAAAAAAAAAAGAAGAAGAAGAAGAAGAAGTTCTTTTTCTGGGCAAGGTTATGGAAGTCATATGACTTGTTGAAGTACCAAAATGAGAATATGTAATGAGAAGCTCAGAGACCTAAATGAGGATAAAAGATACTTCAATGCTTAAAGCATTGGATTTACTGTGGGCGGGGGAGGGAATAGAAAATAGAAAAAAATCTGGCTAGAGAATGAGAGAAGGGTAACACGGAGTTTTGTGTCCTGGCAAAATTAACGGTTGGCATAATAAATGATCAGTTGACCTGTTAAACTATATGGAAAGGTCAATCAATTAAAAATAGTAAATGTGGTAAGAAACATTTTTTTATGTGCAATAAATGCCAATGCCAAAATAGACTTATGAGAATTAAAGCTGAGAAAATAAAGAATGTAAGCAATTCTTGAGAAATCAAACCATGAAGTGGAGGAATAAAGAAGGAAGGAGACAAAGTAACATATATTTAGCAATGTGGGAAAATGTAAAACATCAGTTTGGTTATATTCTGTGTCATGTACTGATATGTCTCATGTTTATATCAAGGTCCACTGAACAGTAAAATTCTGAGTGAGTTACTTTAATTTATGTAAAATTGATTTTTATGAAATGTAAATGTGGATAAGAATTGTGCCTATTTAAAAGGCATTTTGAGAAGTAAATAAGAGAGAAAGCAAATATTTTCTATTGAAAGTAAAATAGACCTTATGCATATATATATATATATATATATATATATATATATATATATATATATATATATATATGTATATATATCCCCAAATCATGAAATTATACAATTTTATTGAGTATTTATTATTTAATAAAGAAGTAGGAGAGGAGAATTTTAAAAATTCATTATCCACCATAAAAAAATGGCTTTCTTGTGAAGACTATCAAGTGTATAGATGCTTTTTCATTATCTTATGTTTGGTAGGTATCTGGATCAAACCACCACAAAAGTGTATGTCATTCCTATCACAAATTAATCCCTGCTTTCTAAGAGATGCTTCATGTGTATAAATATGTAAAAACAAATTCCACTATTATGTATAATTACAATGCACCAATAAAACATTGGTAAATAGATGCACTTCTACTCAAATTCATATCTGAAAGCAAATTTCTTATCTAAATATATTTACTAAATACAGGCATGATTCAGGTTTTTGCCAAGAAAAAATAAAACACACAAGAAGCATGTATGTATGTGTGTATGTATGTATATAAGTATGTTTATGTACATTGCAATAGATTTCTTAATGTCCCTCAATCTCTCTCTCTGTGCAGGAGGCCCAAGGAAAAGTGCAAGCTGAGTACAAAAGAAGTCAGCTGGAACAATCTGTTCTTGCTTTAGAAGGTCAGTATTTGTTACTACTAAGTCCTCCACCCAATGAATAAGACTCATATTCTTTGTAGAGAATAATATCCTTTACTCAAAATCCACTGATTTAAACCTTAATTATATCATCAGAACAACTTCAGAAAAGTCAGAAAAATAACTTATCTGGCACCCTGGTTCAGCCAAGTCAACACATAATCTATGTTCTTATAAAATTTAATTGTGGAAATGTTAGCAAACACTGCTTCGGAATATATAAAAAGAAAAGGGGAAATTTCACTAATTTTCTTATTTGTTTTATTCTTTTTTTTCATGTTTTGCAGCTACTTTAGAAAACTATGAACACTACCATGTGTAAGATTGCTGAGATCATGCTTCTTGGTTAACTAAAGCAATAAATTAAATAAATAAATAAAAAAAAAAACCAGAGGGCAGAGCTCATTTTCTTTTGGAACAATCGTGGGGCTAGTTTTCAGTAGAAAGCCATTGATTGCATCCAAAATACATATTTCACATAAAAAAATAATTATTATACAAATGTGAAGTGATAGAACCACCCTAAGATGAAAAATCCACGCGTTGAGTCTGGTTTAATTTTAACATTTACAAAATGGATAAAAATTAGATTTCTATTTTAAGTGAAAAATTAGAATAACAATTTAATTTTAGGTATGTTCTTAGGACTATGAACAAGCAAATCTCTAGAAATTGTGACTGAGATTTCAGTAGTGACTAAGGGGCAAGAAAATGGGCAATTCTTGTTGTAGTCTTATAGCTTATAAACTTTTTTAAACATACAGGTAAATCTATGGTGCCATACTATAATTATAAAATTTTTCTTTCTTTCATGCAGTCACATTGAAAGAAATCTCTTAATTTTGAAGTAGTTAATTAACCAGAATTACCATAGATCAATGGAAGTTGAATAAAGTTATGTTCTATCTTTTTAGACTCAGATAGTCATTATTACAAATTGAAACAGCCTTTTATCCTCAATTCAAGATAAGGAATTCAATGTAATCACTGTAATTAATTTAGCTGCACTTAGGAAAGTAGCGAAAAATATATGAAATGAGACTTCTATGAAGTACAGATAGTATAAATTCTTACATCATCTGTCAGGTAAGTTTTCATTATTTATTAAGACTTTCATATTTCTAGGTAAGTATTCCTTGTGGAGATTAGTTCAAAGTGATGTTCTGTTATCTCCACATTTAGGGTCAAGTACTGCAGCTGTGATGCTACTGTTTTCTGAATGACTTCAGCAAAATATCATGAAATAGCTCAATAAGCATGTAGTATCTCCTTTAGTAGCATATTCCAAATTACAACTGTGCCATGTTGGATTGAATTTATGCTTGAAATTTTAGTTTGGCTTCCTTTGTATTATAGAATGAAGGTTTAATAGGTACATAAAATCAGTCTGCTGATCAGTATGCATTTTTTTAAATTAGAAATGCCAATAAAATAAAATATATAGACCAAATGACAAGCTGATTTTAATAGCAGCATGGAAATATGCCAAGACTTAATTTTTAGAACAATGGAATACAATAACAGTATGAACAATGGTAACTCATTGGCTTCTTTTTTATCAATGCATATTAATTATATAGAAAAAATGGGATTCATTGTATTGTGTCATACATACATACAACATCTTCAGTCATTTCCACCTCAATAAACCTTTATTGTCTTCACTCACTCTACCCTGGTCTTCATCCTCTTCTTTGGTAGTCTCCCTTTTACTTCCATACACTATTTAAGAAGGATGAGATTGCTTTTTAAAAAAAATTGTAATAACAATCTTTGGAGAAATTCATAAAATAATATAGAATTTACACAATGTGGTAAATGGGATTTAGTATTAATTCTGCTTTAGAAAATATTGAAAGGCAGAGTCTATAATTGCATTTGTGGAGAACTGAGTAAGTGATTCTGTAGTGTAAACATATTCTAATTTAAAGCCATTATCTGTAATAAATATATTGCAAAGAAATAAGATGTTGGATACATCAAATCCAAAGTAGTGCTGCTAACTCTAATTTGTAGCTTATTCAATTTATTGAGAAATGTAAGAAAATGTCATGTGTAGATTCTGCCATTTGTAATGAACTGTATTGGGGCAATGCAAAGCTAAACTAAGTAGCAGCCTTTGCTCATTCAGACAAAACCCATTGCATTTTATCCTCTGAATATTAATTCTTACTTTTATGTGAATGTGTTTCTCAAAATCCGTGTGTTAGAAATTCAATCTGCAATGCAGCAGCATTGGGAGTGAGGGCATAATGGGGGATGTTCAGGCGTGGAGGGCTGCACCACTGTTGTTATCACAGTCATACAAAAGCCTAGTGAGGGTCCTTTTACTCTCTGCTCCTCTCACACATTTTGGTGACACAGTATTCCTCTTTGCCGGAGGAAACAGCTATACAATATCATCCTGGAACCAGAGAACTAAACATGCTAGTGCCTCGATCTTGGACTTCCCTGCCTCCAGAACTGTGAGAAATAAACCAGTCTTTTTCAATTACCCAGTATAAGGTATCTTGTTTTTGCAGAAGAAAATGAACAAAAACATATCTATTCATTTAATTTCTATTTAAAAAACTGAATAACAATGTAAAACTTGGGTATTAGAACACATTCTCACTTTATTTGAGTTCATCTTTAAGTCCTAGATATTGAAAATTTATGACATACTTTCACAAGACCTCAAAAACCCATATATATATATATATATATTTATATATATATATATATATATATATATATATATATATAATTTCTAGAAATATTCAACCTATCTCATCTACACATATGATATAAAAAAGTAAAGTACATGATAACAGCTAGTAGGTTTGGAATTCCTTAGATTTGCATCTCCTGTCTCATATGCATAGGGTAATATTAAAGCAGGATGTTTAATTAGGCTCTATGAACTTTAAATGAATAATCAGTGATGTTTTACAAATTTCTCATGGCAAGGTTAAGCCACACAAAGTACTTTTTAAAAGATGTGATTCAGCAGATTTTACCTAGTTGAATGTTTTAATTCTTTAGATGGATTTCATAAGTAAGCATAGGTTGTGATATTAAAAAAAAGTGTTGGCAACAATTGCAGTAAAAGATTAGTTGTAGAGTCCCTGGATTTGCTAACATATCCGTGAAATATAAAATGCTATTTATTCTCCTAAATTCTCTTAGGTGCACACACACCTCTCTCTCTCTCGCTCTCTCTCTCTCTCCATATATATATATATATATATATTCCAAACACACACACACACACACACACGTGTGTGTGTGTGTGTGTTTGTGTATGTATGTGTGTTTGGAGTAGTGTGTGGCCCAGTATATACTATTTTTAGGTATTAGTTGTTTGAATCTTGACTAACGAACATTTTTCAATACTATCTGTTATTTATTGATTCTACCTTTCATAATTATTTTTTCTCTTCATTTGTTTACATGTTTATTCCTGTAGTGGGTTTTCAAAATAAAAGTTATATTAAGATGCAACATCCTCAAATTTACAAAGGAAAGAATCTGGATAACGGAAAACTTATAGAAAAGAAGCTGATGATATGTTTACTAAGATGCTTTAAAGCCTATGTCTACAGTGAGCTATACCATTAATACACAGGACATATTTGTGTCTTTCCACAATGTCAGAATTTATTAAATAATCGTAAATACACAAACTACCTCAATTTCTCCAACTTTGAGTCACTGAATAGTCATGGTTCACTTGGTATCTGGACAATGGCAATCACAAGTTCTTTTGTTCTATTCCAATTAATTGCTTATATCTATAACCTTCAAGTCACACATCACATTCCACACAATGATGCATAGGTTACAGAACAGCTAAGAAAGAGATAACAATGGCCACAGGGTTTAGGGAGGTAAAGCTGAAATTAAATTTAGAGAAATGGTACAGATGCAAAAGAGTCACTGTAGGTAGCCAGATAGAATTCAGCTAAAGAACTTACCTGAGGCTTGAACTTATTTAAAACATAGAGCTCTTCAGAGATCTGAGGTATTCAAACAAAGTTGTTCAAGGGAAAAGACCAAAGGCTCCACATGGCAACTAGGTTTAAAGTGGAATGGATTGATCTGGGAGATCAAGCTGAGCTAAAAACCTGGGGCTAAGGTCAGGAATTCATCACCTGTGAACATCATGACACCTCACCAGGTTGTCCAGACTTAGGTATGTGCATGGCCATACCACTGATTAGGTATCTTTCTTTTCTTTCATTTATTTTGGTGAGAACATTGCATCATTCACTGGTATAGTGTGATTGAAAAGCTAATGGGACCTGTTTCTCCAATATTGGTTTGATATGCCCATGCATCTGGGCAACTCTGATTTAATTTAATAAGTTTATAGATTGTGATTTTTTATTAGAACAATTAATTTATTTGTCATTTTATGACTTATGGTTGTCCTATACAGCAGGAGGTTGCTTTTTTGGAGAAATCTAGGTAGTTTTTTTTCCCCTATATGATTTCTCATATATATATATATATATATATATATATATATATATATATATATATATATATATATATATTCAGGATCTGGTGTTATTGTTCAGATATGAGGTGGCCCCTAAAAATCTCTTATTTTTTCCAAGTGTTCATAAGTTAAATGACTGGATTATGAGAATTGTAATCTGATGAGTTCAACCTAGTTTGAATGAACTGACTGGGTTGTAACTGTAGAGGGAGGATTTGGAGTAGGTGAACTACTGGGGGCATGCCATGGAAGAATGCATCTTCCCTGTGGCACTCTGTACCCCCCATTCTCTGCCTCCTCATTTCCATAACAGAAGCAAATTTCCTCTGCTGCTCCCTTCACCTATGGAATGCTATTTTATCTTGAGCACAAAGCAATGGAGTCAGCCATCTATGGACTGAGACTTCTGAAACTGTGAACATCAAATAAACTTTCCCTCTTCTAAGTTGTTATAGGGTATTTCAGTCACAGTGATGCAAAATTTGCTTGAAACTGGAATTGATACTGAGAGTGGGGTTATTGCTGGAACTAACTGACCATGGGGTTCTGAGGCCTTTGGAGCTGGTTTGAAGGAGGAATTTTGAAAAGATTGGAAATTCAGGCTGGAGAACCTTTAGAATGTTGTAAGTAGAGCTTAAAGGATATTTCTGGAGGAAGCTTAGAAGACCAGAATGGCAATAACAATGAGGACTGTGATCATAAGTTTTCAGAGGAAAATAAGGAAGTCAGCTGAGAATGAGGCTAGAGGCCACTGACGCTACATTCTTGCAAAGAAATCAGCTACATTTTGTTCATGTCCTGAGACTTTGTGTGAATCTGAATTTAAAGATGATTTTCTAATTAATCTGGCAGAGGAAATATCAAGACAGCATAGCATGGAGTCAGTGGAGTGGATATTGTTGGAAGCTGTTAGCCTGACATACTGTGTCAGGGCTTTTAGCCCCCATTTCCTCCTGACCTGTGGGAGAGATGGGGAAAACACGACCCAACAAGGAAGAGCCAAGAAAGGAGAGGGTCGACTGGCCAACTGTCTGGCACCCAGCCCTCCCTCCCAGAGGACAGTCAGATGAGCCAGGGAGACCAGTCAAAGCAGGGGCTCATTTATTGAGAAGACACACACAGCTAATATAATGTACAGGAGTCAATCAGAATAAAGGTCAGCAGGGTGAGGAGAGTTCACGTGTACACCCATCCTACAGGCAGTAATGGGTGACATGAGCTGTCCACGAGGGCAGAAGTGTTCTGAACCTGTCCTAGAGGTGGTCTGATTCTTCATCACAACCCATGGTAATGCCTTCTGGCTAATCGCCAGGTGCTTATCTTAGCCACACATGGCCCCAGGACTGGGAAGCCCGTAGCAGCCAGCAAGTTAAGTTTCCTCTTTTCTGATGCAACATGCCCCACGTTACATCATGCCCTACAATACTGTGAGAATTTGGAGCAAAAGCAAGGCTAAGTGATTTAAGAATTTCAGCTGAGGAGAAATGTTCATGTGTGGTGGGGCCAAGGTACACATGCTTTTTGAAGAGATCAGAGTTCATAAAGACATGTTAAGTACTTTAAACATAAGCAATAGGAAAGAACTGAGGGCATTCTTGGACTTTGCAAGACCATTCCCACTGCTGGTTAAAGGATCTAGAAGGGAATATTCTTCTGAGAAGAGATCTCACAGAGGAGCCTAGAAAGATGTTTCATCATGCTATGCCACACAGGCACTTGGAGGCTGCTGCAAACTTGATTCTGGAGAACCCAGGTATTTCATAAGCTGGAGTCAGACTTTGGCCTCATTCACATGGTGCTGGCTCTGCAGGAATAAAGGATGCTTGAGTTAAGGGGTGTAACTCAAGTTAAGGGGCTTAACTTCTGGAGGCTTCCATTGAGATTTCAAGGAAAGGTCTGGAGGCCCAAGTGCATGCAGTAGGGTCAAAATCCATGTGGACTGACCCTTAAAGGCTAAAGTCTAAAGCTGTAAATATGAAGATAAAGTTGAAATGGAGACTTGAGGAATTAAGAGATCCCCATAACATGGACTTTCTACTGGGAAAATTGTTTGGCTTCAGAGAGAGCAGGTTAAAAGAGAGGGTGTGTGGGCTACAAAAAGCAAGATCAAATGTGCAGGGCTGCCAGAGCCCTTTGAACACAACTTTTCACAGTGAAGTGTTGTAGATGTTGTATGTGGAGGGAGTGGTATTACAGATAGGGTTATGGACCCTACTTGCCATGCAGTGTTTTGGTCTTGCTTTGGCGTCATCCCTGCTTTCTGTGCCCCACTACTCCCACTTGGAATTAGAATGTTCACTCTCTGTCTCCTGTATTTTGAATTATTTGCTTTCCATTTTATTTATTTATTTTATTTTTTAGGAACCAGTGATTGAATCCAAGGATTAACAAATAAGCCATATCCCTAAGCCCTTTTTAAATTGTATTTTGAGATAGGGTCTTGCTAAATTGCTAAGGCTGGCTTTCAACTTGCAACCTTCCTGGCTCAACTTATAGAGGCATGGGGAATACAGGCATGTGCCACTGTGCCTGGCTATAACTTGCTTTTGTTCTTTACAGGGGATCACAGACAAAAGTTTATATTGAGGCTCAGAAGAGACTTTGAAGCAATGTTGCAATTATTGACTATGGGACTTATGGAGGTGGACTAAGTGAATTTTGTATTATGAGATGGACAACTGTTTTGGGGGTTCAAAGGCATAATGTTATGATTTGGATATGAGGGGCTCCCTAAAACCTCCCAGTCAATGGAAGAATATTCTGAAGGGAAATAATCAGATTATGAGACCTGTAACCTAATCAGTCAATTCTAGTTTGAATAGAGTGACTGGGAAATTACTGTATTCAGGTAGGAAGTGGCTAGTGGAGGTGGATCACTGGAGGTATGCCTGGGAAGGGAGTATTTTTCCTATGGACCCTCTTTCGCATCTACCTCCTTGCTGCTATGAGAGGAGCAGCTTCCCTCTGCCATGCCCTTCCTCCATATGTGTTCTATCACCTTGGGCGCAGAACAGTGGAGCTGGCTAATGATGAACTGAGAATTCTGAAACTGTTGACCTCAAATAACCTTTTCCTCCTCTAAGTAGTTCTTATCAGGTATTTCAGTCATAGTGACACAAAAACTGACTAAAATGGACAGTTATATACTTGAGCAGAAGAGTTAAAATCTTTCTGTGTTAGCCTTTGCCATCAAAATGGAATAGCTCAGGGAAACTGTTTCTTTATAAAATGGAGAACTCCTCACATCCTGTATGGATTTTTATCATTTTATGTCTAAACAATTTCAAATAAAAATAAATTATGATTCATGTTTAGTATAGAAACTATTGCTTTGAAAAAAAAATATAAATATAGAGTCTATCAGGTGCCAACTAATATTAACATGTCATGTTTTTAGCATATAATGAACATATGTATTTACATGTACACATACACACACACACACACACACACACTACACAACCTTCCCATGTAGCTTGGGAAATTTTCAAGGGGAGCAATATTAACTTCATATGGGTATTAAGAGAGTTTTCCAAAGAAAAATAACAAATTGGGTTTATTTAGAGATGTTATTTTAGATTTTTTTCTGCATTTATTCACATGTCCATGTGGTGGTTTCTACTTTTCCTCTAAGCACTAGTTTATTTTTAATTCAGAATGTTTTCCAAAAAGCAAAGAATTGTGTTGGCTCTTGTTTTCATTGGTTTTAGATCATAGTTGCTTGGCCCCATTGATTTTGCCCAGTGGAGAAGCAGGAACTTCATGGTGTAAAGCACATGGTAGAGCAAAGCTGCCTAACTCATTTCAATCGAGAAGCACAAAGGGAGAGGAGTGGTCCAACTTTCTCCCATTCAGCTACAAACCCCAAACTAACCACCACTGCCCCATATCATCTATAAAACATGGGGCTTTAAGATCTAATAATAACACTATCAATTTTAAATATGAAAATTTTAAATTCCCAACTGTAATTGAAGAAGAATTTATTTGTTCTTTCAGTTCTGTGAGGTTTTACATCATGAATTTTAAATCTATAATACCACCACACGATATCTTTGTGTTTGCTTGTCTCCATTATAAGGAAAAGTTATTTTTTTCAGAGATAATGTTTTTTTTAAAAGTCTACTTTATCTGATTTATCTAATCCATGGCTCTGTGTGTTTTAAAAGAATTTTCAAAACCTAATTATTTTTTTTTCCTTTCCTTATGTGTCCATATATTTAAGATGCTCTCATTGTTATAGAAGTAAATAACATCCTAAAATCCTGGATGATAATTCCTGCCATTTTTTTGAAGTAATAAGACCACTTATCTTAATTTAGTCATTGATATAATTTTAAGTGTATCATTTTCCTTCCTTCCATCTGTTCTTTGGGCTTCCATTCCTGCATCTTTTACATTATTTCATATTACTTGCTAAATATATACATACACATTCTTGTTGTATATGTGTGTTTTCTCAGGAATATCATATTGCTCTGTTTAAGATATGAATGGTTTTTCAAGTAAATTTAAACAACTACCACTGTAAAAATCTAGAAAAGAGCCCACTAGACCACGATTAGAACTGTGTGGTAAAATTTACTCCATCAAAGGACACTTGAGCAAAGTCCTTTTCTTACTGAGACTAATCACAATTTATCAAACTGTGAACAGCAGTTACAGAATCACTAAATCACTCAATAACAAGGGGAAATGCAAGTTCAGAAGGAAACTGCCCAGACTTTCTCCTACTTTTTCCATATTGGCACTGGGAGTATGCACCAGATCTCTTTGGATAATGTACACTCAAATCCATCTGCACCATTCCTAAAGCTTTTGTCAGAGCTAATAAAAAAAAAGCAAACCACACAATCTACAGGCACTTGTATGGCTCTAATTTACTTTCTCCCTTATTCTGAAAAAGGCTAACTCTGACTATTCACACCAGACACTTGATGTTCTTTTAGTTGGGCATATTCATTGTGCTTCTTCCCACTCTTAATGTTTTTCCTCTGCCTGAAATCCTCTTACTTTTATAATTCTCATTTTATGATTTCCTGCAAATTTTTAAATTTCATTTGTAACATTAACATCATATTTAGCTTCTGATTTGTAGCATAAGATACAACTCTTTATTTTCAAATTAATTTGTGTGATTAGTTGAGCAATGTCTTTCTTTTTGAGAAGCCTGTAGGTTTGAGGAGGGTACATTCTTTATTCTTTTAAGTTTCATATTCAAATACAGTATTCCAAAAAACCAACACAATTTCTGGAGAGTTTCTAGCATCAAAACTTATTTGTAAAATGACAAAATAAATAGATTTATGGATATTTCAAAGTGAAAGAAAGTCTCCAGTTTAAGGCAGCAAATTATGTTTTTTCCAGTACATACTCAAACATTCTAAGTTTAAAACAGAGAGATATGTGACAATGTTGTACTCCTGAATGTTTAATGTGTATAGTAGGTCAGTGGTTTTGTGGACATGACTTGTGATGTATTCCTGCATGTGTATACATGTATGTTTGCATTCAGTGTTTGTATATGATATGTCTACCTAAGCTACAAGTTCATCGTGTAGCACATTTTAAAATTATATATAATGAAATATTTCAGTCTCAAACATTCATGTTAATGATATTTTTACATAAATCAAGAAGAGTGCAATAGCACTTAAACTGAGGGAACCTAAATGAACATTACACTTGAGAATTTTTTATTTATGAAGCAATGAGTGTGCTCATGTGCTTTCTCTCTCTCTCTCTCTCTCTCTGTCTCACACACACACACACACACATAAACACGCACACACACATATACTCATACATGTTTGTGTAGGTCCACCTAAATACAACTTGATCTTCTGAAGATAATATTACACATATATTTCTCCTATTTTCTCTGATAGGTCCATCTTTTATATCAAAAGTAACTTCTAATTAGACTTAAAATCATGCTGGTGCTGAGAGCCACGGCCGAGTCTGTATGGCCTCTGGCATTTTGCCAACAGTATTGGTTGACAGGTTAGGCATTACTATCTGCCTCAGCCGCTGCTTTTGAGTTCTCTCGCTACTTTGGAGTTCTCATGGGGATTTCCAGGGATTCCCCGAGAGTTCCCATTGGTTGGGGAAGTGCAGGAGGAGGGATTTCCAGGAGAGATATTTCCGGCTGTGGGTTCCTGGACAAGCCGCGTGACATTCAGAGAATTCCCCGGGAGCATGTGTGAAGTGTTTTCTTGCAGTTCAAAAATAAAGTTTGTTCCTGCTTCAGTGGCTCTCCTGATTTGTGCCCAGCTAGATTGCAGCATTTGGCGGCCCATACAGGGAATGTCTGAAGCTTGGGGGTAAGTGAAATTGCTCGCCCTTAAGTGAAGGCGAGAGAATGGGTGACCATTTTAAAAAACAATGTGCTCTTGTTTTGATTTGTTTTGGTTTTGTTTCAAGCTGCCTATCCCTAGAACTTTCTCAGGCAGACTGGAAAAATGGTTGGCTCAAGGTTTGAAGTTGTTCATCCCTGAGGAAGAGATAGAAATAGACCCCAAATGCACATGTCAAGAAAATAGGAAAATTGATACAACGATTTTTTGTTCTGTTTTTGTTTCATTCTGTTTCGGTTTTGTTTTGTGTTAACTTATTGGGTTGTGTTATCTTTATAACAGATTAGAAATTAGTAAAAAACAACTGAAAGAGTGTTAAGTAAACTGTTAGAGGTTCAGACCATGGAGAAAGATATTTTAGATCAAGCAAAAGAGAAGGTCTCTCGAGCTAGTCAGACAGAGGAAGAAAATTTAAAGGAAGAAAGCTTAGAGGAGAAACAGCTATTAGGGAAAAAGCCACAACAGGAGGCTGCTACTAACACCGTTCTATCACCAGAGGGCGTAATTCAACCAACAGCTCCACCTATGGAGATAGCTGAGTGGCCCACAACCCCCGTAGTTGATAGATGGGATCCTGAGACAGGACCTCAAAGATTAGCATGCCCTGTACTTGAGCAGGCAGGAAGGCAGCGAATTCATGGTGCTTTAGATTTCAAAACAGTGAAGCAATTAAAGGAGGCTGTAACAACCTATGGTCCTCAAGCACTCTTCACTGTAAGCATGGTCGAATCCATTACCAACTTGGATATGACGCCAGCAGATTGGGCTAGTATGTGTAAATCTGTGCTAAATGGAGGACAATATTTGTTATGGAAGGTTGCCAATGAGGAATTTTGCATGGAGACGGCTAGGCAAATTGCAGCAGTGGGTTACCCTCAAAGAAATCTAGATATGTTGTTAGGAAAAGGACCTTATGTGGGTCATCAGCAACAAATTGAATATGATCCTGCTATATATGCACAACTTGCTGGAGATGCAGATAGGGCATGGAAGACTTTACAAGGACATGGAGATTTGCAAGGTCAATTATCTAAGGTAATACAGGGAGCTAATGAACCTTACACTGAATTTGTAGATAGGCTTATTCAAACAGCTACCAGAGTTTTTGGGGATACAGAACAAGCAATGCCATTAATAAAACAATTGGATTATGAGCAAGCAAATAGTTGGTGCAGAGAGGTCATTAGACCATGGAAACATGGAGATTTAAACACATATATTAAATTATGTAGAGACGTTAATGAATAAGGGCAAGTCTTGGCAGCTGCAGTATAACAGGCTTTAGATGTCAGGCCAAAAACATGCTACAATTGTGAACAAACACGAAATTTTAAAAGGAATTGCCCCATAGGAGGAGGGTTTAACAAAACTAGGTATCAAAGGAATAGAATACCAGGTATTTGCCCAGGATGCCATAGAGGGAGATATTGGGCTAATGAATTCAGTTCTCAAACCACCATAGAGGGTACTCTGTAATCAAAAAATGGACAAGGACCAGGTGTTTACCCACAATATCGTGGAGAAAGGCATCGGGCTCCATTGCCACAAAATGAACAGGGGGCCCAATGCTCCGGGGCCCACAACCACAAATATACGGGGCACTGGAGTAACCCAGAAACACCATGGAGGAACCCAGCAACAACATCAGGGTAGTGCCCAGGACACATTATCCATCAGATTTCTCATCAGACGAAACAGAGGGAGCGCAGGGTTGGACATCTGTGCCTCTGCCAGAGCAGTACTAACTCCAGAGATGGGAGTTCAAATCATTCCCACAGGAGTAAAAGGACCTCTTCCCCAAGGAACAGTAGGCTTATTGTTAGGATGCAGTTCTTCTACTCTAAAAGGACTTATGATAAGTCCTGGGGTAATTGATCCCGATTATGAAGGTGAAATAAAAATTATAGCCAGTTCACCAAAAAGTATATCAGTAATTTCACCAGGAGATAGAATAGCACAGTTATTAATAATACCCAGCCTACATGATAAATTTTCCAGTAGTAGTATAGAAAGAGGTTCCAAGGGATTAGGCTCCACAGGTGTAGATTGGGCTATGCTGTCTTTAAATTTAGATTCTCGCCCCATGCTAAAACGAAATATTCAAGGACATGAATTTAATGGGCTACTGGATACAGGTGCAGACCTTAGCATCATATCTCGTCAAGAATGGCCAAAACATTGGCCATTACAACAAGCCACTCAAATGCTTTGAGGCCTAGGAGTGGCAACTAATCCCCATAGTTAGTGCAATGGTATTAGATTGGAAGGATCCTGAAGGATGTGAAGGAACTATACAGGCATATGCATTGGATCATCTTCCTATAAATTTATGGGGACGAGATGTCTTAGATCAATTAGGTTTGACATTAACAAATAACATCAATCCAAATGTGCCCACTATTAGGGCTAGACAAGGTTTCAGGAAAGAAAAAAGATTAGGAGAACAAGGTATAGCAGCACCAATTCAAATAGATCAAGGAATAAAAAGACATGGATTGGGTTTTCAGGAGGGGTCACTGAGGCAATAAAAATTACTTGGAAATCAGATAGACCAGTATGGGTTCCTCAGTGGCCCCTGACTAAAGAAAAGATACAAGCAGCCCATGACCTGGTCAAACAACAATTAGTGGAGGGACATATACAACCTTCCGTATTTCCCTTTAATACTCCCATTTCTGTCATTAAAAAGAAATCTGGTAAATGGAAATTATTGCAAGATTTAAGAACCATTAATAATGAGTTGGTTAGTATGGGACCTGCTCAATCGGGGATTCCTCTACTGTCTGCTTTGCCAAAAAACTGGTACATTTTAGCTATAGATGTCAAAGATTGTTTTTTTTTCAATTCCAATTCAACATGAGGATATTTTACATTTTGCATTTACTATCCCTGCACTTAATCATGAAGGTCCTGATCAGAGATATAAATGGAAAGTACTCCCTCAAGGGATGGCTAACAGTCCAACTATGTGTCAAATTTATGTTAACAAAGCAATCCAACAACTTAGAAATCAAAATCCTGAACTACAAATATTTCACTATATGGATGATGTATTGTTAGCACACAAAGATAAAAACACTTTGCTAGAATGTTATGCCACACTGACAAACTTATTAAAAAATTATAATCTAGAGATAGCAATAGATAAAGTACAATTAAATTTTCCTATTAATTATTTATGAGTTCTATTATCCTCAACCATGGTCCGTCCACCAAAAATTCAAATACGAGTAGATCAACTCAAATCACTTAATGACTTTCAAAAGTTATTAGTATCATAAGTTGGATAAGGCCTTATCTAGGCATACAAACAGGAGAGTTGGGACCTTTATTTGATATCCTAAAAGGTCCATCAGATCCAAATTCACCCCGCATGTTAATGCCTGAAGCAAGAAAGGCATTAAAAATTATTGAAGCATATATGGAAAATATGCATTTGGATAGAATTGATATAAGTTTGCCTTTATTATTTATTGTAATACCAACAAAAAATATTCCTACAGGAGTATTTTGGCAAGAAGGTCCATTATTGTGGATACATTTATAATATTCTCCTAACACTATTCTTACTATGTATCCTGAGACTGTAGGACAATTAATACTCAAAGGAATAAAAGTAGCAAAGGGAGTGTTTGGAATTTCTCCCAATAAAATTATTACTCCATAAACTATGGATAAAATTGATGAGTTAGCTAATGAGTTAAATACTTGGGCAATAATCATGTGTAAATCTAATGTTTCATTTGATAATCACTTACCATCTAATCCTTTGTTGTCTTTTTGGTTTTTGCATCCTGTAGTTTTTACAAAAATAACAAGAAAAACCCCTATCATGAATGCTCCAAATGTATTCACCGATGGGTCAAATAATGGTACAGCAGCAGTAGTTACCCCTGATCAAACTTTTACATTTTTAGTACCCAAACAGTCAGCTCAAAAGGTAGAGCTTAATGCAGTTTTACAAGCTTTTGTGATGTTTAAAGATTCTGTATTTAATTTATTTTCTGATAGTCAGTATGTAGTTAATGCTATAGTATCTCTTGAAGATGCTTGTAGGATTTCCCCTTCCTCTGCTGTTTTCTCTTTGTTTTCCACTATACAAAGTCTAATCTGGGACAGAAAAGATCCATTCTTTATAGGATATATCAGAGCACATACAGGATTGCCTGGAGCCCTTAGTTTGGGCAATGATTTAGCATATAAAACTACACATGACATACATATTTTTCTACACTAGAAGAAGCTACAAATTTTCATAAAAGGTTTCATGTCAATGCTAATACTTTACAAAAGTGCTTTAGAATAACTAAGGAACAAGCTAGACATATAATAAAACAATGTCAAAATTGTGTGACCTTTTTACCACAAGTTAATCTTGGAGTCAATCTTAGAGGACTGATACCTAACCATATTTGGCAGATGGATGTCACACACTTGCCAGAATTTGGAAAATTAAAATATTTGCATGTTACAGTTGATACTTCTTCCAGATTTTTGATGGGCTCCCTTCATGCCAGAGAAAAAACTAAAGATGTTATAGATCATTGCTTACAAAATTTTGCCACTGTGGGCATTCCAAAACAGTTAAAAACAGATAATGGTCCTGGTTATACTTCTACCTCTTTTAAGAAATTTTGCTCATCATTTGGCATTACTCATATAACAGGAATCCCATACAATCCTCACGGACAAGGCATAGTTGAAAGAGCTCATCAAACTATTAAAATGTACTTATTAAAGCAAAAAGAGGGAATTGGAAAGGGGTATATATCCCCCAAAGATTAACTTAAAATAACCCTTTTTACTCTAAACGTTTTAAATTTGGATTCATCAGGACTTAGTGATGTGGAAAGGCATACGTGTCCAAAAAATGTACATAAACCTAAGGTACTTTGGAAGGATATTCTAACAGGACAATGGAAATGTTCTGACCCAATGATTGTCTGGAGTCGGGGTTCTGTTTGTGTCTTTCCACAGGGAGAACAACAGCTGATTTGGATTCCAGAGAAACTAACCAAAGCAATTTCTACAGACCAAAAGAAAAAGGTGATTTGCCTCAAATCCATAACAGCTGATATCCAGAGCTCCAATTTGGCTATTCTTACATCTGTGACAGTGATTAACCAGGATGCTTTTTTCAATATCTATTTTATTATTATTTCCCACATCATAAAGTTCTATTTTAGTTTTTGAGCTCATAGAGACCTAGGTTAATGTTTTCCTGATCAGTTTTATTTTTTGACTGCAGAGTTTTAAACATTGCAATGGAGATTTCACCTGTATAAAGCTACAAGGCCTTTACTATTGTCTTATGTGTTGTATGTTATATGTGCACACTTCTGTTTTGTATTGTATGTCTATATGTGCGTATGTCCATAGGTCATATATGAAGAGTGCTCATGAAAAAATGGATCCAAATATTTTTTATTATTCATGTGATTTAAATGGTTTAATTTTAATTGGGTCAACAGCTGTTGAGGATTGTTTTAATAGTTGAATAAATAAGGAGCTTAAGAGATCTGTTTGTTTACTTTCACCTTTCCTTCTCATTATATTTAATAATTCTGTTCAGAATAATGTAAATTGTTCAGAAAATTGTTTTCTTAGTACCTGTTGGAATGTTACTTAATTTTTTTTAGCATCTATGCCAGAATTCCTATCTTCATCCCAGTGTCAGTGAAGACAAAGATAAAACCAAACTACAGCTTCTTCGATAGTTATCACAACAAACTGTATAAACTGATGCATCAATGAATAATAACTCAACAAGTAATTCTCAATCAATGAGTCAATTTACTTTGGGAGGAAATGGACATATTGACAGATTCCTCTGCTTTGAACTGCTTGGAGAACTTGCCTGGACTATGTATCACTTGTATGCATTGTGAACTATCTGTTGGTGCAGCGAATTGTGGTAGTGCTGGAGTATTTTTGCTAATGGTGTCACCTGTGGTACAATTTTTCAAAGGAGCCCTCAGTTGGCTTAGTGTTATGGCATTTTGCATCCTCCTCCCTTCTACTAGTGATGGTCTAAAATTTGGGGGCCAACAGAGGTGAGGCAAAGAACCTCACCCCCCCACATGGCACCAAGGCCAAATTTGGGGGCCAACAGAGGTGAGGCAAAGAACCTCACCCCCCAACTGGTGCAAAAGCCTATCCACAAGTATGGCTGTATGCTGGACCAGTAGTCAGTGACGGGTATGATTCAATTGCAGTGGTACCAACCTAAGACAGGAGGCTGACGCCTAGAGGTCAGCTCATCCGATGACGGGTAAGGACCATATGTTGAATTGGACAACCTATCAGGCACGGTCCCTAAGCCACATTGCTTTTTGTTTAATTAAACAGAAGGGGGGAGATGCTGAGAGCCACTACCGTGTCTGTATGGCCCCTGGCATTTTGCCAACAGTATTGGTTGACAGGCAAGGCATTACTATCCGCCTCGGCCGCTACTTTTGAGTTCTCGTGCTACTTTGGAGTTCTTGTGTGGATTCCCGGGGACTCCCTGAGACTTCCCATTGTTTGGGGAAGTGCAGCAGGAGGGAGAGATATTTCTGGCTGCGGGTTCCTGGGCGAACCACGTGGCGTTCGGAGAATTCCCCGGGAGCGTGTGTGAAGTGTTTTCTTGCAGTTCAAAAATAAAGTTTGTTCCTGCTTCAGTGGCTCGTGACTTGTGCCCAGCCAGACTGCAGCATGTTGGGAGAACCTTAGTTTCCTAGTTTCAAATCTTTCATATTTTTTTGGAGACCCCAATTACTTCTAGTTCACACATGCATATAGAAAAATTTGGTCAATCTCCTTCCTCTACTCTTCTCCCTCCTATTTTCATGAGATCACCCTTTTTTATTTCTATTTCTCTCTGGCATCCACATATGGGAGAAAACATTCAACCCTTTACTTTCTGAGTCTGATTTATTTCATTAGCATAACGTTTCCTATTGAGCAGCAAATGGCATACCTTTGGTCTCGATGATTGCATAGAACTTCATTGTTTATTCATGTCATATCTGACTTATACATTTGTCTGTTCAAATGGATACCTAGACTGGTTCCATAATGTGGCTACTCTGAATTATGCTTCTATAAATTCTGAATGCACGTGTCACTCTAGTATGTTTACTTCATTCCTTTGGGATAAACCAAGTAGTGGGACAGCTAGGTCATATAGCTAGGTTCTACTCCTAGTGTTTTGAGAAATCTCTATTGATTTCTATAGTGGTTGTACTACTTTGCAGTCCATCCTACAAGGTATAAGTGTTTCTTTATCACTACATTCTAGCTACCATTTATTATTATTTATATTTTGATGATTGCCATTCTATCTGAAGTGAGAGGAAATCTCAGAATAATTTTTATTTGATTTTTCTGATTTTTAAGGAGACAAAACACTTTGTTTTATCTTTGTAGGATGTTTTCATTTCTTCTTTTCAGAAATATCTATTTAGTTCATTTGCCTTTATATTAATTAGCATATTCGTTTCTTGGTGGATAAGTTTTTGAGTTCTTGATATTTTAGAAAAAGAAACTGAACAAGAGAAGCAGATTAAACATAAGCTAATGGAAAAATAACTCAAATTATCTGTTTGTAGATGATACATTCCTACATATTGAAGACAAAAAAAAAAATCCACCAGAGGACTTCTAGAGATGTTAAAAAAATTGAGCAAATTAGTTGGAAACAAAATCAGCAACAACTACAAAAAAAGCTTTTTTAATATATGCTGATATCAAACATAATGAAAAATAAATCAGGAAAATAGTTATACTAATGGTAGCCTCAAAGAAAAAAAAACTGCAAATAAATCTGATTAAGGAGGTGAAAGAATTTTACAATGAAAATTATAAAACACTGAAGAAATAAATCAAAAGAAACCTTAGAACAAGGAAAGGCCTCCCCAAATTAATATCATTACAGTGGTTATACTACCAAAGCAATATTCAGATTCAGTGTAATCCCCCATCAAGATACCAGTAATAGTCTTCATTGAACTGCAAAAAACAGACATGAAATTCAGTGATTATACTACCAAAGCAATATTCAGATTCAGTGTAATCCCCCATCAAGATACCAGTAATAGTCTTCATTGAACTGCAAAAAACAGACATGAAATTTATTTGCAAGTATAAAAGATTCAGAAGAGCCAAAGCATTACCGAGCAAAGAAAAACAATGCTGGTAGTTTCATAATGCCTGATTTCAAATTATACAACAGAGCTACTGTAAAACCAACATGGTATCAACATGAAAACATACACGAAGGCATCTGAGTACAATAGAAGACACAGAGAAAATACCACCTATACATAGTTACCTGATATTCCACAAAGGTGCCAAAAGCATATATTGGCAAAAGGACAGCTTTATGAACAATTTTGCTTGGAAAATTGGATATACACATGTAGAAAATGAAATAAGACCCTCATTTCCCTACACATATGTCAATTCAAAAGATGACAGACCACAAATTAGAACAGAAACTTTGCAAATACTAATAAGAAAACATAGGGTCCATACTCCAACACATAAGTGCAGAAATTGACTGCTTTAATGCAAATTCTCCATCTCAAAAAATGAAACCAAGAATTACTAAGCGGAATGGCATTAAATCAAAAACAAAATCCAAAAACTTCTTCATAACAAGGGAAACAATGATGAGTGTCTAAAGAGAACATATTGAATGGGAAATAATCATTGCTAACTTTTCTTCTGACAGAAGAATATCCAGAATAATTCTTAAAAACTATTCTTTTATTTAAGCTGATATATAGGCTTTATTACACTTTAGTGCTAACTCAAACACAGCTACATAACAAATTTGCTTTTTACTGTTGCTCGAATAACTTTCCATAACTTATCAGCTTACACTAAATTTATTTATTATACTAATGTTAATAAAGCACAGATAATCTAAGTCTGTTTAACTGAATTTACAAGGTAACATCCAGGACTGTGGATTCTCATCTCTAAATCAGGGTCTTCTTTCATCATCAACATTTCAATTTTAAGTAGACTTCAACTCTTTGCTTTTGTAAAGCAAGGGTCCCAAATCTTTAACCCACGTTCCCTCATTACTAATTGACAATGGCATATTGAACCTTTCTCATACTTTTAATGTCCCTAAAATTCCTGTTTTTAAAATATACATAATTTCTTGGTTATTTTTAGTTATACATACATAAGGATTCCTTCTGACATAATTATAAAAGCATAGAATATAATTTGTTCTAATTCAATACCGAGTATTCCCCCCTTACTTCCTCCTCTTCTGTCCCACTGTTCTTTTCCCTTATTCCCCTGATCTTTCTGCTATTTACTTATTTTTCTTAATTATACTGTTATGGATACAAATGATGGTGAATTTATTGTGGTATATTCATATATGTACATAGGAAAGTTAGGTCAGATTTATTCCTCTGTTCTTCCCTTATCCCATCCCTCCTCCCTCTGTCCTAATCTACTTTGTCTACTCCACTGATCCTTTTTCTCTTTCGATGGAATCCCCCACCCCTGTTCCTTTCTTGGTCTTTTCTCTCTCTCTTTCTTATCCTTCCATATTTTGGGCCAGTTTCCACACAGCAGAGAAAACATTTGAACTTTGACTCTTTGGGTCTGTCTTATTTCACTTTGCATGATAATCTGTAGATACATCCATTTACCAGCAAATGTGGCGATTTTATTCTTCTTTATGGCTAATATTCCATTGTATATGTGTGTGTGTGTGTGTGTAATATTCATCTGTGTGTATAATATTCATCTGTTGAAGGGCACCTAGGTTGGTTCCCTAACTTGACTCTGGTACATTGTGCTGCTATAATCATTGATGTGGCTATATCCCTATTATATGCTGATTTCAGATCTTTTAGATATAGACCAAAGAGTTGGGTAAACTCCCCTTTTGGTTTCACTTTTTGCTCTCAAGGGATTACATGAATACAATTGGCCCAGAAGACAATCCATAATTTCCTCATTGTTTTAATTTCAACTGACAAATAAATATTTTTGCATCTGCATCATTTCTTTTACCATGTAAAATAACATACTCATGCCGGGAGGTTAAATGACAGATGGTAGAAATAATGGCAGACACTATTTTGCCTGATACATTCTTAATCATATTTATTTCTTTTGAGTATGTAAGTAACTAAATCCTTCCTAATAAAGAAATAATTTTCTCTAATTTCATTTTGTTTCCCCTACCTCTAGTCTTAGAGTTGCCTATTGTCTATCTGCAATCAAACTTAATAGACCAGAGGCCTTTGCAATTATTTATTGCTAATAACTTGTTTTCTACTGAAGTATCAACAACTTTTAAAATATGAATGCTTGGTTTAACTTTGCTCATTGGCTCAATGTCTGAAAATTTTCTACAAATTTGAAAAATCTTTATAAGACTATTATCCTATTTTTTAATATTTCACAACTGTTACAACCTAGTGTGGGTGTGAGGAATTAATAATGTTTCATGGTATTGGTGATGGGTCATGGGAAATTAATAACATAAATTTTCTTAAAGAAAATAGGAAGACAGTGAATTTAATTTTATTCTAAATCATTCTGTGAATAACTGAATTTGTATAAGAAATATGGCAAAAGACCTCAGGGTAGAGTAGAATTCCAGGCTGCCTGTATAGTAATGTCACTGGATGTGTGAAATATCTTAAGAGGGGCCATCAAAGTTAAAGTCAAGCTATCTCCTGAGTGGGTAGAAGGGGTAACTCTTCACAGTGTACATGCCTGAGTTTCTAGGTGTTATTTTCTGAATTGAATTTACACAAACATACTGGTGTAACAAATTTATTATATAATTAGAAAATATATTCTTAATTAATACTGAATAATAAGAAGACTGACTAAAACAGATTATAAACAATGCCATATAAATATTATAGTCATAAACTACAAAGGTAATTGACTTTCCAATTTTTGTGGCAATCATTTTCATCTTCCATATAATAGCATTTATCAGTGCCATTCACAAACAGAGCACCCTGAACCTTGATTTTTTATACCCCATTTTATTTGTATAATAGCAGTCATAAGTATATACGATTACCTTATTTTGACTTTTCCATTAATATTATCTTTCTTGCCAAATAAGCAAGAATAATAAAACATCTTTTTATTATTCATTGTCAAAATTCCCAGGGCTTATATTATATCAAAAGAATATTTGCTTAGTAAATACTCTAATAACTGTGTTATATATATGCCAATTCTATTACATTAGTAAATGAAGTACATCTTATGATTATTATCTTAAATATCCTTTTAAGTTAATCACTGTTAATAATTACAGTGATTTAATTATATCATGATATATTTCTTCAACGTGTAGTTGCCAAATATTGTAGTGCTCTATAGATGTGTTATATCTTTTCCTACACCTATTTTAAAGGAAAAATTTTAAATGTGATATAAAGTATTGAAACAGTGACACCTTCAGAAATACTGAAAAATATATGAAGTAGTTCTAAATTATTGACCAAATATAACTTACCTTCCATAAAATTTGTCTTACACTCTGTCTTGCCACCATTTAGCTAATACAAAATAAATACTAAAGTGCCGCAGTTTCTGGCTGGGCACAAATCACGAGTCTTCACAGCTTGTAGATTCAAACAGCAATTCTTTATTCCCGAACTCACACCGGGCCGTCTACAAACACGTTCTGGGGGAATCCACTACTCTGCCCAAATCCACTCCGCATGGGCTTCTGTCTCCCAAAATATACTGTCTGACCCTAAGCACTCAAGAGGAACTCAGCAGCAGGATACACCCTATTCTAAAGGGGGAACACCCTAATCTCCTATTATGCTAAACTGCCCTATTCTAAAGGGGGAACACCCTAATCCCCTATTATGCTAAACTGCCCTATTCTAAAGGGGGAACACCCTAAACACGGATCCTGCCCTGGTCCTTGAGCAAGGTCACCTTTCAGAAGTCCTTCCACTAGACAGCATGGAAGTAAGCTGGCAAGGAATTTGTCATACCTACTTGGCTGATGGCTCCCAGCACTCAAGAGAACATTTCTTTGTAATTTCAGTGCATTTATCTCTATGAGAAAAAAGATGAAGTGTTTTCAATCAGAATATTGGATTTGGGTTATCTATATTACTTGGTTGAATCATGTAAAGATAGAAGCCTTCAAAAATCATTGGACTGTTGTGAAAATGTTCAAAACATACACAAGATTTTTGTTCCCCAAGATTTAGTAGCCTCCTGAAGCAGAAATACTGTGGAAATCATAGTGATTTAAAGATATCATGATATTTTGGCTTCTGTACAACCCATATTCATTTGAATAGTTGTTAAAGCTGACAACCACAGCCAGAGCCTACCTGTCATAGTATTTGCCTCTTTGGGGCACAGCAATTCCACTAAACCATATAAATATATTCATATCGTTTTAATGGAAGGTAAAATTGGTATAAATTTAGTACTGTCACTATTATATACTATCTTTATCTTAAAAATGATATCTTCTGGCAAACCATAAGCCATGTACAGTGAAGATGCTTATTTAAATGAGTCTTGGTATATTTATATCCCTCTTCACTGTTTTATACAAAATGACTCTAGAATTTAAGAGGAAGGAAACTAGGAAGTAAAATCTACTTTGTAAAACCAATGATTTTCAAAATTACTTATTAAAAGACCAGTCTACAAAATATGTTCAGAGAGAAAAAATAATAAAACAGTGTTTGATATGACATAATAGAGCTCACTATAGTTAATAATTTGGAGACTGTGGTTAGAGTTTAGAACAAAATCACTCTGTGACTTTAAGCTAGACACTTAAACTTGCAATCCTTAGTTACTTTCACAAATGAAGGTGCTGCACAAAAAATTTAACACAAAATTTTTGAAAAAATATTCACTCTATTTTAACCCCAAGAAGATAAAAATGTTTTTTTTTTTAATTTTTATTGTTGGTTGTTCAAAACATTACATAGTTCTTGATATATCATATTTCAAATTTGATTCAAGTGGGATATGAACTCCCATTTTTACCCTGTACACAGATTGCAGAATCACATCAGTTACACATCCATTGATTTACATATTGCCATACTAGTGTCTGTTGTATTCTGCTGCCTTTCCTATCCTCTACTATCCCCCCTCCCCTCTCCCCTCCCCTCTTCTCTTTCTACCCCCTCTACTGTAATTCATTTCTCCCTCTTATATTTTTTTCCCTTTCCCCTCACTTCCTCTTGTATGTAGTTTTGTATACCCCTGAGGGTCTCCTTCCATTTCCATGCAATTTTCTTTCTCTCTTCCTTTCCCTCCCACCTCTCATCCCTGTTTAATGTTAATCTTCTTCTCATGCTCTTCGTCCCTACTCTGTTCTTAGTTACTCTCCTTATATCAAAGAAGATATTTGACATTTGTTTTTAAGGGATTGGCTAGCTTCACTTAGCATAATCTGCTCTAATGCCATCCATTTTCCTGCAAATTCTATGATTTTGTCATTTTTTAATGCAGAGTAATACTCCATTGTGTATAAATGCCACATTTTTTTTATCCATTCGTCTATTGAAGGGCATCTAGGTTGGTTCCACAGTTTTGCTATTGTGAATTGTGCTGCTATGAACATGGATGTAGCAGTGTCCCTGTAGTATGCTCTTTTTAGGTTTAGGGAATAGACTGAGAAGGGGAATAGCTGGGTCAAATGGTGGTTCCATTCCGAGCTTTCCAAGAAATCTCCATACTGCTTTCCAAATTGGCCTCACCAATTTGCAGTCCCACCAGCAATGTACAAGTGAACCCTTTTCCCCACATCCTCGCCTGCTCAACAGATAAAAATGATTTTAGTAATATTATGAGATTAAAAAAAACTTTAAAGAAGAGAGAACTTATTATATTATTATAACTACCCTGGTCAATCAAATATACAAACCACTATAATTTAGATCTTGAAACAACCTAAGAGATAACCATAAATATTATAGTTTTTTCTTAAATACTAAAATAATATGAAGTAATACTAATGACAGCAACTCACATTGTTCTAATGCTTATTGAATTCCAGGGTATTTCTGCTAAATCCTATAGATAGGTTGAAAAGTAAGAGGATAGATCCTAGATAGGTAGATAAATAATTTTTATGTAATATTTAATTAAAGCTCTGTTATGCTAATAATAAAGTTGAAAAATTTTTAACATTTTGCTTAAGTATACATGACTCACACAAAATTTAGCCTTGTCTGTCAATACATAACCTTTATGCTTTTGATCACGAAGCTAAAGTAATCAAAACAAACTGATTTATTATAACATAAAATAAAAAGAATATTTCCCATTATTTAAAAACATTTTAGAATATAAATAAAAATTGTATTCCTCACTTCTCTAATAAGTTTTCTAATATCTTTTAATTTTTTAAAATGACAGTAGGCATTATTACATAGTAATAAAAATTTGAATTTTTGGTGCACTTGAAATTTAATATTGATATGTAGTTGTGTAAGAAAAAAGTTTTCAACAGGTACTTTGTGGCAGTATCATTGAAGTCTAATGACTAATTTAAACACTTTTTTTAGTTTATATATCAATGTCATTTTTGCTTGTTAATTTTATTTTTCTTTCAAATTAATTTTCAGCTTGTTTATCAGGAGGTTCCTCTGTCCACAATAAATACTCCAATTTATTAATTGAAGTGATATTTTTAAAGTTTGATCATTATTTTTAAATCTTAGAATAAATGTTTTTCTTAGCTTCAATATTTAACACCTAATTAAAGAACTATCAGAAATTCTATCCTTTATGACAGTAACTCAGGATCATAACTCAGGATTTTACTCAACATAACTCTCTCCAGGATTTCAGGCTAAGCACTAAACTGCCTATAGTCTCTCTATTTAGATAAAAACCAAAACATTCATACTGTAATATCACTCCCCATCAAACCACAAATTCCATATTTTTCTGTCATTTATAGGGTAAATAAGTATATTAATTATTAATGCTAAATGCTCTTCTTTTATTTCCCAAAATTACAGTTATGTGTTTCTAAAATTGACCTTTTAATATAGTGATTAAAACACACACTTTAGAACACAGTCTTAAGTTAATGTTCTGCTTCTTGCCCTTATTTTTATTTATTTAAAGAACTTCACCTTGTTTCACCTGTAAACTACAAAGCTTGGATATTCATAATATCAAATATATGAGGAATAAATGTTTGTGTATGTTATGTGCCTGCTTTTATCTCTCTACATTTTATTCCATTAATATCATTGAATGTTAAAAAATAATAGAAATTGAAAACATAATTATCATTAATTGATCTTCAGAAATATGTCTTACAACAATCTTTTTTCATATTTTTTCACAAGTTGGCATAGGAATTCATTATTAAAATGTGAATATTATTTTATCTCCTGACATGTTTTACTTTTGAGTCAACAGACATCAACACTAAGAAAAAAATAATATCACAAAATACTTATTGGGGAGTAACTTCTGTGAAAGAAAAAATGGAGGTGAGGAGTTGAAAGAATTAGAAATAAGGTAAATTCATTTTGTGTGTGTGTTGAGGATTGAACTTCTGGCCTAGAACATCCTAAATAGGTGCTCTACTCCTGAGCTGAATCCCCAACCTGAAAGTCAGTTCTTACCTCTCTGCCCACTGGGAAAGGAAAGATGAGAAAAAATAGAATTGAATATGTGGAGTCCTCAACAGCCATGCAGATCTGAGAAAAGTGTTGACCAACACAACAGGGAGATTTGGAGCAAATATTACACGTAAGAGGAGCCCAAATTATATAGAAATGGTCATGACCTAAGAACCCATTTTGTTTATTCATGTCCTGAGGTTAACACAGGAAGAGTAGCATTATGGCTTGAATGCTTGGTTAACTTGTGGCAGTTCTGTATCAGGGATTGGGGTCTACAAACTTTGTGATTATGACATACTTGTTGACTAAGAAGTTTCTGTGCAAGGACACAGAATGCCCTGCTGCTGGGATATACCTGCCACTGGGAAACTCCTGTGAGAAAGCATGGGATGCCCAGCTGCCATAGCAATGCCCTTCACAAGTTTACTCTGCTTTCCAGACCTAGTATGCCCAGCCATCTCCCTCTGAGGTAATAAGATAACTATTCAGGCACTAACTGCTCTCCATAGTGATGCACCTGGAGATTAGGGGCCTCATGTGTATTCTAACCTGGACCTTATCTCAGTTAGCTAGTACTCAGGGTTAAAGAAATACTAATGATAATATAGTCATGGTAACAGGAGGTATGTGTTCTTTGAGTTAATAAACTCCCAGGCAGGGATGAGCGGACACTTCACTTCTGCACTTCTCCTTCACCATTTCACTTCACTCTGTCCACTCCATCCTGTCTGCTGCTTGCACCCTGTGTCTGTGTCTGTTTCTTTGTGTACCTCCTCCACAGGTCTCCCTGTGCAGGTATTTTATTACAATAACTTTCTCAGACTCTGCAGCTGGAAACTTTTATCAAGTTAGTCTCACAAACAGGACATTTTTTTATGAAAGAGCAACTGTCTTTCCCTGCCTACCAAACCATCCTAATGCCGGCATTGAAGATAAACTCCTGTATTCCTGGCAATCCCAGAGGCTGAGGCAGGGGGATTGAAATTTTGAGGCCATCCTTAGCAAAACCTTGTCTCAAAATTAAAAATTTAAAAGGACTGGGGGTGTAGCTCAGTGGTAAAGTAACCCTGAGTTAAATCTCCAATGCAGAAAGGGAAAAAAATAAAACAAAACAACAAAAAGCCTTCCCAACATATGGCTACCTTTTAATACTTCCCTCACACAACTTCTGATGGATATAAAGGTGAAGTTTATATATTTAAAGTTAAAATATTTAAAAAGTTTATTATCAGCTAGAAATAAAAATACTATTTCCAAACCATTAGTAAAGATATCTTCATATTTTTTTAACCTATCCACTAACTCATTTTACCTTTTAATTTGAGCTAAAGCAACTTTAAAATCTCTGTCACTTCTACTGATTAACACTGCTTTAACCATATTTGGTGTCAGTCTGGTACACATGCTTTTGAGCTCTGTATTGATTAATATTCACCCCAAGTATAATTTCCTTCCATGACTTTACCTTCATAACATCAGAGTGAATTAGTCACCTCCCTTCACGTCCCATTGTGCACTATAGATGTTAATGGACAGAAGGGAAATAACTTCATTAGAAGCTATTTCATGTTGTAAAAATTTCATGAATTTCATGAAACAAAGGTCACTATTATTGAGCAGAAAATATTCAGATGCGATGTCAGAGAGAGAAATTTGAAACAGAAAAGCATAGAAACAATTATATGAAACCGCAGAATTTTGGAAGGCATAATAGCAGGGGAATAATCCTTTCTTTGAATGTATTCAATTCTGTTAAAACAATTATGATTCATGAGGATTTTCCTGCATGTTGATCTGCATATAAACGAGAAATTCAAAAAGTAGAAAGTCATTATACTTGACTCTTTTTTGTGTGTGATATTTTGAGAAAAATACTACTGGATAGAATTTTAAATTTGCACTGCAAATATTTGATGTATTTAATCTATCTTTTGTATTTATAATCTAGCCTCCCCCAACAAACCTGCCATGTACAAGTGTTGTGGTGGCTGGATGAGAGAAGGATACTAGCTTCAATGAATGTAGGAACTTTTGTTAATGTGTTTGTGAGAGCTCTGCACAGACCATCTTAGTAAGAGCAATGGCAGCATTCTACTTGCTTATCCAAATGGTGTTTTGAATCCCAACAGAACCATGAAGATGTCACCCTTACAAATCCCTTATAAGTTAAGACACAGGAAACCAACTTATGGTCACTTTGCAACCTATCCCAGTTTGCAATGAAGAAAGCTTTTCCAAAGGAAAAGGTCCAATGTTGGCAAATCAGTGAATGAGAAATCCATGGTGTGGCTATAATTTTCTTTTCAATTCATTTCATTTCCCAAATGGTAATGTAATTAGAGTGAAAACTTTAAATTTGCCAAAGTGTTTTCATGGGTTAGAGAGATCATGCCAATTTCTTGAGCAACAAACAATTCCAGTGTGACCTAGAATAAAGATAATTCTTTAACAATTAACTCCAAGAAGAGAGCATCATGTTTTTCATGTCTTTAATTTTAATTTTTGTTTATTTACTTTGCATTCTATCTCTAGGCATTACTAATATGCTATCACATAGTAGGTCATGATTAGTGAATGAACTAGTACATAAATGAAATGATAAAGATATCATAGTTTTAGCCATGTATTGGGTTTAAAAGTTCTGTAATGACTTTGGAATCAAAGTAATGCAAAAGTAATAACAAAAAATAGTGATACAGAAGGCCAGAATAGGAAAAATATACAAAGCATGTCAATTTAATTCAGAAACCAAGTGAAATAATCTTTCCAACCTAAAACAGGTACTTATAAACTAGATTCCTCCTTTGAGATAATTTATAAAAAGGTCTATAAAAGAAAATTGACTTTATTATTAATATGTTTTAACATATATCAGTTATATATTCAATTATATATGTATGATAGATAAAATTTCACCCATTACAACTCCATAATTTATGATGGTTTTTGGAAAACTTATCAAGTGGTGCAACCACCACCATAAATAGAGCATTCCATCTCTCCAGTAAGAACTGTCATGCTAATTAACAATTCCCATTCTACCTCCAGCCTCAGGCCACCACTAATCTATTTTTTGTAATTTTGCCTTTTCTGATCATTTCATGTAAATGCAATAATAAACCATGTGATCTCTTTTTGCTGGCTGCTTTTACTTAGAGTAATGGTTTTGAACATGTGTCAGAATTCTTTCCTTTTTTTAGCTAAATAGTGTTTCATTGTATGAATGCTACATATTTTGCCAATGCAATCTATAAACATAGACACAATTGGATATATATATATATATATATATATATATATATATATATATATATATAAGCATATAATTCTCATTATTAACACATGTTACATTTTGTAAAATTTTTGTGGACATAAATTAGTAAATATTGCAATACAGTTACCAGGGTAAAATATAGATAGATAAATGAATATGTAAATCTATTCCTATGCAGTATATAATTGGTTATAATTTTAAATCCTTAAAATAACTTATTTAAGTATATTCTATTGTCTGTATTTTATAAAATAGAGGGTGAGATTCAGCAGTATCAAGTGACTTGCCTGACACTACCCAGATTTAGCACTTGATCTCAGTTCCAATATAGTCTAACCAGCCTTTAGGCCAGAGCTTATTGCTCTATGCTCCACTCTTGTCTACAGTCTCATTCTTGGTTATCTCTGCAGGAGAGCTAGTATAAGCGGTTAGAGCATCACCTGATTCCACTTCAGCTGGAAATGATACATCAAGCAAATGGAATATGTCATCACTTGGTTAAATTAAAAAAAATAGTACAAAAATGCACACACAAAGAAGCCTCATTCAGTTAATTCTTATTATTAACAGAATCCACATTTGTAAACATAATCACTCAAAAAATCATTTGTAAACCCTTAAACAACATTCAAAGCCTTTTTTCCAGTCACTTGTAGACATGATCATAAGAACAAAATTTTGAGTCATCTGAAATACATGGTCCCACCTGAGGTAGAACAAGCCTTCTCATTTGAGACCCCCAAATTCAAAACTAGTGTCATTTTCAAGGTTTAGTTGTTGTTCACATTTTAATATGGTGTTTTCCATTGGAATTTCACTGTGTAATATATTCTGCAAGAATACTGTCAAAGTGCTATCTAATCTTCCGAAGGAAAATTTATGGAAAAATATGTTTGCTAAATATTATGCTTTAAATAAGAGGTGTCCTCCAAAAGCTCATGTGTTAGACAATACAAGAATACTAAGATGTGAAATGATTGTGTTACGAGAGCTTTACCTTAATTAGTGTTTTTATAGATTAACTGGGTGGTGGTCATAGGCAGGTAGGGGCTGGCAAGAAGATGTAGACCACTGGGGCATGCGTTTGTGATTTATATTTTGTCATTGGTTAGCAAAGCTCTCTCTCTGCATCCTAGTACCATGTCCCGAGCTACTTTCCTCCACCACTCTTCTGACGATATTCTGACATACCTTGGACCCAGAGCCAGCCATATTTGAACTGAGACATAAAAAACTTTGAGTCTCCAAAGGAAATTTTTTCTTCACTAAAATTGTTTTCAACAGGTCTTTTGTTCATAGAAGTGAAAAAATGACTAGATAAGCATTATTCAGGTAGGAATTTTAGAATACTGTAAGCTGTGTATTCAATATTATTGAATCAACAACATGGTACAACCAGAAATAAGAAAAGGGAATTCTCACATCTCTACATGAGGCCACTCTGGAAAGTGGTAAAGAAACATCAATGATGCATGATGTAGCTATATGAAAGATGGAAATTTGCTAAATTATTGGATTCATTAGATGATGATCTATTAAAAAAAACTCATGTGATTATATTCACCTGATGGACAGATTTGGGGAAAATCTCCCTTCATTCCTGCTAAATGCCTCCATTTTATGCCATATGTCTTCTCTTTCTTAAGTAACTTGTTCTGGACCTCACACTTAGTGTGTTCAAATATCTAAGAACATGTCTACAGAGGCTGTGTGTACTCTCAAGTTCTAGTCACATAGGGTCTCCTCTCACATCATATTGGTCAAAATGAATTGAAAGATCCATCCAGATTCAAGAACCTGAATGATTGCTTCATGACATAAGTATTAAAAGTTGATATATTGCAAAGGTGGGTGAACTACAGAAGATACTATTCAACAAAGACCATTAAGATAATAATTTATTAGTTTGTATATTTTTTTCTCTACAAAGTGTGAAAAAGATGCAATCATTTCCTATTCCATCTGAAACATGTTGTAAGCAGCAAAGCTAGAATTATGTTAAGTAGTATAACCTTCAAAAAACCTGGAGAACTAGGTTCTTTGTTTTAATTTGAAATATAAAATAGCATCTGATTTATTGTAATATTTTATACTATGATAAAAGCAATTTCTATCTCCCTTCTTTTTTATTGGTCTTTCTTTCTCAATAAATAAAGAGTAGAGAAAATATTGTTAACAACATTGACACAAAAATATAAAGATTGAAAAAAATCTCTTTTGATCAAATAAATTAAGTCAATGGTTAACAGTTTGAAATAAAGATACCAGTAGATGAATTTTTATACAAGATCCTTTAAAGAGTACAAGTAAATAAAGGATTTTCTGCCATGAATCTTTTGAGGTAAATGTATTCAAAATACTGAAATAATTAAAATATAATTTTAAAATTGAAAATCAGATTAATTTCATACATTAATGTAGATACAAAAATCAAATACAAATTAGTCCCATTCAGAGCAAATATGGTAGTACACACACACAAAAAAAAACAACAACAAAATCTTCTAGAAAAGAGGTTAATTACACAAAAGCAAGGATTCTTAATACAGAAATATCTATAAACATAATTTTTCTCAGTTATAAGTTAGAGAGAAATATATTGATTAAGAAAACCTTTTTTAAATTTATTTAATATCTGTTGTTAAAAGACAGTAAGCTGGCTGTATAAATGAATTTTATCCCACAAAAACCACAAAAATTATAGCAACCTAGAATCAACTGTACATTTCACAAAAAGTGAGTCAAAGACCCAAATTTAAAATAGTAAACTACAACTGGGAGCTGTGGTACATGCCTATAATCCCAGCAGTTAGGGAGGCTGAGACAGGAAGATTGTGAGTTCAAAGACAGCCTCAGCAAAAGAGAGGCACTAAAAGCAAATCAGTGAGACCCTCTTTCCAGATAAAATACAAAATGGAGGGGGGTATCGGGAGGGCAGCAGAATACAACTGACAATAGGACTGCTGTATGTATACACAGGGATGTATAACCAATGTGATCCTGCAATGTGTACACGTGGAAAAATGAGAATTCATACCCTATTTGAATCAAATGTATGATATGTCAAGATCATTGTATTGTCTTGAACAACTAATAAAATAGAAAAAGAAAAAAAAATAAGGCTGGGGACATGGTCCAGTGGTTGAGTGTCCAAATTCAATCCCCAGTACCACCAGCAACCCCCACCACACACACACACACACATACACACACACACACACACACACATACAAAAAAAAAGGTAAACTACAAAATTTCTAGTAGAAAACCTAGAAAAGAAACTAGGTGATGCTGAATCCAGATATAGGTTTTTATATACAACTAGCACAATCTATGAAGGAAAATATTAACATGTATTATATTATTAGCATTAAAAACTTTAGCTCTCCAAATGTCATGGAAAAGAAAATATTAAAAAAAAACCCTACAGACTGGGATGAAAAGTAAAAGACATATATTTGATAAAGAATGTGAATTTAAATATACTAAGAATTTTTACTCTAAATAACAACAACAACAACAACAACGTGAACATAGGCTTATATCTTAACAGATACCTCACTGTAAAAGAAACACATGCAAATAAGTAGAGATTATAAATATCCATGTCATTGAGGAGTTGCAAATTAAGGAATCAAGATACCAATAAGCAACTAATAGAATAACCAAAATGAAAATACATGAGAATATTAACTATTCCTGAGGAAGCAGAGCAAGAAAATGTTCATTTATTTTCAGGTGGATTGTAAATGTCCCTTTACAAGATAGTTTTTCAGTTCTTTGAAAGTTGAACATTGTTTTACCTTTTTATAGAGTTATCACATTCCTAGGTATATATCAAACTGGTTTGCAAAGCATGTGCATTAAAAAACCTCTGCATGAGTGTTTGCAGCAACTTTATGTGCAATTGAACCAAACTAGAAACAGCTAGCGTGCTTCAATTAGCAAACAGATTTTAAAAAGCCAGTGTGAATTCTCTACAATAGGATATTATTATACTGTAAAATAATGAGTTATGAGGTTACTCAGAGACATGAGTAATGTTAAATGGACAATGCCAAATGAATTAAAACAGTCTTTAAAACATATATACCATATAGTTTAAGTTGCATTGTAATATAGAAACAAGTGTAGGGAGAGTAAAAATATCAGAGGTTGACAAGAATTTCAGGAAAGAAGAATATGGTTGAATAAGTGGAAAAGAGGTGATTTTCCAGAGAGGTTAAACTATTCTCTGTGATGCTACAATTCCAGTTTCATGACAAGTGCAAACCTTTTCCAAAAGCCACTGAAATTTACTACCCTCCAAAAGAAGCTTAATCTATACAGATTTTAAAATATCTTTTTAGAAATTACTTAGGATAAAATGGATAAAATGTAGAATGTGACAAAATAAATCAACTGTATTACAATTGTATTTAACTTCAATGAAGGGGGAGAAGGAAATGTGCTGACTTAAATAACTATGTAAATGAATGGAATATATCAAACTAAAGGCAAAATAAATTATACATAAATACTGTAATCTAGTTGATATATTTTATAGGAACACAGGTTAACTGTTCTGATATTGCTATACACATATATGGGAATTAAACAATTAAGTAAATGGGTGGCAGAGGGTAAATACCAATTTTATTATTTTTTGAGTGGATATTTATACATAAGCCTGGGAATGAAGCTATAATTATATACGAGGTATGAATTTATTTATTTATAGAAATTTTGTTGATATGTGCATACACATGAGTTAGCAATATACATATATTTCTTTGCCCTATCTCTTGAGTGGGTCTAAAAGCAGTGGAGCCTAGAACCCATCAATGATTACACCAACGCCTACATCTAATACAATTTTCCAAAAGAAAGAAACTGGGGTCCTTGGAAAATAACTAATTTAGGTCCAGATAAAGAAACACACAAATTAAATCTGAAGCATCTCAGAGTGCCACAGAACAGCTCAAAACTCACACACACCACACCACACACACACACACACACACACACACACAGACACACACACACACCATAGAGTATTATAGTAGTATGTTCAAGAGACATAAAAGCCAAATGACAAATAAAAGAAAGCTCCTGAAAGCCAAAGCTGTAATAATTTGAGGAACAAAGTAAATAAGATAGTGATAAATTATAATTCAAAAAATAAAACAAGGATCCCTGAGTTTTTATTACTGTAAATAAACATTTGAATAAGCAAATAAATGGGGTAAGAGACACATTTTCCACACATAAGTTTTCAAGCAATTTGTGAAGATACTGCACCATAAAAGTGATAGATTATGACCTCTCACAAACGAAGTGTGGGTTTTATGTAGCAACTGGGTTTCAAAGTGCACATTGTATAAAGTGGGGTGAATAGTGGCTTATGATTTCTCTTGTACTGGGATGAAATGCAGGGCCTTTAGGCATGGAGGCATGTGCTCTACCACTGTACCACTCTACTACATCCCCAACCCCTGCAAGTGGTAACTTAACAGTGGAGAAATCTTACAACGAACGCATGATACAGATAAACAAGGACTATGTTAAAAGTGGTAAATCTATATATATAACTTCTTACTTTTGTGGTCTTCCTTTCAAAAAACAAATAAACCCAATAAAAAAATCTCAATGCAAAAATATATAGTCCAAATTAAAACAAACAACAAAAAACAAAGAAACAAAAACCTAACCAGCATCTCTAAAAACAACATCATCAAACACAAAGAAAGTATAGGAAGTGGAATAGATAAGCTCAAAGAAACTTCTCAACTAAGAGCAAAGTTACATCTGGATCTGTTCCTGAACTGGAAGAAATGTGGTGAAAGTTTAAACTAAGATGATTTATCTTAAATAGAAACATTAATTGATAATGTATTAATGTTCATTCATTTATTTGAAAAAAAAATGTACCATAATAATGCAAGGTATTACTTAGGGAAAGTAGGTGCAAAGTGTATTGAAATTCTCTGTAATAAACTAGCAATTTTTCTATAAATAAAAAATAATAACATAAAATAATATTTAGTTAAAACTAAGGTCCATATTCTAAGAAGGAAAACATTTAAAACATTTTATAATCAATAAAATATAAGATTTTTTGCTATTAATATTTGTAACCATTATTCCTTGGTTATAGATAGAATAATTAGACAAGAAATCAAATGAAAATATATAATATAAAAAGTAGGAAAACATTAGTAATTGTGGACATGTACCCTGATTTATAAAATGTAGAATAACATATGAAAAATCTTTTAGAATTTATTTTAAAAGTGAATTTAAAAAGTTAATTGATCAATTAACCAGGTTCAAAGGCAACTTTCAGAATTGGATTAACACATGATACAAAACAAATGAATCTTGATGACATTATACAAAGTGAAATAAGTCAGTTACAAAAGCACATATAACTTGTTAGATTCCATTTATGAGGTGCCTAGAGTAATGCGCAAAGGAGAATTTGAGTTAATAGGGGTTATATGAAGGAAGTCTTGAGGAGTCATCTAAGAGATATAGACCTCCATTGTTTACATGTGAAAAAAAGTCCTGAGACTAATTCTACAATAATGTGCATGTACTGAATATTATTGAAATTTACACTTAAAAAGTGCCTGTCATTGAAAGAGTCAACACAGAAGCTTCAGTGTTCACCTTTCTCAGTACCTGCAACTAGCTTGATCTGCTTTTGAAACTGAAACAGGGGTGGCACTATCACTGACAACACTGCCACCATCCCCCTCATAACCCCCCCCACAAACACACACAAAAATACATGCCAAGATGCTGTCAATGACCATGTAGCTATTATCCACTACCCATTGTAGTTTGAATAGGTAAAAACCTATAGCTTCCTAAAGTTGTGTAATTCCTCCATATTAAAATGTACCTTTCTTTGGATGTTTGGGAATTCTGTTTCCAGTCTTGGATAATGTCATCCTACAAATTGAAGAACTTCCTCATGATTATCTTAATACATTTTGTGTCTCTAGAATAGCACAAACATCAAAAACATAAAATGATTAACAAGGTAAATTGTTATGGTTTTCTACCATGATTGGCTAGAAAGTCAAATAAAATTATTTTTTCATTCAATATTTTATTTTATTTTTTAAATATTTAATTGATTTTATTTTTTAAATACATGATAGTGGAATGCATTACAGTTCTTATTACACATATAGAGCACAATTTTTCATATCTCTGGTTGTATAAAAAGTATATTTACACCAATTTGTGTCTTCATACATGTACTTTGGATAATGATGTTCATCACATTCCACCATCCTTGCTAACCCCCTGCCTCTGCCCTTCCCCTCCCACCCCTCTGCCCTATCTACAGTTCATCTATTCCAACCATGCTCACCCTCCCTACCCCATTATGGGTCAGTCACCTTAGGAAACATTTGGCATTTGGGCTGGGGATGTGGCTCAAGCGGTAGCGCGATCTCCTGGCATGCGTGCGCCCCGGGTTCAATCCTCAGCACCACATACAAACAAAGATGTTCTGTCTGCCGAGAACTAAAAAATAAATACTAAAAAATTCTCTCTCTCTCTTTCTCCCTCTCCCACTCTCTCTTTAAAAAAAGAAAAAGAAAAAGAAGACATTTGGCATTTGTTTTTTGGGGATTGGCTAACTTCACTTAGAATTATTTTCTCTAACGCCATCCATTTACCTGCAAATGCCATAATTTTATTCTCTTTCATTGCTGAGTTATATTCTATTGTGTATATATGCCACATTTTAAGATCCATTCATCTATTGAGGGATATCTATTTTTATACCCCTATATCATTAAAACTAAGAAGACAGATTAAAATGTTTTTTATAATTATCACAAAATTAAAAAAAAAATTAGAACTGTTTCTGAAAAAATATATGCAAAGCTTTTTTAATGTATTTTAGTCAGCTTTTTCAATAAAGGATCCAACCAGCACAATTGTATGGGGAGAAAAAGTTTATTTTAGGGCTCACAGCTTTAGAAGTCTTATATCATAGAAGGCCAGCTTTATTCCTCAGAGCCCAAGTTAAGGCAGAGTGTCATGATGGAAGAGTGTGGCAGAGGGAAGCAGCTCATATGATCAGATATCTGAGAGAGAGAGAGAGGGGGACTCCATTCTTATGATACATTTGTATACCCTAAGCCATGCCCCTAATTCCCACCTCTTCCAGCCACACCCTATCACTTCAGTTACCACTCAGTTAATATCTATCAGGTGATTAAATCACTAATTGAGTTAAGACTCTTACAATCCAGTCTTACAACTAAGTCTCCTCTGAACTTTCTTGCATTGTCTCACATGTGAGCTTTTGGGAGACACCTTATATCCAAACCATAACATTATGTTAAAATATTGAAATTATTTAAAATATTTATGTATATGGAGAGTGTATTTGGTATAGAAAAATCTTAGAAATTTTATTTTATATGAAAAATACAACTTCCAAAATACAACATGCTATAATACCCTTTATTTAGAGTTAATAAACAAGAAGTTCATGAGCAACAGATTACTTAAGGGTACATGTGGTAAAACTATTTTTCAAAGGCAATGGCAAATGCTTATCTCTGGATTAGAGGACAGGAAGATGGGCAAGTGGAGGATAATATAAATTGGTGGAAAATACTACTAATATTAATTTTTTTAAGATGACGGACAAGTTTACAGGTATACATTGAAAGTACAGTTTTTAAGTAAATAAAAGAAATCTAAACCAACTCATCAAAGATATATTATTGTGCAGTAGCTACCTTTTTAAACATTTATTTTGTTTATTTTTATCTTTGCGGAGGACTGAACCCAGTGCTTCACATGTGCTAGGTCAGTGCTCTACCACAGAGCCACAACCCCAGCCCCACAGAAGCTGCTTTTTAATCAGCTATAAGAAAATTGGCTTCCAAATTTTAGTTTGCTTTCAAGAAGAAATGAATGAAGAATGTGTGATATTCTTTAGAAAGAATAGCTGACATGTTAATGAACTAATATTCAAATGGGAAGAAATGATAAGGAACATCTTTCTGTGACTATATGTATTAGTATGTAGTTATGAGAATATAATTCATGCAAGTTTATTTTATTCCTCCATTTTACCAGGTAATCTCTGAGACAAATCAGATTATTTGAGGTGCTCCTTCAGCTGGTTTTATTAATACATAAATTAAATGTCATCTTTGTTGATGCATGTCCAGCCAGAAGGAAGTATGTTTTACTCAGTTTGTTATGACCAAAATATCTGACAAGAACAATTAGAAGAGGTAAAGTTTATTGTGGATCACAGTTTCAGAGGTTTTAGTACATAGAAGCCTGGTTCCATTCTTTGGGCCCTGAAGTGAGGCAGAACATCATGGTTGAAGACTGGTGGAGGAAAACAGCTGGGGACATGGCACAAGGAAACAGGGAGTGGGGGTGGAGAGATCTCCTCACCATAACAAAATATACTCTCAATGCCTATCTCCTCCATCCACATCTCACTTGCCTATAGTTACCTCCCAGTTAATTTCTATCGGGGTATTAATTCATTAATTAGTTAAGGATTTATAACCCAATCATTTCACCTCTAAGCCTTCTTTCATTGTTTCATACATGAGATTTTGGGGGCACCTCATATCCAAACTATAACATAGTGTATTAAATTTCAGTGCCACTACTAGGATTTTGTTCTAGATTTGTGTGATCTCATACATCATATTAAGTATGACCATTTTATGTAAATTTGATCTAGAAGTGAGCTAATAGTTTAAGATAATGTAGTAGAATAGATAAAGAACACCTTAAAACATGGCCAACTGACACAGTAAAGCACCCTGATAAAATCATTTTAAATTGGCATCTGAGTTTCTAAAAAGGCCGTTAAGTTAAATAGCAAATTTATTCAGCCCTAATGAATATTTGATTGGTTTCAGAGATAATTGCCCTCCACCAGGGTCATAACATTAACATGAAAATGAGTCATTATCCTCTCAGTGAGAATTGGAAAGAAATCCCTATTAAAGTTTTTGAAGGAGCTTTTCAATGAAATAACTTTGCATAATGTTGACATTGTATAATCATTTGAAAATATCTCTTCAAATTTGCTTTGTATATTGACTTGAAGTCACATTTCCATGCTCATAGAAAATCATCTCAAATATATAATTATGGCATACCTTTACCTTTTTTTCCTGCATTACTATTAGTACATAAAGATTGTAAAAAAGGAGAAAGCAATAGGCTAATAAATAACTTAATGTCTTTTCTTTTCATTTCTATTATGAATTATTATTTGTTTGGGATTAGAGTTTTTTTTTTGGTTATCCAGAAATGAAATATTTTTGAAGTACTTTCAAAATTAACTAAACCATACTCTTTAAGTGGAAACTTTATTTCCTTAGAAAATAGATATACATAGCCATAAGAAATAAGGTATTGCTCTTAAATTTAATCTGGGATTATGAAAACAACATGTGATATTGGTCTCAGCAATAAAACTAATATGCTAGTTTTTTTACATCAACTCCATCAGAATATCTTCAACTGTCCTGCAGAGTATGCAGAGATTTAGGGGAATTCTATACTTAAGTGCAGTTATTGTCATATTTCTTATGTATATTAGTTGTAAGTTACCAAAAATAGAATGAAAGAAAATGTTCAAAAGAATCTTGTGTAAGCATGGCATTTCCAAGTGAAATTGACTGTAGAAATACTTCAGTGTCACAATAGCAATAATAACAACTACGAAAGTCTGAAACATCTACTTTGAAAGCTGGTAGTTGATGGTGGTTTACAAACTGCTACAATGCAGATAAGAAGGATAGAAAACTATCCCACTCCAATTAAAAACCAAGTTCTGGGGAGATAAAAGTCATTACTATTAAAATAATGACAGACACAGAGAATAGCACTCAATAACATCAAATGCATGAGTGCACATCATGATTATAACAATACAATTCACTGCTGTGTCACAGTAGGATTCCACAACTTAGGTATAGAAGAATGGTACTATTTCATTTACTTTAACGTGCTTCCATAAAATTTCCTACTCATCCCTTATGGCATTTCTTAAATATTCTTAACCTTTTATGATATAGTTTAAATAACTCCACTTCTGTGATCCCAAGTAAAGTCTGTCTTTGCGGCTTCTATTTTAATTTTGTATATCTCTAGTGTAGAGATGAAATATCCTCTACAAACTCATGTGTTAAAAACTTGTTCATCAATCTTTGGTAAGAGAGGTGGTGGAAGTTTTAAGAGGTGGGGCCTGGTTAGATGCCAGCTCCTTGAAGGAGACATTTTCCTCTCACACCTTCCTGTCTCTCTTTTGCATCCCAGCCACCATAAGGTGAGCAGTTTCCTCTGCCATACACTCCTGTCATACTGTACCACCTCACCCCTCCAAAAGAAACCAACCAACTGACAATGGACTAAAACCTCCAAAACCATGGGTCAAAATAAACTTTTCTTTCTTCAAAGTTGATTATTACAGTATTTTGCTACAGTAATGAAAAGCTGATTGATACAATCACATTAGTGCTCATGCCATATTTTAAAACATATAAACTAAATTTTCTTTTTTACTGGTATGTACAATCATTGTGTTATAATCATTGGATAATTAGATTTGCAGAAGTACAATAATAAATATGCATGCCTGTCTTCATCACTAGACAGCGAGCCTGAAAGTGTGAGATTTGCAGCAAGAATAATCTTTTATG